>NW_028076432.1:810589-2010589 GCF_014824575.4 Sturnira hondurensis
CCCATCAGACTGTCAGCGGATTTCTCAAAAGAGACCTTACAGGCAAGAAAGGGCTGGAAAGAAGTATTCCAAGTCATGAAATCCAAAGACCTACAGCCAAGATTGCTTTATCCAGCAAAACTTTCATTTAGAATGGAAGGACAGATAAAGTGCTTCTCAGATAAGGTCAAGTTCAAGGAGTTCATCATCACCAAGCCCTTATTATATGAAATGCTAAAGGGACTTATATAAGAAAAAGAAGATGAAAAATATGAACAGTGAAAGGACAGCAAACACACAGTTACTAACGACCACACCTAAAACAAAAGCAAACCAAGAGGACGGGTAGATCAGGAGTGGAACCATAGAAATGAAGAAGACATGGAGGGTTAGAAACAGGGGGGTGGGAGGGGGAGAAGTGGGGCGAAGGCACAGAAAATAGCATAGATGGTAGGCAGAAAATAGATAGGGGGAGGGCGAGAATAGTGGGGGAAATATAGAATCCAAAGAACTTGAGACACGTGGTTATAAACTAAGGGGGGGGAGAATGGTGGGGGAGGGAGGGTGCGGGTGGAGGGGATTGAAGGGGGAAATAGAACAACTGTAATGGTATAATCAATAAAATATTTTTAAAAAAAAAAGAAACTAAGACACTTGTGAAATAAATGAATTCTGTTACCAGGTATAACACGGAGTAGCGATCACTTCTCCCGAGAGGTACTCCCAGTCTTTCCAGATACAAGGACAGCTTTCGGGAATGTAGCACTTTCCTTTGTGCTCCGCCAGTCTTCCAAAAGAAGAGTGAATGCAATCAAAGTACTGATTTCAATTTTTTTAAAAAAATTAGTAATCTCAACATATTCAGAACCATCTATATTCATTACACCTGTCATTGGCATGTTCTGTCTGGCCTGCTGAAGGGTTAAATCCAGTCTTTATCCTCTGCTTTTTTCCACATAGTACTTTGCATACCACAGTAGTAAGTAAACACCAGGAAAAAAATTTCATGTCATCATTTTAACCTTTTCTTATCACTTACTACAATAAAAGGGAGACAGGAGCCTAAATACCTGCATAAATGACCTATCCTGAAAAAAAACACAAAACACTTAAAGAGGTAGTGAGGGCCCCTTATGTCAATATTTACTGCTTAATAGAAAAGAATCTGTGGGTGTAACAATTTTTTGATAAAATGGTGAATTATGAGATGTGTAACATTTTCTGTTAGGGGACAGAGAAAAGAATCAAAAGTTTCTCCTGTGACTGTTCAAGTCTAAAATCACGAGAATTTAGTTCAGGTGTGTTTTGAACCTAAAAAACCTTCTATCAAGTATTTCACATTTTTATAATTAATATATCAAGTTTTGTTTTTTTGGTTTTTCTTTTTTTTATTTTAAGTATATTTTACTGATTATGCTATTACAGTTGTCCCATTTTTCTCCCCTTTATCCCCTTCCACCCTGCACCCCCTCTTCCACCAGCATTACCCCACCTTTAGTTCGTGTCCATGGGTCATACATATAAGTTCTTGACTTCTCTATTTCCTATACTACTCTTAATTTCCCCCTGTTTTGTACCTTCCAGATTATGCTTCTTATTCCCCGTACCTTTCCCCCCACATTAAGTCAGCCACATTAAGTAAATACAAGGTGATCGAAACTAAGACACTTTTGTGAAATGAATGAATCGTGTTACCAGGTATAACATGGAGTAACCCCCTTCCCCTCCCCACTGATAACCCTCCGTGTTATCTCTATCTCTGTGATTCTGTTCCTATTCTAGTTGTTTGCTCAGCTTAGTTTTGTTTTTATTTTTCTACGTTCAGTCGTTAATTGTGAGTTTGTTGTTATTTCACCGTTCACATTTTTTATCTTCTTTTTCTTAGATTAACATTTCATATAATAAGGGCTCGGTGATGATGAACTCCTTTAGCTTGACCTAGTCTGGGAAGCACTTTATCTGCCCTTCCATTCTAAATGAGAGCTTTGCTGGATAGAGCAATCTTGGATGCAGGTGCTTGCATTTCATGACTTGTTATATTTCTTTCCAGCCCCTTCTTGACTGCAAGGTTTCTTTTGAGAAATCAGCTGATAGTCTAATGGGAACTCCTTTGTAGGTGATGACTCCTTTTCTCTTGCTCCTTTTAAGATTACCTCCTTATCTTTAATATTGAGTGATTTGATTATGCTGTGCCTTGGTGTGTTCCTCTTTGGGTCCAATTTCTTTGGGACTCTCTGAGCTTCCTGGACTTCCTGGAAGTTTATTTCCTCTGCCAAATTGGGGAAGTTCTCCTTTATTTTTTTAAAATAAGTTTTCAGTTTCTTGCTCTTCCTCTTCTTTTAGCAGCCCTGTGATTCATATGTTGGAATATTTAAAGTTGTCCCAGAGGTTCCTAAGCCTTTCCTCATTTTTTTGAATTATTGTTTTTTCATTCTGTTCCAGTGGAATGTTTATTTCTTCTTTTTGTTCCAAATCATTGATTTCAACCCTGATTTCCTTCCCTTCACTGTTGGTTCCCTGTATATTTTTCTTCATTTCACTTTGCATAGCCTTCACTTCTTCCTCTGTTTTGTGTCCGTACTCAATTTCTGTTAACATCCTGATTACCAGTGTTTTGAACTCTGCATTTGATAGGTTGACTATCTCCTTAGCACCTAGTTATTTTTCTGGAGTTTTGATCTGTTCTTTCACGTGGACCATATTTCTTTGCCTTAGTGCACCTGTTACTTTGTAAGGGGCAGAGCCTTAGGTATTATCCAGGGTGGGGCAACCCTCTTTGCTGCACTGTGGTGCTGTATTTGGGGGAGGGGTCAGAGAGGGAACAGTGCTACTTGCTTGGCTCTCGCCCCAATTTCAGTCACTTCTCCCACTACCCACAAGTGGATTGTGCCCTTTCAAGTGCTGATCCCTGGGTGGGTGGGTTTGTGTACATTCTAGGGCCCTGTGGGTCCCTCCAGCAAACTCTCCTGTGGGACTCAGAGTTTCTCCTGCTGCTGCAACCCCCACAGGTTTTACAGCCAGAGTCTTATCTAAAATGTTATCACCTTTTTGAAGTTGTACCCACAAAAAAATCTTACTATCTCTATGAATATAAAAATTAAACAAAATAATCTCAAGGAATAATTAATTTTGGTATGTTATCAAAATATTTTGTTAGAGAGTAAATAAATATATGATTTATTTATTTTGTAACATAAATACATAATATATTTATGTATTGCATAATAAATACAGTAAATAAATACCCTTAACATAAATATGTACCTGTATTTTCTATTATTAAAATATTTTCTAAATTAATTTCATAAATGACAAAACATTAATATTGTGTAATAACAATAAAATTTTAAATATACTTAGGTAAAATAATAGTAAAAGAATTCAACATAAGTAGGTACTAAAATTTATAAAGTATATAAAGTTTTTTTCTAAATTTGTTTTAAAATGTAACAATGCTATAAAAATTAACATGGAAGCAGGGAATCCTAAATCCTTGCCTCGTCTCTCAAATAGAAATACTCATATTCTTTTAGGGTTCTGCTATCCTTCTCATAGCTCATCTCACACAGTACTATGATTTTTTATTCCAACCATATGCTGTCACTTGACTTTAAGCTCCACGTGGGAAGACAATGAAATCATGTTACTGGCCCTGTCCCAATCTCTAGTAGTACATAGCAGACACTCAATCATTGAGTGAAGGTAAATAAATGAATCTACCCATACAAGTGATGCATGATCTCATTTAGGTTTCCCTCAGACAATAATGCCCTAGAGTCGATAATTTCTCACCTCAACCCTCCACTCTTCAAAAGCCATTTTTCTTGGCCATTGCATCTCTCCTCTGCATAGAAAACCTTTCTCCTCCCCTGTTCTGCGTGAAAGGCCTCTTCTCGTTGCTTAAGATCCAATTTAGCGCAATCATTTCAGTGCAATCCTTTACATCCTACACTTCTTTTTTTTCCTTGTTTGAATATGTCATTTTTTAAAAATATTTTATTTCTTGATCTTTAGAGGGGAAGGGAAGGAGAGAGGTAGAGAAATATCAATGTATGGTTGCCTCTTGTGCGCCCCCTGCCAGAAACCGGGAACTGGCCCACAACCCAGGTATGTGCCCTGACTGGGAATCGAACCGTGATCGTGTAGTTCTCAGGCCCGCGCTCAGTTCACTGAGCTATACCAGCCCAGGGCTTGAACGTGTCATTTATTTATTTTATTTATTTTATTTATTTATTTTATCCTACACTTCTTATACACAGTGATGTGTGCAAATGTTTACTGGAGGATTCAGAAGAGTGATTGGCAAATATGTCAATAAAAGTCTAACAGAGATCAAAAAAGCAAAAGTAACAACTAATATTTTTCCATGTGTATTATGGTCCATCCACTATTTTAACCACTTTAAATACATCACTAACTCATCTAATTCTAATGACAACCTCATAAGGTAGAGTCCATTGTAATACGGGTACTTTTGTATCCACCATCCCTGCAGTGTAACACAATGTTCCACAATGAGGTGCTTCGTAAACATTGGCTGTCCCATTGTTTAGATGAGGGATGTCTCACCTAAATAAACCACAATTCCTATATATACAGCCAAAGCAGTAGCATCAAGTGGTTATGCTGATGACTGATGAGTTTTTTTTTACACTAACCAAAACTGCAAGAAAGAAGAAGAAAGCTAAAAATCACTTTTAAGTTATCTGCTTTAAGCAGACTTGGGCAAACTTACCATATGCTGGTGTGTTGCATCCATGAAGTAGATATTATTATACCCATTTTAAAAAGGGGAAGTTGAGACTCCAGTGGTTAAGTAACTTGTTCCAACATATTTCAGTTAATAAAAAGGAGGACCAGTATTTGAGCCAAATTCTATATGACTCTTTCCAATATGTTACTCTGTATTTCTTTAATCTGCAGTGACTTCTCAACTTAGATATATAGTCCTTTTATAGTCAATGAATCCTTGGCACTATCAGGAGCCTCATGACAACAAGTTACAGGCTCATTTCTCTAAATAAGCTCACCAAAGTCACATGGAAGACAACCCAAATCCTATTACCATAACCAACTTTACAATAGAAAGTTCTGAATAACAAAGTTGGTTCCAAATTAATCAGAGTCCTCTTAGCCAATTCCAATTGTATTTATTTAATACATTTCTTCAAGTTTTTATGAGATTTGATCAGTAAATAAATAAATCATTGTGGAACTGAAAGTCAGAAGTGAGCAAATAGGTATTTTTTTAAATAATAGCGTCAATCCTAAGCATATGAAACAAAATTAGGATGTACATTTATCTAATCAGCCATGCATCTATAATAGTCATAATCGAATCAAGTAAATAATGATGTAGGTTTCAGTCATTTTATCATTATAAAGGTTTTACTTTCCTTGTCCTTTTTACTAAAATGTCTCCCTTGCTCATCTGTTCTACAGCATGGTTTCTACCTGCCTTTATTTTCCCCTGCATGGGCTTGTTCTTTTAACCTCTGCCTGTGTCTTTCTAGAGAGATTGATACAGTCTCAAGTTACTTGACTCTTCTACCTATTCTAAATGGGGACCATTAGATAAATGTGACTCTCCTGGGAAACAGACCACAAAACCTCTCTCTTCTTTGCTCATGGTTTATATGAAATAAGCCCTGGAAGCCCTTTGTGTGAATATGCTCCTGGAGGAAGAATGGGTGACCTACTTGCCTTAGAAGCCCTCCCTCTGGGCACTGGCTCTATTCATTACCAGAAGAGGAGGGGCCAGTGAGGCCACATTACAAGTGCACCTACATAAAAGCTAATAGCCCCTGGGTTCTGTATTTGCTTTCATGGGTACTACGCATCCCTGCTGCTAAAGGAAATTTATGAAGTTAAGAGTAGATTATGCTGCCATAAAACAGTGACTAATATTTATTGACTGAACACACACATATGCACACACCACATCTCACAATGCCTAATTGAGATCTTAAAGAAACTTGCAGGAGATCACAGCTCACATCAGCAGAGCTGGGATTTGAACTCTGGTGTGTGAGCCAGAGCTCCCACTATTACCCCCTGTCCTATACAGCCTCAACACACCATTTTCATGGTGTAACACCCATTAGGATAAAGCTGTTGGCATCACCATTATAACTTAATATCAACAATAACAGCACAACAATAACAGAATATATGAAAAATATGCACGGAAATATAGTGAATGAAGAGTAGTTCACTATCACTTTCTCAAAATTGTAGTTGAATCTGGGAATAAATGTTGCATCCATTCTAAAATGAGTTCTCTCATCAATTCATTGTATTAATGTATTGCTTTAATGATATTGTATTACTTTAATAATACTACCTGAATAATATCGCACACTCTATTACTTTAATAATATTGCACACCTAACAGATGTGACATTCGTATTATATTAACATGTAACACAAAATACCTTGCAGATAACATGTGATATGTTACATGAATATAAAATAATGATTATAACAGTCTTCTAGTTACCAGTCAACCAGAACAAAAATGTTAGCTAGTTTTATAAATAGTGTTCTGTTTTGTTTTCTTTTTAAAAAGATTTTATTTATTTACTTATGGGGGGAAAGAGAGGGTAATGAAACATCAGTGTTCAAGAGAAACATCAATCGGTTGCCTCTTGCATCCTCGCAAGTGGGAACCTGGCCCACAACCCAGGCACGTACCCTGACCAGGAAACGAACCCAAAACCTTTGGTTCACAGGCTGGCGCTCAATCCACTGAGCCACACCAGCCAGGAAAAGTTCTGTAAATAATGTTTTTAAGTGCTGTGTTTTCTATTAAAACCTGAATGCTTTGTATTATCAAGAAAAAGAGGCTTACCCTGGAGCACAAACGCAACCACTTATGCAGGGTGAGGATGGGGCACAAGTGAAGTTCATGGCCAGGTTTGCACATGTAATCTCACAATTTACACCACCTGCTGGTAATTCAGGATCAGGAAACCTGCAGTCAAAATATATTTTTCCCTCGGGGCAGGCATGAACTTCAGGAACAAGACACAGACAAAACACACTTAAATTTGTATTCAAGCCACAGATAATCATACTAAAGTGCATTTGTATCAAAATACATGTAATATTTTATCAGTTATTATTACATGATTCTCTTACTCTGTGATGTTTGGCTGATGAGCTTACAAACATTCTCTAGCTAGATTCTCTTTATAAATATTTCAATTTCCAAAACCTATTTTGAGTTTGAAACCTTAGATTCCTTCCAATAACACGATAACTAAACAACTACTGTATAATTTCCTGAGGTCAAGGAACAGGGTATTTTGATTAATCTAAACATATATCCCCAAATATCTGAAGAATAACAATTAATATGTTTAAACTTTACAAATCTGTTTGTTTACAATGGACACATGAAAATGTCAGACCTTGCTTCACCTCTAAGTTGTTACTGACATCAGCCCTCACTGTACTATGAAAGCAGTGAAGTGGACATACTTGCAGGGAGGGTAAGAACTACAGATTTCTCCAGAATGCTTTTGGGCTCAGTGGGATTAAATAGGTGCCTTATGTAGGGGCAAAGGGAGCAAGTCCTACAGACTCCTCTGTAAGCAGTCTGGCCACCGGGATTTCCCTTTCTTTAACTCTGAGGCACCTTGAAGCAAACGGGCCAAGTCAGGGATGGCCCAGAAGCTACTGAGTATGTGGGCGGTCCATGAACATACCTTTAAAGAAGCCCTAGAAAGCCTGAATCCTTATAAAGTAAATCCAGGTATACACTTAAATGTTGATTTATAATAACATGTACAGGACTGTGTATATAAACAACAAAGCAGTAGCTCACATTTAGTGTTAACAGCCTACACTCTTTCTGTCCATGAAAGTCCATGAAAGTAGTGTTATTAATTCGCCTAGAATTTTCTCTGAAGTGACTATAAATTTAAAGGTTTTTTTATAGAGAAAATAAATAATATAGCATCCCCCAATGCGTAGCTTCTCTGGGAATGATATACAAGGGTAAATGACATTATAAGGAAAGATGGCAGTAGACGTCATTTTAGATGCCATTTTTTAAGTGATGGCTGCTAGTTCTAAACCCTTGCTACTCATAACACAGCCCAGGCACCAGTGGCAATGGCATCACCTTGATCTTTCACAGAAATGTAGAATCTCAGGCATCACTCCCGACCTGCCGAATCAGAATCAGCATTTTAACAAGATCCCCAGATTATTGTGAGCACATTAATATCTGAGAAGTGCTGGTCTACAGTAGCACCACAACTTCTGTCTCACAAGGGCATTGCAACAGCTGCCAAGATACATATCCCTGAAGCATTTGTGGCACCTGGTAGGCAGAATCGAGGCAGCATGCCTGGATCGATGACCTCTGCCTCGAAGCAGCCTTATGTGCTCAACCCAGACTGTCCTACCAAAGTAAAAGAAGGTAGGAAGCACTGAAGCACCACGTTCAGAAACACTCTCAAACCTACATTCATGCACACAGACAAGGAGGGTTGTGATACAGTAAACACTTCTGCCAGAAAAGCAGGGGCAGTATACTAGAGCCACCCTCTCAAGAAAAATACGTATCTCGATCTTACCAGTAGAGGGCGGTGCAGGCTCATCACATTTCACAGTCCCATTTGAACATTGGCTAGTAAGAGTAAACAAATATTATAAATCAAAATTTATGTTTTCTGTATTTCAAAACAATATAATGTGTAAAAATTTATTGAATAAATATACAAATGTTATTTTTTCATACATTTTTTCACAAATAAGTTACTGGCTTAGGTCCAATTTGAAGAGAGCTATGTCAGTTCAGCATATTTTCATCAAACACTTACATATATAGGGCATTGAATAGGCACAGGGAAGACAAAGACCAAGATTCACATTCTTTGCTCAAGTGGGAAGGCTGTAATACTCGGTGGAAAGGTAGTACAAAGCCACACAGGGGTAGAGCTGTAACCAGGTGCAATGCCGGAAGGGACAGGACACGCAGATGGCCAAGAGGCAAAGGCCAGGTGCTGTTCAGACACTAACGCTTTGTCTCTGAGGTGAACCATTGACCTGAACCCGAGAACTGATAGGGTTGGTTCGATTTCCAGAAAAATCATTCTGGCAGCAGCTCTGAAGATACAATGAAATCGCATCTTCCTTGAAACTTAAATTCTAAAGTCCAGGCATGCGATGAAAAGCAAATACAGGCAAATTAATCCCAAAGCTCCTTTAAGAAGCTCTTATGAGAGGGAACGACACTGTGGTTCTCATACATAATCATAAACAACATAACGAGCTTTTCTTCCAGCTTTGGTCCAGTCGTGTGTTTTATGGTTGACTCCAGATAAAGAAGCTAATGTATAAGGACCACGTCACATGGAAAAATGTGCTTATCTGTTGTCTGACCCCAGGATGGCACTCGGAGGTGTGCCGCGCTCACATTGTCAATGGCAGAGAGGAACTGAGACAGACAGAGCTCAGACGACTGAGGCAGCTTTTCCACGCCGTGCTCATTCTCAGACATTCCTTAGAGAAATGGCAAATGAGGTTACTACACTAATGGGATGTTTTTTTCTCATTGAAGAGGAACAATTCCTTCATTTTTCTTTTTTTGGCCAATTTACTCAATTGAATTCAATTATGTTAAATTTTCAACACCTAGACAAAATGGAAGGGAATATGACTAAAGGCAAGAAGACCAGGTAGAGGTAGGAAGTGACATGGTTATGACAGTGGCAATGGAAAGGAAGCAAATTTCAACTATTTGCAAAAAAGGAAAATCCACAGTCATTGGGGGTTTATTGTCTAAGGGTGTTGAATAGGAGGAAAGAGTCAAAAAATAACTCCCAGATTTCTGGCTTGGGAAAATGTGGCCAGTAGTACAAACTACTAGAGAAAGATCTAAAAGCTGGTTGCCTTTGTATCTTGATTGAGACATGGAAGGAAAGGAGAGGGAGATAACAATGAGGGTAAATTGAGTATAAATTGTATGTTGCCGTGGATATGCAATAAGACGCTAAGCAAAGTGGGCACCAGAAAAGTCACCACAGAACCACGTTTCCTGAGCTTGAATCTGGCCTCTGTGACCAGCCTGCTTGACTCCCTGTGCCCCATTCTGTCACCAGTAAACTGAGAATTTAACAATAGCACTTATCTTTGAGGGTTACAGTCATGAGTGTTTCAGTAACAGATATGAAAGACTCAGAACAGTGCCAGACTAGAGAAGGCACATAGTAATGGCAAGATATCATTACTCCTACCCTCTTTTTACTATGATCTACTGTCTATGATCATCTGTTGCCACCAATAGTGGGATTAAACGGGGAATGTCGGGAGGTGAGGGTGGATCAGGGTGGGTTGCTGCATGGACATCTGCATGATCAGGATAAAAATGTGTCTGCATTTTTAACAGATGCGATACAACCTGAATGAGTGTTATCCCAGTAACGTGTCCTCTCACCAGGATCCATGCTCCTAGGGAGACGGTACTCCGACTCCAGCGTGTGACATGGTTAAATCCACTTTGGAATTGCTTTTTTTGAAGCCAGTGGATAAACTGCAAACCTCTTAGTAACTTGCATTATTTGCACATTCACCTCACTCCTAAATTCCCTCTAAAAAACCAAACTGTTCCAAGGGCTTCCATTTTGCTGCATTACACTTCAGTTCCACTCTTTTCTACAGTTATGAGTACAAGACTGAGGCATTCTATGCTGCAATGTTACATATGTGTGTGTGTGTATATACACACACATATGCGCATACACACATTATATATACACACATATATACGTGTATATATGGTTTTAAAGGTTATGTTAGAATTAACTGTATTTTTAAATTACAGTAGTCATTTCAATTTACAGTTTTGGGTAAGAAATCATGTCAGTACATGTTATACATCAAGTACAATCACCATCGTTGAAATCTACCATAAGCCCGTGGGTGTTGGGATAAGTTCTCCGGGTTGGTAAATGCTGCCCCTGTAATGACACCGGCAGTGAAATCTATGAGGGAAAAAAAGTTAAATTAATAAACTAGGATATGTGCATGTAGATCTTAGAAAACACAAAATTCAAGTAGACCCCATGCTCTGTTTTGGCAATTTAAGGTGCACTCTAAAAATGACATCTTTCTATGAGACTACATGCAATTCTGTCATACAAATGGCAGAAACCATTTAAATGCAAAGTCTTGAGTAGCTTCAAATTTTGTTTTCTAAATTAAAAATATCTGTATTTATTGTTTTAGTCACAGTACAGACTGTGTTGTATTAGTCACAAAAAAGTCCCTGAACGCCCCTCGGAGAAACGTAACTGAGACTTCATTGAACCCTATGTTAATACAAAAGTCTTCATCTCCCGTGATTTGAGAAATTTCTGAGTGCAGACAGGCGTTGAAATGCTGCTCCTAAAGTTTGTCACGTGACAGTGGAACACCAACCTTGCTAGTAATCATCATATGATAAAAACAAGTAGAAATATATTCCTGAATTAACCTTCTGATTCCTGAGCTCTTTCTGCAGCTATTTGTGAACAAGGATAGGATTAAAAATAAATAAGTAAGGCAAAGACATTAGGAAATATTAAAGAAATGACTCCCAAGCAGATCTTGGCATACGTGCACACTTACTTTATGGAAGAAGTGACTTCATGAAGAAAATTATTTTTTCCCCATAAATGGTGCTGAATCAGTTAGATTAAGAAAGAGAGGAAAGAAACCAGCGTGAAAGCCCGTTTCATCTGTCAAGAGGAAGACAGATAAAAACTGGGTGCTGCCAACGGTTTCTGTGACTTACATGGGCACACAGAAGTGAAGCGTTTCCTCGTAGTATTTGCCTTCGGGACAGTTGCAGCCTTCGGCACATTCGTCAGTACACCGCTCGGGGGCGGAGAGGGCCATGCAGGAGCGGCGACAGAAGGAGGAGCAGTGGTGGTACAGCATGCCTTTCTGGCACACCAGGCCTGGGGACAGAGGAGGGCAGCTGAGGAGGAGGGCAGCTGAGGACTGCCCCAGGGAGAGGGCGTTTTGTGCTGAATTATAGATCGATATAAATCATGGGGGGAAAGATATCAGAACATTACAGAATCCTATAGCAGAAATAAATTAATTACAACCTTTTCCTCAATAGAAGTGTAATAGAAAAATAAAATTTCTATTTTGAAATATTTTTAAGTGAGACATTCCATAACATTCTTTTTTTGTTGCTTTTTTAATAACATTCTTTAATAGCCTGCACCACGGTTTTTAGAACTATTTCAGGTATTTTATGTCTAAATGCACTTCCTGCCCTCGCATTTCAAATCTATTGACTATTATACTGACATCATCTTCTTTTTTTTAATATTTTATTTAGAGACAGGGGACAGGAAGGAGAAAGAGTGTGAGAGAAACATCTATGTATGGTTGCCTCTCATGTGTCCCCTGCTGGGAACTGGCCCGCAACCCAGGCATGTGCCCTGACTGGGAATTGAACCAGCGACCCTTTGCTTCACAGGCCCGTGCTCAATCCACTGAGCTACACCAGCCAGGGCTGACATCATCTTCTTTATGATATATTTAAGCATCACTTAAATAAACTATGTTTTCTACAGATAAGACCAAACTTGATTTTATTGATCCATATTCATAGCTCTTATTTTTCACCTTCTTAATCATGCTTGTGCTTTTTTTCTAAACCCTTCCAATTTCTCTCTAGTCCAAACTGAACTGATTAGAGTGGACAAACTAAAATAACTTAAAGAGCAAACACCCAGAAGGTGCTGGATAAAACACAATTGAAATTGTGTTTAAGGTACATTTATCTTCTAAGGAAAAAATGGGGCATGAAGGGTAAGTACCACCCCCCAATGCCAGAAGTAAAGAGGGAAGTAATATCCAGAAATTTGAATAGAGAGGAGAATCAATCTATTGGATTTAACTCATGTGGGAACAGAAAATGAAACTTGGTCCTTTGTAAGGAAGGCACTAGACCTTTATCTTGAACCCTCAAAAAGCTCCATCCTCAGTTGCAAAGGTGGACCGCAGCAGAGGTCAGCTAACTCCCATACAGAGCCGAACGATAAGCAGTTTCAGCTTTTCAGGATGGACGGTCTCTGTCATAACTACTCAGCTCTGCCCTTTGGGCCACGGTAGCCCAAAAGCAGCCATAGACAATATATAAACAAATGGGCAATAAACTTTATTTACAAAAACACAGGAAGCCAAAGGTTTGCCAACACCGGACTAAAAATCTGTTCTTAGGACTGGGAGATGCTAGGAAAACCTCTGGTCTGTGATAAAATAAAATATCCTCTGAAAAATCAAAACCCCAAAGATGCATGCTGCACGGGTTTGTTATATGAATTTACATTGCTTTTATATTTACATTATCATTCTTAGAAAGCCCAAGCTAGGGAAATATCATCAAAACTGGCCAATAAACTTTTTGGAGTGACAGAAAAAGGCTTTGTGAAACACCCTGTGGGGTGGAGATGTGGACGAAGCGATGCTCTTGAAATCCCAGCCACAAAGGATTCTAATAAAGGGAGGCAGGATCCCAATAAAAATGAGCTCATAAAAAGTATAGAACAAATACAAAAAGAAACAATCTACCAGGGATGAGAGCAGCAGACCATGACCATGAAAACTAGAGCCCTAATAAATTGAGATAATCCTTGGCTCCTGCATAACTTGCCTACATAACTGCAAATCAGCTGTGTCACTATAACACATAATGCTTTTCAGTACTTAGGTATGACATTTCTGTAAAAGTTTTCTCAAACTATTTCTGTTACACATTTCAAACCACACAGTTACACGTTAAGTTTGCTAATAACAAAAATATCAAAATTTATTGATCTTATCCAACATATCTTCAATTTTAAGAAACAAAGTATTTCATTTGTTTTTTTTGTGTGTGTACATTATAATAAATTTTAAATCACTTGAGCAATATTGACTTTCCACTTTTAAAAAAATGGAAGCAGTAACTACACATGCAAAACTCTCTAAAGTATTATCTGATTGTCTTTGTCTGTGTTATTGCCATCATACTCACCGCAGAATGAAACGTAAGCTCTGAAATCAATGGTGACACCACGCTGGCCACAGAGGTAGGCATAGTGGGCGAGAGCGTTGCACAGGCAGGCACTTCCACATTTGCACGCATCGTGGCGGCACAGCTGGTAGTAGAGCCCAGGGGTGACGTAGAAGTGACAAGGAGCGAAGAGCTCTTGGTGGATGACATCACAGTGTGCTGCATATCCAACTAACAGACAACAAACCACATTAGCTCCTCGTTTACTCATTCTGATCTTAACCCTACGGATCAAGTTCCAGAACTAGCACAGCATCTTGCTTTCCTAGAAATATACTGTANACGCATCGTGGCGGCACAGCTGGTAGTAGAGCCCAGGGGTGACGTAGAAGTGACAAGGAGCGAAGAGCTCTTGGTGGATGACATCACAGTGTGCTGCATATCCAACTAACGGACAACAAACCACATTAGCTCCTCGTTTACTCATTCTGATCTTAACCCTACGGATCAAGTTCCAGAACTAGCACAGCATCTTGCTTTCCTAGAAATATACTGTATTGTACATTACTTTTAATAAGAGCCAATATTCTCAGCTTATACAAATTTTTGTTTTTGTTTTACTTTTGGTAATAATGGTGACAGCACTTACATTCAATAATATTTTAGCAAAAAAAAAAAGTACTGTTTTACCTGAATAACACGAGTCACAGAAAGGTTGATCACCTCTATCACCCCACTGCCTGCAGATCATCTTAGGAAATCATCCCAATTCTACCGTAAAGAATTGGTTAGTAGTGGGAGGCTTATCTCCAGACATTCATACATGATGGAAGTGGTGCCATATTGTGGATGTTACGGCAATTCCCTGGAACACACGACCATCCAGGAAAGACTGGGAATCATCTCATTCGAATAGTCTCTGAGGTGAATGATAATGCAGCAGATGCCACAAGGTCATAGCAGCAATGTCTGCACAAGGCACAGTGCACAGTGACAAAAGAATCTATGAATGCATGCATCATAAATAACTAATGAATAGAAATGAGGGATTAGAACATATGCTAAAGGCCATGAGGTACAACTACCAGGCCTTTGGTTGGTTGTGGTGTAACTGCTTCTTAAATTTGTTGATGTTCGTCTTGAGAATGACTGATCAAATATAATTTTTATGGAAAGAACCAAGTTTGATCAAACAATCTGGAAAATCCCACATTTCTGAGAAAGGCTATGTGAGTCCTTGATGTAGTAGACCTAGGTTTCACTGACTTCCTCACAGCTAAAGTCAATCACTCTTTGAACTGTCATTGTCTTTGAGAGACCAGATGAACTGTCAAGAGATTGGAATGTTTTCAAGTTAATGAACTATACTAAACTTAACCAGTTGAGTATTTTAAATATATGTATTATTGGTAAGGAAACGCATGGTAATTATCTTCGTACTATATTTTTGTATTATGATGCCTGTGTAGATGAAAACAAATGACTTGGACTCTAACAGCACATGGTTGGCATGAGTACTCCCAGGCCCCAGGAGGTCCAAAACAAAGCAGTAGATCAATGGGACTGTTGTCATGTGCCCTAGGAATTTGCAGACTAAAAATATTCCTTCTGACATTAAGTAAAAGCGTAACTCAACAAGATCTTTGTGAAAAAAATATTCTTTGGAAGCCACATCAAAATTATTGACTTTTATCTATATATTTTCCTTTCTTTGGAGATTATTTTGAATTTAGCTATTTGAAATTTTAAAAAATAGTTCATGGCAAATAGTTCAATAGTTCGATAGTCCATGGCAAAGAAGAATAATATCTAAAGTATATATCAGAGAAGATCTGAGATATAGGGATAAAAGTGATAAAAGTATGTATAACAGACAGAGTATAATAGAGGAGGCAATTAAAGAAAAGGAAAACTGAATTTTTCAGTTGTGTTCTACTCCAACTTTCACATGTTATCAAAAAATTAAAAATAAAGTTACTGCAACATCAAGGAGGGAACTGAGAAAGTTAGAAATAAGCTGAATGACACTAACTGAAGGAGGAGTAGATCTGTTAATAGAAAGTTAAACACAAAAAGGAGAAAGCGTTAAACAGGAATGAGATAAAAGTATCCAATCATACAGGCCAATTGACTTTAGTCTGATCCTATTATTATAGATAGAAGAAAGGACCAAAGAGATTAACAGTCTTCTTCAAGTTTAGAAGTTGGCTTAGATGAAAATAATATTGCACTGAGAGCAATATTATCTCATGTTTTTCCAGTACATCAGAGCTACAGGTTCATAACGAGGACCACATGACAGTCAAGAGAACCTGACCAAACAACCACTACACGCCCCAGAGTTTGTGCGGGCTTCTCAGGGGTACACCAACATTAATGACCAACATTAATAACACCAACATTAATAATGTATCTTTAAAAACTACACAAAAACACTGAACTAGCCAAAATAATTAAAGAAACACATTTAAAAAATATTTAATCTATTTAAAAATGCATGCTTTTTTTCCACAAAATGATTTAACAAAAATGACACTAATATGAGCTTTATCCAGAAAGTGCACAACCATGTAACATGAGAAATAGAGGCATTTGTTGAAAAAAACACAAGATACAGGAAACAATGTACACAGGACAATGATGCCTCAGTCCCCTTCAAAGTAGGCACCTTGGGGCCTCACACAGGTCTCTCAATCAGCATGAGCTGCCCCAACATATTTTCCTAAATCTCATTAATGGCATGAAACATCTTTCCTTTCAAAGGCAATTTTAGTTTTGGGAAAAGCCAGAAGACATAGGGCACCAAATCTGGGCTATAGTGGGACTGAGTGACTTGGGAGATTTGATGTTTCGCCAAAAAACTCCATGCCAGATGTGATGCATAAGTAGGCACATTGTTGTGATGAAGCTGCAAGTCATCAGTTGCCCATAGCTGCAGCCTTCCGAATCACTGAAATAGTTTCCACAGAGGAATGTTCAAGCTTAAGGCAAAACTGGATGCAGATTTGTTGTTTTGTTTGCTCAGGCATTTTGACTGTGACAACCACACAGTACACATGCTCACTCCACAGTGTCTACCACCCACACTGACTAGTACTGGGAAGCTGTTGTTTACGCATGTGCATTCCAATCGACTCTCCTTAACTGCCAGGTCACACTGATGTTGCACAAAACATTCTCATTATATTAACAATGCTTGGACCTTTTCCAAACAGACCTTGCATGTATCTTTTATTGAGCAGTGAAGTTGCCATTCACATGGTTTGCTGTGGCTTCAGCAAACACACACACAAAAATGCAACCAAAAATTCTTGACATGTGAGTTTTGCTATCATTGCACATTGCAACCATGGAGCATGGCTGATCTCAAATTGTTGCATGCATGACGGCACAAAGCTTCCTTGGATCACCAACTTCCTACTTATGAAACCAGATTAACAGATTAACAGATTATAACAGATTCTGTGAGTAGGAACACATAATGTGTTAGTGATAAACAGGAGAATCCACATTAGCCGTCATACTATGGAACTGAAGTCAAATATCCCAAGACTATAACAGTATTATTAGATATTTCCCAGAGACTTTTCTTAAGTATTTAAATAATCTGAACTCTCCGAAATGCTATCTAGGGATTTATAAATACCTAAAATAAATACATTTATGAATGCAAAGTAGTAAATAAAATAGTCATTTTCTGGGGTTTTTCAAAAATAACCTATATTAAATAAAGAAGCATATGTAAAAATGCATAATATAAACAAAAACATTTCATTGATGTTATCCTAATTTAAAAAATCAGAATTTAAACCCTGGCTGGTGTAGCTCAGTGGATTGAACGCAGGCCTGTGAATCACACGATCGTGGTTCAATTCCCAGTCAGGGCACATGCCTGGGTTGCAGGCGAGTTCCCAGCAGGGGACTCACAAGAGGCAACCATACATTGATATTTCTCACCTTCTCTCCTTCCCTCCCCTCTAAAGATAAATAAATAAAATCTTAAAAAAAATCAGAATTTAAAAATCATTGTCTAATGTTATGATTACAGTAATACATAGAAATCTCCCCTAAGTTTACAAGTAGAAAGAACACTCACTGTTTTGTTGGTTGACGTTACAGGGGTCCACCATAGGAACATGAACAGGTGCAAAACAAGTGGAGGAAACTCTCCACGCATTTGCATGAAGTTGTGGTGTGCCTTCTATCATGCCTGATGGGGAACTAGGAAGCGAAGATAGTATTTATCTTAGTCACTTCCACTCATTTCATTTGTTCAAAATCTTTAAATATTTTTAAAATAATGCTATTTTTTATTTACAAAGAAATTTTAGAACTAAAAATGTTCTATTGTGTTTTGAATATACATAGTATCAACTTTCTGTTTTAAGACTTTATGAGGTATCAAATTGTGGACGTTATGGTTTTATTTAATAATCATCTCAGCCTCATGGAACAAAACCTTCATTATCCTCCTATAGAAAGAAAGCAAAACAGAAGCTCAGATAAGTATTAATGTTCATTCAGCTGATGTGTCAAAGCCAAGATGCAAATATAGCCTGCACTGATTTAACAAAACATCACACAACCAAAACATTGATGTGTGCGTGTGGTTTAGAGTGTATGGAAAGAGAAAGAGGTAGGTAGCTCACATGATTCTTTTCAGGGTAAAGAAAAATGTCCCAAAGAATAAGCAGCCTATAATTATGGTTCAATATTTCAAAATCTATTATGAGGCCTGAAGTACTGAGGTTCCATCATGAAGCTACACAAACAAATCAAATGAAAATTGAGGGAAAATGGTATAAAAGGCATCACCTAAGTTGGCTTATTTCTTCAATTCCCTCAGCAAACCAAAATGGAAGAGAAACATCCACCCTTCTGGAGACAGATGTATAAACCACCACAACGCTTAATAGCCAAACCCTAAAATGCCCCCTCCAGCAGCCATCAAGGTGTATTAACTCATTTGCCAAAATTTAGTAAGTGACAATCCCTGTTAGACACTATGCCAGGAACTGCCAAACCCACTCAGAGAGTCAGGTTGAACTAGGTCTCCTGTAGGAAGCTTTGACTAACACAAGCCCTACCTGCATTAATTGCTACAACATGGCTAAATGGTAGAGTGGGCTTAATCTCAGCTCTCGGCTCTCTGTGGCGTCCTAATTAAATTAATGGCTTTGGTTATTATTAAGCTCAGGCACCATTAACTATATGGAGCTTCTCACCACTATGACTGAGAAAGGAGGAGAAAAGGGAGCTGCACAAGCCATCCCACAGTGGCCATCTTTGTCTCGCCCTTTCCCATTTCCTTCCTTTCCCAGGTGCTTGAAATCAAACCATTCTCAAATTGTAAAGCAATAACAAACACCTAATCCAAAACCTCATTTTGTTCGAATGAGAACACTGAAACTCAAAAAAATTGTTTAACATGCACTAGTTCTTCTCATTCTTTCCCTTCCTTCCCTCTTCATTCCTACAGAGGGCAATTAAATAGGTCAAGGCCATGGGCGTAGTCAGGGCTCCCAGGAGGAACTGACTCAGTGCTTGGCTCTCTTATCGTGTTTAGTTCACTTAAAACAATAAATACAAAAAATAATTAGGAGTTAAAATGTAGACCCATTTATTCACAGCATTTCACTTTATAAAATAACCTTTCAGCTCAACATAAGTTACTATAAATGGCATGCAAAATAAATTTTCAAGTAATTAATACTTTCCATTCCACTTTGTTTGCAGATTCTCATTAACATTTGTGAAGTAAAGAAGTTTAATTGCTTATGCTGGAAAGCCAAACAATGTTAAAAAGTTATCGCTAACTCTGAAATATTATCCTGCACTGTTATCAGCCTGAATGTTTACATGTGGAGGAGACTGGTGCCTCAGGAGCCGGGAGGCGGATCCGCCATCTGTTAAACTCGGACTGCTAACCCATCCTGACACACAGGGCAGGGGAAGACGGCTTAGTGTCTTTTCCGCACATCTTAACCAAGCCACTTAAAACAGCATTTGTGAAACATGAGATACATATGAAGATGTTGATGATATTCTGACCCACGAATAAATGAAACAAGAATACCTAAATAGCCTAAAAACAATTTAATCACACAGGAGACAAGATAGAACTTTTGAAATTTAAATTTTTGAATGCCAGTTATCCTCACTCATTCTAATTCTTTTCTTATTAAGAGTCCTACCTCTGTTCAGTTCAATTATCTACTGCCTTTCATGTTCTATGCTAGTTCTTAAGAACACAAGGAGTGAGGACGCGACTCCTATTCGCAAAGCCCTCACAGTTTTAAGGGAAAACCAGACAAGATACATGGTAGATATTCACATAACAGAGTCGACATTAACTCTGTCTGTTGTAATATGAACTTCCTTTTTGAAGCAAATAATGACTGAGTTGGGTTGAACTATAAATAGGAGTTCATGAGAAAGATTAGGAGGCGGAAAGAACCCCAAGCAGGAGGAATACACAGAAGTGTGGGGTTTTTTTTAATGGTATTTGGAGCTCTTGCCAGTGTGGTTCAGTTGGTTGGAGCATTGTCCCACACACTAAGAGGGTGTGGGTTCCATTCCCAGTCTGGGCACATCCCTAGGTTGAAGGATCAATCCTCAGTCAGGGAGGGCATGCATGGGAGGCAACTAATCGATGTTCCTCTCTCACACTGATGTCTCTCTCTCCCCGTCTCTCTTTAAAAGCAGCAATCATATCTTTTAAGTTTTCCAAAGGTATTTGGAGAATGGCTTCTCCATAAAACATTCCCTGGCTACCCAGCTCACACTAACCTCCTTAAAATTCCTGCTGTGCTTCCAGCCGTGACAACAAAATTCCACACTTAACTTTTTGTAATTACCTCAGTATTTATGTATGTATTGTTGATCAACGTCTTGCCTAGAACTCACTATTTCTTAAAGGTTGTTACCCCCTCCCAATCTTCCATACAAGCTCCTTGAGGATGGGACCATAGATACAGTACTCCTTGAACTACCCCACCATGCTCAGCATAAATGCTCAAAGCACTTACATTAAATTACACACTGTATCTCTTCATGTGTAGGTGAAAGTAGGCTTTTCTTCTGCTTAAACACCAATTATCACAAAAATCAATTAACGTGGATAAAAAAATGTTGCTTTAGAGATATCATGCATACTAAGTGATACCAATATTTTTACAAGAATAATTTATTATTAATGCAACATGATATTAATATTTCCAAAAATACTGCTAAGCTTGTTGGGGGCAGGAGAGAGTGTAACAGGTAGCTATTCTGATTCTGTGGGTTAACCCACAGACCTTGCGTCGTGCTTTCTAAATTCAAAGCCCAGCTCCACTCTATTCAAGCTAAATGTCTTTGAGCGATTTATTTGCCACTCTTTGGCCTCAGTTGGTTTTCTCATCTATAAAACAGAGATGCTAATCTGTGGTTTCTACAAAATTTAAATATAACAATCAATGTGAAGCTCTCAGAATCATGATGCCTAAGCTAGCTATGTTATTAGTTAAGTAAACATTTTTTACAGAAGGATTTTATATCCTCTAAATTACTAGTCATTAAATCATATTAGCTATACAGAAATCACACTTACAGAAAGTCATCCCTTATGTTCCCATTGAAAGTGCCACAGAGACCTAGTGTTCTTCTTTTCCACGTGCTGGTGAGCTGGATATAAATTCTTTCCCCATCTATAGCAAACAGAATCTTTAAACCAAATGTGGTTTTTAGAAGAATGAATAAGGAAGACAAAGTTTGAATTTCAACAATTCCTGTAGGAGAAGAAGATACAAAGTCAGTTTTGAGATCCACGGGCAGTGTTCTGAAATGCTGGCATATACCAGGACTCTTCTGCCCAGAGACAGGGACAGACACGGAGGAGGCAGGTACCCAGTTCATGCCCCTGTGCTCCGGGGCCAGTTTTTGCCACATTTTGCATACTTTCTTCATTCCCATTTCCCTTCTGTCCCTCATTTTGGATCTTAATCAGATATTTTTAATAAATTGTCAGGTTCATATGAAGTTCCAGTTGGCAAACATTGCATGGTGAGGTGAACAGTCTTCAGACATTTAAAATCGGATCTCTCTTCCTCAACATGTATGCATTCATTTGTGAGTGTTTTCCCAACACGCACCATGATTCAGTAAGGCATAGGCACTTTCCTCAAAAATTCCCCTTCCCTCGAGCCTTCCAGCTGCAGGAAGAGCTCAGCACTTGAGAAGCACATTTTATGAACCACCTTTAGAGATGAGAAATTTGTGTTCAGGACTGAACTGATGACTTTTGCCACCAGAAGTTTGCTCCTGTATCCCTATCACAGTTTCTACCATCATCTGGCCACCAAACCCAGAAATCTAAAAGGATCCTTTGATCACTTCACGCTCCTGTTGCCCTTCTCCAACCAACCCCATTCCAGTTCATCACCAAGGTCAGATATTTTTTTCCTAAATAATTTTTGATCTATCTCTTCTTCCCATCTCTATTGTCACTACCTTAGATCAGTTCCTCTTCATTCCTTGCATACGCTATTTTAGTCACATCCTAACTGTTCTCCATGCTAGTTAGGAATGTCTAACATCTCTCAAAGCCACTTCTACACTGCTGTGATAGTGTTATACCCCACCAAAAGACAATCATTTAAACTGTTTATTTTGTTGAACCACATAAGAGTCATTTTTGTATATAAAAATGGCAAATAATAACTTTATACCCAATTTTACATTAAGTTCAACTTCCTTAGCATGGCAATCACTAATATGGTCATGTAATTTCTAATACAAATTGGGACATTTGTGGGAGTAACACCAACTGTTATTAAACTATACTGGAACATGGATGTGAAAAGGGTCTGTCCCAGGAAAATTACGATGAATGATACCTGATGTAAGGCCTTCCCCAGCTTTGCCCCTGACCTTTTCTCCTCTCTGTACATTCTCCATTTACCCCTTCAGGCTTTAGCAATGTCAACCTGGCTATGGTTCCCTCTAAACATACTGTAGAGAGGTCTACACCTCCTTGCTCTGCATGGAACACTTTCACCATCTCTTTCATCCCAGCGATCCTCCTTCAGGAAACGTTCCTGACCACACCGGCATATCCCTCCCCAAGGCTGGGAGAGCTGCACTCATTAAGTGCCTATTTGCTTATATCTCTCCCCTTCCAAACTCTTGGCCATTTGAAGTAAACACTAGGTCCCATAAATATGGTGGTCTCTACCATATGTAGTTGAGGATCCAGCAACACACAGACACTGAAATGTTAAGAGAGGCAGCCCCTGGGAGAAGCCTCCATTTGGGTTGTTTTGTTGTTGTTTTCATGTGAGGAAAGTTCATCAGTAGCATTGCTTCTTACCATTCAGGCTGATGCCTTGGTCAGGACTGGTGAGGATTTGTCCTCCCCTGCTAACGGTCACTTGTTTGTTAAGGTCATCCTCCAGAATTAGAGTTATAGACTGAAGGCAGACCAAGCCAAGGTTCTGCATAAAAATCAAATCATCAGTTAAAGAGACGAGAGAGATAAAGAGACATGAAAAGAAACAGGGACAGTGGGAGAGAAAAATAGGAGAAGGTGGGGGAGTGAAAGGAGAGAAGGAAGGAGAAAGAGCACACTTACATGAGGACTTCTGGTATGTGGAAAGCTTGAGTATAAGTAATATAAAAAAGTAATTACTATGTAATCCATCTTATGTAGCCCCATTACTAATAAAATATGTCATTAAGTGTATTAAATATATCATATACACATATACTTTACATAGAATACTGAGTAATGTTTTCAATTAAGTGCCAATAATTATATTTTTCAAAGTACAAATTCACTCTCTAAATTCACTTAAGTGGTATATTCGATGTTAAAAAATCAATAAGGGTAAAAACAAAAAATTATGATTTTATGTAGAAAATTTTTCTGATTTCTAAAGTATTACAAAGGAAAAAATCAAACTGGAAAAAAATTGAGAATCTTTGCTGGAGTAACCATTTTATATTATAGTAAAAACAGAAAACTAATGATTTTTACTAAATTGTGACTACCTGATTTAGATAGAGGGAAGATTCAGGTATTTTTACTTGTGAATTATTGTTGTGTTTATTTGAAGAAAAAGCCTAAAATAAATGTTTCAGCATGCTAAGAAATTTATTATATTTATTTAGAATGGTATGACACCTCTCCAATACTCCCTAAATGATCTCTTAAAAATAGTATTTTTGAAGTAACCATAAACTAAGGTCCATTATGTTACTATGTATGAAATGCTCAAAAACTATCATAAAATCATTTCTTTATAACTTTTAAAGGAAAGAAAATACAAGTAAATGTATATTACTTAATCTAAGACATATTTGTTCTCATATAATAATATCTCTGAAATTAGGACACATCATATAATCAATAGGATAATAGATTATTTATCAACACTTTTCTTTCTTTGGAGGTGAATGATATACCTTAATAATCAACTTATTTTTAAAGAAAATCACTATACCCATTTATGTTACCATTCTTAACCTAGATATAAATTTGAGTCAAAAAAATGAACATTTCTCCAGTCATTCTGAGATAGTCTTACCTGCTCACAGTGAGCTTTCTCTAAAGTGATTGTGAACTTGTCTTTTCCAGTCCCTTTCACAAGGACATACTGGCACATTCCAATGAAAGAATAATGTCGGCCATCGAAAGTCGTGAAATGAGAATCACCTACAACAGAGCATTGAACTACCAAAAAAAAAGATAAAAAGGAATAGAGAGAGAAGGAGAAGGAAGAGAAAGAAATCATTTAGTCTTAAAAAGCCAGTCAACTTAGGGTAGATAATCATGTATCAAAACCAATAGCTAAAATGTTTAAAATGCATTCGTTTGACAAACTTACTAAATTATGTTATTCCATGTAATTTAAAGTTTACTAAATGATAATTCTTTCACATGTTTTAGGCTTTATAATGTTTTTACTATTTTAATAAAGTTGCCTGCTCAAAGCTATCATTTATTCAATTTTCCATTTATCCTATCTGGATTTATAGATCATTACATCTCTTATTATACATAAGATCACCTCTTCAATATCAGTGCTATGTTCTGCTCAATTTCCAAAACGTGAGACATTTTCTTTAAAAAATATCTTAAAAGATTACCTGGACAGTCATGCTCAGTGCAGTTCCAGATTCCACCAACACATACACTAAATAAAATGACAAACAAGTCAATTTACTGGCATAGAGAAACTGTATTGTTTGCATTGATGTATTGATTAATGTACCAAAATATATCATGTTTATAGGCTCAGAATAATCAGACTTGGAAAACATCTCCACAAAACTTTAATTAACTGATAAATCTGTGCTAACCAGCACCTAAATTATTATTTGCTATGCATCATACTTAAAAATCACTAACAATGATATAAGTCGGTACTAATCAAACAGCTTTTTTTGTCCTTTTCTCATTGCTTAAATTCAAAAAGTTCACACACACGAAAGTATTTACCTATATCATTAGAGAACCACACATAAAGAGTTCAGATTAATAAATTAATGCATCTACTACCAATGAAGAAAATTGGTTTTGAGTATCATCAGAAATTGAAGACAGAGAAAAGACATCTTATGTAAGATAAATTCTGCCTTTTACTGTCAAAAAGACATGAATTTTGGAGGACAGTCTCTGAAAGGCAGGAGCTCAAATTGGTATTAGGAACACAGTGAGTTACCCAATGGCATTTTGGTTTTACACACTGGCAGCGAAAGGGGAGGAGCCCAATGCCAATTAGATCTCCGTTGCTCTCTAGTCCTGCCCAGGAGGGAGGAACGCTTGCTGGCAATAGTCCTAGCTTATTTAACCAAAAATTCTAAATGCTTCTAATCATGGCCCAAAACTGGAATATGGAGAGTCACTTTTTAATATAATGACCTCCTCTTTAAAATATTAATAGAGGAGGTCAAGGAGAACCATCAATTCTAAAAATAAAAGTATGTGCAAATTAGTGATTAAAAATAATACAAAAATGCAACGTAGGTAAAGGTTTTACAAAATTCCCCAGGGAAGTAAGAAGAATTACACTACAAAAGAATGCACAGATGTTCCCCTGTATAGACTTTAAATAAATATAAACTGAGCTTGAAATTTTTAGAAGACAGTAAGAAGTACACACTTTTAAACAAATGTCACGGTAAAGTTGTCGACTAGACAGACACCCAGAAATAAGGGGCTTGCATTGATCACATACCATTCAGTGCATTCTTGTTCAATTTTTGAACCAACTGAATAAGCTAATCCATGAAAACTACATGGGCAATTTTCCAAGGAGATGCAAGCCCCATTTTCCATAATGAGTCCTATTTAAGAAAAATACATGTCAAAATTTCAAAGAAATAATAAAGATTTTATTCTTTGAATAAAATTTTATTCTTTGAATATAACAATTTAACCAACTTTTATTGAACACTGAGTAACAAAATACAAATCACTTTACTTTCAAGGAGGTTACTGATAGCTTGGTTCTACTTCAATCAGCGAGCTACCTTTCAGTCTCTACTTCAGTGATTATTAACTTTTGTATGCAGTGACTCGCCATCAAAACTTCAAGGCTCACCATGCAAAATACAGGCAACTAAGATAATATATTCTTGCTTTAATCTCAGTTCCTCTCAAACTGAGGGATTTAAACCATCGTCACACACAAAACAAATAGCCAGGCGGGGCTACTCAAAGGGCATGTACAGTGGGAATCCATTTGTTACTTCTCTCTGATGAGTAAAGATGGTTGAGCCAGAAAGGAAATCAACGAACTGTGTTAGTAAGCACACTGTTTCATTCAGCTGACCTTTTTTCTGAGTAAGACTCTCTAGATGAAGGAAGCACTGACTTATTTTTTGGTGCATTAATTTGTATTCCGGTGCAAAGTCTCTATCTCATCAGTTCATGGTAACGGACAGCTCAGACTCGGCACTGGTCTGAAGACTCTCCCCCAATAACTCCAATGGAGCAACAGGCTGAGGTCAACAGGCCTGGCTCCGTGAGTTGTCACTTGCATTAACTTTATGACAGTGTTAAAATCACTTAATATCTCCAGGATTTAATTTTTTTGGTCTATAAATATAAAAGAGTTTGAGTAAATTCTCAGTGTTCTCTAAAAAGGTCTATCGCTGTAGGAGTCACTCTTAAATTTAAATCTACTTCTATCATTTGTTATGTTACTTATAATTTCAAGTATGTAAATTGTATCAGGACTAAAAACTTGTACTGCCCAAATTTAAAGGCTTTTTTTATGGAATTGCTTTCATAAATTATTAAATATCTTTAAATATTCGAGAAAACAAAATAGTTGCCATGGGTAATGTCAGGACTCTAGATTCCAAATTTTCTGGGAAATTTACAAGCAATGAGCCTTTTTTGTTAAAGAAAAGCAGGCTTTTCTACTAGCCGCTTCAAGGGCCGAATCCTACAAAGGCAGAGGACTGCAATAGCCCTAATGTCCTGGGAGAGGATGTTGTAACATAATTCTGCAATCTCAGGATGGTGTTTTGTACAAATGGAGATGGGATTTCTTTCGTGGAACACTTACCATCTGGACAGTAACATCCATCAAGACATTGGAGATTGCTCCCAAGACATTCTTTCTCAAACGTGCAGGTGGGTGGGCAACAACTGATACAGTCCCGATGGACAAAGCTATCATCACATTTATCAGCTGAAATGGGCAAACAGGGGGGAGCTGTAAGTCAACTTCAATGCACCTCAAAAAAAATCAGTGTTTCAGAAAGTTTGCAAGTTTACCATCCTCACTGCATCAAGAACAAATCCTTTCAATCCATCCATTTGGAGTACTCAGGGAAGTTTTGAATACTAGAATAAGCCTAAAATTAACAAAAGGACACCAGGCTTGGAAAAGAAGAAAACATACTGCACGCTGGAAAGTCGTCTCTCCAGTCTTGAATAGGGTAGCCGGCGTGGGAACAGGCTCTAGCGTACTCCGTGGCTGCACGGCAGTAGGTCTCGTCATCGTCAGCTCTGGGAAGGGAGAAGACAAAGGCAGAATCACACCGGAAATACTGACCGAATTTACATCTTTGAGCTCCTGACCTCTAGAAATACTTAGTGTGTGGTGAATAATTCAATATGAACTGATGCCAGCATGTACGTAATATGTTACGTATACCAATGCAGAAAATAAGTCAACACAGGACCCCAGCTAAAAAACGCCTAGGTGAATTGTCGTCATCAAAGTCTTAGTTTATCTGACCACTCATGTTCTGATTCAAGCATGTCCCTAAAACTGAAAAACATTTCTATTTTAATTCTGACACTGTTCCAGAATTCTTGTATGAAATTTTGGCTCCTGCACAGAGCATCCCAGACCTTTTAGAATTTAATAAACCCTATTACAACAGATAAAATTCTATCACAACAAAAGCACCAAATGTGAATATTATTTCAAAGATACCATGCTCTTGACAGTCTGCACGCTGGAATAAAATGAATACTAAGCAATCTGTACCACTTCTGAAAGGTTGAATAAATAGCACTTAACCTAAGATTTAAAAAATTAGTACTTTCAAGTTTAAATTACTAAACCTAGTTACTTTGATAATATTTCCAAAAGTAAATAATCTCTACTTATTTTCCTATAATCACGCTAGAAGCTCTCCCAAACAAATATAACAGGTCAGCCAACTTCCAAAGCAGATTAGCAAGGTACCTACAAAATAAGGAAGGTTTACAGTAAGATGGTTAGCTTGTTTTTCAACCCAAGTCAAACTCTAAATCGAATAGTTAGTATCTTACAAGATAATGACCTTAGGGATGTTGCATTTTCAGTATTTCTACTGTAGAAGCCACCCATGTCCAATTGCATTTACCCTGTGCTGCCGCAATTGGAGTCATCTGCTTATCTAGTCCAACTAACCAACCCTTAGAAGGAAAACGGGACTGAGCATATAAACTTCAAAACTCGGAAAATATTCTAAACCTCCAAATAAGAAGAGTCTCTGAAAATCAGGGTAAGCTAAAATTATTCAGTTCCTAGAAAGACATGAAGTTTATGATCTCCCTTAAAACATGTGCACTGTTTCTTACAATTAATAGAAACTTTGAAAGTTAACAAAGTAACTGAATACTGGTTTTTCAACTCAATGCAACTATTATTAAAATAGCTGCCATTGTTAAGTATCTAAATTACTCTAGGATTCATGCTAAGCATGTTACATGTAGCAGCACATAAAAACTCACAACAATTGAGCAGGAAAGAAATTATTATCCCTATTTACTGAGGGAAAATGAGCATTTAGAAACTGTTGTTGATTGGCTTTGATGTAGCACAACTGAAACCATTTTCTTGCTTAGCTATTCTCAGATGCAGAAACGGAGCTTAACTGCATTCAAGAACTGGCATTATGTCATTCTTCGGATGTCAACTGAGGCATCTTCTCCTCTGTGGAGCTTTCCCAGGGGCTGCCTGGTAAAGTCAGCAGTTCTCCCCACGCCCACAGCTCTTTGCATTTAGAGCATTTGCCATTGTTGGACACCTGTTCCTCAGCCCCATTAGAATCTGAGTGCCCAGGACAAGGTCCCTTTTGAAATTGTTTGTTTCTCGTGCCCTGGCCAGATGGCTCAGCCAGTTAAGGTGTCATCAGTACACCAAACAAGGCTGCAGTTTCCATTCCAGCACAGGGCACATACCTAGATTGTGGCTCCATTTCCTGCCAAGGCATGTGCAGAAGACAACCGATGATGTTTCCCTCTCACATCAATGTTTCTTTCTCTCTCCCCTCCCCCACTACAATCAATGAACAGATCCTCACGTGAGGATTAGAAAAGTAAAATAACCCTGGCTAGTGTAGCTCAGTGGATTGAGCACTGGCCTGTGAACCAAAGGGCCGCTGATTCGATCCTCAGTCAGGGCACATGCCTGGGTTGCAGGCCAGGTCCCCAGTGTGGGGTACAGGAGATGCAAACACACATTGATGTTTCTCTCCCTCTCTTTCTCCCTCCCTTTCCCTGTCTAAAGGAATAAATAAATAAAACATTTTTTAAATTAAAAAAAAGTCAGATAAAATAAATCATTTCTGTTTCTCCAAGGTGTGGCACAATGTTCAGTTCAGAATAGATGCTCAGAACATATGTATTGAATGAAATTCAATATACTATCTTAATTCAAGCAGGAAATCAATTTGAGTTCAGCAGATTCACAATGCTTTCTCATGACATAGGGTCCCTGTGTTGCAGTCCTCTGATGCACAAGAAGTGGAGGGAATCTGCTTTAGGGGAGAAAGAATGTAGGCAGGTCTAGTCCTGGGTGACACACTGAGAGGAGTGAAAGGCTGACTGTAGGAGATTGTCACATCATTCTGTCAATGACCACCCACTCAACTTGTAATGCCCTTCTTTGGGTAGTATATGCCTGTTCCGCCTCCAAACCTGGTAGTATATGCCTGTTCCACCTCCAAACCTGGCCTCTCCACCTCAAACATATCTCTCCACGTATCAGATAATTTCTGCCAGTAGATGTTTCTCTATCTTTAAATTTTTATTTGCCCTTGGAGAAAGCAACTCAGTTTCAAAATCCAAAGCCTAAACAACAATAAATTTCATGTTAACTTCTCAGGGGTGAAATTCCACAGTGAGTGTGGCAGGGACTCCTTTTGGTCCCCAGTTCCCTCTTTTTCTCCTCAGTATGAGAACCTCCAAGATTTGCTGGGCATGTGGTTGCTGAGCCATGGAGAAGAACATTGCCCAGCAGTCCCAGCATCGAGGTGTGGCCTACTTCCCAGGTCTAGTGGGGAGACTGAAAGTTGGAGTGTGAAACTACAGGTCACGTCCTTTAAAAAGCTGTCAGCCCTCTATGTTCTTTTCTCCCTCCCAAAGGGCTAAAATATGAACATGGAGGTGAAAAGCCAGTTTTGGCCATGAAGTTGAGAATCAATACCCTAGATCCTTGGGGATGACATAGGAATAGTATCACTGAGTCACGGGGAGACAGGGGGAAGACACATGGTACAGATGAACCAAGGACCACTTCTCAGCTTGGACTTTATGTGACAGAAAATTTAATTTTAGTCACTGATACTTCAGCAATTACAGCAGCCAAGCAATATCCCAACGAATAAACAGAATGACTTTCCCAGGTCTGCCAAATGATGCCAAAAGATAAGTAAATAAAATCTTTTTTTAAAATATTTTATTTATTTATCTTTAGAGAGGAAGGGAAGGAGAGAAGGAGAGAAATATCAATGTATGGTTGCCTCTCGTGAGTCCCCTGCTGGGAACTGGCCTGCAACCCAGGCATGTACCCTGACTGGGAATTGAACCGCGATTGTGTGGTTCGCAGGCCCGCGCTCAATCCACTGAGCTACACCAGTCAGGGCCAAATCTTAAAAAAAAAAAAAAAAAGCAAAGCCAAATAAGGAACAGAATGTTGTAAAATGTAGAGGCTGGTACCAGATATTTTAGGTAGAAAGGTAATCTTCTCAAAGCTCCTGTGTTCATAAATCCCTAACATTTAGAGACTGTACATATAAATAAAGATACAACTGTGCTCCACTAAAAATAAGCAAATATTCCAAGTAAGCTTATGTTAATATCTGAAAAATATCATTATATTCGTGATTTTGTAATAATCACCATTTAAATAAAGCAGAGCAGCTATAAACAGGACAGTTTTAGACCACCTCATCTTCCCTCTTTGCTTTTACCTTTGATCAACTTAAACCTCTTAACAAGCTACCCAGGGTGACTTTAAGTACTTTTACTCATCCAAAAATTAGTCTGGTTCTTTACACAGTTCCCATATATTATCTGCACTTCTTCTTTTTTAAAAAATATTTTATTTATTTATCTTTAGGGGGGAAGGGAAGGAGAGAGGGAGAGAAATATCAATGTATGGTTGCTCTGCCAAGGACACACAATGTATCGTGTGTCCCCTGCCGGGAACTGGCCTGCAACCCAGGCATGTGCCCTGACTGGGAATCGAACCAAGATCCTCTGGTTCACAGGCCCGTGCTCAATCCACTGAGCTACACCAGCCAGGGCTGCACTTCTTAAAATTAGTTATAAAAATCAGATTTATTAATAATTCTTGAGGTATTCCAGAACATTCATGATAGCTAAATTGTATACATGGTAACTTTTTTTTAAAATAGAAAGGACTTCAATAATGGGCATTTTATTACAGTAAGTTCTATGTTAACAACCATGTTATGATGATTCTCACTAAACTGGCTTCCTAGAAACCACCCAGTCAGTTGTTCTTGACTCAGGAGAGAACGTGGGAGTCTGTGACCCTGGATGGAAACAATAGCACATGTTTCTTTTCACTAATCTCCAAATGAAATTAAGCATTTCCTTCCACTAAACACTTAAGTAGCACATCACAGTGTTCTTAGCAGTATCTCTGACTTTGTCATCAATATATCTCATATGTCATTCTTTCATGTTTTTATTTTTAGGGGAAGGGTCATCAAGGAACATGTATAAAGGACACATGGACAAAACCAAAGTGGGGTAAGATCGAGGGTGGGAGGTGGGGATGACTGAGGTGGGGGGGAGTTAGGGGGGGCAAGAATGGAGACAACTGTACTTAAACAACAATTAAAAATCGGAAAGAAAAAATAAATAGATAAAGTTGTTGCAGCTATCTCAAAGTCTTTATAGTCATCACTATGGAAAATTATAGTAGTTATTAGAAATAAAATGCAAATTAAAAAGTGCATATATCAAAAACTCACTTCATTTACTATATTAATAACTCTATTTCAGTATAGTTCCCTTTGTAAGCTTATGCTTTCTTTTGAGTATTCAAACATTATTTTGAAAAAGAGTCTGCAGACATCTCTAGATTCCCAAAAGGGATCAGTGGCATGAAAAATACTTAAGAATCGCTATATTCTGTTCATGCTACTTATATAAAATAGACTTTACCTGTTATCTGGTAATCTTTCAATAGTTGTTAGTATAGTTTTTGTTTACATTCCCCATTACATGCTGTGAGCTGATGAGATGTCTAAGTTACAGAGTAGTTTTTGCTTTTTTATATATAAAGAAAATATTACTGCGGGTACTAATCATTTCACTTACTTGCAAAGATCATTAACACAGCTGGCAATATATAAATATGGATCGATATATTCATGGCAGCTCAAAAAAGGAAACTGCAGCAGAATCTGACACTTGAAGAAGATGGCCTGTGTGGAAGAAGATGGCAGTCACCAGGACATATTCAACGATGTCCTTTACTCTCATTTCTTTCTACTGATCTAATTGTAAGGCTCTCTGATCTTACTAAGAAGCAGAAGGTAATTTCTTCTTATAAATGTTAACCAACATTTTTATAACTACCTATTTTTGTAATGAGTACTGCTTTTATGAAACTCATTACATTCACTATTTCTGAAATAATTTTAGAGTTATTCCCATTGTAGTTACATTTCCTAAGTTTAATAGTGTTTGATTATGTAGTATTTGTACTTGAAATGTTTAATGTTAATTATACAAACAGGACTCGTGTGTACTATATCCAACATGCCCAGATTTTTCACACCGAACTTACCTCAAATGCTGGCATTCCACTGGAGCATGGATTTGGAAAATCCGAAGGTGTGGGTATACATTTGGTATCATCTGGAGTTTGCACCAACCAGCTATTTGCAAACATAGCAATGTCTTCTGTGTAGTCATCTATTTCACACAAACACACAAGCAGAAATATGTGAGATTATATCACTTTCCACAAACACACAGTTCATCAACATAAACTCCCAGGTAAAAAAGTTAAACTCAATAACTTTATAATTATCAGATATTAGACAATGCTGAGTGGGAAACAGAGTTGTACAGTTGTTCATATGGAACATAATACAATCATTGATAAATAATACAAGAATAAACTCTGTTTCACATACTCAAAACTATAAATCTATTTTTGCCCACCCCTGTAACATTACCTTAGCATAATAAAAATAAATGGACTGAATGTCAATACCAAATAAATGTTAATATCATTAAAGAGGAAAAATTTATTGAAGCAACAGGAGGAAAGGTTGAGAGCGAGGGATACAGAATGCACTTCAATAAAGCACCAACAGGACTACAGTTTGTGCTGTGGAGAAAAGAAAAATCTGTGTAAAACGGAAACAAAAGTAAAAGTCTGGTATAAAGATCTTCAGAAAGCCCTCTCACTATATTCAACATTAGTCATAAACTTATTAAAATCGTAGTTCCATAACGAGGGCAAAAAACAATAAAAAAATCCTCGTGGACCCTTCAGATTTCAGAGGACACAGCCACACTGAAGGACTGGAAAAGGCACCTGGCGAACAGAAGACTAAGAAATGAATCCATTTCATCTGAATATGATGAAAGTGTTTCTAAAGACATTCAGGACAGATTGTTAGGAATCTTAACACTGTCTCAGCATTATTCAGAGGCAAGATTCAGGAGCTAATGTACCCAGCAACAGACAGTTGGTGGTGAGCACTGGGCTATCGGCTTCAGCAGGGGTGTCCAACCTTGGCGTCTCTGGGCCACACTGGAAGAAGAACTGTCTTGGGCCACACATTAAGCACCAAACACTAATAAAAACTGTTGAGCAAAAAAAAAGTTTTAAGTACATTTGCGACTTTGTGTTGGGCCGCATTCATAGCCATCCTGGGCTGTGGGTTGGACACCGCATGGTCTCAGCACTTGGCGTGAGAACAAGTTTTGTGATTTTTTTAAAGGTTTTATTTATTTATTTTTAGAGACAGGGAAAGGGAGGGAGAAAGAGAGGGAGAGAAACATCAATGTGTGGTTGCTTCTCACATGCTCCCCACTGGAGACCTGGCCCACAACACAGGCATGTGCCCTGACTGGGAATCGAACCTGCAACCCTTTGGTTCACAGCCCACACTCAATCCACTGAGCTACACCAGCCAGGGCAATCTTCAAAATTAATGAAAATGCACCTGCCCCACTTTCAGACCGTCTGGATCTCAAATCTCAAGGACTTGGCAGAACTGAACAAGGTGCCATCTCAAGCCCTGACCAGTGTAGCTCACCTGGTTGAGTGTCATCCCACAAAGTGAAAAGTCATGAGTTTGAGTCCCTGCCCAGGTACATACCTGGGACAGGGTACATAACCGAGTCGCAGTTTGGTTTCAGTCAGAGTGTGTGCAGGAGGCAACCAATCAAAATTTTTCTCTCATATCATGTTTCCCTCCCACTATTTCTCCCTCCATTGCCCTCTCTCTACAGATAAATAAATAAAATCTATACAAAGAAAAAAGAAGGTGACATCTCAAAGTTCCATCTAAGACAGCCTCAGGTTTGAGCTTTAGGTTCTCCACCATGTAGATTTACATGGCCACAGGCCTATCTTGGAAGACAAGCCATATCACATCACTAAAATAAAAAACTCAAACCAAATATTTGATTCTCTCTCCCTGTCTTCAAGATAAGGAGATAATGTCCATGTGCTACCACTGGTGTTTGGAAGATTGTGGGAGTACATCTACAAAAATGCTTCCTTTTCTTAGTGTAAAATCCCAAATTTTACTGTGGCCTTAAAGAGGTTTTTTTTTTAATCTGGCCCTTGCACTCCCAACCTCCTCTACCTCCTGACTCCACCTTGACCTGTCCTATAGCTACTCCTATTCTTGCTCAACCTGCCCCAGTCTGCTGGCAATGCACTGTTCTTCACTCAGACTCATTCCCACCTTCCTTTTGCACTTGCCTTTCTCTTGCTCCTCCTCCTTCACCATCGCCCTCCCCTCCAATCTCCCCTCTACTCTCTCCCTTATCTCAAGTAAGCGACCTTTTAATACGATCTTGTCAGACAACATTCTCTGTCACACGATCTGGGATACCACCAAACACAGTGTCTTATCACTCTTAACCTCTCTCTCTTTCTCTCTTTATGGTGGCTATTTTTCGCAAAAATTGTATCTTCATTTTCCCCCTTATTTATTGTCTTTCCCTCTAATACCTACTGATGGAAGGAGGAGAGCTTGCCTAAACTGTCCTATGCTGTATCTCTGGGTGAGTATTGGGTATATAGTAGGTGCTCGAAATACATTTGCTAAATAAGTGAATGAATAAATACAAGAGAGTTTGTAATATTTATTAAAAACATTATTTAGAATCCTAGAGCTTTCAAATTTGGCCCACTTCATTATCTCTGGTATTGTTGGAAATGCTACACACTGAACTAATCATGGATCTAGTCCAATATGCTTATTTTAACAAGGAAAATTGAATATTCCCTTAAATAAAATGTATAGCCATATATCCTTTTAAAACATCATCCTTTCCAAATGTCTAAAGGAACAAAAACATTTCCTAAAGGCCTATTTCTTTTAATACTTATGTGCAAATTTTAATGTAACTAAACAACCTGGGTAAATCCCTCAGGGTTCACTTTAACTCTAGTTTATCAATCACATATTTAGCTATTTTTACTACATTGCATTAATGAAAGTCACAGAATTGGCTATTCTGAAGCAATGTGTGGTCTTAGATCCTGCAAACTTAAATGTTTAAAACAAACAAAATTGCAATGTTTTATATAAAAGGCACTACAAATAAGCAATTATTGTTCACATTGGGCCGTTTCCGAGAATGAAAGTGAGGCACTATTAATCATGTTGGGGAAATGAAGCGTGAACCAGGTTTCTGTGTTTAATGTGTCGCTAGCAACAGATGTGACTTATGGAAGCAGAATCTCAACTAGACGACAAACTAAAATCTATATCCACAGCAATTGTGAAAAGCCTCATTTCTTTGTGAAGTCATCTCTGAAGAATAAAGAATGCAGAGAGAAATACAACCTTAATCACTCTTAAGAAATTATGCATTCAATGGCATTCAGTTAAACTCACTGCTTCTAAAGATTTATCTAATCACCAACGTAAAGGCAGAGTTTTAATAAAATGCTAAGATCTCCAATACTGCTCATCTGGAGAAATTTCTTGCATTACTGGAGCATGAAGAAAATTAAAGGGCAGGTTCTTTTCCTATCCTCATAAATTTTTGTAAGTTAGTTTTTTTTTTAATTACTCTGCTTTAGATTGTGCACCAAATAAAATTGTGAAAAAGCTGAAATCTCTCTTCAGGTGCTTCCCATAGATTCTCCGTGTCCTTGCCTTCTGGCAGCTCGGCCACAACTCAGTCCAGGAGCCCCCCCGCTGGTCTTCTGCCGCCCGTAATCTGCTATCAGCCCTTTGCTGCCCCGATTATCTCACCGTGAGCGACCCTTTCTCGTGCCAGGTTATCAACGTCTGTCTGACTCTTAAATCCAACCGGAGTCTCTCTGCCTCTGACACAGCAGATGCTGTTTTCTGTCCAGACCTCTGTGCCATGCTCCCCAGGTGTCCTAGGAGAACTGCCCACAGCAGTCTTTTCTAACTCAAACACTGAGAACTGAATCGAATACTATTTTTTCGTGAAGTTTTCATAGAGAAGAAAAAGAAGTCAGTAATTACCATTAGATTGGTTCTGCTTGAGTCTTCATCCCTACTCTCAAGATTTCAAGTTTGTAAACCCTCTCCTTCTAAATCCCAACTGTCGACAAAACACCATTTCATGATGATCTCAATGCTGTACATTTATCCATATGGTGTTCACAGACTTGTGAACACTTTCAGTTGCATTTTCTCATTTGGTCTTCACAGAGTGGGAGTTCTCAGGGTCATTATTCTTATCCCCATTTTACGTACAAGGAAACTGACTCCTTGGAGCCCAGCTTTTCATACTAGCCACTTGGGATCGAATCCTGACGATGCATGATATCTCGTGGGCAGAATGTTTGCGTTTTAACAAGGGCCTCTTAAAGCCATGTCATCAATCAAACATTTTTATTTCAGCTCCATTAGAGGCTTGTTGACACCACGTGGAGATGATTATAAATTAGCTAAAATTTATAATGTATGGAACATTAGTGATGTGCCATGTGCAGTACTAAATGTCTTGCATGAGTGGTCTCTTTTAATTTTTGCAACTCTGTGCAGTATATGTTATTATTATATCACTAAAATTAGAAAGTTTAATAAGAGGCAAAGCAGAATTTGAATCCCACGGTGATTCTAGAACCCACTGTCTATGTAAGATTTTCACTGTGCCTTAAAACACAACATATGGGCAATTCTTCTTTATTACCTTTATATTAAAAAAAGGGTGATTTAGCACTTTACACATTTAAAGTGGGTTTCTCACACATTTACCTTAGCACAGGGCTGGGAGACAGTCAGATCTGTAATCTAGTCTTGGCCACAGTATTTCCCGAGCTGTGCTACATTGGGCACATCACCTTGTATCATTAGAAAATTAAGAAAATACTACCCACCTTACAGAATGTTGCAAGGGTTGGGAATAATGTAGTTATGTGCTCATATTAACTATTATTATAAATAAAGTGTGTTCTCATTATTCCTGGTAACTCTTAGGGTTCAGAATCACTACATCCCTATTTTTCCGCTAAAGAAAGTGAGCATCAGAGAGATTATATGGGTCCCCTCAAACAACAAAACTTGTAAGGCCGGGGGCAAGGTTCACAGCCCTGTCTGCTGGCATGAAGAACGATGCTCTTTTTGACTGCACCCCCCCATCAGTCCTGATGGTGCGTGCGCTGTGACTCTCTTTCTGCTGCCAGTGCACACTGGTCACCAAATTGAAAGAGAACACATTTTTAACAGTTTACAGAGATTAGTTTCATAACTTTAAACAAACAGATGGGTAATGATAGATACAACTATACATAAAGTACATAAAACATACTATACATAATGCTGTTCATTTAATTAACTTTATAAAATTATTATTTGACAGTCATTTAATGTATTCCTATCAAGATGATGCAAAATAGCTCCTGTCCAAAAGTGAACAATTTTGCCCTGAATGGGTCCAAATCACTAAAATGTAAGCCCTGCAAAGGGAGGGGTCTTTGTTTTGTTCACTCATGTATCCCAAGCTCCCACAGCAGCGCCTGACAAAGTTCATACCCAGTTAATGTTTATTACATGAGTAAGCCCTGTATCTTAATTTAGCAAATATAAACTAGCACATGGTTTCCAAGAATGGCACAGAAATATTTTTCTATGTAAGCTTCACTTAAGATCACTAAAACAGGTAAGTGATGTCTACCAATTTTACCCAAGCTAGGACAAATTGCACCCTCTGGGGTGCAAACAGTTGGATCAGTGAAGGAAGAAGACCTCAGAAGTATCCATGCATTTCTCCTGCCCCCTTACCTTGCTGAATGATGAAATCATCGGATTGAATGCCATTGTAGTTTCCACATAGGCCACAGGATTTCCCCTTATGCTCCTCAGATATTTTCAGGTAAATTGCAGATATTCCATCCCAAGCCAATGAAAATCCAAATGTTGTTTTCACCAGAATATAGTCAGCTAGTTTCTCAACAGAAATCTGTCCAATTGTCTGAGGCAATGTTAAACTTGAAAAATGGAACAAAGGTAATCTAAGAATTGTAATGAAGAATCAATTACAGGTGATTTATTTCTCCTCATAGTAACTGAGACAACCCAATAAAAGATAGTTATCACTCAAAATTGTTGAATAAACTATAGTTAGACTTCCCAAGCAACCATCCTATAGAAAATTTTGATATTTTGAAAAAATTCAATGTTGAAAGAGACAACAAAAATTATATCTGTTTCTCCAAACTTAGATTTTATATTTATAATGGGTGATCCAACCAAACAAAAATACATTTCTGCTAAATATCCGTGATTTTTATAATCTGGAAAATACCCTTGTCTATTTTGAATAATGAGAGCTTACATGTATTTATTTTTATTGAGAGAGTTCAAGATAATCAAAAATGCTGCTCAAAATGTTGTAGTACAAAAATGATCAAAATATGTAAACATACTGCACAAGTTCTGATTTTGTTTAATTTTTGTTTTAAACTTGGCTGCAGTGAGCCCTGGCTGGTGTAGCTCAGTGGATTGAGCGCGGGCCTGCGAACCAGACAATCGTGGTTCGATTCCCAGTCAGGGCACATGCCTGGGTTGCAGGCCAGTTCCCGGCAGGGGCCAGTTCCCAGCAGGGGATGCACAAGAAGCAACCATACATTGATGTTTCTCTTCCTCTCTCCTTCCCTTCCCCTCTAAAGATAAATAAATAAAATATTAAAAAAAAAAAACTTGGCTGCAGTGAATTAGGAGCTTCTATCCTTGGTATAAGGATAGTTGGTATAAGTGTCACCTTGGTATAAGCCATTGTTTTCCAAAAGAAAAGTGTCGAGGCATGATTAATTATAACTTACATTTTTAATGCTGCAAAGTTCATTATTAGGAGGATGGGATCCTTGGTCATACAGTAGTGCATAGGGGTTAGATTCATAATTGTTAAGTTGGGTAAAATTTGTTCTATTTGAACAAAGGTTACATTGAATAGTTAAATTCCTGGTCCGATGTCGGGTCTTCTCATTTTTCACGAGAATGTGCACATTCAAAGGAAGTGGGAGACGTAACAAGAACTGAGGAAAAGTACACGCTTGGACATTTTAAAAGTGCAGTAAGTTGCCTAGAAGACATCTGAAAGAACACTCTTCTTCTATCCACAAACGTTAAAGAAAATAGCAGGTGCTAATAATTAAAGAAATTGAAGGAAAAATATTATTTTTATTACTAAAAATAATGGTAACTTAAAATTATAAGCTGCAATGTGAGGTAGGGGGTTAATAAGTATATTCAAACATTTCTCTCAAAAACTTCAATTTATTGAGTTCCTTTTCAGGAGCACAAAGGGACAAAACTATAAAACTAAACCTACTCATTATCAAAAGGATAGTCTCCAAAGAAACAATTCAAAATATCTAACCATTGCCCAAAGATGTTTGTGGGTAAATATTTACAGAGAATTAGTCATAAGAATAGAAAAATAACTAAAAATTTACATTGGAGACTAAATAAAAATACTAGCTAATTGCTTTCATAATCTATTTATATTAAAATTACAAACACTAGGAATTCTTAGCAAATGCATAGTAAAATTCAGTATGAATACTACTATTCAAGTTTGCAAGTTCATAAAAACTAGACATAAAGAGTGAATTGTATTTTCTAAATGTATTTTATAACAATGGAATGTTAAATGTATGAAGGTATAGTTGTTTTGTTGTGGGTAGTTTTTGGTTTGGTCATTTGTCATTTATCTCTTTCACAGTAAATTGATTAAATAATTTTTTTAAAAGTAAAAGGTGCATGTGATCATTCAAATGTCTAGAACATAAAAGGATGCTAGTAGAGATGGGCACAATAGGAAAAATTAGATAATCTCCCATTAATCTAAGAAAAACTCCACTCACCCTAGGATGGACACAGTAATAATGCACACTAAAATGAATGCACTGATTAATGCTAAAAATTATTCACAGATTCATATGTTAAAAAACCCTTCATTTCACAGGTAAAAGAACAGAAGTCCAGAGAGGTGTGATGCACACAGCCCCACATATTTGATTTCATTTTGCAAAACCCTTCTCGAGCACCTGCTATGAGTTAGACCCTCGGCCAGATACAGCATGGGTATAAGCAATTTAATTGGTTAATAAGAAAAGCATCCTTTTTCTATCATACAACATGTCTGAGTTAAAATTTAAACATATCTTTGATGTAACAAGGGCTAATATTCTTGAGAATCCTCTTGAATGCCATTTGTTTCACAAAACATAATTTTTTAGTTTAATTTTTTACTGTTGTTCAATTACAGTTGTCCACATTTCCCCCCATTACTTTGCCCCTGTCCTGTTCACTTCCCACCTCCCACATTTAATATTCCCCCTGCCCAGTTGGCTTTGTCCATGGGCCCTTCATACATGTTCCTTGACAACCCTTCTCCTTCTTTCCCCTGTTACCCCTCTCCCCGCTCCCCTTAATTTTTAAGTGCCCATTTTGTTACCTAAAATCCCATATAAGGAATTCAAAGTTGCTATTTACATTCTGTTCCAAGAAATGCGTATGTAATGTATTATCTTCCCATTCAAATACCTACACTTTCTTTTATAAGAAAATTAGAAGTACAGAACCCAATTGATCAAGAAAATAAGCCCAGAGAGACAGAGAGGCTGACTAGGTCAGTGCCTGGCTCCCCTGTGCTTCATCCAAAGCCCCTTCTGCTACCACCTGTTGCCTCTTAAGGAGTCTCACTGAGAAATAAAGCACAGAGGTTGGTAAGACCACTGCACTGGAAAGAATCTCCTTGGTTCAAACATTTGCTGGTGAATTTTGAATGATAAATAGAATTTTTCCATCCCACAACTTACTTTGCCTGCTGTAACTCAGGCTAGAAATATTTAAGACTGAATACTGCTATAATTATTTGGTTGGAAGGAAGATTATTCCACAATATTCCTCGTTTAAAATGTATAAGACCTTCCTCCAATAAATAAATAAATTTCTGTTCCCCAAAACTCTCAGATCTCACTCTCGGCAGACAGAAAACCAGAGCAGCCCTGATCTATTCAGGAACGCAAGTTACACGTTGTCCTGACCACGTGGTTGGCCTTGGAGCCTACCAAAGTCCTGATACCTGTATGACATAACTTTAAGGTTTTGTTGGAAAGAAATTCTCTCCTCCTACTCTGCACAATTCACTCTTAGTGTGACATGTTTGGAAATACTATTAACCCATGGTGTTATGTTCATTATACTTTTTATCATATCTTACCTGATTCCATTTTTTTTAATCTCATGCCCATAAATTCGAATTTCCTGTTGGTCTGAAAAGAACAGGCTGATTGACCGATAACAATAATACACTGAACCAAGGCACTTAGGGCTATTATGAACCTTAAAGAGAGAAAAACAAAAGAAAGGATAAATATATATATATACATATATATACATATATACACATATATGCATATATGTGTATATATGTATGCTTGGATATATAAAAATCCTTGGAGGATTTTTCTTTGGAGAAACAAAATGGATAAAAGACATAGAGATATTCATATCTAGGGCATATATAATGAAATCAGAGGCTCCCTGCTCAATCTCCCACCAGGCAAGCAAGCCCTCATTCATATGTTCAAAGATTTCTGATCAGCTTTTAGAGCCTAATCCTCTAATATGGATAAACATGCATGGATTGCAATAAAAACCTGCAACATAAAAGACAAATTAACAAAAGATCAAAGGAATGAAAAGCAATTCAGAGAACTAAACCTCCAAAAAATCTATAATTAATATCTTCAAAGGGAAAAATGAGCCTGGAAGTTACCTTATTTGTGAAATAAGAATAAAATTCCATTAACAATGAAATTCAAAAAATAAAAATTGTATATTGACATTATCATCAGAGAAACATATATGAAATAGAATGGTTGGAAGATACATATCTAAGAGTTGGAAATAAACCTCCCAAAACATAGACCAAAAAAGCAACAGGGTGGAAAACAAGGAGGCATCAACAAGAAAATACGGAATTAGTCACTCAGTTGGGGAGCTCTAATACCCAAATCACAGAATTTCTGAAGAGATAAAAAGAAGAAATTCTGAAAGAGAAGAAGAAAAAGAAATATTATTCCAAAACTGGAGGATTTGGAGAGCTTGAAAGGGCTCATCAAGTGTCCAGCACAATGAGTTTTTTTTTAAACTTACATAATCCTGAAACCTGATGACCTTAGTGATAAAGAGAATATCTCAAAATTTGTAGCGGGAGTTGGGAGAGGCCACATGTAAAATGATCAGAAATCAAAATGGACTGAATCTCAAAATTCTGAAAGTAATTTCCAACTTACAGTCAAGGTTTAAAGTGTTCGCTTCCATACACACTTTCCAGGAAAGTATCTTCTGTTTCCAGAAAACAACTTGGAAACGCAGTCAATTAAAACAAGTGGGCAAAACAAAGAGGAGGAAATGGGTGTCCGCTCTGTCATTGCTGCAAATGAGCACCGTTCTCCTGCTTGAGCATCCAACAAGCTTTTTAGAACCTGTCTCTCAAGTACATACAAAGGTCCAGGATCACTAAATGTTTCATGGGGCCCAAGACACAGGGAGATCAACACAGGAGACACAGAACGAAACTCTCCAGGAGGACAGAGAACAGAAATCCCAAGTGCTAGGTGTGTAAGAGGCGCAACAGCAACCAGTCTCAAGTGGAGCAGAGAACTAAGAACTGAGGAGCGGACACCCAGGGGGGCATGTGGGGGAAGGCAGCAGGAAGAAGCTGAGGGTCTGAGGAATTTCCTAAAGTTTCTGACCATATTGAGAAGAGTTTTGTAGCAATGGAGAGTTTGAAGGGAAAAAATTGTGACTGCAGTATAGAACATTCAGCAAAACAAAATGATAAATGTTAACGCCATACAAATGTACAAAGAAGAGAAATAAATTCACAACAACCTGTCAAGCTCAGCTCTCAACAACACTTATATAAATATTATTCACATATGTGCAATATGTAAATAATAATAAATATAAAAACCACATATGATTTAACTAAAAATGGTGACCTACTCTAGTAGGAGGAGAGAAGGAAAGTGTGTGTGTGCACGCACATGTGTGTTAGAGGTAAGAAGGGCGATGTAACTAAGATGATGCTTCATTTTCCAAGGTAGAAAGTGAACAAATTAGGCCTAACTTAAATTTTTTTTAAATTGCAGATGTTGCTTTGGCTGGTGTAGCTCAGTGGATTGAGTGCTGGCCTGTGAACCAAACAACTGAGGTTCAACTCCCAGTCAGGTCACATGCCTGGGGTGCGGGCCAGTTCCCAGCAGGGGACACACGAGAGGCAACCATACATTGATGTTTCTCTCCCTCTCTTCTTCCCTTTCCCTCTAAAGATAAATAAATAAAATCTTCAAAAAAAGTTGTTTTTAAAAATTGCAGATTTTGACATGTAAAATAAGAGCCAGAGAAAATTGCTAAAAAACTTGCAATAATTACCTTTAGAGAGCCAGACTGTGGCTGGGGATAGGGAGTGAAGAAAGGCAGGATTATTTTATTTTATTTTACTTTATTTTACTTTGTATGCCTCGATGAAATCTTTTAAACTATGTACATGTATGATTTTCATAAAAAATAACATTGAAATTAAAGGAAAATAGAGTCAAGATAATAAATGTGTGCATAAAGATATTTACCAATCTATCTTTTAAAATAATGAAAATATTATTAATACCTTATTTCTAAAACAGGGCATAGTTAAATAATTTGAGTATGCCATAAGTTGAAACAAATATAGCTAATAAAATTTGTGTTTGTCAGAGATACTTGACATGTAAGAAATTTCTTGATATAATATTAGGTGAAAATATATTTTATATATTATAAAATATAATAGTATAATCTTAATATTATAAATAGATACAAAACCCAGAGGAAAAAATATAAAAAGAAATATATGAAACTATCAGCAAATATAACTTTTGACTGATAGTTCTAGTATTATTTTTAGAGTTTTCTGAATTTTTAAAATATTCTACACATGAAGTGAACTACTTCTATAATCAGGGGAAAGATGATATTTAAAATAAATGGAGTTGTTGATTTGAAAACAAATTCCACCAAGCGAAACAGGGCCATGTAGAAACACTATCTATTGGCTCTGCAAGCGCAGTTCAGCAGCGTGTATTGTTATCAAAGGACAGATTACCTTGTTGACACTTCAGTCCTCAAAAGGGTGAGACACTGGACAAGACCATTTCAATGAGGGAGTCAGAGGTGTTTGAGTGATAAACCCGGCAAAAGAGCGAAGGGGTGAAGGACAAAGGGGGACTGAGAACAAGAGCCCTGTGAGTACTGAAGGTGTATGCCACTAACTTCTCTATCTAAAGAAACTGATTTTTATCTTTATGTCCCATAAGTTAACTTTCAACCGACCTCATTTTCTTTCTGGATCACTAGGACTTGTTCTTGAAAAGCTTCAGGGCCTACTTTTTACAATTTGCTTCACCTAAGAGACAAAAAAAATCTAGGCAATGCCAATGTAAGTTAGAAAAGAAAAAATAAATAGATGGAGATTCAAACAAATGGTATCTGTGGAGAGTTTAGCTTTTGAATAGGATGCTTTTAGATCTGTGGAAATTCAAGGGAAGATAGTGGCCAAGGACAGAGAGCCCTGGCTTCCTTCAACTAGAGACACTCTGCAGCTTACATTTTGAGATATCTCCTAAGATTCTCTTGAAGCAAGAATTCTGAAATGAAGAATCCTCTGAGCTCCATCACATACTATCAATCTACCTAGCAATTAGCTGCCTGTTACCACATCCTCTAGCCTGTGCTTGGGTAATGCATGTACTCCATTTCATAAATGCTGGCCCCTGGTTCATGCCGAGGGGTGCCATTTTAAAATTTAAGGCAGGTGGCATCACACTGGACAGGTGAAGAGTGAAACATACGTGGGTAATCTGGTTGGTGCCTGGACCCCCCCCCCCCGCCTTCAAAATGATCAAATAAAACCTGAAGAATGAAGGCATCAGCTAGAGTTGATACTATGACATCCATGATATAGACATTTCTGTGTCCCCTGAAAGGCCCTTCCACGTAAATCCAAACTCTCCTTCTCCTAGTCCTAGGCCCGTCTTGATAGAACTACACTCAATATAACTGCAAATTTTACCCATCCTATCAAGAACCAACCCCTCTCTTTCCCCAGGCAGAGACCTAAGTATTATATATTTTACACAATTTGTCCAATACCTTAAAAAGACAGGCTTCACCAGAAATAAGTTCTAAGTTAATTATATCCTAGGAACGCTTACCCACACAGTGTATCGAGGCTCCAAATTACCACAGTCTTTTGCAAAAATGTAAGAACAGTTTCCTGGGAAATAATAGTAGATGCCATCAAAAGTTTCAAAGTGGTACTGTCCCCAGGTTTTGCATATCCCATCTCTGCCATTGCCCATGTTCGGCACTAAAAGGAAATAGTGCAATACTTAATAGAATGAAATAAATTATATCTGTTCCTGGTAAGATTCAGTCATGGTAGGTGATTCTATGTCATTAAAATAAATATTTTCTTCTTGGGTGGTCAATATCACAGGAAGAAATAACTAACATAAAATTACTGGTTGCTCTCAAAAGCATTCAACTTCCCTAAAGGAAAATATGGCCTTCAAGTTGTTTTGAAGAAAGAATTTATACTAGTAATTTCCTTGTATTTGTTTCCAAAGAAAGATTCTGGAAGAAAGGAAGACTAGAGACAATGACACAGGAAAATAAAGTGAAAGTAATAAAGCAATATAATGGCTCAGAAAAGAAAAAATGTCACTACTGAGTGTCCTAAAAATTAGCATAAGCAGCATGACAGTGTTCCCGTCTCCACAATTCTTCAAAAATATCTTAATAATATCCACAGAGAAAAACAACCATGGACAAGGATATCATGTTTATATGTCTGGAGATAGGGAGCAGTAGTCATCCAAAATACCCTGGAATTTAAAAATGTATGGCCTCGAACTGGCCAAATTTTAAGCGATGTTTGTCTCAAATTATATGTTATCTCTTATTGCCTCCATGCCTGCCTTCTTACCTTTGTGGATACCCCTCTATTCTCTTTTTGGATTTTTCTAGACCTTTCTCTTTAGAATAATATGAAAAATCAGTGACATTTGCTAAGTAATCAATATGTGTAAAATATTCTGATACCCTACATAAGGAGCATAAAGTTGAAGCAATCATGTCTTTTCTTTTTGTAATTTTTACCTAAATTTATTAGCCTTTGGCCTTTTTGAGGGAAAAAATAGAGAGTAATTCATTATTCAGGCAGTATTCTTTGACCGTATGCCTTACCTCTGTTGCAAATATTCATAGAATCTTACGCTTTATAGCAAATGTCACAAGTATGATTAATGTGTATCTGTTATGTGTTTGCCCCCCTCTCTAGACTGTAACTTTAAGATAGCAGGAATATGTCTATAGTATTCACTATTGTATCCCCAGTGCCTCGCCTTTATCTAGTAGATGCTCAATAAATACTCACTACACAGTTGAATATTTATTGACTGTAACTGGCATAAGATCCTAACCTAGACACCATGGATACAAATATCTTTTAAGTATCCTCTGTTCTGAGGAGCTCTCAATATTATTCTACTTTATGTACAGAATGTCCAATGGACTCAAAGTCAAAAAGAATGTATGATTTCAAATAAGAACTCTAAATTATGGAGCAAAAGAGGGATGAATGAGAATCTGATTTTAATGAGCTAGGACCATCTAAGGGAGAAAAAAGTGCTTGAAGGAATACTAGAGATAAGTGAAAAGAGAAAGTGAGCATATCTAATTAGTTTTACATCATTGCCAAATGACTGTAAATCCATTGTGAGTATTCAATATACAATATGATTGCTCCAAATCCAATGGATGAACCCTAATACAGCAAATTATGCCTTAATGTTTTCTCTGGCATCTCATAATTTTCACCTAAGTATCCCTGAAACTTACCAATCTGGCACCGTGTCCCCAGTGCCTGAAATATTTGGCAGTCACATATACCAGCCGTAGAACAGAAAGCTCCGTTAAGGCATTCATGAGGACAAGAACCTGAGGGGCAACAAAGTAAGTTACCTCCTGGCGTGCATCAGTTCTTATAAACATAACCTGTCAAGATTTTGCTTGGACTAACTGCAACCACTATTAACTCGAACAGAACCCCTGGGCCTCTTGCCTGGATGAGCTAAAGAATGAAGCTCATCAAGTCTTTATCTAGTTCATTTCATTATGTGTGCTGTGAAACCAGAAAGACGGGCTTTCACATCTCAAACTATCCTGGAGCAAAGGTTAGCTTTTTTCAAGCGATTGAAAGGTCAAGTTCCCATGTAAGGAATCCCTGTCCCAGATGATGAGAACCAGAAATAAACAAACTGCAGATGATTCCCCTGATGGAGTTTGGCACTGGCTGCACGTCCAATGCGATCCTTCCCCAGTAGCAAATGCTGTGTTAAAGAACAGCATCCCTCATTAGCCCCAAGGATCAGGCAAAGTACAAAACTAAAAAGGAAACTCCCATTTTCTAAGAGAATGATTAAAAATTTCATTTGAATTTTGTGTATTAGTCCTCAGGCTTAATTACAAGCAATGCAATTTTTTTTTCTGACCCAGATTTAATTTTAATGGGGCAGAAGCCAAAGTCACTGCTGGATGTCACCAAAAATATTCTCTTTCTTTTATGGAAAGAAAAATTGCCCCGAAGGATTATGTTGAAAAGAGGAAGCAAGAAACTATGAGCTCCTGGGCAAGTTTGAAAAATGCAAATGAATCAGAGTAAAATTTTTCCTCTAAAAAGGAGAAGACAGGAGCAACTGGCAAAACTCAAACAAGAAGGATTTAAGGAACACAGCAGGAGACCTAGAGGACATCTTTGAGTCACTGCACAGTATTACTAGAGACTGTGCCTTTCTGGAGTAAGGTAAGGTCATGAAAGCACTTTCTAAATGGAGTAATTTAACTGCAGTTCTGCCAAAGGCAAAAATTAGGAAAACTCATTATCCTTCCACCTTAAGAGCAATTGATCTAAAGTTTCTCTTCACACGTAAACACAGACGACTCTCTAAGTAATATATCTTAACTGAAGAAAAATGACATATTTCAACTTTGTTCATAAAAAGAGGTAAAAAATATTGTTTTTCATAAACTTAAATGCAGTTTTTTCCCAAGGGGCAAAACTATCTTTATAGTTTATTTTATCACAATCTTGCCTTTTTACAATGAATACATGTCTACATACTTAAATTAACAAATGCATCTCCTTCAAAAAATATTCACAGCCCTCTTTGTTCCCCGAAAACAAATATCAAGCCAAAAACAGAAATCCTTGTTATTTTAAATGCAATGAAAAACAAATTAAGTTTCAAACCACCACCAGCATTCTGCTTAATGGAAATGAGAAACTGATAAGCAAAAATAGGATGTCAAGGAGAGATTAAGGAGAAAGTAATTGCTTTAGAAAACAAGTTTCTGATACCAGTCATATCTCTCTGGATCATGTAGTTATCAGCTTTGACAGAGTGTTTAACCTTTCTTGTTTATAAAAATGAAGTGAATCTAAACTACTATTATGGACTGTTTCCACCCTGGCTCCATTTTCTTCTTGCATTTTATGGAAATAATAAAGAGTTGATTCAATATATCCCCCAAAAGGGGTCTTTCAAGAAAGTAAATTCAAAAGCATAAGATGTGAGCCCTGGCTGGCGTAGCTCAGTGGATTGAGCGCGGGCCTGCGAACCAGACGATCGCAGTTCGATTCCCAGCCAGGGCACATGCCTAGGTTGCAGGCCGGTTCCTTGCAGGCTAACTACCAGCAGGGGATGCACAAAAGGCAGCCATACATTGATGTTTCTCTCCCTCTCTCCTTCCCCTCTAAAGATATATAAATAAATAAAATCTAAAAAAAATAAAAAAATTTAAAAAAAGCATAAGATGTGGCACTAACCTTTTATTTTGCTCTCACCCCAATTAATAGCTTCATGGAAGAAGTATCTTGGAGATGTTGCTTCAAACTTTAAAAGAAAGAAGTAAGAATTCAAGAGAATTAGATTATTTCATTCAAGCCCTATAGGCAAATTAGAAAACCTGTAGCTATTAGAAAAATAGCTACAAATACAGAAATGATAAGGCATTGACTCCCTATTTCCTTGGGTTACTGAGCCACCTCAGTGAGGCAGAAAAGATTCCTCTGGGGCTATGGTTTTGCCTGTACATGGCTCTGACAAGTTCTTTATCCTATTTGACCTCAGTTCTTGTGCCTCCTTTCCCTCTCGGGAAAAGAGCCTAGTTAGAGTTAATTTTTGCCTTTACTGACTGTTCTGCCTATAGAAGTCTCAGTGCTCTGACACTCCCAAGTGCAGATGAGTGTAGAGAAAACACATGAGGCCGATGGGGCAACAACGATGTTCCCACTGCCTGCAGACCCATCCTCTTCTTCTCAGGGCACCATCCTCAGAAGTTTCCATTGCTGTGGTGTGACAGTGTCACCCTCACTCTCCAAAGAGAACTAACACGTTGGCGTTCATAGAGCACTTGTATATGTTTTTACAGATCCCAAAGCACTTTAGGGTGGTGGTTAAGAACATGAATTAGTGAATCAGAGAAACCTGGATTAGAGTCCTAATTTTGTCAGGACTTACTCTTAGGCAAGCTTCCTAACTTCTTAGTGCCTCCTTCTACTTTTCTTTAAAGTGGGAACAATGGTGCCTACTTCATTGTGTAGTCATAACAATAAATAAAACAATATATGTAAAGATTCCGCCATAGTACTTCACACACAGAAAATTAGCAAGAGAGAGGTTTATATTAGTCTAAACAACTCAAATAAAACCTTAGGACTTTTAGCCCTGGCTGGTGTAGCTCAGTGAATTGAGCACGGGCCTGCGAACCAGAGTATCGTGGTTCGATTCCCAGTCAGGGCACATGCCTGGGTTGCAGGCCAGTTCCCAGCAGGGGACACATGAGAGGCAACCATACATTGATATTTCTCTCCCTCTCTCCTTCCCTTCCCCTCTAAAGATAAATAAATAAAATATTTTTAAAAAACTTTAGGAGTTTTAGAGGTCAATATGGATTAGTAGCAAATAATTCTGGATTACTAAAACTAATCAATTATGATTTTTTTATTCTAACTAAAAGCCAATGTAGTATATGATCTGTCACAATGTCCTCTCCAACAGCAATTTTATGTTCACAGAGGAATACACTCCCAAATTTGCCACATAATTGTCAAATTGAGTACTGAAGGGTGTTAGAGAAACTGGGGAGGGCGAAGGATTAGAAGAAAAAAGGATACAGAATGTGACTTTAGGTCTTAAGTCCTTTCTCAACATCTTCCTCCACATAAAGTTCTATTTTGGAATTTCCCAACAAAGTACTTTTTCCTTTTAACAGGCAAACCTGACCCATGCCTGCTAAAAGAACTCCCACACTCACCACTTTAGGACTCTTTGCTAAACTCTTTGACCCATACCACAGGTCCAAGTTCATTGTTTTCTGCTTTCATTCCTCCACTCCTACTATTCAGTCTTCTCTTTTTGCCCTTGCCTCTCTCTTCAGACTAAGATTCGCAATAGTCTGTGACCTTGATTACCCCCAAGACAGCAAATTGTATTCTCTCTTCAACATTATTTTTTTTCCAGCTGCCTAAACCTAACACAACCACCATCATTACTGGACACGGAGCTCTTCTTTGGCTCCAGTGAATCTTCTCCGATGCTCACCAACAGTTACATGACTTCAACTCTGCCTCATATAGACTTATAACCTTGAACAAATTATGTAACCCACTCAGCCTCAATATCCCAATCTATAAAATGGAATAACAGTAACCGCTTCACAGAAATGGGAAGACTAAATGAAATGGAATAAGTAAAGCACCAAGAATAGTGTGATGCACATAAAAGGGTTATAAATATGTTGCCTATTTTGGGGATAAGACACAACCTGAGTGTACTGGACAACACTAGACTAAGGCAAGAACATACAACTCATTCTTGTTCCATATCCTGTCACTGCTTAGCATGACCAGGTATGACAACCTAGAATGCCATTGCCCTGGTTATCACAGCATCCTAATTACTACCGAGTTCCATGCATCATACTGCAATATTTCAACAATGGTAGGACATGACACAGAGTTTTCATTTTTTAAAACAGATCTGAACTCAGAATGGTATTTTATGTTTATAATTAGGAGCACTTTTATTTTTGATGTCATAAAAATAATGGCAAATAAGGCCCTGGCTGGCATAGCTCAGTGGATTGAGCGCGAGCCTGCGAACCAGAGGATCGCGGTTCGATTCCCTGGTTCCAGTCAAGGCACATGCCTGGGTTGCAGGCCGGTTCCTTGCAGGCTAACTACCAGCAGGGGATGCACAAAAGGCAACCATACATTGGTGTTTCTCTCCCTTGCTCCTTCCCCTCTAAAAATAAATAAGTAAATAAAATCTTTAAAAAAAAAACTGGGTGGCTCCTAATTTAAAAAAAAAATAAAAAATAATGGCAAATAATTGATGGTGTCTTAGATTCAATGAACATGTTACACAAAAATAACTTCCGTATTGGCCTCCACTAGACATTGAGTTTCTACATAACAAGCACTGTTATTCATGTTTGTATCTCTAGTGTGTTCTCTTGTATGTCATCAACGAACCCTGACTAAACTGAAAATAAACATGATTCAAATGGGAACAGTCTGCCTCCCAAGGCTGTTAAGAACCATGACTATAAAAGATTCTATTGCCTTAGCCGGTGTGGCTCAGTTGGTCGGAGTGTCGTCTTATAACCCCAAAGGTTGCGGGTTTAGCTCCCAGTCAGGGCACCTGCCTGAGTTGTGTGTCCTGCCCTCAGTCTGGATGCACACAAGAGGCAAAAAAATCGATATTTCTCTCTAATGTCAATGTTTCTCTCACTCTCTCTACCCGACCCCTTCCTCTCTCTCTAAAGACAATTTTTTTAAATGCCCCCAGGTGAGGATAAAAAAATAGTCTGTTGATGCCCCTACTCACATCCTCTCATCCCACTTCACTTGCATCTGGGTTTCTGTGTGCAGTCAGCCTCTCCAGCTTCAAACCCTGGTCCGTCCTGTCTCTGCCTAAGGGCAGAATCCCAGCAGGATAGACCACAGAAAGTGCCTTCCAGGGGAAAGTTTAAAGCCCCCCTCCCCACGCCCCCGCACTACCCCCAGAGGCTGCCATTAACCAAGGGAAAAAGGAGTTGGTAGATAAGTACCCCAGCTTTCCCTATTCATTGGATTCTCCAATGCAGTCTACACAGATCCTCAGAAAGCCTGCAACAAGACTGAGCCCCAGATATCCCGAGCAGGAAGCCCCCTAGTTAGCATAGCCGTATTGGATTTTCTCTCTTCCTAGTCTCACTTTTCTCTCTCCCTCACTGTGCACATCCTAAATCAATTGCCTGCTCCTGAGTGTGGGTCTCAGCCCCAGCTTTCAGGAGAAGAATTTTTAAGTGTAATGCAAATGAAAAAAAAATCAAGCAGTGGGTGCATGTAGTCACATAAGTGATAAGAAAAAGAATAGCCCATTCTTCCTCCTTGTTGATTACATCTCCACAGGAGGCTGAGAAGCACAGAGAAATGCAGTCTTTTGATGACAAATGCAGTCTTTACATGAGAAATCACTGCAGTGCACAAATACGCCATTGAAAGAAGTCTCTGCTCGTTGTTCATCTCATTGCCAACCTATTTCTGAATCCTTACTTGTACGGATATCTATCCATTAGTGTTCTGTCTTCCTAGAGCAGGGGAGTGAATCTGTGGACAAGGACAGCCTCAACAGATGAAACTTCAATCCTAAACAATGCAACATGTGATTATGACTTCATTTCCTTCTTAACATTTATTCTTTTAAAATTAGTTCAAACAGTAAATAATTCGAATGTATGTTCTTTAACTACAGGAAATAAAAAGGCGAGTGTCCTACTCCTTTCTCTAAAAAAGGAAAATCAAAACAAGGGAAGTTCCTAACTTAACAAAAAAGAGGTATTAATGTAAATCCTTTGGAGCAAATTCTACAAACTGTAAAACAAATCTATCTTGAAGACAGGATGGGGCAAAAGTAAGTTTACATTTGCAAGTATGCGAAACACTGAGTTTATTCTTGTTTTATTGTCTATTAATTATTGTGTTATTTTCCATATGAACATCTGTAAACCCTACTTTTGCCCCACCCTGTACAACCCCATCATTAGGTCACTTCACATGACACCTACAGAGTATGACTCACAGATTTTTTCAATGCAATGGGTTCAACAGAAGGCAGTTTTTCTCAAAATCAGATTTTCTACTGAGTCAAGATGATGTCTTTTTGCAGTTAATATGGTCTACTGGCAAACACTCACTTAAAAATTCTCAGAGAAAAGTTATTTTAACCACTTCACATGTTACATAAGTACTTAAATACACAAAACACTCTATAAGAAAAAAAGAAAATATTTCCATTCCATAGACAATCCTTTGCCCATTTTAGTACAAAAAAATTATCACTCTTGATAAAAAAAAATTGTTCTGCCTTCTGAATTGTCACAATAGCATATCAAATCTATCTTCAATTCTCTTTAATAATAGCAAAAATGTGTAAAACATTTCAGTCATTTACTACAAAAGCTTGTAGAAATTGATTGCATTTCAGCATTTGACAAAGGCCTCTTTGAATATGCATGCTGTTTGCTAAGTACTCAAATAGTATTGCCTTCCAAAGAATTGCCTTGAAGGATTCTCTATCTTACCATCCATCTTTTATAGAGAAATGTTTAAAACCCACTCATTTGAACACTCCAACCAGTTTCATGATACCGCAATTATAAAATCCAATATATTTTATATGAAGGGGTTGAGGCAAAAAGGCATCCTCAAGATCAATGCTACCTCACCCCTCAAAAAAAAAAGAAAGAAAAGAAAAGTTGCCTCCCAGAAGTGCCTGTAATTTGGATTTATCAGACAATATCAAAGCTGTTTGTCAGGCCACCAGGAAACCTCGATGACCTTTTGCAGTATGTAACCCAGATCGGTCACACCTTTCTCTGCCCCGTTTGCTTCCATTTGTTCTGTTGTCATTGTTCTAACTGATATTGGGCTTAATGTATAAACCCATTTACATTTTCCAGCAAGTAGAGGAGATTGAATCTCCCACACACGCTACGAGCCTATCAATAGGAAACCGAGGTGAATGGCTGAAAAAAGCATTTGCCTGTAAACAAGAATTTGAGGGTCGCAGAAAAGCAGTAGAGAAGTTGTTACTCTGCCTCGTCTTCCTCCATCCAGTCTGTTTTTAGCGTTTCATTCCCCTCCACAAAGGTCTCATTGTTGAAGTGACAACACAGTCCTGAAGCAGAAAGGATTATTTCTCTGCCTCTCTCTCCATCTGAGGCATAGCCTACCTGCCCTGCTAAAAGAGCTCTTTTCTGTCCATTTTCATTAGATCCGTTTCTGGAAGAAAACAAAAAGAACTTGTATAGTCAAAGGCCCCAAGGCAACCTGAACAAGCCTTTCCCAAGAGGGAGCTGGTGTTTTCCTCCTGATTTCCATCACCTTATCAAAGAGGTCTTTCTTGTCTTAACATTTAAAAGGCCCCCTCCCCCTTTTGGAGGGGTTAGATTTGGGTGGCGGTGCTGTCTCATTTTACAAAATTCCGGGACTGTCCCCAAATCTCTCCAGTGTCTGATGTAAACTGAATTTTAGGAAGGAACTTCAAGATAGAGAAGTAAATAAAATAGTGTAATATTTTAGCACCAACATGCCCGATACTTTCTCCTAATGACTTCATAAAACTGGTGAGACAAGTATTTGCCAAAAACACGTTCACTTTTACCAAACATAAAACTTAATTTACTCCTTTACCGTGACATAAAAGGCAGATTAGCATTAAAGTGAGTAAGCATATCATACTGTGATTTATTAAAATCAATGGGAAATAGAATACTGTTTTTTAACTTGTAATTTTAACTTTAACTTGTAATTTTCATTATTTAGTGTTAGATTAATTTTATTCTTTTAATCATTAAAATAAATTTTGTTCTATTTTAAGATATAGTACACTTAGAATCAGTTATGTGCATTTATAATAATAATATAGAGGAGAAATTACTGAGTGTAAGTTCTTTACAAATCTTTGAAGTAATATCTCTAGTATCCACAGTCTTTGGACACCACCAAGAACTCCTTGTATAATTAAAATTTAAAGGAAAACATTTTTGCTTCATAAATAAACAACTGAATGCTTGATAATTGTTAATTTGTAGAAATGTTTATTAAAAACTAAATGTACCCTGGCTGGTACATTTAGTGCATTTAGTGTCACTCAGTGCATTGAGCATCAGCCTGTGAGCCAAAGGGTCTCCAGTTCTATTCCCAGTCAGGGCACATGTCTGCGTTGAGGGCAGGGTCCCCAGTAGGGGGCAGGCAAGAGGCAACCACACATTGATGCTTTTCTCCCTCTCTTTGTCCCTCCCTTCCTTTCTCTCTAAAAGTAAATAAAGAATATCTTTAAAAAATAGAATAAAACTAAATACAATGTCCTTATTTTGTAAAATGTTTCATCTGTTTTTTATATAAGAGATATAGTTATTTGTTGGAATTCATTCATTCTTATTAACTTTATGTTTTATAGGACATAAAGAAAAAGAAATACTCACTTTGATGTCTCAGTCAAAATGGATGATGCACAAATATATCCTGCCAGAGATAAAAATATATATACATAACACTGAAAAATTACAGAGATATTTTGGTTACATGTTTTAATTATTAAACAGATCACTTTAAACTAAATTCTGAAACTTAGCTTTGTTGTTAAGTGTTTTGCATTTTCTAAAGGATCTTTGACCAGCAGATTCCCTGTCAGACACCAGCAACTGGTGACTCAGAAAGAAAGAGCAGTGCCTGGACCCACACCGAGACAGGATACACTAGAACGAGCGCTAGACTTAGAGTCCAGAGATCCAAGTTTCAGTCTCTGTCCTACTACTTAGTAAATGCCAAACTTACACAAGGTTCCATCTACATTACAAAATAATGGTGTTAGACAAGTTCATCTCCAAGGTCCACTCCCTCTCTCAACCTTCTATGACCTTTTGTCCCTGGAATTTCAGTCACTCCTAGGATTAGAAGTTAGCATCTATGACCTCACAAGACTTATATTTCCGTAATTTCTCCCTCTCTTCCTACAGGCTCCAAAATATACAGTCCTTTCCAGGAATTAGAAATTGACAACTGATTATAAATCAATGTTTTCCCCACAAAAACATTCTATAAAAATTAATTTGTAAATAAATAATTGAAAATCAGTTCTGAGCACCAACTGTTAAAACATCTTGAAAACATCTTTTGGCCATTCTTTGAGTTGCTGGCATAAAGAAAGTTTCAATACTCAATTTCTGTATAGTTATTATACAATTTCAAATAATTAAATTACAGTGACAAATATTTTAAATCATTTTTTGAAGAGAAAGGTTACAATCAGAGCTTCTTTTGGTACAGTTGCATAACACAATAAAAGCATAATTGTAACATTTAAAGTAAAAACAAAAAACTACAAGTCCCAAATATATCTACATTATTAATGATTTTCCAAAAGATGATCTGGCTGTAATTTAGTTTACATCCATTCTATTGACTTCATAGTAGCTGCTTTACAGTGTAAGGAGAAACTATTCCTTTCTGTTTCAACAAAGACTAAAATATAATATAATATAAGGTAAAAATATTATATAAGTTCTTACCTTGTAATGAAAACAGCAGTATATGAAGCAAGAATTTACTCCAAGGTATCATTAAATTGAGTTTTCTCACAATGTTCATTTCAATGTAGACTTTCTCCCTGAAATGCAACCAAATTGTTCGTCTTTATTACGATGGCATCTTAGAAGGATGTATGCTTGTAGAGTGGTCAAATTCTTAGAAATATAGCTTTGTAATAAAGTAATTTGTAAAGGAATTCCTCTCTTTCTAACTACATACGGCATCTGAAGCCTTAGAAATCGCAGGCAACCTTTTGGCTGAGTCTCTCATTAGCAATGCATGGCAGCCTCTCACAGGAGCCGTATTAGTTTCACCCTACCCCGATCCTGCACATCATACGCCTTTTTAGCCTATGTTAGCCTTTTACAAACTCTAGGAACAGCAGCATCAAAATTAATTAATGAAATAAACATTTAGATGTATGAATTAGAAATATTTTTCATTCTGGGTGGGGTCTGGCTATGTCCCTGTCCTTATTTTACTGTCATACTGTATTAAATAGGATAGGTTTGCAGCAAATACTGAAATCCAGAAAAAAATAATAATTTTTAAAACCCCGTTAACTCCTGATGTCATCTAAGATCATCATTATTCCCAATTATTCATCTATTCTCTACATTTTATTCATAAAACAATTACTATACTTCAAAAAAGTGAAGTAAAACCTTATCATTCCTAGACTGTCTAGATGTTCTCATAAGTGTTCCTTTAAAAATGAAAAGTAAACTAAAATTATGTGCATGCATTTTCAACCGAAGTCCCATTACAGTGTAGTTTAAACTGATATGTTTATGTGGCCACAGCTATTTCTATTAAACATGCTGCAACAAAAGTAGAAAATAACACACAAAGATGATAATCTAATATTTGACTTTAAAAAGAAAACAAAGTAACTCATCTAGCCTTGAAAACCTTCCATTCACACCTCGTTTTTGCATCCTTTAAAACACATACGCAGTTAGACAACAAAGAAGGTCTTCATATACTAATTACCTAGATTAGAAACAGAAAACCACTCAAATATTTCATAACGAACTCCACAGAGATTATCTAAGCCCCACAAGTGAATGAAAGCCATACTCATGTAATGGACACATTTCCTATAGCAGACCCCGTGAGTTACCTGCATTATTAGCAGATTCATTTAACGGAGCCCATTGGTAAGGAATGTCTAAGTGCAGAAGAACTACCTTATAAGACGAAAAAGCACAGCAGTTCTCAACGTCTGGTACTCAGACTCCTCTCCTGCAACAACTTCCTAGTCCTTTCTGTGAAGTTCTAATTATTGCATGCCCAACATCTATTACATAAATAGTTCCTTGTCTGTGTCCCAGATCTGATGATTGTTTTCTCTTGTGTTAAATGATTTTTATCACTTTCCACTGCTTACATGATTGCTAATTCCATGAACCAAGAGAAGATGTTTCCCTATAAATTCCCATTTTAAGCATGAAGACACACAGTTTACTAAAATAATAAGTAGCCATGTGCTATGTATACACACACATGCTTGACACTTATTTTATAATTCTAATGGATAAGTTGAAATATCTGTTTTTAAAGTTTAAATAATGTAAGTATAGTGTGTGTTTAGTTAATATTTATTAAAGGGTTATTAGTTATTACTCTTAAAGTAATTAGACAATCACTCAAACTAATTAAATGATAAATTAATACACTGTAATTCTAAACAGATGACTTAATTATTTATAGTTAGATTCTAAATATTGGTATCTACTTTAACACAATCAAAACTATAAAATACACTAGACACTTTCAAAGATGTGACTACAGAATAAATTAAAAGGTTAAGCTTGAAATTTGTTTAGAGAACAATATTTTTCCTCCAAATAAATTTTAAAATTAAAATTTTAATTTTGTTTATGCAGAACACATATTGACTTTCTGGACAGGGTGGAAATGTGTGTAACCAATGTGTATATTACTAAGTCCTCTCCTTAATTTACAATAATTTCTCTTAGCTTCATGAATCAACCTGTATAAGCCAACTGAAAATATGAAGAAGCGCCCTGGCCGGTGTGGCTCAGTAGGTCGAGTGCTGCCCTGCACACTGAAAGGTCACCTGCTCGATTCCCAGTCAAGACACATGCCTGTGTTGCACGTGGGCCAGGTCCCCAGTGGGGGTGTACGAGAGGCAACTGATTGACGTATCTCTGGCGCATGGATGCTTCTCTCTCTTTCTCCCTCCCTTCCCCTCTCTCTAAAAATATATAAATAGAATCTTTTAAAAATATAAAGAAGCTATAAATCATATATCAATGTTTTTTCCCAATCTAATAACTGCTTGGCTTTTTTTTACCTTAAAACTTTTCACAAGTGACACACATGCTGGAAATTCCTACAAGAAAACCAAATTGAATTCATGGTTCAAACAATAAACATTGTAATAATATTCAGTTATTTGTAAACGTTAAAGCCATGTGAAAAGTATTTATTTCTAATATAAGCGGAGATATCTTATATACTTAATTAAAATGTAATAACGCTGAAAATTTTACCTCAAATTTTATATAGTATCTTTAAACTTTTTAATGCAAATTATCACAGCCATTTTCACTGGCTAAAGCTGAACATTCCTAGGATATATCATCTGGCATTTTATTACTGTTTCTCTGTTTTGAAGTATATGCATTTAAAAGCTGTAACTTTTTGTGCCTGGTAAAGAAAATAGTGGAAATTATAACAGGAATTCTCAGGGTGACCATTCTTTTTTACATAGGTTTAGCATATGCTATCTTTCTATTTCTCCATCTGGGCTTGTAATAGGTAAAAGATCAATAAAGGAGAACAAACAATGGCAAAGAAAACAATAACAGAAATCCCAGGTTCTTTTTCAAGGACCTACATTATGAACTCATTACATTAAGTGGTAGGCTGCATGAAAATAGGCAAAATAGACTTCCATGACTAGGTACAATAGAACAGAGAGTTTAGATGAAAGATTAGCCCCAGAGCCACGCCACAAAGAGAATGTATGACTGTGCTACATGTAGTTATTACTGTCAAACTTTAGTTGCTAGCTTTTATATCTTATTCTACTCTGACAAAGGAATGTCAGCAAAAAAGTGAGTCAGTCACCAGCTTGTGAAGAGATATTAAGTTCATAAGAAGTTTGAGGTGACCACATAATGCATGCAATAAACAGTTCTCTTTCTGCTACAAGAGCACTGCACATTTTCCCACATGGAATATGATCTGTAGAAAGTTGACACCTGACAGCCTATTGGCCTCAACACACACATTAAAAACAATTGCCAAGAATGGGAAAATACTGACCTTAAGTTTATACATCAATGATAAAAAGAAGGGGGATATTTTTAATTAAAGTTCCCCTTTGGGAAAAATTAATTTCTTTAGTAATTTATATACCACTAATTTTTTATTAATTGAGATCAAACCTAGAGTAGATAACATTCGATTCCCATCATATCACATTCTACTAGTGAAATGCAGTTATTCCTCACTTACTTTACTAAACCTAACACATTTCAGGTTTAGTGATTTTAGCCAGAATTTATGTTATCAGCAAGCAAGCAAAAAGAATCCTATATCTCTGACATGGTTTTACCATGCTAAATTTAACTGCCTTATTATAAGATAGTCTTGCAGTACTCTATGTATGCTTTCAGGAGGAGCGTTACTTGGCAACTTCTAGATTGTTTGAAATAATTTAATTTACAAGTGGCATCTATCTTAAGCAATGTCTGTGTTGGTCATGATTTGAAATTGAAGCTCACCCCCCCGAAGTTAGTGTTATGGTTTATAGGAACATTCATCTTTCAAGGTGCTATGGGCCATTGACTTGCAATATCTAACTAATACCTTGAAAGAAGTAATGTTCCTACAAGTAAAGTTTCCTCTTGTCAACACTTTAGCTTCATAGTCAAGGCATAACTCCAACATTTCTGGCAGTTCTCTTCATTCTTTAAACTACTCTAGCATTGTGCACTTATTCTATATAGAATAATATATAACACACTGTATATAACACAATATAAGTAAATTTGGTTTCTCACGTTTTCAATTCAATTTTAAATGTTCGGTCATGTTAGCCGTACTTATTTTAGAGTTGCTGAGGGATGATGTTATTTGAATTTCTCAGGAGGAGGTGAGTTCTAGCCCTGCTGTTTGTTGCATTTGCTTTTTGTACTCAGTGTGAATTACTTCGTGGGCTTTGTCGTTTTGATTTTGGGTTCGTTTCTGGTAGTGCATTTTCCACGGGAATCCTTTACTGCCAAGGTTGAGGAGGGGCGCCTGCAAAAAGAGAACTACCTCTCACACTTCCACCAACTGCTCCAAGGGATTTTGTGTTAACTCCTCAGTTTGAGGTTTCCCAGACTACAGAGTTTAAATTCAACCCCCAAACCCAAAGTGAAACCAGGCCATGTTTAATTGCTACTTTGTTTTTGGCTTCTGGTCATATTCCTCACATCCCTGCGAACTCCTGTAACCACTTACATGAATGACTATTTAATTTTAGTTATCATGTTCAAGTATCTTACAGCTAACATTTTTAGATCATCTAATCTGCCATGTGAGGAAGGTTTAATAACCAAAATATACAAAGAACTGATACAACTCAGTGCCAGCAAGACAAACAACATGATTAATAATTGTGCAAAAGACCTGAACAGACACTTCTCCAAATAAAACACACAGAACACCCACAGACATGTGAAAAATACCCAACATCACCAATCATTTGAGAGATGCAAATTAAAATTTCAATGAGACATCACCTCACACCTGTCAGAGTGGCTATCATCGATAAATCAATAAACAACAAGTGCTGGCGAGGATGTGGAGAAAGGGGAACCCTAGCTCACTGTTGGCAGGAATGGAGTCTGCTGCCACCACTGTAGAAAACAATATGGAGTGTCCTCAAAAATTAAAAATGGAAGTCCCCTTTGGCCCAGTGATTCTACTTCTGGGAATATACCCCAAGTATCCCAGAACACCAATACGAGAATATATGTGCAAGCCTATGTTCATAGCAGCACTATTTACAATAGCCATGATTTTGAAATAGAGCCCACCCGTGGAGGAGTGAATAAAAAAGCTCTGGCGCATTTTCACAATAAAGTACTATGCAGCAGTAAAAAAAAGAAACTCTTGCATTGTGCCACAGCATCGTGGGCCTGGGGAAAACTATGCTAAGTGAATTAAGCCAGTCAGTGAAAGAAAAATACCACATGATCTCACTTATATATGGAATCTAATGAACTCAACAAACCAACAAACAAAATAGTAGCAAAATGTTAGATACATAAAACAGACTGACAGCTGATGGAAAGGATGAGATGGGGGGACAGGATGGAAGATGGTAAAGGGATTAACTGAAGAACATTTATGTACAACCCATGGACACAACAATATAAGGCTTGGCTTGGAGTGGGGAGAGAGTGGGGTTGGGTGGACGTGGGGAAAGGGAAAAATGTGGGAACAACTATAATAGCAAAAACAATAAAAATATAACTAAAAAAACAGAACCACCAACTATCAAAAATTATGTGTGCTAATTTTCTAGGTTATTACTTTGTATATTTGCAATTTACCTTTTCTGCCCCATTGCAAACTTGTGATGTGGAGATACCTGTGACTCACAAGAAACTGCTTATCTTAATTTAACTCTTCTACTAATTTTAACTATTATTCAAAGCAGACAACTATAAATTTATAAAGACAGAATATAAAAGATCTCACACTTGGATCAAATTATTGAAAATATCAAAGAAACCCTGTCAAATCCTTAAAGTCATGGCTAGATGACTTTATATAACACTAAGATTCCAACTCAGATACCTGACCACCTGATTTATGATAAGAACAATAACCCCTACAGGCATGCTGGGATGTCAAATATCAGTTTATCAAGGTTAATACAGAAAAACTGCCTTTGGAGATACAGCATCATTGAGGTTTTCAGCAGAGTACAAATCAGCATGAAAACATAACCCAGGAGAAACTACGCCCTTCATTGTGATTGGAGAGTCACATAAAGGTTGGATCAGCCTCCCAAAGGTTCCCCTCTTATCTTAACATGACCTCTTCCCTGACTCCGAGCTTGAATTAGTCTTACTGAGTTACATGCAGAAGTTTTATCATTATCTCCCAAAAGCTGCAGTGAAAACACACTAGTTCCCTAGGAAGGCTTTCTTCAGTCTTCTATTGTAACAAGATAAGTTTATCAGCTTTACCTTAGAATACAGTGCAGGTTCTCAAACTTTGATGTGAGCAAGAATCTCTTAGGGAGTGTGTTAGAAGCATGGATTCCCAAGCCCACCTCCACTACAACCCATGTTTTCTGTTTCATGAGTCTAAAGGGATTATAGAGGATCCAGCTTTGGGGGAAACTAAATACCAAAAAGTTTATTCTAGTAGGAAAAAGGAGTACAAGTGAATCACAACTGTGGGAGGACTGAGAAATCCCACTGGAGGGGAAAGAAGCAGAGACTGGAAACATTAAGTAGAGACTGAAGCTTAGCCTGACACTGTAGTGATCAGGCGCTCGTTTGGGAAGATGAAATAGATGTGCTACTTACATTGCCTACTCTTCCCACACTCCTTATTCAGAGAAACTCCTCCCAAAAGTTACGTTGCCTCTGTTCCATTGACAATACTTTTTTGACTCTCACTAGGATAGGTTGGATAACAGCTTCCCAAAGACATCCTGTCATAATTCCCAAAACCTGTGAATTTTTCCTTACAAGCCAAAAAAGACTCAACAGGTGTAATTAAGTTAATGGCTCCTTTTTGTAATCCTCACCTGAGGATATGTTTATTGTTTTTAGGGAGAGGAAGAGAGAGAAACATAGATGTGAGACAGAAACATTGATTGCTTGCCTCCCCTACGCACTCCAACCAGGGATCTAACCCACCAATGACCTAGGTATGTACCCCGACCAGGGGTCATACCCACAACATTTTGGTGTTCAGCACGATGCGCCAACCAACAGAGCCACCCGACTAAGACAGCTAATGATTCGTTTAACTTAATTTCTTGTTGGCCAAAAGTAATCACAACCGTCCTTATCAGCAAAAGAAGAAGTCAGAAGATTCAGAGTGAAGGACTGGAAGACGGAAGAAGCAGATACCACCCGCCCATTGCAGGGAGCTTCTAGACGCTAGAAAAGACAATGGAATGGATGCTTCTCCCAGGGCCTTCAAAGGGAATGTTGTCCTGCAAACACCCTGATTTTAACTCAGGGAAACTCATTTCAGATTTCTGATCCCCAGAACTGTAAGATAATAAAATGTTGTGTGTTAAGCCACCAAGTCTGTGGTAATATGTTAGAGCAGCAATATGGAACAAATGCACTCGTGTTCTCTGGCCACTAGGGACAGGCACTTGGCACTAAGCAAAACATGACATGGTGGTCCTGTCACTGATCCAGTTTTTTTCTCAGGTGCTGAAATAAATCAGAAATAAAAGCCACATGTAGCTTTGTGGCCACATGGAATTAGATATGACAGCTGCTTTTCAGTCAGAGGCAAGCTGTTAAATAAGCGAAGAAAGCTACTCTGCAAGAAGTAGGAGGATGAAGCAGATATTCAGAAGGAAGCAACAGAAGCAAGTGACGGGGAAGATGCTTCACCACCTTCTGGTTTCCATAACTACATCTATCCGATAGACTTCTTCTTACTTGAGGAATTTGTTAGGATTTTATTCCTTGACAAGCAGTGATCCGTTACTGAGACAGAGGAACTGAGAAAAAGGAAGACGACTGTAATGGTGGTTTTATGGGCCCATTTGACAGGACAACAGAGTACCCCAGTATCTGGCTAAAACATCACTCTGACTCTGTCTGTGCAGGTTTTTCTGGATGAGATTGAAATTTGAGTTGGTAGACTGAGTAAAGCAGATTGCCTTCCCAGATGTGGGTAAGCTTCATCCAATTCACTGAAGAACTAAAAGAACAAATAAGGGAGTAAGGAAGAATTCACAGTGTCTGCCTGACCATCTCTCAGCTAGGAGATCAGTTTTCTCCTTTCTCTGGCCTTGGCCTCTGACAGGAACCTTACCATCAGTGCTCCTGAGTCTCCAGCTTTCCGACTGCAGATCTTGCGATAATGGTCTACTAGTAAGGCATCCTATAAATTAAATGGGTTCTATCACTCCAAGGCCCCCAAAACGTCCATTTAGACATAGAATAAACTGGACAACCCACATGCACACATACAAAAAGATGTTACATTTCCCAGAAAACCTTCTTGAAAAGTATTAGATAAGAGGGAAGATGAAAGTTGAGAATGAGACTGTAAGAGAAACAGAAATCAGGCACTGTGACTTAGCCTCATTGCCCTAAGTCACAGGTGGCAAACGCAAGGCCTGCGGCCCAAATCTGGCCCTCCACCTTGTTTTACCCAGCCAGGAACCTTGTTTCTACTGGGCGGCAGCGGTGAGCTCTCGCTTAACTGTTAAGGAGGAGTTACATTTATACAGTCCTAAAATTACATTCAGCCCTTTGAAGGCAACCGCAAGGCTGATGTGGCCCCTGGTGAATATGAGTTTGACACCCCTGCCCTAAGTATTGAGCTGAGTCCAGCTCACTCTTCTGACATTTGTTAGTCAGATCCAGGAGAATTATAAGTTAGACCTCCAGTACAGTGGTCCATTGGTGGGAGTAAGGCAGTCCCAACAACACAGGGAAGTTGTGACACAAATGAAGGATCTGGGAAACCTTTTCAAATCTTTTCCTTGTGCCCTAGCTGGTGTAGCTCAGTGCATCGAGCGGTTCGATTCCCAGTCAGGGCACGGGGCTGGGTTGCAGGCCAGTTCCCAGCAGGGGAACAAGAGGCAACCACACATTGATGTTTCTCTCCTTCTCTCCTTCCCTTCCCCTCTAAAGATAAATAAATAAAGCCTTTTTAGAAAAAAGAACTTAAAAAATCTTTTCCTTGTCTGGTATTTTATTTCATGGCCTCATGCAATAGATCAGGCTAACTTCTCAATGCAGAAGAATTCAAGCTTTGCTTTCCACAGGTCAAGCTAATGTATTTGAACTTACAAAGTTAGTATATCAAAAGCTCAAGGAGATTTGGATGAGGGCTCTCAGCCCTTGACAAGTGTCTGTTCTTTTGTATTCTGGATTTAGGCAACATTACACTAGTTTTGAAGACAAGAAAGAAGGGAGACTACACAAAGCAATGGATAAGTCACAAGATTTGCCTTCACAGAGAAAGGCAGAACTATAAATATCCTCTCCTAACCTTCCTTGTTCCCCAAGAGTGACATTTATTTGTGGAAACACAAAACTACAACCAAGCACTAGTTCACATTTCAGGAAATTGCACTCCCACTATTAGCACTTATTTAATTTATATTGCATTTTATCTTTCATGTGTGTACTTTTCCCTTCTACTAGGCTAATAGGTGATTGAGAGCTATGATCCTGATTTACGCATCTTCGTATGTCCCCACAGGCCCTCATCCAATGTTGAATAAAGATTATTGTATCATAAGTATTGTTGGCAGTGACGGTGATAATGATGTTAGTCTTCTCCCTTTCCTGATGTGGTTACAGACCTTGTTCAGTGTGTGATGGTAAATGAGGCTAGAAAGGGAGACAAGGTGCCATTCATAGAAAGCTTTATGTTCTATGCTGAATAATATGGGTTTGCTCCTGAAGGCAGTTGAGATCCATTAGAAATTCCAGTGGCCATTTTTTTAAGTGCTTTCTTATAGTAACATGGTACATGAAGTTGAATTCCACATTTCAGAATCCAACATCTGGATTACTTCTAGTTTGAGTTTGGTTGATTTCATCTTCACATTTCTCTCTCTCTCACACACACACACACACCCCAAAAGATAAAAATAAAAGTAAACCTTCTCTTTTTCACATACATGAGAAGACAGAAATCCCCAGGGGAAAATTAATGGATAATTAAAATAATAAATAATTATTAATACACGTTCTAGGACACTTACTCTGAGTAAAACACTACATTAGGTGGTATGAAGATAAAACAAAGATTAAACATATATAAATCATTTCAAATTAATTTAATGAGCACTATATTTAGAGGCAGAGAAAATATTAAAATGAATATGACAGCCTCTTTCTTGAAAGATTACAATTCAGTGAGGTAAACAAAATTAAAAATAATTATACAGTTGTCCCTCGCTATATCTCAGTTCACTCATCATGGCTTCACTGTACTGCTGGTTTTAAAAAAGCCACAATAAGTGAACCACAATATAGCAATGGACAACTGTATACTTCATGGGTGAGTACCCATATCAAATTTTACATGTTGTTAAAATAACATAGGTTTAAGAGTGCAATTTAAGCATTTAAGAGCATATGAAATGTTTATGAGTGCGGGAAAGGTTAATAAGAGAGTGGGAAAGGTTTATAGAAGTGTAAAAGGGTTTATAAAGTCTTAAAATATATAAATAATTCAATAAATATAATGTCACTACTTCACGGATTTTCACCTATCGTGGGGGTCTCTGGAACGTAACTCTCATGACAGGCAAGGGATCACTGTAAAACTAATTAATTAAAACTGTTGTACATGTCCTTAAGGAGTCTTTTATTAATATATTTTCTTGATTATGCTATTACAGCTGTCCTATTTTCCCTCCTTCACTTTCCTCCAACCTGCACATCCTCTCCCACCCACATTCCCCCTGTTTAGTTCATGTCCATGTGTCATACTTATAAGTTCTTGGCTTCTCCATTTCCCACACTATTCTTACTCTCTGCCTGTCTATTTTCTACCTACCATCTATGCTACTTATTCTCTGTACCTTTTCCCCCTCTCTGCTCCTCCCACTCCCCTGTTGCTAACCTTCCATGTGTTTTCCATTGCTGTGGTTCTGTTCCTGTTCTAGTTGTTTGCTTAGTTTGCTTTTGTTTTTGTTTTAGGTGTAGTTGTTAGTTATTGTGGGTTTGCTATCATTTTACTGTACATGTTTTTTATCTTCTTTTTCCTAGGTAAGCCCTTTTAACATTTCATATAATAAGGGCTTAGTGATGATGAACTCCTTTAACTTGACCTTATCTGAGAAGCACTTTATCTACCTTTCCATTCTAAATGAAAGCTTTGCTGGATAGAGTAATCTTAGATGTAGGTCCTTGCCTTTCATGACTTGGAATACTTCTTTCCAGCCCCTTCTTGCCTGTAAGGTCTCTTTTGAGAAATAAGCTGACAGTCTCATGGGAACTCCTTTGTAGGTGACTATCCCCTTACCTCTTGCTGCTTCTAGAATTCTCTCCATTTTAATCTTGGCTGATGTAATTATGTTGTGCCTTGGTGTGTTCCTTCTTGGGTCCAACTTCTTTGGGACTCTCTGATCTTCCTGGACTTCTTGGAAGTCTATTTCCTTTGCCAGATTGGGGAAGTTCTCTTTTATTATTTGTTCAAATAAGTTTTCCACTTGTTGCTCTTCCTCTTCCCCTTCTAGTACCCCTCTAATTTGGATATTGGAATGTTTAAAGATGTCCTGGAGGTTCGTAAGCCTCTCCTCATTTTGTCGAATTCTTGTTTCTTCAATTAAGATTGCATGTTTCTTTCTTCCTTCTGGTCCACTCCATTGATATGAGTCCCAGTTTCCTTCCCATCACTATTGGCTCCCTGTACATTTTTCTTCATTTCACTTAGCACAGCCTTCATTTTTTCATCTAATTTGTGACCAAAATCAACCAATTCTGTGAGCATCCTGATTACCAGTGTTTTGAACTGTGCATCTGATAGGTTAGCTATCTCTTTGTCACTTAGTTGTATTTATTCTGGAGCATTGATCTGTTTTTTCATTTGGGCCATTTTTTTGTCTTGATGCACCTGTTAGGTAGTGATGGGTGGAGCCAGGGTGGGGCAACCCAGTTGCTGGGTTATGACACTGTACATAAGGTAGCCGTCCAAGAATGAACAATGTCATTTGCTCCACTCTCTGCTGGATTCCAGTCACTTCCCCCACTTCCCACAAACACACTGGGCCATTCTTGTACTGATTCCAGGGTAGGTGGGCTTGTGTACATTCTAGGACCCTGTGGGTCTCCCCAGTGAACTGTGCTGTGAGGCTGTGAGTTTCTCCAGGCACCTCAAACTCCACAGGTGTTTTCAATCAGTGTTTTGAGGCTTTATTTTCCCTCACTGGGACCCTGTGTTGCGTGGTCTGTCTCACTCCCCAGTTTCGTCTGGTTTATCTGTGTGAGAATGTGGCACCAGACATGCCGCACCCCTCCACAATCAGCCACCTTGCTGCATCCACCCACTGCTGCCTTGCATGCCTGGTTCCACCAGCAGCCCTGCCGTGAGTCCTCTCTGCCCAGCTCTCCAACTCCATCCTCTTACCAATTTGGATGAATGTGTCTACTTTAACTCCTCAGTTGTTGGACTTCCATACAGCTCAATTTTCTGTCAGTACTGGCTGTTTGTTTTTTTGTTTGTTTGTTTGTTTTTAAATTGTTTTTGTCCTTATTTGATTGTGTGAGGAGGCACAGTGTGTCTACCTATGCCTTTATCATGGCCAGAAGTCTCTGAATCCTTAGTGTCTTGAGATGCCCTGAGAGAATCTTGCAGGAAAAAGGAGTGTCAGATAGGACTTTAAGAGAAAGTTACTTTTACCCTGGCTGGTGTAGCTCAGTGGATTGAGTGCGGGCCTGCGAACCAGACAATCGGGGTTCAATTCCCAGTCAGGGCACATACCTGGGTTGCAGGTCAGTTCCCGGCAGGGGCCAGTTCCCAGCAGGGGATGCACGAGAAGCAACCATACATTGATATTTCTCTTCCTCTCTCCTTCCCTTCCCCTCTAAAGATAAATAAATAAATATTTTTAAAAAAAGAGAGAGAAAGTTACTTTTGTATTGAGAACTGGAGTTAGCCAGAGAGAAGCAAGATTTTACCAAGCATGGAAGCCAGCTTATGCAGATGCTTTAAAAAGGAGAGCTTGGTCGGTGTGAAGAAATGAAAGGCTTGCTTAGTGCAGCTAAGGCAGGTGACCTAGGGAGAGAATGATGCAAGGCTGGGATGTAACGGCAGTGAAGTGAGGTCATTCAAGCATTTTGGACCATTGTTATAAGAATTTTGGATTTCACCCCAAGAAGAATAAAAGCTAGTGGAGAGCTTGAAGCAAAAGAGTAACACAAACAGGATTTTATATGTAAGTGTATATGTGTGTATTTATACACACACATGCATTAAATGTATATATATATGCATACATATAATATGTTAATATACCCACACATATATACACATAAATATATACGCATACAGATTGTATATTTTTTTACTTATCTGTTTGTTTAAGGTCACTCTGAATTCGTGGAGAACAAAGGTAAAGGCAGAAAATCAGCCACCAGAGACCATGACAGTAGTCCAATGAAGAGATGATAGTAATTTAGACTACAATAGAAGACGCAGAAGCTGAGAAAAGAAACTAATTCAAGAAACATTTTGTAAACAGAGTAACAGAATTTGCTAGTTAATGAACACAGGGTGTGAAAGGAAAGAAGCCATAGAGGATGGCGTTGTCTGGCATGATTAAGTGGATGGTAGTACCGCTTACTGAGATCGGAAACACTAGACAAAGAGCAAGTTTGGACAGATATGAAGTCCATCAAGAGTTCTTTCGTTTGTTTATTTAAAGGGATGCAGGTACTTACTTAAAAGGTGACGGGAAGGTCACCGCAGAGAGGCAGGTAGTGAAAACAGAAATATAAGAGGCTGCTCAAAAGAGAATAGTTCTTAGCAGTAGGAGAGCCTTCTCTTGAAAAGCTTTTAACCCAGAAGAGGAGAGATGTTAAGTGTATGTGAGGAGGATAATGTTTTAAATGTATTAATATATTTTACTTTTTTAAATTTCATGTGTACAGCCTTCTTCCAAGTCAGAATGAAGCATGGGTCTGCCTTGAAGGATTCAGATTATTTCAGCCAAGCAACAAAGAGAAAAATACATATAGTAATCAACTTCAAACATACAAAGTAGGACTTTTTTATCTGTGAAAAGACAACAAATTTAATAGCCAACTTTTTTTAAGAAAGGAGATGTCTATATATTTACCTCCCACCACATGTATATTAACAGGCACGGCCAAGGGACCAGATCTCAGATTTTATATGATGAAGTCCCCAATGAGGTAATAAGGAGGAGTTTAAGCCCATCATTCCCAGCCAGAGGGCCTGTGGGAAAGAGAAAGAATCAGAGGTAGGAAAGAAGGTGAGTCTCCAAAGGGCAGGCCAAAGGCAAGAGCAACGTGTGGATGCGCAAGGGGAAGACCTGAGTTCAGCTGGAAGACCTGGAGCAGCCCTCAGATGTTAGTTGGCAGATAAAACGAAACGCCTCTACCAGATGCCGGGGAAGGGAGCTGAGAGTCTGTCTTCAGAGCTTCCAGGAGGGTCTCTGTCTTAAGAAAGAACTACCTCGGTAGGAGGAGTCTGCCAGTTGGACTGTGTGGCCAAAAATTCACTGTCGGACTTTAGGTGGTTCTCCAAAGCCAGTGAGAGCTGAAGTACAGCCCAAAATCATAAGGGAAACTAAACAGAAAAACAAAGCGGGAATTACAGCAGCTTCTATCGGCAGTTACAGTTAGCAGCAGACACTATGGATACATGACACTATGGTAAAACTAATCATGTATCCGGGGGAGGAGAAGCCCAGACCAGCCGTTCGCTGGAGAAACCAGCACTCCGCCAAGAGCACGGTACACACCTAGAGGCCAGTCTCCCAAGGACACACAGGGCCCAGTGAACCCCACCCACCCCAGCACCTAGATGCCAGCAGGGAAAAGGACTGAAATGTTGAAGGACATTACAAATGGAGTAGTGAATGCGGGTCACAAAGTCAGCTACAGAAAAAAAATTAAGAACCCAATGGTTCATTGTACTTCTGAGTGTGTTGTTAGTAAATGTGAGGCCCCACTACATTTATAAACAACAATACTATTACATTGTCAATGGTAGATGCTAAGTGAGGTGTGTAGTTGAAAGGTTACTGCACTTTATTTATTTATTTGCTTGTTAATTTGTTTTTATTTTGAAAGAAGTTTATTAAAGCTGTGGACAGTGAAACCGAAGGAGTACTCACAGTACAAGTAGCAACAAGACAGAGCTTAGGTGGTGTTCCGCTCTGGCTCTCTAGAAACTTTATAGGAAAGAAGTGGGTCACGCTGGGCTGCGTGAACTCCCTGAGAAGTAAAAGTCAATGTGAAAGAAGTGAGCCAAGGTGGGGCTGCTTTCAGTGCCCCGAACGGTCCCGGAGAGGAGAAGCAACAAGACACAGCCCAGGCGGGGCTCTGCACTGGCACTCCAGAAACGTCACAGGAAAGGAGTGAGCCACAGCAGGGCGGCTGTTAGGTCACTGGAAAGTCAGAGAAAAGGGGGCCTTGTAGACAAGTTCAGGGCTTCAGCCTGGGACACGTTGTGCTCCTGGTTGCAAGTCTCATGGGGACCCCTAACGTTTAGGAGAGAAAAGTAAATGTTCACCCTGAGAAAAAAGAAGGGCATGGGTGTGCTCCAGAAAGAACCCACCCAGGTGATAACATTTTAGAAAACAGAACTGAGACACAGGTGAGCCATGCCTAGGACAACTGCATTTACCGTAACAGTCCCCACTTGTCTAAAGGGGATACGTTCTAAGATTCCCAGTGGATGCATGAAACCATACATAATAGCAAATTCTTCTTTCACTGTATATACATATAATAAAGTTTAATTTAAAAATCACGTGTAGTAAGAAATGAAAAATTATTAATAATAGAATTATAATAATATTCTATAATAAAAGTTACATGAATGTGGTCTCTTCCCATCTATTGCACTGTTCTCAACCTTTCACCTACCGGAAGCACTCCACGGCACCTCTTTGGCATGTCTGAATTGCTGGCACCACTGCTTTTGCACTCTGGGGTCATTAGTAAGTAGAATGGGGTTAGTTGAATTCGCATTTCAATACCACGACAGCTGATCGGATAACCAAAAGTGACCACTGGGCACAGACCATATACAGACTGGATACACTGGACACAGGGAGGATTCACCTCCCCAGCAGGAGGGGTCGGGAGAGCAGAGATTTTGCCACACAATGCAGAATAGTGCTCAATTTAAAATTTAAGAAATGCTTATTTCTGGAATTTTCTATTTAACATCTCAGACCTTGGTTAACCGTGGATAACTAAAACTGTGGGAAATGAAACTGCAGCTCAGGGAGGGGAATACTGTGCTAATCCGTGAAAGACTGGAGGAATAAGGGGAGAGGGACTGCAGCTAAGCACTCACTGTCACACCAAGGCCTCGCCCACACTCAACACCGCACCCACACATATCCGGTTGCACACCACACAGTAGGGGCTGAGGCAGAGTCTGCCTCTGCCTCCAGGTCCCACCTCACCTGCTAGTGGGGAAAGAACCAGACTGAGCTCCCAATATTCAAGAAACTGGAACCAAACCTTCAATAATGACCTTTTCCTTTTTTAAGCTTTTATTTATTTATTTTTAAAGAGAGGAGAAGGGAAGGAGGAAGAGAGAGAGAGAAACACCAGTGTGTGATTGCCTCTCATGAGTCCCCACTGGGGACCTGACCCACAACCCAGGCGTGTGCCCTGACTGGGAATGGAACCGCCAATCTTTAGGTTCACAGGCCAGCACTCAATCCACTGAGCCACACCAGCCAGGGCAAGAATGACTTGTTGTGCACTCAACTGGGCTGAACGCAGCAGGCACTAACAGGCATGAAAATGATGTGAGAGGGGATGATCCTCAAGAAGGTCCCCTTTTTTGTTATCTCTAGTGATGTTCTGGTCAATGTTAAACAACCATCTCAGGGGATAGGGAGAGCCCAGATTTGTACCAGATTTATAGCCTTTGCAGATTTCCATGAAGTAAGTAACTCCCACCATGGTCACTTTTGAGCTATCGATATGATTTCAACTGACTCATAAAATTCCTGTAAATGCAATAATTGGTTTTCCTGAGCCAGTAGGAGCAGGCTCCAGCAGACCTCAACGACCCAGTGAGAGTCATGCTAGAGCACAGCAAAATCCGAGGGAACTCCACAAACCAGTGAATTTTTATCTGCACCTACTTCTACCTTGGACAATGCACAATGGTCAACACACACTGCGACCTCCAAAAGGAGGTTACATTAATAAATCAAATATTACACTGAACTCAGTAGTCGACATTTCATTCTACTAAGCAGTCTATTTTATTTGTATTTAAGCTGGTTTATCTCTAGGACATTGATTTCCCTTTAACTTAAGCTTATATTTTATAAGGTGCTTTTTCTTCAATTGCGCTATAAATTTGACAAAAACAAGATACTTTTAGCAAGTACAGAAAAGCCCTCTGCTGACTCACTCTGGAAAGTCAGCCTGTGTACGCTCCCAGGCCTTGGAGCGTTCTCTCTCCCCCGTGTTGCACACTGAGCCAAGCTTCAAGTCTGCCTTAAAATCTCATTAAGATAAGAATGGCCTAACTGTTTCTGGTAGATTTCATTGTTAAAACAGGAGACTTGCCAGCTTATAAATCATATCATACCACATTAGTCCAAAGATTAGTTATAATGGCCTAAAGAAACTTTTATAAACATCAAACTCTTTTTTTAAAAATATATTCTGAGATATAAAAGGCCGGGGGAAATGTCTACTTGCTGGGTGCATTAGAAGGACTTACATTTAAAAATATGAGATTTTTAAACACATTTTCTAAGTAGCAGGGTTAAACCAGATGCTTTTGAGAAGGGATTTGAATTGGGGGGGGGATGTAAAGGCCTTATTATCTCACTGTTATTTTAGTCTGACTCATATAATTTTATGGCTGTCATTTATACTACTTCACCAGTTTAGAGGTTTTCCCCCTCATTTCTAGTAGGAAAACAACGAAAGTTTATTTGCTTTATATAAGTTATAAGATTTAGAAAAAATCTGGGCAAAATAAATTAGTATTACTTTAATTCTAGAATGCTCTCTGGTATGATGTATAAGGAAAAACTTTCCTTATTTATTACAATAGTGTTGTCATAGCTCAAAAGATCTAAAACACGTTATTCTATTATGTTTCTGGTTGGAGCAATTAAAAAGTTATTCTTGGTAACTCAAGGTGAGTGTTGAGTTATTTGAATTTACAATAATAAAGCCTTGCTTCATTAGCAAATAGTTGGTAGTTGGTGAAATCACTTAAAGTTCCTTAATTGTAAGTATCAAGAACTAATCTGACCAACTTAAGAAAAAGGAGAGTCATTAGTAATTAAAGCTCTCACAGAACTAATAGGAAGGTTGAAAAATCATGCTTAGATTTTGCAATACGTATACATACATCAAATCATTACACTGTGTACCCTAAACTTAAACAAGGTTAGAAGTCAATTATATTTCAGTAAAGCTGGGGGAAATAAAGATCATGCTTACTAAAATGAATATTAGGTTGTCATCTCAGATAAGTAAGTTTCAGCTGTTTCAAATTTCCTTATAAAAACTCTGCCTAAGATTTTAAATCCCTCAAGTGACAGATTAGGTCACTTGTGTAACCCTTGGCGCTACAGAAGCAGTTTTGTGGGCCACCTCAGCTTCCATTCCAGGATTCCATGAGGTTGGGGAAATGTGATTCGCAAATGAACATCGGTGTTGTAAGGAAAAGGGAATGGATAACAAAGGTTTGCTACCTGCTTACTCAGTTTTGTCTGCACCACCACAAACTCCATCACTGTAAGCGAAAGGCAGCTACTTCTCTCAGTCTGTTTCTTCTTTCACAAAAAGAGAAGAACACATTGGACTACTTCAAACTTCCCTCCTATGTTTCACCACGCAATTATGACTTAGACAGTGGAGCTAAGTTTCTAACATTTCTCTATTCCTGTGAGAAATGCTTCTGTCTAGACAAAGGGACTGCTCCTCACCCTGTCCATCTCAGTCCTCACCATCCCTCCCTCTCAGTCATGCTCAAGTCTTTTAGAGAACATTTGTAGCTTTTCTTGCCCTTGCCCACGTCTCCAGAACTCAGTGGATCTCACTCGGAGAATTTAAAGTCAAATGTATTTTGCTCTAGCACGTGTGAGGATAAACCCTGTTGCCTAAAATACATTCCCTTCATCAAAGAATAGACATTCCAGGTAACATGTGCTAAGGTTAAGAACAAGGTTACTTACATTATTCTCTGTTGAAAATGAAATTTTAAATTCCTCTCACAGAGGTTAAGACATTTATCCTAACAAAGAAAAGGCCTGGTGCTCCCCCTAGAGGACATTTTGTATTTTCCAGGTTAAGGGTGTGAGAGGGTCTGTCAGAGATGTCCAGTCTTCCTCTGAACCTGGCGGCAATGATGCCACCAGTTTTCTAGAACTCTACAACATGTTCTTGAAACATTCTGAACAAACCCATGTTGTATAAGAGTGAAGAGTGCATTTTCCTGATCTTTCAGCTTCAACTGTTGATTGTCTAAGTAATATTTTATTACTATTTAAAGATTGTCTTACTTTTTATTCATAAAATATGTGGATATATACTATGTACTTACTATACTTACTTTTGGGAGTCTCATGGTTAAAAAAATTTAATATGATTTCTAACTACTAGTTTTTAGTCATTTTTATCAATTCTCAGAAGCTTTCTTTATTGACAGATATTTTCCCTAATTTAAAATATAATAATACACTGGACAAAAACATCACATTCTTCTTCACTTAGAATTACACAGCATTGTCCTTCAGAGAGACCTGCCTGTTAAGAGAACATGCTATTTTTATTCCTAGTGACGAGAGTTTCAGTTGGGTAATGCTTCAAAAAATCTTGGAGTCACTCCCTTTTTACGTAAAATCTAGGACCTTATTTTAATGAAAGCAATGTTTCCAGCATGGAAATTCACTTTTAACCAAACGGAGCACAGACACAGTCCTACTTTCCCATAAAATGCTGTGAGAACATAAGCATATGGTGGCGCAAAGGAGGGTCCAGGCCGAAGGATCCGGAAGAGAATTCTGTGGGGAATCGGTCGGCTGATCTTAGCCTATGGCCGTGTCATTCGGGGCCTCGCAGCCATCCGGGGCGGGGCAAGCAGGCCGGACCCTCACGTTCCTTCCAGGGTTTTGTCAGAGGTGAACACCAACTGCACTGCACAGTCTGTGAGAACAGAAACAAGCACCAAGGACCAAGTTTTGCTCTGGGTCTGACTTGTTAGAGTGGTCTCATCAAAAAATTTCCCATATGTCCTGAGGGTATCCAAGAGGGACAAAATAATCTATCTGAACTTCCAAGATACACAGGCCAGAGAAGTCGATTTTTCCCATAAAAGGAAAGAGCAAGCGGGTGGGGGAGGGAGACAGTGGCCGTGGGTCAGTCTTAGACCTTTTTCCCAAACAGTTCCCTGCAATCTTGAGAATAAATCATGGTTCTTCTAAAAGATGACTAATGTAATAATTTGTACACAGAAAAGAGTTTCTTGAAAACAAATCTGGAGGGAAGTTCATTTTAGAATTCCTCATTGACAAGGAGATCTTGTTTAAGTATACCACCACAGCATGTGCCCCCGCGCGCCGTGCGAACGGAGAACATCATTTGCTCCACGTCGCAGAGCCTGTAGGCAGCAGGGCTGAGATCAAGACTCATTCACCCTCGTTCACCTGAGCCAGCACTTTCTGTCACAACATAATCATTATAAAACTAATTTAACACCAAAGCCTCTACAGAACCAGTTGTCATTAAAATCTTAATATGCCATCTCAGGAAGAGGTCATCTCTTTGGATGTGGTACTCTTATTTTGAAGGAGACATAACACACAGAGCAAAACTTTACAAAGTATAACCATATTTGGTTCTTTTGAGTAAATTTGAATGCCTAAAGAAATACATTAAATGGTTTTTAAATTTTTGTTTAACATTTCCCTGCCTTGTTCCAAAACAGTATCTGGGCAGTGCCCAACAATGTTAAAGCCACAGTATGAAAACAAAGGAGAGATGCCTTATGCCAGGGCGGATCTATCCTGGAAGCTAAGAGTTAGTGGCCTCCGCTTGCAGGTGAAACCGTTTCCCCCTCCTCCCAACTACTCCCTTGTGCTAACAGAAGTCAGTGGGAGGCTGGCCTTTTCCTGTTCTCGGCAGCCTTACTAAGCCTCCGCTGCACTAGCCTGGGAAAAGCATGAACTACGAAGTAGAAAAAGAACTATATTCAAAAAAAAACAAGCACTAAGAATACTAACACTAAATACAACTTGGATTATTTCTCAAGTTGGGCTGCAAAGGTTCACTTTGCCCACGGTTTTGACAAAAAAAAAAATGAAATTCATGACTAGATTCTTCCCAAACTGCACACATTATTTTGATGCCAGTGATACCTCGATATCCAGAAGAAAAAATAGACATCAGCTTTCATTACTTTTACACTTCTTTGAACTTTTTTATTAGTTCTAAGATTAAAATATTTCAAAATTATACTAGTTGAAGTGTGTATTTTACTGGACAGGGAAGGCTTTGTTGGGGGTCATTTAAGATGCAGGATACATCGTGTTCCCAAATGAACAGCTCAGCAAGTACGTGTGCCTGCGTGGAACAGCCTAATGAGTCACATCCAAATATAATTTCAGTTAAGGTAGTTGCTATGAATGCCATTTCGTGCCAAGATCACTCGTAAAAACAACAGCAGATTTAAAAGGCAGGGTCTACAGTATTTCAGCCTGCTATTAGAATGGCGCCAGAGTTGCGTGGTTCACTCCTGTAGGAGCCACAGGCAAGGGGCCCTGTCAACCTGCATCTCCTATGTCCAACAGCTCGCGCTACCCTGTAGGTGTAGTCAACCCTCAGAGAGAAGTAGAAACAGTTTTTGGTGAGTCTCCTTTACATTCCACTGTTTTTTTTTATCCCCCCCCAAGTCTCCTCCCACATTGCTATCTGATTTCTTAGCTTCACTCAAAATTACTTCAAAGCAAAAAGATCACCCTAGAAGAAAGATGAGAAGCCATAGGCTTATGGTCCTAGTGAAATACCATATTTTTCAGACCATAAGACACACCTAGGTTTTAGAGGAGGAAAATAGGGGAAACTTTTTTGAAGCAAAAAAAATGTGGTAAAATATTTAATAACATAAATATTTCTCAACCAGCATTAACAACTATTATTCTGCCCAAATCAGGCAGAATAATCAGGTGGGGTGGGGGGTGGGGAGGTGGGGAGGTGGGAAGGTGGGGGGGTGGGCCGAGTGCGTCTTATAGTTTGACCAAACACAGTAATGTGACCCAGGTTCATCAAATAGTGATTCTCCAATCCAGCCTGACATATAGAGTTATTTTGGAGAGCCCCACCTCCCAGGCCAATAAAATGCTGTCCTCTGGGTGTGACACAGGCCTTAGCTTTGTTTTCTGCACTCCCCAAGTGATTCTGATACAACTTGGTGGATGGAGATGCTCTCTGGCCAACATTCAATGACCTGACTTTTGCAATCAATCCCTTTGGTCTTCCAGACAAACATATTGTACTTTCAGAAGCTTCCTAGAAATTTGTTTTTTCCAAGAACTGAATTAACACTAAATAAGTTTTGCTAAAGGGAGAAGGCAAGGCTAGAGAAAAAAGAAAAGCAGAAGAAAGCTAATTTTATTCTTATGAATCTTAACCAATTTCCCAGCTGCTGGGTCTTGTTTGGTCAACGGGTCAAAGTGAATTCTCTTTGTCTTACTAAGAAGCATGCTCGCTATCTATTCTTCAAAGAAAACAAACATGAAGTTGAAGATAGTGTTGAGTAAAAAGATTATTCAACTGGGAATCACATAATTTGAATCATGTTTAGCAGTTAATAGTTGTGGGACGTGGGACCTTGAACTTATTGCTCTATGTCTCATTTTCCCATCAGAAAAATGGAATAATATACTTTCTCCTTCCAAATTCTCTATTCATCTGAGTATCTATTTGTGGCTCATTCATCACAGTATCTTAAAAGACACATTGTTCTTCACATTGTACAAAGTGGCAACATTTATTTAATGTTATTAATCAGTGTTACCTCAATTGATTTGTTTTTTTAAAAAAAACATGGAAATGGAAAAAGAAAAGGTGAAGTAGAATTTTTCCTTACGTACTCACATGAAGACATTAGATTAGAAAGACCAAATTATACAATTCTTGGAAGATTTAAACAGATAAAATAATTAAAGCAATGCTGTGGGAAAGCTTTACTCAAACTAAAATACTGAAAGGTCTTTGGAGAATCCATTGTTTATGATCCTATTCTCTAGAGACTGAAAATCTTTGGATACACCAGATGGTTTTCTTTATATAGCAAAGGTTAGTTCTAGTGAAGTACTGCTGGCAAATTCACACACAATTAAAAGAAATTATACCTATGAATGTGTACATATTCTTGCTCACAAGAGGGGTTTTCCATGTTTTCTTATGGATCTTTGAATGAATTTTATCTTTATAATATTAAAGAGAAGAGCCACCACACTGAAAAGGAATGGCAGTGTCCCTATGTAGTGAAGTACTCCAAGAACCCAAAATTTCACACACGAAAGTTGCAGACTTTTGTAGATCTTCTCTCTCCAAATGCAGGACAAATCTCATTTAATTTACCCTTTGATGTCCACATACAATCCAATCTGCTCAAAGGGCATTATCAAAAATAAAAAAGAAGGTCCAACCCTCTCCCCATCTGAATATTTCAAGCTGCATCCTGTGTCGGCTCCTGGCGCTGACTCAGCCTCATCAGCCCAATTTAGAGCCCATGGCAGGGATCCAACTCATCCTGGTTGTCTGTGGTCCCTCGATCGGGTTTCAAAAATGCAGGGGCAGAAATCCGGTGACCTTCCTAAGATAATAGAGAACAGATCTGGTCATGACTGACACCTGATCTTCCTGCTAAATTAGCTCCTAGTCAAACTGATGCCAAGACTGCTTCAGACACCAGCCCACCTGTCCTCCTCCAAAAAGTGTGGGGCATCCTGTCACCCGCTAGGTTTCAGTTTTGGAATGCTTTTTTCTTTCAGATCCAGGGGAGTTTGCTTTTCTTGACATGTGAGATAAAACTCAGGTGTGCCTTAATTGTGCATACTGATTTATAGTGCCTACTTATCTGCTATTCATTGTCTTTTTTATCATTATTTTTCAATTTTATTTATTTATTTTTAGAGAGAAAGGGGGAGAGAGGAGGAGAAGGAGAAAGAGAGGGAGAGAAACATCAGTGTGTAAGAGAACCTTCAGCCAATCGCCTCTCACATGCCCCCAATAGAGGACCTGGCCCTCAACCCAGGCATGTGCCCTGACCAGGAATTGAAACGGTAACCTTTTGGTTCATAGGCCAGTGCTCAATCCACTGAGCCACGCCAGCCAGGGCTCCTGAGATTTATACCCAGTGAGGTTCAATGTGATCCATAACAAAGATATGGGTATATAGCTCTAAAATTAACAACCCTAGACTTTTATATGACGAAGAGACCTCATTCACTTGGGATCTTTTTCCTGGGTATCTCTCTCCTCTTGTCAACCTTTTTAAAAAATGTAACTATCACTCTTTCTGGGTTCCAAGTCATCCTTCCTCCCTCAATTCTGNATCCACTGAGCCACGCCAGCCAGGGCTCCTGAGATTTATACCCAGTGAGGTTCAATGTGATCCATAACAAAGATATGGGTATATAGCTCTAAAATTAACAACCCTAGACTTTTATATGACGAAGAGACCTCATTCACTTGGGATCTTTTTCCTGAGTATCTCTCTCCTCTTGTCAATCTTTTAAAAAAATGTAACTATCACTCTTTCTGGGTTCCAAGTCATCCTTCCTCCCTCAATTCTGCTGGATCATCAAGGCTGGCTCGGGTGGATTCACAAACTTGAAACCCACTAACATCTACCGAAGTCACTTCACTTTCATGGGCAGGCCTCATTATTTCTTACTTTACCAAATACCAGGTATCAGTGAGAAATAAACAATTTTGTCACTTGCCTCAATGTCCCTTTAACCAGAAGCTGTCCACAATCTTACCAGGTTTTTAAGGAGTACTTGTTCTTTAGTCATTCCCTAGGTCTTACATAAAGTTCTGCCCTGAGGCCTGAAGATCCTTGGAGCTCTGGAAGTGTGCGAAGGAACTGTCAGTCTTACCCTGGCTCTGAGTGTGCACATAATATATGATTTGAATCCGTAGAGTTCCAAGTCTTCTATACAGATTTTATCTTCTTCCTATCTCCCTAAACAAACAATCTTTGAAGCTAGATAAAACGAGAAAAGAGGATGGAATTATTTCACCCTGCCTTGTTTGTTTCCATGAGGGTTCTAACCAAAAGGAAAAGATGAGTCATTTAGCTTCATTCCCTATTTGGTGATTTAGACTCTGGGTTATTGTAACCAAAAGAGGGCAGCACTCCACGGGTTTTGAATTCACGGGAAGCAAAACCCTTTAACCCTGTTTGTAATTGGCCATATTTTGCTTGCTTGTTTGTTTTGATGTTTAAGTGCCTGTTAAAGGTGAGATCATATGGTATTTGTCTTTCACAAAATATGACCAAAGACACTGAAATTCAGAACAGGCTGACAGGGACCAGAGGGGAGAGGGGAGAGAATTTCAGGGGAAAAGAAGGATTCACAGAAACTAGTATAAAGGACACATTGAGAACAATTAAGGGGGGTGGAAACGGGAGGGAGGTAGGGAGCAGGGGGGTGGGCTGGGATGGGAGTGGGGGATGGAAAACTGTACTTGAACAAGAATTAAATTTAAGAAAACAGTTTGTAATTGAATTCTCTCCCTTAAGCAAGACACTGCAGCCTGTGTCTCAAGGGGATATGGAGATGAAGAGGGCACGCGGGTTCCAGGAAAGAAGAAAGCGCTGTGGATAGCAATTAGAACATAGCTATGTGTTGAGAAGTGGGGAAAGATAAATCTGGAAATAAGGAATGAGATTAGATTGTGCAGGTCAGGTCCCCTGAATATCAGGCATTTACCCTTTATTTGAAATGCAGCACAGAGCCACTCAATGGGTTTTGAGAAAGTGGGTAATACAATTAGAACATGTTTGGAAAAGACATGTGTGATAAGGATGGACTGACAATGTTGAAATAGGAGGAGACCAAGCATCAGAGGGAATGACAGAGAGGCAAATAATACAAGGGACATCCAAGATGTGATAAAGACTGTGGTGAGAATAGACCTATGGTGGAAAACTTAATCAAAACTAGGAAGACAGGAGAAAAGGACTTTTGGAAATTATTTTTCTCCAGGGAGAGTAAAGCATCACTGTGTTACCAAGATGCAAGGGGGCGGGGTGGAAAATCAGGAATGGCATAACCTCAGGGACTATCTTGGACAGAGGTAGCCCCAAAAGTATACCCCATTGAATACACAGCCAATGCAGCTATAGTGTTGGACATGGAAGCCTGCATTTCTGTGTTCTCTCGGTGTTTTATGACTCAACCTATCTGTCCCTTTACTCTAATTTATTTAAATATGGATCTTATGGCTGTGCTCCCTCAAATCTTTGTGTGAATAAACTGGATAAACACCAATAATCAATTTTGATTACTACATTTTTATTTTTTTAATTTTTATGTTTTAATTTTAAAGAGGTGAGGGGAAGGGGAGAGAGAGAGAGAGACCTATTGATTTCTTGGTCCACCTATTTTTGCGTTCATTGGTTGATTGGTGTATTTGCCTGGCCAGGGATCAAACCCTCAGCCTTGGTGTATTGGGATGATGCTCTAACCAACTCAGCTACCCAGCCAGGGCTGATAATTACATTTTTATACAGACTAAAGACAGCCATCTAGAACAAGAACATAGATTCCTTATGCAAAGTGCACATCACTCACAGTCACTGAAAACCGATGTGCTAGACACTAAACTCAGAGCTAGATGTGTGTGTGTGTGTATACATATGTAGAGAGAGAGATCTCAATTCATTTAATCTTATGAATAATAAAATACCCTTATGCAGTCATTGTATTATTATTCCATTGTACAGATGAGGAAGTTGATACAATGAAGTTAATTAACTTGTAATAGAATGAGAGGCAGAGCTTGTATGACACCCAGGCAGTCTTCCCTCAGAGCTCATGCACCTACTCATACTTTATACTAGTTTATAAAGTATGAGTAGTATAAACTTTATACTAGTTTCTGTGAATCCTACTGCCCCTGTCCAGACTACCCTTACCCTGCGTCATTCCCATTCTCCTGGGTTATCACTGTAGCTTTCATGCTCCACTTTAGGACGCCATTTCCTCATGTTGAAGGAACACTGGCCCGCAGAGCCAGTGTCTTCAACCAGAAAGCTCTGTTGCCTCCATGTGTAGGGTATAAATTAGCAGGTTTAAGAAGAGGCACATTCGTGTACTTCATTTTACTGAAATTGAATATAATCTGTCTCTGAGTCCCCACACATCAGGGTAGGTGAGTGACAACCCAATATCAGTCATATGAAAGACTTGATTTTTCCCTCCATGGAGTTATACAAAAATTCTGGGTTAACAAGATGTCAAGGAAAAGGGGGAGGGAAAGGGCCAGGAGCCAGGCTTACTTTTGGCTCTTTCAGCCATCAGTGTAGCTGTGATTAAGCATTAGACATGCACGTGTCTTTTACAACTGCCAATGTGCTAGTGTCTACCTAGTCTATGGCCTCAACGCACTTTTTTTTCGTTGAGCTCTGGGTAAGTATATCTAATTGCCTATAGACAAGTCCACAAACTCTACAGATTTGGCATGTCTAAAACTAAGCTAAACTCTATTTTTTTTATTGTTGACACTGTTAGAGATGTCCTCTCTTTCGCCCCCTTAACCCCATTCAGGAGCCTCCGCCCCACCCTCCCACAGCCTTCACAACATGGGTGTCTGTGTCCAGGGGCTTTGCATACATGCCTCTACATGCTTTGGCTAATCGCTTCCAGTTCCCATTTCCTCCCTTTGAGATCTGTCAGTCTGTTGTTCCGTGCATCCATGCCTCTGGTCCTATTTTGTTCATCAGTTTATTTTGTTCATTAGGATCCACATATGACTGAGATCACATGGAATTTGTCTTCAACAGCCAAAGGCGTGGATAAAAAAATGAGGTACACTTACACAGTGGAATACTATGTGGCTGTAAGAAAGAAGGAACTATTACCCTCTGCAATAGCATGGATGGACCTGGAGATTAAACTCATTATTTCTTAATATACCCTTCCAACCACCATCCTGTTTCCTTTTATTCTACACATTTTAATGGATGACATAATTATCCATCCAGTTTCCAAAGATAAAAAAGGGAACCATCTTTTCCCTTTGTTTGTTTATAATACATTTTGTTGATTATGCTGTTACAGTTATCCCAGTTTTCTTCCTTGGCCCCCATCCACTGGGTACCCCCATTCCCTCTGTCAGTCCCCCCATTAGTTCATGTCCATGGGTTGTACATATAAGTGGTTTGGCTGCTCCATTTCCTATACTGTTCTTAATATCCCCTATCTATTCTGTACCCAGCAAATTGTGCTTCTTAATGCCTGCACCTTTACTCACACTTCCCTCTCCCAACTGATAACCCTCTAAATGATCTTCACATCTATGATTCTGTTTCTGTTCTTCTTGTTCGCTTAATTTGTTTTTTAGATTCAGTTATTGATAGTTGTAAATTTATTGCCATTTTAATGTTCATAGTTTTGATCTTCTTTCTTATATATAGTTCCCTTTAACATTTCATATAATAATGGCTTGGTGGTGATGAACTCCTTTAGATTTTTTTTCTTGTCTGGGAAGCATTTTATCTGCCCTTCCATTCTAAATAACAGCTTTGCTGGATAGAGTGATCTAGGTTGTAGGTCCTTGCTTTTCATCACTCTGAATACTTCTTGCCAGTCCCTTCTACCCTGCAAAGTGTCTTTACAGATATCACATGACAGTCCCACGGGAACTCCTTTGTAGGTAACTATCTGCTTTTCTCTTGCTGCTTTTAATACTCTATTTATCTTTAACCTTTAGCATTTTCATTATGATGTGTCTTGTGTGGTTGTCTTCAGGTTCATCTTGTTTGGGACTCTCTGTGCTTCCTGGACTTGTATGTCTATTTTCTTCACCAAATTAGAAAAGTTTTTTCATTATTTTTTCAAATAAATTCCAATTTCTCACTCTTTCTCTTCTCCTGCCAACACCCCTATGATTCAAATGTTGGTGCATCTGAAGTTATCCCAGCAGCTCCTTAGCCTATCTTTGTTTTTTGGATTCTTTTTTATCCTTGCTTTTCCAATTGAATGTATTTTTCTTCTTTATGTTACAAATCATTGATTTGATTCTGGGCTTCATCCACTCCACTGTTGGTTCCCTGTAAATTTTTCTTTATTTCACTTAATGTAACTTTCATTTCTGCTTGGATCTATTTTACACTGTTGAAATACTCAATGAGGTCCTTGAGCATCCTAATAACCTGTGTTTTGATCTTTGCATCTGATAGATTGCTTATCTCCAACTTGTTTAGTTCTTTTTCTGGAGTTTTGTCCTGTTCTTTCATTTGAGCCATATTTCTTTGTCTCCTCATTTTTGGAGCTTCCCTGTGTTTGTTTCTATGTATTAGGTAGAGGTGCTCTGACTGCCTGTCTTAGTAGCATGGCCTATTGTAGAAACACATACTGGTAAGTTGGGTGAGGAAGAGCCGTAGCTAATCACCAGGGTGGTGCAACCCATGTGAACTACATTGATGGAGTCTCAGATATGGTGTTGCTTCTCTGTGGCTCTGTGTGGGGGAGGGCTCAGAAAGGAGACAGGGCTGCTGCCTGGCCTCTAGAGTTTTGTGTGGAGGAAGCTGTCCCTTGGCACTCACCCTGATGCCAGACACTTCAATTTTTCCCCATATGTCATGGGTGCCCTTCCAATTGCTTTCTCAGTGCTGAAGCCCAAAGGGAGTGAGTCTGCATAAGTCCTAAGTTCATTGTCCGCCCTTTAAGAGGAGATTCCTAAGAATCCCACAGTTCTCCCACTCACCATCAGATGCCCCATTGTATTTTCCTGAATCTTGGTGATGGTCTGAAATCTCTTCCCTTTCAAAGGTGATCTTAGCTTTCAGAAAACATATAACTTTCAGGGCACCAAATCTGGGCTATAGGGGGGCTAAGTCACTGGGTGATTTGATTTTTCACACAAAAAAACTCTGCATAAGACATGATGTATGAGCACCCATGTTGTGATGAAGATGCCAGTCACCAGTGGTCCATAGCTGCAGCCTTTAAGTCATCTGAATAGTTTCCATGGAGGAATGTTTAAGCTTCATGCAAAATTTGATAAAGATCTGTTGTTCTACGCACTTGTCATTTGGAATATAACAGCCACACGGTACACATGCTCACTCATCAGCATCTACCACTCCCACTGACTAGTACAGTGAAGTCATCATTGTTAATGCATCATATTCCAATGCATTCTCCTTAGCTGCCAGATTACACAGATGGCACACAAATTATTCTTGTTATCAATGGCTTGACTTTTTCTGAACAGGCTAGAGAGAGAGAGATAATGCATGCCTCTTTTACTGTTACCTTGCTAGGACTGTCATCTCCAATCTGAGCCATTCCATTAATTACTTCTTTGGTTTCCCTGAGGCCACCATACACATTTGCACTGTTTGGGGCCTGCACAATTACCACATTTGAGGTTCTTGATGATGGCCCCATTTACCTTTTGGGTACTATAGATGTATATATGTTTTATAAAAATTTTCTCACTTCAAAGTAAAAAGGCTATTATAAGATAATCAATAATATATATATTTTCCAATAAATAAAGTACCTTGAGAAAGTGTACATTTTTTCTAATTTTTATAAGTGTTCCACATGAGCTAATGGAAGGCTTGGATCTCCCTGCTTCTAATGTTCCCTCCAAGCTATCCACCCACTGCTGCATATTATTCTTTCCAAATGCAAGCTTTATTATGATTTCTCCTCCAGTGGAGTGCAAAGATCCTCGTTATGTGCTCCTTGGTTTAATATAACCATGTATTACTATTTAGCTTTTATTTTCCTATGGTGATGCAAATTGGCATAAAGAGAATTTGGGGGGTCATGCAACTAGCTGTCTCCCTGGCCTGCTGTCTAGCATGCTCTTTGAACTGTGCCAGTAGCCTGCCGGCAAATTTGCATGTTAGCTCTTCTGCTTTGGCTTTATTTGCTGAGCCTTACTGAAACTTTGTCATAGATTTAACTGACTCGAATAGGAAATTTTGATAACTAACATTTGGGGACAGAAATATGGGATTGGAGCCCTATATAAAGAAGCCCTTGGTCATGTATCTTGAACCAGACCTAGCTGTGGGTTTCAGACTAAATTGTGTGTCCAATTCCTGCTGGTGCTAAACTCGGGAGAATGACTCTTACCCCATGACTATTTGTCGTTTGTTTCAACCAGGCACTGGCCCTAATTCTATAAAAACCTCAGGGAAAGCCTATTAACCTGTGGAATATGCAGACTCATTTATAGTGTTTACAGATTATTTATGGCTGGTCACCTATGTGAAGAAGGGTAATCACCAGGAGGCATGGTCTGTCACACTCCTAAAATCAGATAATTCACTAGGACCCTACAAATGCATGATATTGCCCAAAATTGCCAAATCTGATGATATTGCCAAAAATTCCTAATACTCAAGGTTACACAGAAAATACCTATGATACTTCATGGAGCTAAGAGAATGTAGACACTAAGCATTGGCCAGCATGGCTTAGTTGGTTGGAGGATGGTCTCATAAACCAAAAGTTCACAGGTTCAATTCCGGGCAAGGTACTGGCCTGGCTTTTGGGTGTGGTCCCCGATCAGTGTGCATAAGGGAGGAAACCAGTCAATGTTTCTCTCTCACATCAATGCTTCTCCACTCCGTTTTTCTCCCTCCCTTTCCCTCTCTCTAAAATCAATAGGCATGTCTTCAGGTAAGAATTTAAAAAATTATACAATAAAAACATAAAAGGGTGCTGATTGGCTTTTGCATGACTACAACAGAGGACTAAATCACCTTTAACATTGGCTGATATATACCAATTGGCAAACTTTAATGACTTTAATCACTAATGAAGTTTAAATTAGTTATACCAAAGGCTAGCACTAAATTTGGACAAGGTGCCCCCTGTACTCTCAGGTCAGTTACTAAGCATAAAATAGAGAACAAATTCCTATGCCTCACTTTAACCATCAGAAAAATTGCTTTCTCTCAATTCCCCATAATTGTGGCATACCAATGACATCCTCCTCCAAGGAGATTCACTTGACACATTCATTCAAGAAATATAATTTCTCACAAAGGATCTCACAGAGAAAAAATAGGTCACTGACCCATACATTGTACAAGAGCATAGCACATATCTTAAATTCCTGAAAGTCACTGGTAAGCTGAGGACCACGCTATCCTTGATGCCATCAAAAACCAGCTATTGACCCTCTAAGCACCCGCAACATTAAAACAGGCTCAATATCTTTTAGACCTTAATGGTTTCTGAAGCTGCCTATTACTCATCTTAAAATCTTCTTAAGCCCACTTATACTGTTTCTCACAAATTGACCCACCTTAAATGGTGCTCCCTACAACAAAAAGCTCTAGAATCTGTCCAAATTCCAATATAAAAGCACTTTTCTTACTGTTCCCCCACAGACTCCTTTATTGTAGAGGCTTCAGCAACCTTCTCTAATGATTTGGAGTCTATGGACCATCCACGATGGTAAGAGCTTGCCCACAGACTACTAGTATAAAAAGGTTCTCTCTTTAGCCACACACTATATGCCACTTGAGGGGAAATTGCTGACTGTATACTGGGTTGTCCTGGAAACAAAGGTTCTCCTGGAAATAGGTTCTCCTGGAAACATGGCTTGACTCTGACTTTCCATACCCTGCTGCTAATAATGCCTTGGGTTATGAAAGCAAGTTCAGCAAGTTGCTATCCTGAAAGCTCAGCAAGTTCACCAAGCCTCCTGTGCTAGAACAGAAATAATACACACAGGGTACACTCAAACCTGGACTCCTGTTGTACCTATCCCACCTGCAGGCATGGCTGGTCTCTCCTAACATCAGTCCCTTGTTAGATGCCACAGTTCTGGAGAAACTATCTCACTGACTCCTTGGCTACCTGAGGAGCTGTTTGGGAACAACTGTATGAAGAGCAAAGATGTTAGTATGATATTTTGTGGGTGGCAGAATGGCCACACATAATGGATATTCACTGGAGAGCTGCTGCTTTAACTAGGATGTCCTGAATCATGACTGGAACCCCAGGGTGAGCAAAATTGGCCAAACTTCACACACTGGTTGCTCGCACCAAAAATCGGCACCATTTGCACATTTTTACAAATGCTTGAGCCAAGGTCATTGGTCTGCTCATCTAGTCCAGCAACAACAATTCCTTATCCAAGTCTGCCTTATTTAGGGTAAAGAACTCTGGGAATCTCTTGCCTTATAGATACTCAAAATATAAATTAAAATTTCACATATGTCTGCACATACTAAAGCCACAGTGTAAGGTCTCATTAAGACACCCCTGCAGAGTTCCAAATTTCTTTTAAGTGAGCAAGACACTCATTTTACTTCTCCAAATACATAAAGCTGGGTGCTTGTAAAAAGTATTTAATAAAGCTTTCACCTTTCTTGCTGGCTGCAGTAAACAGAACTTACAGAACGCCATAATGACTTACCTAAACAAGCTCTAATTCAGTTAAATGAAACATGGTCCATTCCAGCCATCAGTCAAATATCAGGGGTGAAAATGAAACTGCCTTTAGACCCAGCAATTCCACTGATGGGATTATACACTAAGAACTATGAAATACCAATCCATAAGAACCTATGCACCCCAATGTTCATAGCAGCACAATTTATAATAGCCAAGCACTGGAAGCAACCTAAGTGCCCATAAGTAAATGAATAGATCAAAAAACTGTGGTACATTTATACAATGGAATACTATGCAGCAGAGAGAAAAGAAGGAGCTCCTCTCCTTTGTGACAGCATGAATGAAACTGGAGAGCAATATGCTAAGTGAAATAAACCAGATGGTGAAAGACAAATACCATGTGATCTCACCTTTAAGTGGAACCTACTCAACAAAACAAACAAGCAAGTAAAATATAACCAGAGACATTGAAATTAAGAACAAACAGACAGTAACCAGAGAGGAGGTGGGAAGGGATAATGGGAGAAAAGTGGGGAAGGTTTCTAGGAACAAGTATAAAGACACATGGACAAAACCAAGGCGGGTGGAATCAGGGGAGGGAGGTGGGTATGGCTTGCGTGGGAGGAGTGGTGGGTGGAAGATGCAGACAACTATACTAGAACAACAATAAAAATAATAATAAAAATATCAGGGGTGAGAAGTAATGAAGAGTCTTACTCCCTTTGTGATGTCTGACTGCTGACAGCTTTCAGACCTCACCACTCTTACTTCCCCTTCTGTCCCGCATGTGGGCAAGCTGATAAGAAAACTCTCTCCTTTGGCTCTGGCAGGAAGTTCAAACTGTGTAAGCCTGCTCCAGTCTGTTGTTACTTTCCCAGGCCCCGTCCCCTAATCACAATGAAAGCCAAGCCAGTCTCCCTTCCCCTGCTCTCTGAAGCTATTTTTAGAGCTGCTTGAGAGCCTGCCTCATTGTGTTAGTAATAAGCCTTTTCACACCGGCTACTCTTTTCACAGTGTCTATGTTATGTCCTAGTTCTTTACACGTATTGGAGTCTTACCTGAAACTCCCACTTCAAAAGCGATAGTTGAAATAAAAAGAGTCATAATTTCCATATGAGGTAGAGTAAAGTAGTTTTTGAAATGTAAATGCACAAATGCAAAACATATAAAATGTAAAATTATACAATCATTTTGGAAAACAGTCTGACAATCACTTAAAAAGGTGAATATACACCTAGGATTCTATCTAACAATTTCATTTCAAGCTTTATACTCAAGAGATATGAAAGCATCTATCCACACAAAAATTTTATATAGATTGTCTACAAAAGGTTTGCAACAGCCAGAAACTGAAAACAACCCAAATGTTCATCAATACGTGATTGAATCAACAAATGGAGGTATATCCATAAATCCAATAAGAGGAAAAACAATTTATATGTGCAGGAATATGGATCTCAAAAAAGTTATGCTAAATGAAAGAAGCAGATAACAAAGAATACATGCTGTGTATATTCTATTTTTGTAAGACTCTAGAAAACACAGACTAATCTATAATGTCAGAAAGCAGGTCAGTGATTGCCAAGGGAGGAGAAAGGGGGTTCTTAACAGGGTAGAAAGAGAGTTATAAAAAGGCATAAGAAAACTTCTGGAAATGATGAAAATGTTCATTGTTTTGTTTTGTGGTGACGGCTTAATAAATTTATACATATGTTAAATTGAATCAAAAGTTACACTTTAAATGTGTAATTTAAAGCATGTCAATTATATCTCAATTATCTCAATAAAACTATTTTAAAATTATAACAGAGTTTGACAGAACACATTATACAAGGATGGGCAAAGGTAGGTTAACAATAATAATAAACAATACAATAATATATAAATAAGTAAAATAAGAACAATCTCTGTGTCTCATGTACCCACGGCTATAAACCTACTTTTAGTCACTCCTGTATATGTGAAAAGGGGCTTCAGAAAATGCAGTGAAGTCTAAAGATTTCTGTAACTAGGACTCTGAAATTCCTATTGGAACACATACTTTATCCATTTAACTTGGGGTAAAAATCATAGCAGATAGAAAATTGGGACTACTACATCCATGGCTAACATGTTTTTATCTCCTCTAATGAAGAGCAAGCAGTTGGCAAGTGAAGATACTATAAGCCTAAATTTACTGTTCAAAAACTCTTTAAATCACTGATAGTTTTATTTTATATCTTCAGAATCAACCTCAATTCTTCCAAAGTCTTATTTTAAAGAACACCATTCACCCATTGTTGAAATAGATACCTTATCTCAGTAGTCACAATTAAATATCTTGCTGCGGACAAGAGCTATTTCTAACTGAGCACACACCGGACACCACCTCACCCTGATATTGGTTCTGTGAGGAGCCCCCAGACAAGGATCACACCCGAAGTGAAGTTGTCAAGCCACCCAGTCTGACACAGCTTCCAAAAGAAGAACTCAGTATGGGAAAAAACTCCAAGGCAGAACCTGAGGATGCATGAAAAGAAGGGTTTGCTTTCCAGAGGAAGGAATACAAGTGCCCCTGCATAAAAATGTGAATCATGTTTATTCCTTTCAGCTCTGTAATCTCACAAAAGAGTCTTAGTCTGAAAGGTTTCTGATACAACAAGGCAATGTCCCAGGTGACTTCAGTTAAGTCCTCTTGTACAACACTGAGAGATATTTCAGCACATTTTCCTGAATAAGAGGTTTTTGTTTTACATCACTTCGGAATCATTCTAATATGCCAATACTACTGGGTTGCCTAAGTAGTTTGTTTGTTTGTTTTGGCAAAATGACTCTAAGAGCACTTAGTTGTCTTTAACTTCATTCAAAACAATTTTGTTAGATTGTATTGTGACAGCTGTCACATCAGTGTGCATTTAAAAAAACATCAAAATTGGTGAATTTTTGTGTAATCATTTTAATATTGAAAATGGAAGAAAAGAGGCAACATTTGGCATATTATGCTTTATTATTTCAAGATAGGTAAAAACACAACTGAAGCACAAAAAAGGTTTGTGCAGTGTATGGAAATGACATTGTGACTAATCCAACATGTCAAAGTGATTTGCAAAGTTTTGTACTAGAAATTTCTCAATGAGCAATGGTCCACAGTTGTGTACACCAGTTGAAGTTGAGAGCAGTAAAATTGAGGCATTAATTGAGTATAATCGGCATTATATCTCACAGGAGATAGCCAACATACTCAAAATATCCAAATCAATTAAGTTATTGTTGAAAATGAAAAATGTCTTCTGTTTTACAGAAGAAACCACACAGACACTTTGGCCAACCCAATATAATGTACTTCAAGAGCTCAAAGGGGATATCACTATCCATTATGGTGATAAAGGAAATATTTAAGGAGAATATGGCATTTGAGGAGGTAAAGACTAATGGATTAAACTAGGAAAAACATTCTTCCTAGTAAAGGGAACAGCAAAAGTAGAAAATTATGCAAGTATAGCTAGACTACAAGGTACATGAGGGAAGTCTTAGAAGATTAGTCTGCAAATAGAGGTTGGATTAGAAAATATTTTGGACTAAATAAAAATGAAAATAAATCATATTAAAGCTTATAAGATGCAGCCAAAACAGTTCTTAGAGAAAAACTTAGAGTATTAAACACCTATGTTGAAAAATAAAGGTCAAATTTCTACCTAAAGAAATAAGAAGAGCAAACTAAACCCAAAACAAGCAGAAGAAAGGAAGTAATGAAGATATAAGCAGAAAGCAATAAAATAGAGAAGAGAAAATTAATAGATGACATTTATAGAACCAAACTATGGTTCTTTGAAAAGATCAGTAAAATTGATAAACCACTAGCCAAATTGACAAAGATAAAAAATAGAAAACACAAACTATTTAAATAATAAAGAGGGCTGTCATTATTGTCCCCATTGACCTTGAGAGAATAATAAAGGAACCCTATGAACAAGCTCTATGAACTAAAATGGACAACCTAGATTCAATGGGCCAATTTCATAAAATAGGCAATCTACTAAAACTCACTCAAAAAGAAATAGATAACCTTGATAGTCATATACCTATTGAAGGAATCAAATTTAAAAACATTACAACAAAGCAAATTCCAAGTTCAAATTGTTCCCTGGCAAATTCTACCAGCTTTTGGGGAATAAATAATACCAATTCTACACAATCTTTACCAGAAAATTAAAATTGGAGATAACAATTCAAACTAATTTTAGTAAGCCAGAATTGCTTTCATACCAAACAAAATAGAAGAAAATAAAACTGCAGAACAATATTCCTCATGAATTTTGACACACAGACCTTCCAGAAAACATTAGCAAATTGAATCCTGCAATGTTCTAAAAATACAATACAAACCACCAAGTGTGGTTTATCCTGAAAATGCAATGCTCTTTCAACATTTCAACATTCAACAATAAATGTAATGTATCATATTAACACACCGAAGAAGAAAGAACATTACCATATCAATAAATACAGTAAAGGCTTCCTCAAAACTCAAAATAGACATAGGAAAAAATCCTTAGTGTTACTAATCACCAAAGAGATGCAAATTAAAATCACAATGAGATATTACCTCAAGCCTGTCACAACGGCTATTATCAATAAATCAACAAACAATAAGTGCTAATGAGGATGTGGAGAAAAGGGAAACCTCATGCACTGTTGGTGGGAATGTAGACTTGTGGGAAACAATACGGAGTTTCCTTTAAAAATTAAAAATGAGCCCTGGCTGGTGTAGCTCAGTGGATTGAGCGCGGGCCTGCAAACCACACGATCATGGTTTGATTCCCAGTCAGGGCACATGCCTGGGCTGCAGGCCAGTTCCCGGTTCCTGGCAGGGGACGCATGAGAGGCAACCATACATTGATATTTCTCTCTCTTTCTCTCTCTCTCTCTGTCCTTCCCTTCCCCTCTAAGATAAATAAATAAAATCTTTTAAAAAATTAAAAATGAAACTGCCTTTTGACCCAGTGATCCCACTTCTGGGACTATACCCTAAGAAACCTGAAACACAAATCCAAAAAAATATATTCACTTATGTTCATTACAGCATTATTCACAATAGCCAAGATCTGGCAATAGCCCAAATGCCCATCAGTGGATGAGTGGATACAAAACTGTGGTACATTCACACAATGGAATACCCCTCAGCTGTAAAAAATGGAAATAAGGAAATCTTACCTCTTGGGACAGCATGGATGTAACTGGAGACTGTTACGCTAAGTGAAATAAGCCAGGCAGTAAAAGGCAAATACCATATGATCTTACTTGCACGTGGAATTTAATGAACAAAATAAACAGATGAACAAAATAGAAACAGAGGCATGGATACATGGAACAGACTGACAGTTGTCAGAGGGAAGGAGGGTTAGGGAATTGGATGAAAGAAGGTGAAAGGATTAAGCAAAAAACATATATATATATATATATATATATATACCCACATAGATGCAGACAACAGTGTGGTGAGAGTCAAAGGGAAAGGGGGTGAGGGTAGCAGGAGGTCAGCAAAGGGGAAAAATGGGGATGGAATGAGACTTTGTCTAGTGTGATGGGTCCACAATGCAGTGTGCAGATGATGTTTTGTTGAGTTGTACACTTGAAACTTGTATGATTTTGTGAACCAGTGTCACCCCAATAAATTCTATTAAAAATATAACAGGAAAAAAGTAGAAATAGAAGAAAACTTTGACCTAATAAAGGGAATTTATAAAATACCAACAAATAGGATTTCCGGCCAAGATGGAGGCATAGGTGTAAACACTGTGCCTCCTTGCACAACCAAGTTTAAAGACAACAAAGTTTCAGTAACAAAAACACAGCCAAAACACAGAAGATTGAACTGTAAGGAAGTCTGACAACAACGAACCATTAAGCCAGACTGGTAAGAGGGGCGGAGTCAGCAGTGGAGTGGGGTCGGGCAGGAAACCTCAGCTGACTGACCCAGGAGCGCAGGCAGCAGTTGGCGGATCCCAGGTGTGGGGTGGCAATGGGTGGACCCAGTGAGGGCGCAAGGTGGCTGGCTGACCAAGGTCACACATTCGAGCGCAGATAAACCAGGCAAAGGAGCGAGCAGTGAGACAGATCATGCAGGCTAGGGCCCCAGTGACAGAAATTAGAGCCTGAAAGCACCAATTGGAAAGACTTTTGGGGTTGAGGTGCTGGGACAGTTTGTTGGAGAGACCCACAGGGTCCTGGAGGGTGCGCAACCCCACACACCCAGGAGCCGGCACCAGAAGGGCCCAATTTGCTTGTGGGAAGCGGCAGAGGGGACAGAGATCTGAGAGAGAGTGGAACAAGCACCATTGCCCCTCTCTGACCCCACCTCCACATACAGCACCACAACTCAGCAAATGGGTGGTCCCACCCTGGTGAACACCTAAGGCTCCACCCCTCACTATGTAACAGGCGTGAACAGACCAAAACGTTATGGCTCAAGAACAGCTCAAAGCCCCAGAGCCAATAATTCTAAGTGACCAAGAGATAGCCAAACTTTCAGATGCACAGTTCAAAATACTGGTGATCAGGATGCTCACATAATTGGTTGATTTTAGTCATAAATTAGAGGAACAAATGAAGGCTAACCTAATTGAAATGAAGGCAAATGCACAGGAAACCAATAGTGATGGGAAGGAAACTGGGACTCAAATCAATCAAGTGGACCAGAAGGAAGAAAAAAATGACCAAACAGAAAAGAAGGAAGAAACGAGAATTCAAAAAAAATGAGGAGAGGCTTAGGAACCTCCAAGACATCTTTAAACGTTCCAACATCTGGATTATAGGGACACCAGAGGGGAAGAGGAATAGCCACAAGTAGAAAATTATTTGAACAAATAATAAAGGAGAACTTCCCCAATCTGGCAAAGGAAATAGACTTCCAGGAAGTCCGGGAAGCTCAGAGAGTCCCAAAGAAGTTGGACCCAAGAAGGAACACACCAAGGCACATCATAATTACATTAGCTAAGATTTAAATGAAGGAGAGGATTCTAGAAGCAGCAAGAGATAAGGGGACAGTCACCTACAAAGGAGTTCCCATCAGACTGTTAGCTGATTTCTCAAAAGAGACTTTACAGGCAAGAAGGGTCTAGAAAGAAGTATTCCAAGTCATGAAATTCAAATACCTACATCCAAGATTGCTCTATTCAGCCAAGCTTTCATTTAGAATGGAAGGGCAGATAAAGTGCTTCTCAGATAAGGTCAAGTTCAAGGAGTTCATCATCACCAAGCCCTTACTATATGAAATGTTAAAGGGACTTATCTAAGAAAAAGAAGATTAAAAAATATGAAGAAAGGACAGCAAACTCACAGTTATTAACAACCACATCTAAAACAAAAGCAAACTAAGAGGACAGATAGATCAGGAGCAGAACCATAGAAATGGAGACCACATGGAGGGCTAGCAACAGGGGAGTGGGAGGAGGAGAAGGCGGGAGAAGGTACAGAGACTAAGTAGCATAGATGGATAGATAGCAAAGGTAGGTAGAAAATAGATAGGGGGAGGGCAAGAATAGTATGGGAAATGTAGAAGCTGAAGAACTAGTGACACATGGAGATGAATTAAAGGGGAGAATGTGGGGGGTGGTGCAAGGTGGAGGGAAATGAAAGGGGGAATGGGACAACTGTAATGGCATAATCAATAAAATATATTTTTTAAAATAAGAAAAATAAATAAATAAAATGTAGAAAATTTTTATTTTTAAAGTTAGAGTTATATTCTATTTATAAGACTGTGGAGATAGTTTTTTATCCAATGAAATAATGACCTGGGTACTAAAATACAAATGAGAGATAAGCCAACGTACTCGAGAGCAGTTTACAAAGCATTGATTCATTATAGGATGCTGACCATACAATCTATATTTCTGCTCTGATTTTGTAAATGTCAAAATTATATAAACGTTTGAATTTTTAAATTCTTCATAATAAAAGTTTCTGTAATGTTTTCTGATTGCACAAATAAAAAAATAAAAAATAAAATAAAATAAAATACCAACAAATAATACAATACATAATGGTGAAAAACTGAATGAGTTTCCTTTCAGATAAGGAACAAGCCTAGGATTTCTTGTTTCATCATTCTTTTTTGATATTCCTGGGGATTCTAGCCATAGCAATGAAGAGATTAAAAATCAAAAAGTGCTCTTTTGGTTTAGAAAGGAAGAAGTAAAACCACCTTTATTCAAGATGACATTACTTTCTATGTAGAATTTCCAAGGCACGTTCAAAAAGCTCCTGACACTAACTAGTGAGTTTAGCAGGGTCACAGCATGCAATATCAATAGGATAAGTCAACAATGTTTCTATATACTATGAATTTAAAAGTGAAAACTGAAAGTTTTTAAAGTACTATTTACAACAACTCCAAAAAGAATCAAAGACTGAGTGTAAATCTGACAGAATACCTGCATGAATGTGTACTGAAATCTCCAAAACACTGATGGAAGAAATCAAATACTTAAAAAGATGGGAGATATACAGTATTTGTGTATTGGAAGACAGAATATTGTTAAGATGTCAATTCTCTTCTAATCGATCTGTAAATTTAATAAAGTCCCAAACAAAAATCCAGAGAATTAGTCTTCTTCCCAGAAGACATAAACAAGCTGATTCTCTTTTTTCTATTTTATTTATAAAATAAAACAGATGAGAGTCACCCCTGCATTTATAAACAAGCTGATTCTAAATTTATGTGGAAAAGTAAAAGAACTAGAATAACCAAAAAAAATTCAAAGTCAAAGATAATCAAAGTTGGAGAACTCACAGTACTTGATTTTTCAGACTTACTGTAAAGCTACAGTGATCAAAACAGGGTGGTATTAATAAAAATGCAATTATCAATAGAACAAAATAAAGAATCAGAAAGGACATAGACACAAATATAGTTAGTTGGTACTTGACAACGGTGTGAAAGCAATTCAATGGAGAAAGGATTTCTTTTCAACAAAGGGTGCATAACAATTGGACATCCACGTGCAAAAAAAGAGGAAGGAAGGAAGGAAGGAAAAAATAAAAACTTAACCTAATCTTAATGCTTTATACAAAAACAAAAACAAAACAAAACAAAACCCTCAAAAATGGATCATAGGCCTAAGTGTAAAATGTAAAACTGTAAAAAAAAAAAAAAGGAGATAGGGAAGGATTAATTTACATCAGCTACAGATAAACTATTCATTTCCTAATTGCTTAGAGCAGGTTTTATCACCAAAATGAGGAGCTTCTCAACAATTCATTCCCTGTACACTGAAAGAAGAGATAATAACTCCCAAGATATGACACTTGGCATAGAGGTTCATGGCCAAGATGCTCCTAATAGTCATCTATAAAATGCTATTCTCACTACTAGGTTCACGCCTAATGGTGTCCCGCCGCCTGGCTGAGCTGCTGCCCCCTCAGGGTGTCATCTCTTCCGCACTATAGACAGTCTCCAGGCAGTGGACAAGAATAGTCTTGTAGGATCAGTCCAGAGAGTGGGTCTCCTGACTGTAAACCCCCCTTTTCTCCAATACCCAATGAAGCTCAACCTTGTCTCTGTGGCACTGGCCAAAATAAGATACAGTATGAGGGGCCCTGGCTGGTGTAGCTCAGTAGATTGAGCGTAGGCCTGCAAACCAAAGGATCACGGTTCGATTCCCAGTCAGGGCACATGCCTGGGTTGCAGGCCAGTTCCCAGAAGGGGACCCATGAGAGGCAACCATACACTGATATTATCTTCCTCTCCCTTTCCCTTCCCCCCTAAAGATAAATAAATAAAATATTTTTTAAAAAGATACAATATGAGGAATGGGGCATAAAGTTCAAGTGGAGCACACTCATGCTTTTGTCCTCAGATTCCCAGTTGGCACCAGCAAAGCTATAATCATCATTCAGGATGAATTCCCCTGTGAGTTGCACAGTAACAGATATACGGCTGGCATGATTGTAGGAAATGGATAAGCAACCATCGCTTCAGACTTCTTTGTAGGGCAAGAGCCATGCCAACCCTTTGGGGACCAGTCCACCTTTCAGGAGTTGTTGAAAACAAGAAATGCCAGCATTGGCCTGTAGCTCAATTGCTTGGAGCCATGTCACAAAATGTCACTGTTGAATTCCCGGTGAGCACACGTACCTAGGTGTGCCCATTGGATTCCCAGTAGGGGCTCATATAAGAAAGTAACCAATTGATGTTTCTGTTGCACATGAATGTTTCTTTGTCTCTCCATCTGTCTGTCTCCCTCTGTCTGTCTTTCTCCTCCAACTTGCACCCTCCTCTCTCTCTGAAAGCAATGAAAAAATGTCCTCGGTGAGGATAAAAATGAAAAAAGAAAAACAGGAAATGCCACAAAAGTTGATAAAGAAGTTGCTGCCTTGAGGTGTCTGAAACAATGGTGTCACTCCCAGAAAACTGGCATCCTGAGATTGTGTTGGGGAGGAGTTGCTGTTCATCACCTGACGATGAACTATCCAGAATTCATCCTCAAGGATTCTGAAAATGCATGTACTTAAAGAACCCCACGCTGAAAATGATGCTGTGATTTCTCTTGAGAAAGTTCCTTCACTTACCAGGAAGTTGAAAGAATATTGCAAAGGGGAATATCAAATTAACACATTTTCCGGGCAAAGTCATGGGTTTGTGCACCGAAAGAGAGGTTGTTTGCCTAAAGACAAGCCCTACATTGATGAGGCAAGAAGGAATTTACTCAAATGGCTGAACAAGTATGTTTTAGCAGTGACCAGTGTAAACTTTTCTCCAGATAGCTTTTGTTCAGAAACTGGTTTTGAAATACTTAGATTCTTTGATTTCCACTTTGTGTAAATTAAATCAAGGAACCCTGAAAATTAATTAATTAATTAATTAATTAATTGTGATGAACTCATGCTATTCTCCAGGAGTTATTACCAAATAAAGTTATTTACTACCTCCCAAAGTAACACATGTTTTTCCAAGACAAACGCACTATAGCCTTTGCTCTGTTCTTTTTCCTACTTTTATAGCTATGACTCTTGGCTGATGACATGGTGCAAACTGCTTAGAAACGTTAAATGCCATCAGCAGTTTACCTTTATCCTTTTCATATTTTAATTCCCTGGTATAGTTATTCTAAGACCCCTCTCCAAAAAAATGCACAATTTAATTATGAAACATGACATAACCCTGGTCGACCTATATTGGGGCAAATTGTCTCCCAGGGATGTCTACACCAAGAGTTAAATCAATGTGAACTCCTTATAGTCTATAGTTCAGAAAAAATCTTTCAGAGTCAAAGGCTGTTACTAAGTCGACAAATTAAAAAACTACAGTAGAATGAGTCGAACATTTATGTAGTGGAGGAGCTTTTGCCTTATTAGGATTGAAAAGAGTTTTTAAAGTTTTATGAGAGGCAATCCTCGAGTGACTGGAAGACACTTTCAATTGCTCAGCTTTTTGTACTTTTTTTGTTTTTTTTAAAAACTAGTTGGTGGAATACTAAACAAAATCAACTCTGAGGTTTCCTAGAAGGCAGGCAATTGTTTGTCAGATAAGGCACTGTGTAGTGGGAGTGTGAAACTGCACTTTACCATCATTTTATAGCTTAACTAGACACAAATACAATATTAAGAGGCAGAAGATCAGATTATTTTTTAAACCTTGGCCAAATGAGTATTCTTTAGAGAAAAAAATTAATTCTATAATTACCAGTAGAAAGTTTTATTTAAAATTAAGTGTAAGCCCTGGTCAGTGTGGCTCGGTTAGAGCATCGTCCTGTAACCAAAAGATTGCAGGTTCAATCCCCAGTCAGGGTGTGTGTGATCCCTGGTCTGGGCAAGTATGGGAGGCAACCAATCAATGTTGCTCTCTGATAGTGTTGCTCTCCCTTCTTCACTTTCTAAAAAGCAATGAAAAAAAAGTTCTCTGATGAGGATAAAAAAATAAAATTAAAATTACATATAAGATCATATTTCCTCTAATTAAAATCTCTTTATTGTTTTTATCTAAGTTTTCAATATTTCTTATTTCTAATCTTGAAACTAATTCTTAATTTATTGCCATTTTTAAGTCTTGCCCCCTCGACTCAGTCTTCTATAAAGAGAGCTTCCAAAAAATCAAGCCTGATTTTATCATTTTTGATACTTTAAAAAAACTTCCAAAAACCCTTTTGAAAATTCAAAACCAAAATATCTAGCATGATACCCATCCACTTCACAATCTTGCTGTTGCCCTATCTCTGGACAGTCTCCACCTCCTCACCACTACAACAAACTACATCCTTCATTCTATTAGTCAAAATTGGCACCTTCCAATGGAAAGGTTCTGTCTTCCCCAACTCCATAAGTATCACACACAAAAAGATGAGGAAGAGAAGGGCAAGGCACTCACTTCAGCACAAAGTTTAAAGGGGCACCAGGAAACTTAAAAATCGAAACAAATATGTGGACATTTAAAAAATCTAAATTAATGCCAAAAATTTATGATAAACATAATATCAATTTTAAAGACAATATCAGTTATTCCTGCCTGAATTTCATTCTGCTTAGTTATAATACTTAGTTAAGAATTTTATTCTTATAGTCAAAGACTAACTTAAATAGTAATCTCTCTGAAGGAATTCTCCTGCCTTCTCAGAGAGTACACTTTTCTCTCCCTCTAACTCAAGCACCATTTAATTTTTCTGCAACTGGTCTCATACTTATCTCAGCACTTGTATACCTTTTTCGGTGAACTGTGAGAACTTTAACCATCTCTATATCCCAGTGATTAATACATGTTAAGAGTTCCACAAATATCTGCTGTATGAATAGACAGATAGGTTACAGCAGGTAGAGAATGAGATGAAAAATTTGGAATCAGAAGTAGAAATTTCAGTTCCACCTCCACAACTCATATATTTATCAATTTAATGATGCTGAGTATATCTCTGAGTATGACCTTACTTCCATAGGACTGAGCATCTATCAATTTTTTGAAAGAGAAGGCATATAAAGAGAATTGACATTTATTTATTCATTTGAAGTGAAGAAGGTGAAGAGATAAAAGAGGGAACTTGGTTTACCCAGCTAAAAAACCTACATGTTTGGCCCTGGTATATTCCAAGTTTATGTGTTCAATACTGAGTACATACGAGGATCAACCAATTAACCCATAAATAAGTGAAAGGACAAATCATTGACTCTCTCTCTCTCTCTCTCTCTCTCTCTCTCCTCTCCCTGCCCCCACCATCAAAGTCAATCTGTAAGTTAAAAATTTTTAAAGAACTACCTGCTTAAAAATAGAGGCAGGAAAAGCACCAAGTACACTGTTTGAGGAGCACATGGTTCAGCATGTCTTCATGTAAACAGCGACTAAACATCAGAGGGCAAGACAGGAAACTAAGTGAGCAGAACCCAGACCCTGGGGGAGGCCCTTGTCTGATATTCCATCTGGGAATATATGGCATAACTGAGTTAACACTGAATTAACAAGAATGAGTTGCCAAAATTGTAAATGGAGTTCATAAGCTGTGGAATGGAGTCTGGCTGTGGAAAGAAAAATTAAACCATAATACATTCAAGTTTGTAACTATTGTCTATTTCAAATGCACCATTGAATAAGATTTTAAGAGGAATGTACAGTATGTATAGAAAAAATTCTTCAGATATTGGAGAAGTAGAATATATAAGATTTGTCAACATAGTAATAAGCAGAAGGGAGGTTATTGGTAGTGAGGTATTTCAATTAGAAGTATAAGTCATAAGAAAGTATAATGCATAAATAGAAACAGCAGCATTTAAAATTTTTCTAATATAACGTGGGCACCAAATTATCTAGACTTAATGCTCTAGTGTCTTTCCTCAAAACACCAGTTCTATAGTTTTGTCCAAACATTTCTTAGATTTCAAATGTTGTCTTACTTGTCTTCTTGTGCATAGTAAGTAACATAAAAAAGAAAGAGAGGGAGGGAGGGATGGGGAAGGGAAGGAAGAAGAAGAAGGGAGAAAGGGAGGGGAAAAGCCACTGTACTACACAGTACACACTATCTTCAGTATATCAAAGAAGACAAATAACTGTAATAAAAACATTTTGAACAAAAAGGCAAATGTACAAAAAAATAAAAAATAGAATATCAATAATGCAGCAAAGTTTGCACTTGGAAAGAAAGCACATTAGCACCACCTGTCTTTCAACGCACGTGTTGACTTTAGGGTAGGAAGGTGTATCAGTCAGGTTCCTGACAGAACGCAGATGGCATAACCAGGAGTACTCGAGGAAATTTCAGTGAAGAGCCTATCTACAAAGGTGTGGGTGGACTAAGAGAAGCCAAAAAGCACTGATGAAGTAGCCCAGGACTAGCAACATTGGGAAGATATCACCAGCTCTGGACCTAAAGAGGCAAGAACTTACCAACCTCAGAGAAGTTTAGCCGCAGTCCTAGTAAAGGGGTGCCTACAGGAGCACAATTTTTAAGAAAGTTCATTGCCAATTGTCAAATCTACAGAGTAGGAACCAAACTCTCTCACTTCCTAATCTCTAACATCCTGTAGGCACGTACCATTAACTGAACTCGCATGGAATGTCAGAAGGCAATGGAGTTCAGTTGACATTGATCATAGAGGCCAGCCTGATCCACTGTGCTGGGGAAAAGAGTGGAGATTATTGAGGGCAAGGCAAATGGAGAATACCCCACTCTCTGATAGCAGAAACCATTTGCCACACCTCTCTGTACACGCATCCCACCACCACTACCTATCACCTCCACCAAGCATTACATATAATGCTTTGCTCCTAGTTGGGCTTTGATAAACACTTAATGAATAAAAATAATAGCATATGCATTCTTAGCAAGGATTAGAATAAGCAGTGAGAAAAGATCAGAAGACAGGAGAGAAACAAAACACATCTAACTCAGCCTCCTTGGGCGCTTCCCTTTATTATTACAACCTTCTAAAAAAATCTACAAGAAGAAAAGGTAACAGACTGAAGTGAGAAAAGAAATATTTTTCAATAAAGTCACCAATAATAAGGTGGGTCCTTAGGACTCATTTGGGACAGTCCTCTAGTCTCCCACACAGGGAAAAAGCATTATTATGACACAATCTTCAAATTTTATTCATTTTTACATCATCCCCACATTTTGTTCAATCAAGCTCCACTCTTGGAATATTCTCTCCATTTCTCTCCATTAATCTTCATTAAATAACTTCTTCAGACCAAGAAATTTTTCCCTTATTTTTCTCCTCCTCTATATTAGCACATACTACCATTATGTATTTATTTGTTCTTTGCTTTGTAATTGTCTTTGTGTTGTTTAGGTATGTACACCCTGAAACAGTACCCTGAAAGATAAGAAGGAAGAAATCTAACATAATCTCAAGATACACATGACAAATGTTTTATATGTGTCATTTCTTTATTCTTCACAAATATCTAACAATACAGATATCATTAATATCTGATCATAATTGAAGAAACTGAGGGCAGTCAATTTTCTCAAAGCTATGAAGTAAACCAATATTCCATGTACTATATTCTAGGCCAAAAAAAAAAGGGCACAAATTCCCACCCTCTATTTCCTGCTCTCACTACTTGTGGTAGATTAACTGCCCCAAATCTTCATCACTCTGACCCTCATACCCATAGCCTTTGCCATGTAACTTCAGTTTCTTTTCTTGAAAAGGAAGAATATACTCTGCCCTTCATCTGGGGGTCAGCCTCTGATTTCACTAGTGGGATGTTAGAAACGATATAACCAACAGCTTGGTAAGAGCACACACCATTGAGCTTGCCCTCTTGTTTCTGTGACATTGTCATGAGAACATACTCAAGGTGGCACACTGGTGCCTGGAGAAGAATGAAAAATACAGAGAGCAAAGTCAAATCAAAGACCCGCCTACATCGGCTGACTTCCAGACATGAGGGCTGAGCCCAATCTCAACAGAGCCAAGTCCAGGTGAGAGCAGCCAATCTTCAGTTGACCTGCAGATCTGCAGAATAAATGATTATTTTTTTAAAAAAGTAAGAACAAAAACTCTGATTGCAAAGTGCTTGCACTATGCCCATTATTCTTAGGCCTGACACTAACTTGACCCTGTGGTCTCCGGAATGTTGATCTCTTTGAACCTAATTCTCCATTGCTTCTTGGAACTAAAGTTTTCTTTTTTAAATTTTTTCTCAATTACAGCTTACATTCTATAATATTTTGTATTCATTTCAGATGTACACATAGTGGTTAGATGATTATATAATTTACAAAGTGATCCCCCTGATAATTCTAGTACCCACCTGGCACCATACATTGTTATTACAATAAGATTGACTATATTCTCTGTGATGTATTTTACATCCCATGACTATTCCGTAACTACAATCTGTACTTCTCAATTCCTTCACCTTTTCACCAAGTACCCCAAACCCCTTCCCTTCTGGCAACCATGAGTCTGTTCTCTGTATCTGTGAGCCTGTTTCTGTTCTGTTTGTTGTTTATATTGTTTCTTCAGATTCCACATATAAATGAAATCATATGATATTTGTCTATCACTGGCTGATTTAGTTCACTTAACATAATACCCTCTAGGTCCATCCATGCTGTCAGAAATAGTAAGATTTTTATTCTTTTTAATGGTCAAGTGATATTCCATTGCATATATTTATCACTGCCTTTTTATCCACTCATCTACCAATGGGCACTTGGTTTGTTCCAATAACTTAGCTAATGTAAATAACACTTCAGTGAACAGAGGGGTGAATATATTCTTTCAAATTAGTATTCTGAGCTTCTTCTGATATATGCCCAGAAGTAGAATCACTGGGTCATAAGGCAGTCCTATTTTTAATTCTTTAGACCCTCCATACTCTTTTCCACAGCGGATGCACCATTCTGCATTCCCACCAACAGTGAACAAGTATGTTGATTTATTGATGGTAGCCATTCTCGCAGGTGTAAGGTGGTATTTCACTGTGGTTTTTATTTACATTTCTCTACTGATTAGTGATGCTGAACATCTTTTCATGTGTCTATTGGCCATCTCTATGTCTTCTTTTTGTAATATATTTTATTGATTATGCTATTACAGTTGTCCCTTTTTTCTCCCCTTTATTCCCCTCTGCCCTGTACCACTCCTCCCACCATCCTCTCCCACCTTAGTTCACGTCCACGGGTCACACGTATAAGTTCTTTGGTTTCTCCATGTTCCATATTATTCTTAACCTCCCCCTATTTTATACCTAACATTTATGCTTTTTATTCCCCTATTCCCCCTTCCCTGCTGATAACCCTCCAGGTGATCTCTATTTCTGTGGATCTCTTTCTGTTCTACTTGTTTGCTTAATTCATTTTTGTTTTTGTTTTGTGTTGTTGATTATTGTGAGTTGTCATTTTGCTGTTAGTATTTTTATCTTCTTCTTAGATAAGTTCCTTTAACATTTCATATAATAAGGGATTGGTGTGATGAACTTCTTTAACTTGGCCTTATCTGAGAAGCATTTTATCTTCCCTTCCATTCTAAATGATAGCTTTGCTGGATAGAATCATCTCGAATGTAGTTCCTTGCCTTTCATGACTTCAAATACTTCTTTCCAGTCCCTTCTTTCCTTCAAGGTTTCTTTTGAGAAATCAGCTGATAGTCTTATGGGAACTCCTTTGTAAGTAATGGACTCCTTTTCTCTTGCTGCTTTTAAGATTCTCTCCTTCTCTTAAATATTAGGTAATGTAATTATGATGTGCCTTTGTGTGTACTTCCTTGGGTCTACAAGAAACAAGAAAAATTCTTATTTCTTCATTATGTTCTGGTTGAACATATATTTCCTCCTTCTGCTCCAGACCATTGATTTGAGTCTGTTTCCTTCCTATCACTGGTTCCCTGTAAATTTTTCTTTATTTGATTTTGAATAACCTTCACTTCTTCCTCTATTTTCTGACCATACTCAACCATTTCTGTAAGCATCCTTATTACCATTTGATTTCTGCTTTTTATAGGTTTGATCTCTGCATCTGATAGGTTGGCTATCTCTTCATCTCTTAGTTGTATTTTTTCTAGAGCTTTGATCTGTTCTTTCATTTGAGCCATATTTCTTTTTTGTCTTGGTGTGCCTGTTATGTAGTAAGGGGTGGAGCCTTAGGTATTTTCCAGGGTGGGGCAACCTGTGTCATTGCATTGTGATGCTGACTGTATGTTGGAGAAGGATCTGAGAGGGAACAGTGCCACTTGCTCAGCTCTCAGCAGCTTTCAGTCGCTTCCCTTGCTACTTACAAGCAAATTGTGCCCTTCTGGTGCTGATTCCCAGGTGGGTGGGTTTGTGTATGTTCTAGGACCCTGTGGGTCTCTTCAATGAACTTTCCTATTAGGCTGGGAGTTTCTTCCACCTCCACAACCCTCACAGGTTTTTCAGTCAGAGGTTTTGAGGCTTTATTTCTCTACACCAGAACTCTCCCTGAGTTCCCTGGTCTGTCTTGCTCCCCAGTTGTTCCTCACAGTTTATCCTCAGGCAAATGTGGGAGTGCCTGGTTCTCCAGCCACCACCTTGCTGCAATCCTCCCCACCCCAGCTGGCCATCTATGACACTCCTACAAGTCTGAATGAATGTTTCTCCTTTAGCTCCTTGGTCATCAGACTTCCATACACTTTGCTTTTCTGGCAGTTCTGATTATTTTTTGTTTTTAAATGTGTTGTCCTTCTTCTGGTTGTGCAAGGAGGTAAAGTGTCTACCTATGCCTCCATCTTGGCCGGAAGTCCTCTATATCTTCTTTAGAGAAATGTCTATTCAGGTCTTTTACCCATTTTTAATTGAATTGTTTGGTTTTTGTTGGTGTTGAATTCTACGAGTTCTTTATAAACTTTGGATATTAACCTCTTATCAAATGTATCATTGGTGAGTATGTTCTCCTATTCAGTGGGTTGTTTTCTCATTTTGTTGACAATTTCCTTTGCTGTGAAAAAAACATATTAACTTGATGTTGTCCCATCTGCTTATTTTGTTATTGTTTTTTCTCTTGTCCAAAGACATATATTAGAAAAATATATTTTTAAGAAAAATGTCCAAGATTTTACTGCCTGTGTTTCTTCTAGGAGTTTTATGGTTTTGAGTCTTACACTTAAGACTTTACTTCATTTTGAGTTTACACTTGTATATGGTGTAAAAATGTGGTCTACTTTTATTTACTTTTTGCATCTATCTTCCCAATTTTCCCAAAATAATTTATTAAATAGAATGTGTTTTCCCCATTGTAAACTCTTGCCTCCTTTGTCAAATATTAATTGACCATATAGGCATGGATTTATTTTGGGGCTCTCAATTCTGTTCCATTGATCTATGTGTATGTGTGTGTGTGTTTCAAGTACCATGCTGGTTTAATTACTATGGCCTTGTAGTGTTTATTGATATCAGTTGTGTGATTCCTTCTTCTTTCTCATAATTACTGTGGCTATTTGGGGACTTTTGTGATTCCATATAAATTTTTGGATTATTTGTTCTAGTTCTGTGAAATACACCTCTGGCATGTTGGTAGAAATTGCTTTGAATCTAGATTGCTTTGATTGTATGGACATTTTAATGATGTTAATTCTTTCTGTTCATGAGCCCAGAATATGTTTCCATTTATTTGTATCTCCTTCAATTTCTTTCTTCAATTTCTTGTCATTTTCTGAGTACACATCTTTTACTCCTTGTTCTTAAACACATTTTAATGCAGTTGTAAATGGGGTTATTTCCTTAGTTTCCTTTTCTGTTATATCACTACTAGTCCATGAAAATGCAACTGATTTCTGAATATTTATTTTGTGTCCCATTACTTTACTGAATTTATTTATGAGTTCTAGTAGTTTGTTTTTGTTTGATGGAATGCTTAGGGTTCTCTATATATATTATCATGTCATCTGCAGATAATGACAGTTTTACTTCTTTTATTTCAACTTGGATAACTTTTATTTCTTCTCTTTGTCTGATAGCTGTGGCTAGAACTTGCAGTACTATGTTGAATAAGAGTGGTAAAAGTAGACAACCTTGTCTTGTTTCTACACTTAAGGTAAATGCTTTTAGTTTTTTCCTATCAAGTATGATGTTGCAGATTTGTCATATATGGCATTTATTATACTGAGGTACGTTGCCTCTATTCTCACCTTGCCGAGAGTTTTACCATAAATAGGTGCTAAGTCTTATCAAATGCTTTTTCTGCATCTATTGATATGATCATGGGTTTTTAGCCTTCATTTTATGTGGCTTATCATATTAACTGATTTGCAAATATTGTACCAACCTTTCATCCCAGGAATAAATCTCACTTGGTCTTGGTGTATCATCTTTTAAATGTATTCCTGGATTCAGTTTGCCAATATTTTGTTGAGGGCTGTTGCTTCTGTATTCTTCAGGGATGTTGGCCTATAATTTTTTTCATTGTAGTTTTTTTTAATCTAGTTTGAGAATTAAAATAATACTAGCTTTGTAAAGTGTGCTTGGAAGTATTCCCTTTTCTTTAATTGTTTAAATTAGTTTGAGAAGGATAGGTAGTTTTTTTTTTTTTGAATGTTAGGTAAAATTCACCTGTGAAATCATTCAGTCCAGAACTTTGGTTTGTTGGAAGTTTTTTGATTACTACTTCAATTTCACTTGCTATAATTAGTCTTTTAAGATTTTCTGTTTCTTCTTAAGTAGTTTTGGAAGATAATATGTTTCTAGGAATTTATCCGTTTCTTCCAGATTGTCCAATTCATTGGCAGACAGTTGTTCATAATATTTTTCTGTGGTGTCATTTGTTACTCCTCTTCTTTCAGTTCTGATTTTATTGATTTTGGGTCTTCTTTTTTTTTCTTCATGAATCTGGTTCAAGGTTTACCCATTAACCAGATTTTTTCTTGTTTAACTTTTCCAAGAACCAGCACTTGTTTTTTTATCTTTTCTATTGTTTTTTAACATTTTGTAGTTTTTAGTGAACTTATAAACAAAAAGCTCACATTTCAAGATTAAAAATTTTCTGATAAAATACCTGCATACATACTTCAGTTTTAAGATGTTAATTAAATTTGTGTGACAAATATGCCTTTTTAACATTGAGTACATTATAGAGTAATTGCAGGATAAGGATAATTTAGTAGTCGGTATGTTTTGCTTAAGTCTTTGCTTTTAGATGTTGGTATTTCTAGCACAGGAAAGCAGGCAGTCTTTAATACACTAAATCTTTGGTTGCTACCATAACAGTTGGCTGGCAAACAAGAAGCCAACCATTTTAAGAATGCTTTAAGTGAACAACTTGCAAACCACTGGGATGGATAAACCCTAAGAATGAACAATTGTGAGCATTTACAACCATCACAACTGTGGCTAAAAATTATTCATGCCATTCTGCTGAAATGAGCTCTCAAAGCAGAATTCAAAGTAAAAGTTTTTAACAAATAAAAAATGGTCTATGCACAATTTCTCTACCAGTTTGTGAATGTCAACCATTTAGTTAACGTTTCCACTTGATGAAATACAATAGAAAACTGGACACCATGTTTCACTACCTCAGTTACTAGTCAGGTATAGCAGCTACAACATGGGGCCCAGCATCACACGTACACTGGTTAGAATACATACGAACTAAGATTTCTAGAACTGGGGGAAAACAAGTGCCATTTCAGTCATCTGCACTGCTTCTTCTGCTTCTTCTATTTCTGCTTAGAAACCTTTCTTGTTACTCTTTGTTTTGTCAGTTTGAGTTTGCTTGCCTGGGGGGCTTTGGGCCTGCTGGCCCTGCCCTTGAAGAGCCTGCCTACTGGGCTGCTTTCTGCTTTAATATGGTCCAGTCGAATATTGTGCAGTCATATTGGTGGCTCCTGCCACAGCAAGGACTAGGGGCTACAGCAAAGAAACAAATTATGGAAAGATTAGTTAAAAAAATATTTGCTCCTGTTGATGTTTTATGTAAGAGGTTTCTTAAAGAATTTTCCATGTACTTAAACTATTGTCATGGACTGTGCACTGAGGAAGTTCCCCAAGTTCCGAATTACATGTATCTGAGGCTGTGATCTTTATTATTTCCTTTCTTCTACTCACATTGGACTTGCTTTGTTGTTCTTTTTCTAGTTCCTTGAAGTATAAGGGTAGATTGTTTATTCAGAATTTTTCTTATTTATTGAGATAGGCCTGTAATACTATGGATTTCTCTCTCAAGACTGCCTTATTGCGTCCCATAAATTTTGGGTTGTGATTTTCCCATTTCCATTAGTCTTGAGGTATCTTTTGATTTCTTTGTTAATCTCACTGTTAACCCAGTCACTGTTTAGTAACATGTCTTAGCCTCCATGTGTTTGTGTGTTTTTCAGTTTTCTTCTTACAATTGATTTCTATTTTGTACCATTGTGGTCAGAGAGCATGCTTGATATAATTTCAATTTTCCTAAATTCCTTGGCACTTGCTTTGCATCCTGACATGTGGTCTATCTTAGAAAATTGACCATGTGCACTTAAAAAGAATGTAGATTCTATTGCCTTGGGGTGAAATGCTTAGAAGATATTGAGTAAATCAACCTGATTTAAGGAATCATTTAAGGCTACTCCTTCTTTGTTGATTTTCGTCTGAGACATCTATCCATTAATGTTAATGGGGTGTTAAAATCCCCTACTAAGACTATATTACTGTTAATCTTTCCCTTTATGTCCATCAAGATTTGCTTTATAAATTTAGATGTTTTTTATGCTCAGTGTATTAATCTTTACAAGGGTTATATTCTCTTATTGGATTGATCACTTTATCATTTTGTAGTGTTCTTCTTCATCTCTTATGATAGCCTTTGTTTTAAAGTCTATATTTTTTGCCATAAATATTGATACCCCAGCTTTATTTTTATTTCTATTTCTATGAAATACCTTTAGTCTGTACATATCTTTCATTCTGAGTGGGTCTCTTGTAGACAGCACATACACAGGTTTTGTATTCTTATCCATTCTGCTATCCTATGTCTTTTTTAATTATATTTTATTGATTATGCTATTACAGTTGTCCCAATTTTTCCCACTTCACCCTCCTCTATCCGGTACCTGCTACTGCCTCAGGCAATCACCACAACATTGCTCATATCCATGGGTCAGGCATATAAATTCTTTAGCTACTCCATTTCCTAGACTGTACTTCACATCCACATGGTTATTCCATAACTACATATTTGTACTTTTTAATCCTCTCACCTCTTCACCCATGCCCCAGACCCCCTTCCCACCTGGCAAACATCAAAACACTCTCTGAATCCATGATTCTATCTCTGTTCTTCTTGTTTTCTTAGTTTGTTTTTTAGATTCAATCATTGATAGATATGTAATTATTGCCATTTTATTGTTCATAGTTTTGATTTTCTTTTTCTTAAAAAAGGGCTTTAATATTTCATATAATAATGGTTTGGTGATGATGAACTCCTTTAGTTTTTTCTTCTCTGGGAAGCTCTTTAGCTGCTCTTTGATTCTAAATAAAAGCTTTGCTGCATAGAGCAGTCTTGCCTGTGGATCCCTGCTTTTAATAACTCTGAATATTTCTTGCCAATCCCTTCTAGCCTGCAAAGTTTCTTTTCAGAAATCAGCTGACAGTCTTATGGGAACTCCCTTGTAGGTAACTAACTGCTTTTCACTTGCTACTTTTAAGATTTTCTCTTTATCTTTAGCCTTTGGTATTTTAATTATGATGTGTCTTGGAGTGGGCCTCTTGCATTCATCTTGTTTGGAACTCTTTGTATTCTGGGCTTGCATGTCTATTTCCTTCACCGAGTTAGGGAAGTTTTCTTTCATTATTTTTTAAAATAGATTTCCAATTTCTTGCTCTTTCTCTTCTCCTTGTGGCGCTCCTATAATGTGAATATTGGAATGTTTGAAGTTGCCCCAGAGGCTGCTTTCACTATCCTCATTTGGCGGGGGGGGGGGGGGGGGNGGGGGGGGGGGGTGTCTTTTTTCTTCTTTTTCTTCTGATTGGTTGGGTTTTTTTTTACTTTCTTATGGTCCAAATCATTGATTGATTCTCAGTTTCATCTACTCTACAGTTGTTTCCCTGTAAATTGCTCTTTATTTCAATAGTGTATCCTTCATTTCTGACTGGATCTTTTTTATGCTGTTGAGGTCCTCACTAAGTTCCTTGGGCATCCTTATAACCAGTGTTTAGAACTCTACATCTGAGAGCTTCCTTACTTCCATAACTCTTTTTTTTTTTTAGTTTTGATCTGTTCTTTCATGTGGGCCATGTTTCTTTGTCTCTTTGTTTTTGCAGCCTCCCTGTGTTTATTTCTATGTACGAGGTAGAGCTGCTATGACTCCCTGTTTTGGTAGTGTGACCTAAAGTAGGAGGTGTCCTGTAGGGTCAGTGGGGCACAGCCTCCCCTATCGCCCAAGCTGAGTACTCAAGGTGTACCCTTTGTGGAGGCAGAATGTACCCTCCTCTTACAGTTGAGCATTGATTGCTGTTGGCAGGATCATGGGAGAGATTTACCCAGACCAGTCAGCTGCAATGACTGGCTGTGACCATGGACCGCTGACCTCTGCCCTCCAAGGAGGATCAGCTGTGTGGGGGTAGGCTGGTGCTGTTCTGACATGGTCTATAGCTGTCCACTGGGCAGGCAGGCTCTGGATTTTCCCAGATGGTGCAGGCCAAGGTAAGCCCACTCCTTTGTTTTTCCCAGAGTCATAGCTATATTAGCTATATTGCTGTATTAGCTATAAAACAATATGAGATGGCTGCTACTTGTGCTGGGCTTGGAGATTCCCAACTGAAGCCAAGCTGTGAATCTAGGCTGGCTGCTGCTAGTGATGGGACTGGACCACTTAGCAAGGGATACAGAGGCTGGGGGCTTACTAAGGCCAGCTGTTACTTATTTGATAGGAGTTAGGGAATTGTGAAACATGAGCCACGACCTACCAATCATGTGAGAAAGTTATGGTTAATAGTTTAGGAGGGCCCATAAGTTAGGTGGAATAGTCTCAGGGGATTACCAGGGTGGGGCAAACAGTGTTTACCAGGTTGATGGAATCTCAGATATGGCTCCTGCCTTCCAGTTCTATGGGTATGTGGATAGAGGGCTCAGTAAAGGAACAATGGCCTCTGCCTGCCTTTCTGTCTGGGAGAAAGCTGTCCCCAACTCCTGCCTTGATGCCAGCCACTTCTGTTCCTCCCTATGTGCTACTGGTGACTTTCAAGTTGCTACCCTGGTTTTAGAGCTCAGAGGGAGTGAGCCTGAGTAAGTCTGTGTGTGGGTTATTTAAGGGGAACTGCTTGGAACTCTAGAAGCTTCTTCCACCCTCTCAATCCCCACTAGTTTTTGCAGCCAGATGTTATGGGGACTTATATTCCTGATATGGGAACTATGGGCTAGTGGACCTGATGTGCAGCTGAAACACCTTACTCCCAAGATATCCCTCCTGAATTTTTATCTACTATACGTGGATGTGGGACCAGCCAGTTCCGTATCTCCATCCTTCCTACAAGCCTGGATGGATGTGGTTTCTTTAATTCCATACTTGTCAGACTTCCATTCAACTCAATTTCTGATGGTTCTAAGTGATGGTTGTTCTATATTTTATTTGTAATTTGGGTGTGGTTGTGCAAGGAGGCAGGCTGTGTTTACCTATGCCACTGTCTTTACTCTATGTCTTTTGATTGGAGCCTTTAAGCCAAATACATATAAATCAATTAGTGATAGGTATGTATGTATTGCCATTTTACTCTTCATAACTATGTTTCTCTTCTTCTTCTTCTTAAAAAATATTGTTTAGAATTTTTTGTAATACTCTTTTGATGGTAATGAGCTCCTTTAGGTTTGTTTGTTCATTTGTTTGTTTTTGTCTGAAAAGCTCTTTATTTTCCTTCAGTTTTAAATGATAGCCTTGCCAAGTAAGAGGTATTAGTTTTGGGTTCTTGCTTTTCATTACTTTGAATATTTAATAACAATCCTTTCTGGCCTGAAAACCTCTGTTGGAAACCAGCTGACAGTGTTATGGGAGCTTCCTTGTAGGTCTTTCTCTTGCTACTTTTTAGATTCTCTATTTGTCTTTAACCTTTTACACTTGAATTATGATGTGTCTTGGTGTAGGCCTCTGGAGTTCACCTTGTTTGGGACTCTTTGCACTTTCTCAACCTGTATGTCTTTTTCCTTTACAAGGTTAGAAAACTTGCAGTCATTATTTCTCCAAATAGGCTCTCAGTCCCTCGCTCTCTCTCTTCTCTTTCTGCTTTCCCTTTATACTTCATGTTGTCCCAGATGTCCCTTAAACTAACCTCATTTTTTATTTTATTTTATTTTTTGCTGCTCTAACTGGGTGTTTTCTACTACCTTGTCTTCCAACTCACTGATTTAATCCTCTGTTTCATCCAACATGCTGTTTATTTTTTCTAGTTTATTTTTAATTTCAGATATTGTATTCTTTAATTCTAATGGATACTTTTTTGTGATTTTTATGTCCTTTTTTCATGCTGTTGAAGTTCATTCTGAGGTCCTTAAGTATCCTTATAACTATTGTTTTGAACTCTGTATCTTATAGATTGCTTGCCTCCATTTCATTAAGCTATTTTCCTGGAGATTTCTCCTATTCTTTCGTTTGTGGCATGTTTCTTTGTCTCCCATTTTGGCTGCCTCTCTGTGTTCGTTTCTATGCATTAGGTAGATCTACTATGTCTCCCAGTCTTGGCAGTGTGGCCTTATGTAGTAAGTGTCCTTTGAGACAGAGTGGCACAGTCTTCTTGACCACCTGATCTGGGTGTTCCAGGAATGTCCCTTGTGTGTATTATGTGAGCCTTCTTGCTGTAGTCCAGACTCAACTGCTATTGGCCTATCTATGCATCAGGTAAAACCTTAGCCTGGCTGACTGTAAAGACTGACCCCAACCGTGGCATAGAGAGCTACTGTGCAGATGCTCACCACATGAAACAGAATTCTCCTTAGCAGGGCCTGGTGCCTACCTAGATCTCCCTTTGGATGTTCTGCTTAAGGAGCTAACTGGATCCTGTTCTGTTGTTGTCTAACATTTGCTACTGGGGGTATTGGTTTGGGGGCCTCTTGGGAGTGACTATGGTGCAGATCAATGTCAGATACTGCTTGTGACTGGCCCTGGGCAACCTGTTTGGAGCTACAAGGCAATCCACAATTTGTGGCTGCTTTTGTTGGGCCTTAATGCCTGTGGGAAGGGTTCTGTTGTCACCAAGGCCAGCTTCCACCAGCATTGGGCCCAGGGAAGTTCAGCAAAAGGTTCAAGATACCCCAAGATCCACCTCTACCTGCTATCTCTTGCCAGTTTCCTGTTAGGCTCAGCCACTGAAAGAGCTGCTGGCAGTATGTGAGTTGGGTGAGGTAGGTTCTCAATGAGTCACCAGGTAGAGGCTAGCAGTGTTCACCAAGCTGATACAGTTTCAAGCTTGGTGCCAGTGCTGGGTCTGAGGCCACTCAGCCTGAGTTCCATGATTCACCAAAGTCAGTTGCCCCCTTCCAGGTCCCTGCAGATCTTGTGGTTGGTCGAGGTCTCAGGGAATTGTCAGGAGGAGGCCAAAAGAGTTTTCAGACCCAATAGGCTGGTCATGTGAAGATAGGGCTCTGCAACAACCATGCATGCAAAGAAAAAATGGCCCCTAGCCTAGGGCTTCACAACTCAATGTATCCCAGATTTCTACCCAGACCTCATGGAGAGCTAAAGCTCAGCAGGGCAGGGTTGCCAGGAGTTAAAAGGATGGAGCTAGTGGATCTCCATGAGGGGAAGACACCAGTCAAGCTACAGGTTTGGGGCAGGGGCCACCATCCCAGAGCCACGTAACTCAGTCTGTGATACCCCTTGGGTCCACTGGGACATCTAAACCTCAGGAGCCCAGGCAGCTGGCTCCTACCAAGGGCATGAGCTTTGTGGGATGGGTCACAGGGATTCAGGAAGGTGGGGCTATTGCATTCCCCAAGGTTTATGTCATATGGAGGGGGTGCTCTACCTAAGAAAGATGCATCTGAGATGTGGAAGAGGGAGCCACACAGGAACCCTGGCAGCTGTCCCTTCAACTCTTTCCCCAGAGCCATAAAACTCAGTCTCTGCTCACAGGACTCTACTCTTTTTTGAACAACCCTCCCTTCTCAGGAGCCTAGGGTGAGTGGCTGAAAACAGGATTTTGTGCACTGGCTCTTTAAGAGGACTCCAAGTTTTCTAGCCAACTCTAGTCTCTCCCTGTCAGATAGAATCCCCACTAATTTTCACAGCCAGGTGTTATGTGACCCCCCTCTTCTGGGCACTGGTGTTTCTGGCTAGGGATCCCAATGTGAGGTTGAGACCCCTTGCTCCTCAGGTGGGACCTTGGAAGCTGAGCTATCCCTCTGAATTCTCAGCTGCTGCATGTGGGAGTAGGACTAGTCCTTTTTTCATCTGTGCCTTTCCTACCAGTCTCCACGTGATCTCTTCTGTAATCCTTGGTTTTAAGACCTGTTCAGCTAGTCTTCAGTTAGTTATTTGGGTTGATTGTTCTACATTTTAGTCATAATTCCTGTTTGGTCTTGGAAAGAAGTGAGTATACCTTCCACCCACTTCACCACTATCTTGGATCCCTAGAACTAAACTTGTCTTACAAGGGTCTACAAAATCTCTAAGTTACAATGTTCTATATTTTAATTTTATCTACAGGGCATTCTATCATTCTCTTATTTGTTGCCTCTTCCTTATTCTTCTCCACAAATGGTAAGGCAATTTAATTTGTTCATCAGTTTATTCTTTCATTTGAAAAAAATTACTATGCTGGATATAAAACAAAGCCCTGTCAATAGAAATGTGTAAGTAAATAAAAGCTAATTAGGACAAATATTTAAATAAAATATAAGTGCTTCTCTTGAAAAATTTTCCATAACAAAGTTATTGCTTTTACTCATAGGTAGACAATTATGATATATCCAGGCTTTTTTTGGAGAGAATATCTTTAGTCTAAAAGTAAAGAGGACTCAGTGAACAATTAGTCATCTTTCAATTGATTGTCAATTTTCCTTTTTGATTGGGCTGTCTATGCCAGCATCCCAGGCAGGAGGTCTATCGCATCTCCTTGGCAGCCAGCGCTCTACCCAGTAGTCAAGGCACTCCTCAGTGTTTCCCTGCATTGTAATGGGGCCTGGGGATTCCTGAGTCATGGGAACAGACTTTACGAGGAAGTGTTGTTGTGGACTGAGCTCCATCCTCCCCCCAAAATGTTTGGAGTCCTAAACCCCAGTACCTCAGAATGTGACTTTATTTGTAGATAGGGTCCTTAAGAAAAAATCAAGTTAAAATGAGATTATCAGAGCAGGCTCTAACTCATTATGACTTATGTCCTTATAAAAGGGGAAATCTGCACACAGAGACAGAGATGCATAAAGGGAAGACAGCGTGAAGAGACACAGAGAGACAGCCATATACGAGCCAAGAAAAGAGGCGTGGAACAAATCCTTTCTTCACAGACCTCTAAAACTAAAAATTTAAAAATTTAAAAAATAAAACCCAACCCTGCTGACACCTTGATTTTGGACCGCTAACCTCCAAAACTGTGAAGTATTATAGAATTTGGTTATGGTGCAAACTAGTGCAGGTGTCTTAGCACATGGAATCCCTCTCAGTCCACAAGGAGAGCCACTTAAAAGGGACTAGTCATAAGAGCTAAAACTGTGTTTGCCTTTTAAGCAAGAAACTTTCTCTATAATTAAAGGAGTGCATCTGTTTGTATGATACTGCATTTTCCATGGTGCTTGAACACCATGAAAAATGTGATTGACATATCACAAAGGAAGGAGATAAATGTCTATTTAATCAACTACTTTGGAAGAATGATAATTTTTGTATCACTTTAAAATGGTAATTCCAGATTCACAAGAAGTCAAAACCATAAAATTAAGTTTAGAATTTTGTTGTAATTATGCATTCATTGAATTTAGAATTCTGGAACTGTGGCATATGTGCTGAGGAAATGAGTAGTTAATATGAATGTAGGAATTTCTGGTATTCGTTAAAAGATATTTATTTAAATTCTAGCATTGGCAAGGCTTTTGTTTTGAAGAGCTTCACCAAAGCAAATTCATCAGTTCTGAAGTTAGATCTTTAGATGTTAATTTCAAATGAGGAACAGACTTGAAATTGCTTTTCTCACAATCTCATAAACCCGTGAATGGCTATAGCAAAGATGATATTTATTTACCATCTTTATAAACATTGCATCAGTTCCTGATGGTTTTAGTTTTTGAGCCTCTTGGTTTGTCATAACTGAAGCAAAGCATCTTCTGCCAAACTTGCTCTTCCTCCTGCCGTGCATTCTTCCCGCTAATAGTAGCACTGTTCTTTCAACTGCACAGGTAAGAACTCAATTATTCTAGATACCCTTCTGTATCCGTCAGGATTCTCCAGGGGAACAGCGCAAAGAGGAGAGATTTAGGAAGAGATTTAGTATGAGGGATTGGTTCATGTAATTATAAAGACTGAGAAGTCCCACAATCTGCTGGCTGCTACGTGGAAGCCCAGGAAAGTCAGTGGTATAGTCCTAATTCAATCCCAAAGGTCTGAGAATCAATGGAGCAGGAAAGTCTTGGTCCAAGTTTGAAGGCCCTAGGACCAGGAGCACAAATGCCCAAAGACAGGGGGAGATGGATGTTCTAGATCAAGCAGAGAACGAATTTGTCCCTCCTCTGCCTTTATGGCAATATTCAGGCTCTCAGTGGATTGGATGATGCCTGCCCACATCAGTGAGGACAATCTTCTACACTCAGGGTGCTGATTCATATGCTAAACTCCTCTGGACACATCTTCACAGGCATGTCTGGAGATAATATTTTACCAGTTCTCTGAGCATTCCTCAGTCCAGTCAAGTAGAGACATAGAATTGGCCATCGCACTTCCTCGTCTGCCTATCCAATCAATTATCGACTCCCGTAGATTCCGTAACCATAAGTGTTTGGCATACCACCACTTCACTTCTATTGTGCTTTGCTATTGAAGCAACCTGTTAGATACATCTCCATCTCCAAGAGTTTGTTCTTCATGCCAGACTACCTAGTTTAATGTCCCTTAAAGGGAATTAGGTAAGTTAGGTAAGTTACTCCTCTGCTCAAAATTCTCCAAGGATTCTTCATTTCTGACCAATAAATCCAACATTTGGAGATTTTTTTGTTTCTATCTTATTTTCTCTTCTGTCCCTTCTATGACTTCTACTTACTATTTTCTACCTCCACCTCCTTTTCCCTTTTTTCATATTTTTCTACATAACTTCTTTAAAATTCAGAATGCCCCTCCTATCTATGCCATTCTACCAGTTCTGCACGGCCTATTTCAAAAGCAACTGTTTCTTTTTCTAAAACATAATACAGCTGTACAATCCCCCAGCTCCAAATCCTGGGTCCAGTGGATTTCTGAATTCAGACCCTTCTGAAGTTTATACAGAAACTATGCACACATTCTGTTATTGTGTAACATCCCCAAGGGAGTCTGATCAGTCTCTTGAAATCAAGCACATCAATTTTTACACAATAAGGCATAAATAAAGTCACATGAAGTGGGATAAATAAATACTCTATGTAGGTTCATACCAGTTCATGTCAGAATTTGCAGTCAAATGAGTTTGCCACAAACTTCTTTTTGAAAAACTCCAGTTTTCAGAGAGCTTTATAGATTTTGGAATTGTTAATAAGTGTTTGTAAGCCTGTTTTTTCCCCTTATACTTAAAATGTCTACAGATTTACTAATTTCTACTTGCTTTATATTTGTTAATACCTATTACACAAGGAGAACCTATTATACTAAATATTTTATATAGATGAATCTACAAGAAACCTACCAGGAAAACAGAAACCACTCTAAGAATTGACAACAGAGATATTAATTTTGGAACCTGGTCATACAAGTGACTGGAGGAACAGAGTGCCAAACAGGGAAGAGTGGGTTGGCCAGAGAGTAGCAGTGGCAGGAAGCCGGTGTCACCCCTGGATTGGGGAGTCGGGAGTCCAGGGGCTTAGGGACACCTGAAGGAAGTAGGAAAGTGGACGAGTCTCCTCAGTAACTGTTCCTGTGTACTCACTACCCGAGAATATCCCTAAAGCTGAGAGGGAGGGGGAAATGCCCAAATTTCTTCCTTCTTTTCACCCTCTGGATCTTCTTCCACCCAGTGACACAGGAGCCTGGGGAATGCACCCTGAAGGAGTCAGGCCCCTCTGTGATACAAAGTAGGCTAGGTAAAGGCAAGGAATTGATTGAACACAAACAATCCCAAGACCAGCTTGATACATTGTGTTTCCAAAGTGTTTCACCTCTATAAGAAAGGCGCTAATGCTATCTTTTACAAACAAAGGAACTAAGAGGCAAAGAGGTTAAGAACTTGCACAGCTAGTTAGCAAGAAAAGCGCAGTGCCAACCCAGTTCCATATTTAGAGTCTGTTCTAAAGATTCCATTGTCCTGGAACTTAGTAGATTCTCAAGAGGCTTCTTTATTGAGCACTGCCTTAGGTAAGGTCTGGGGATGCTGATACAATGAAAGCCTGAAGTTTTTAACTATTTAATCCAACACTATTCATCTCAATCAATGCTGTAGAGAGCAGGAAAAAAAAATAACTGTGGGCCCTCTATAATTGTGACAGCAGTTCTGGTTAATAGCATTCATAACCTCTGTCTTCATGCTGTATTTAGACATAATGCCAATTCTTCATTCCAAGCGAGAAAACTTGCTAGATAAGTAGCAGCAACTGCTGAGAAACCTGGTAATTCCTCACTCAAAAGCCTGCATTTGTTTATGGGTAGAACTGAAAAAAACCTTTTTATTGACTGCCTATAAAGCGCAAGTTTCTGAGAATAAATAAGATTTAGGAAGGTCAAGCAAGCCCTCCTCTAATCTCTTGAGGTCTAATTTCCTTCTCTTCACAATAAAAAGGGTGGAAGAAAAAGTGCCCATTAGAAAAAGAATCAAGAGAAATATAAATTCATTCCTTGAAAGAGACAATATTCATAATGAAAGAGATAAGATAGAATGGAACTTTACAAGTATATGGCCCACTATTACATGAAAGTTTTCTAGAATGCACAGTGTTCCATGTGGTCCTAAAGTTAAAAGATATACAAATATGATGCTGATGCTGAAAGTTATGGCTGTTGTTATCTTGGTCCCAGAAACAATAGGGAGGCCATTCACTCAACTAACATGAAGAATTCCCAAGTGTGACTCTTTCTTTTCTTCTTCACCATGGGTCCTCTATCTTTTTGTGCTGTTTATTTTTCTTAAGATTTTATTTATTTCCTTTAGAGAGAGTGGAAGGAAGATCACATCAATGTGTGGTTGCCTCTCCCACATACCGCACTGGGGACCTGGCCCACAGCCCAAGAATGTGCCCTGACTGGGAATCAGACTGGCAACCCTTTGGTTTGCAGGCCAGCACCCAGTTCACTGAGCCACACCAGCCAGGGATTGTCCTGATGTTTGATAGAAAAGGTAGACAGAGCAGGGACCAGAAATCCAGCTTTCCTGTATAGGTCAGTGCTATTTCAAGAGAAAAAAAATGTTTATAATTTCTATAGTTGTGAAAGCACATTGCCTCAATTGTTGCATTTTTACAACTATCAGCAAAAAAGACTTTTCACCTACAGACTGCTTTTCTTTTAGGGAATGTCTCTATTGTTAAATATTCTACCAAAAATTATTTTCTGATTCTGCTAGCTTTGTAGGCTGACTGAAAACTATGAAAAAACAGAACTTAAGTTTGTGTACTTAAAGGTTTCAATTCAAAGCCATTCCACCCTCCTACAGAAATTATAGGTAACTATTTCCAGTTTAGCAGAACAGAAAAGAAATAAACATAAACTTTCCTGTAAATTTCACTAGAAAACCATCATTCCTAATTAGAATAAGTCAACAAAACATCACCTCTTAAATTATCTGGAAGAGCAAACCAGACTAATTTGGAGGAGAAGCCTGAGAATCTGCTCCCTTGCCGGCTCTCTGAGGGCACCGACTGAGCCTCGCGAAAGGCGTTCATCGTGGGCCCAGTTGTGAGTAACCTGGGCCATGTTTCTGCTCTTTTGCTTTCAAATATAGGCTAATTTTCCTAAGTGGTGCTGTTTGCCAGCTGTATTGTGGGTTTTGGATATTGACGTGTGGTTTTATTCCTTAAACGGGTGGTGTTAGCTTGTATCAAAGTCCCGAAGAGACAGGCTGCTAGTCTGTAACGGTTCCTGCGGAGACTCGGAGTGTTGGTTGGGCTTTCTGGAAATCTATTAAAACTATTTTGAAAATTCAAAAACATAATAATACCATGTTTTATACTTGACACTCAAAGAATATCTGTGAATTATTTTTAAAATAAAAGTGTACACGGCCCTGACTGGTGTGGCTCGCTTGTTTGGCCGTCGTCCAGCAAAGGCAGGGTTGCGGGTTGGATTCCTGGTCGCGGCACATGCTGTGTTGTGGGCTCAGTCTGTGGTCGGGTTGCATCCGAGAGACAACCAACTGATGTTTCTCACTCATGCTGATGTTTCTCTCCCTCTCTTTGTTCTTCCCTTCCCCTCTCTCTAGAGATAAAATAAAAAATTTTAAACCTTTTTAAAGAACTGAAAAATAAAAGTCAAAACAAACGGATGGTAAGTGTTGGATTTTCGTAACAGGGTGTTGGATCTGTCACCTGTCATCAGATCGCAGGGGCATCTGTGACTGTAAATTGTCTTACACTCACAGACTCTTCCTCTTGGGTTCTCTCAGGTCTCTCGGATGAGCGCCCTCCAGTTGCAGCTATTTGTTTGCACCCACATTGCGATTAGTGTTAGAACGGACTGTGCCTTTGTCACTATCCCTTCTGTACCTCTGACCTTTTCAGCTTCCAGCTGGAATTTGCGAGGGAAAAACCTTCTTAGCATCTTTCTTAGCAAAGAGTGAAGTGCAAAGTTGGTTGGACCTCTGGTTTTGTTGTTTTTGTTTTTGTTTTTACTTCATTCCTAAAGACCTCTTTTACTTCCTCATCAAATTGTGCTGCACGATTCAGCTCGGACAGAACTGAGAAGGAAGGGAGTCTCTTTTTTATGTTACTTGCTACCAAACTCCCAACCCCCAGAACTCCTCCCCACTACTCTTCGCCTCGCCTCTGTCGGGCTCCTCTCTGAGGAAGAGCTTACCCCGCCCAGGCAACCTCAGCTCTTCCTGCCCGAGGTGGAGCCAGTCTGGGTTCACAGGTTTTCCCTGACAGTGATGGCCGGATGGAGACTCCAAAGTGCCAGGCGACTCTGACATGAACTGTACAGTGCTTGCCTGAGTAACAGGAGAGAAATCACAGATCTGAAGCCCCAGATCTACCACAGCTGGGATCTGAGGTCCAGTTACTTGACCTCTCTGACCTTAATTTCCACCTTCAAAAAATAAGAATGGTAATAACTACCATAGATGGTTGTAAAAAGAATTAAACATGATAATATCTGTGAAAATGTCTGTAAAGTGAATTGCAAGACACTAGAAAGTTGACGTTCAGATATTATTATCGGATTCTTCAAGGCACGAAAATCACAATGTTTTTTGGGTTGATGGTAATTTTTAGATGTCCTATAAGTTGATGATATTAGTGACTACTTAGCTGCTTCCCCACCTCTGGCCCCCTTGTCCCCTTCACTCTGGAGCATTTTCAGTTCCCAAGAAGTCCATCCAAAAGAGGCAACGAATGGCTAAAAGTACCAGTTCATGCTCTGGAATAGCCATACTAATTCATGTACTTAAAATAAGATGGCCCTACTCCCACAGATTTTTTTGTATATATTTTTTACCATTTCCAGATAAACTGATCATTTAGACCTTGGAGAAATCTCAAAATGGTTTATTTTGTTCTAACTTGTCTCACCAGAATTTTAAAATTAATGTTGTTGTGATTCCGATCATCTATTATTTCAGTCATGTACAATTCCAGAATTAAATAAATGGACATTATTTTGTCTTTTTCTTTGTAACCTTTAAAAAATACAGACACAGCAAAGCATATCTTTCTAGAAAAAGCTTTTAAAAGTAAAAATATAAAGAGAAGCTATTTATACTGATTTATATAACTTTCTTTTTTGACTGGAGTAGAGATGGGGGCTTCAGAGAATCCACTTCCCTCAAGTATATAAAAGTGTTGTGTGTGGGTCCATCTTCTAGGGAAGGAGCCTCACTCCTCAGTGCTGATCCGTGACTCAGCCAAAGTGAATAATGACAGCTCTATATGGCCCCTGACCAGAAACTAATCCCAATGAGTGTCTGTGAACTTACTTTTGAAGACTTACTTTTGAAGTTTTTTTTTTTAATCTACCACACAGCTACAGGTCTTTTCTTCAGTAATTGTAGTATTTGTTTGCTGCCTTAGTAACAGCAAAAAGCCAATGACTGGCACATCACACACTGCTAAAGAATAAATACGAATGGATGAGTTCTGAATGTTACCCTTTGATCTTCCAGCTCTCTAGGGTATCTCTCTGGAGTATTTTCTGCAGGGCAATTTAGAAACTTCTTTTGAACAGCTCCATTTTTTTCATTTTTATTGGACAAGAAATTACTCTGCATTCTGTTCAGCAAGGAACACATTATTCCATCATAGCTGCATTGAAAGAGAAGCATTTTCAAAATGAATATGACATAGAGGAAACATATAATTCTTGAACAAAGTTTGGCTCAGTAAGATCAACAGACAAAATTGTTCTGGAGAGATTTATGGGGAACAATGACCTTGGGTGGTGCAGGACTTTCTATTTCAGGAAGAGCAACTCCTTTCTATAGGTGCTGACATTCAATTTTGTGTTTGAAATGGACATTATACTAAGAGAGATACAAAAGCATTGTAGATGCCTCTGAACACGCAGAAGAAACACAAACTTCTTTCACTCTCTAAGTAAGTCACTCTCTAAGTGTAAATTAGCTCCATCTGAAGTGCCATTAACTATTTTAGATGAAACAATCTCTAGATGAAGGTAGCCCAGCTGCACTGCATACTACATGAGCATTCTACTCTTCCAATAAGATCAGAATCACCATTCTATAAACAAAATAAAATAGTGACTGGTGCATAACTTTGGGCACAGATTTACCACCCATGTTCTCTTTTCTTTATGCCTTTGCAAGCAGGCAACACACTCAATTAAACACAATCAGCCTAAGTTAAACAAATCTCCTCCTCTGGTCCAAAAAACTCTGAAGTGAACATCAGATTAAAAGCACCCCTCAATGACTTTCTCCCAACTACTCAAAAATGCTAGAGTTTCATGCGGGGAACTATACACAACCCTATGGAACTCCAGGAAGTAGGTGGCAGTAAAGAAATGAGGACTGGTAAGGGAAGGAGAGAAAGAATACTTGCTGAGTTAATGGGAAACAAGAGAGATTTGTCTATCATCAGAGGTCACTTTAAATACAGGCAAGTCAAGCACTGACCTGTAGGTTGTGATTCGGGGTGAGCTACAAAAGCTGTCCCTGTTCATCCTCCTCTAACCCCCACCCACCTCTTATCCAAATTCTGGTCCACAGTCCCTTACTGGAACCCCATGGGACCAGCTGGAATTTGGAATTCTGATTGTTTGGGACTTCAAATAGTTAATAGAATATAAATATCTTATATCACATAGCTCTCCATAGGGGAGCCTGGTGGGACTCCATTATCAAATACATTAATATTCTTCTGCAACATGTATGAATATTCATACATATGAAAATAAAGACTGTAAATAACCTAAGGTCAAGCTCAATTCATGCTGGGTTTGTATCCAGTTAGGCCAGGTTAGTTTTTGCCACTAAATTATTTTCTGAAGGTGAAATATTGCTACATTAATTCATCCCAGAGAGTCTTTCCCACTTCTTATATCTATGCCTTCCCAAGAAAATCACTAATTGCTTGAGTGGTCCCAAATTCTACAAATTTCACTGTAGTACTTGAGTTAAAATTTTAATACTTGAAAAAAAAAAGTTCCATCTAATATAAAGTGGGAAACTCCTGCTCTGTCACCCGCCGTGTTTCCCAGTTTTCTCTGATTTGTCCTTTCTTTGGGGTTTCCATCACAGCTGGCTTTTGATGCCTATTTTATTTTCTCTGCTTTCTGTGACCCGAGTATGGAACGCAGTTGCTCTTCCTTTGAGTGTTCAATGCAAACAAGGCAAAGTGAGGAGACAGAGGAGGAGAAAGACACAGGAGATGCTAAGACTGCAAAGTGAATGAGATGGCTTTACTGGGCTGCCAGAAATGAGGGAAAGAAATTATATTCCTGGCTTGGGTGAACACTTAAGGCCAATATAAATACAAAGAAGTTTCACTGAAAATATCTTATGTCCAACAACATTTCTTATGTCCAGAATTTTATTGGAGATATAAGAATAGTACAGAGGAGATTATATCTTAGCAAAATAGAAAAATAAATTAAAATTTTAAATTTATAAACCCTCATCTATTCCTACCACTAAAATCTTTCAACTTAACTACCTGTCTCTTCTTAGAACTCCAGCCTCTGGCCCTGATGCCAGGATTCCTCCCACTACCTCTGTGGTGACCAGTACAGTCATGACTAGCCACATGTGGCCACTTGAAATTTGGCTAGTCCAAATTAGGACATGTGTGAATATAAAATATATTACTAAAATTTATTTCACCTGTTTCCTTTTTTGCCTCATTACTAGAAAATTAAAAATTATATGTGTGTGTGTGACTCACATTATGTTATTATTCAAAAGTGCTGATCTAAGTCTTTCTCATATCTTCCTCTCTTTCAGGAGTCTGTCTCTATCAGTCTTCTTTCAGAAATCCAAAAGTTCTCCCACTCATATGCTAAACGAGCAATGCGGCTCCCTCTCAATCTCAGTCTCTCCAATCTTGGCCAAGCCTAGCTGAGAATGAGAGAGGAGAGGGTGAGGAGGGAGTGTGGGGGAACAGTTTCTTATTTGATCCTCAGAGTGGCTATTAGGGTACTTTCTTAAACACATTCTATTCTTACTTAAAGAAAATTCAGCTGCCGATATTAAAATATAAAAATATTATTTCTACTACAAACATACATAGAAAAACATTTATTAGTCATTAACTTCAAAAACTGCATGTAGAACATGAGCAATGTGAAATTCTTGACTTTGTCGCTTTGTTGAAAAAAATCTTGAATAGCAGCTAATTCTTTATCTGAGTCTCAGAGAACTCGGGAACAAGACTGGGAAGAAAAGCAAAAAGAAGTTGACATTCTTTAGGGAGATTTCACCCATGACATGGCAAAGCCTGATGAAACAAGTCTGCCTGTTACTAGAGAATGTCTCTCTCTTTCCTCAGAGAATATGCATTGAGCTCCTACTAAGGTTGAACAGTTTGAGTGATGAGCAGTAGGTACTCTTTATGACTAAGTTCTCTGGAGGCAGTATTCTCTCACGGACACCAAGTGCCAATAGATAAGTGCCTTAATTCCCATATTTCCGCACCTGAACACATCGCCTTCTCATGATATATTTTGAATATTAAAAAATGAGTCATTAATATTCACCTTTCCATTAGAGGAGAAAAGTAAAGATAAGATACTGTATACAGATGTTAAGTTAATCTAAAAGACTAATTAGGCTAAAAGTCAAGAGAAAAGAAAGATCATTCTTTAGCCTCTTTTTATTTCTATAGGTAATAAAACAATATCTTGCCTTTTTCCCATGAAATCACCAACCAACTTTACACAATTTAAACACTTAGGAATGTGAAAGAGTATAATTACTTACTCCTTCCTTTTAAAAAAAAGGTACAAGAATAAAAGTATCATCAGTGGCAATAAACATCTCCAAGAGCTATAGAAATATCATTGTTTCTTTATGACTTGCAGAACAGCTACTTTTTATTAAAAATTATCAGAGCAATTCAATTTCATACATCTTTTTTAAATGTAAATTTAGTAAGTTACATAAACTTTATGAAGTTATCTATGTATGCTTATTGCACAAAGACAAAGAAAAATCACTCAATTACTGAAATCACTGATGTCCATACATATTTCCAGAGATATCAGTTCTTCTCTTCTAATTAGTTGGAATTTTACATCATTGAGATATTTTAAAACCTCAAATTCACATTTAATAAATAGGAAAGATAATAGCCAACACCATATGTGTACTTTAAGCTAGGCACCATTCCAAGCACTTTTCATGTATTGACTTATTCAGTCCTTACAACAACATTCAGAGATAAATATTATTAACCACATATAACAAACAAGGAAGCAGAGAGATGGAGAAACTAATTCAAGTTCATTAGGCTGCTAGTGGTAGTGCCTCAGTGATCCCAGCACATTTGTAGGAGTCCCAAGGCCTCATTCTTCAACAATGTGCTCTGCTTCCTGGTAAAATAACAACAAAAAATGGCATTTGATGTGGTTATCTGTTCAATTAATGATGGTGAGGCTGCCTAAAACTGCACCTTCTGACAAAAACGATCACATGGGAACAAAGCAGACATCAAAACCAGTCTGCCTTAAAACTACATTCAAAGTACAGTCATATGTCAGTCGTTTACCTATGAACAGCCCATACAGCTGCATTGTTCCTAGAGTTGAACTAAAGAGAACTGTTGAGAAGGCTAAAAAAAACAAAACAATAACAACTAAAAAGTGATAGATTTGCCCCACAAAGACCTGCCTGTAGTAGTATGAAGGAGATCGGTGCCATAATCCACATGGACCAAAAATGTCAGTCACAGAGGGAATGGAGAAAAGGGAACAGGTGAGGTAGATGGAACTAGAATGGATGTGATTTGGTTACTACTTGAAAGTAACAAGAGAAAGAAACAGTATTTGGGATTGCTGCTCAGGGACCTGGCTTGAATGATGGGTAAGAGAATGAGGTCTGCCATTCATTAGCATAGAGGGCAGGGAAGGAAAGGCAGGTTTGAGGGTGTAGATAATGAATTCTGCTTGGGAAATATTTGGCTCAGAGTGTGAGTAGAACGTCAAATGGGAAATGTCCTGGAGCGGTTGGAAGGATAGGTCTAAAGCTCAGGAGAGAGAGGTCTAATTTGAAGATGGAGTGGCCATCAGCATGTACATTGAAGTTTGAACTGCAGGCACACTGCCCCTAGGCAGTGTTTCAAAAGGCAACCTAATTAAAGTGAATATATTTAATTCATCTGATATATGTTAAGTGTCTATGCCAACTATACCTATGGCAATGTGATAAGTGCTGTGGGAATTCAAAAAGGCTTTTAAGTATGTTTTAATTTTACACTCCTTCAAAGAACTCACATTTGAAAGGCTACAAAGAATAACTCAAAATCAAGGCATAATATGGCAAAAATCATAAACAGAAACAAAAAAATCTTCCAATGGACCAAACAAAGCCCATTAGTTGGGGTGATAGGGAATAGTTAAGGAAGGAAGCGGCATTTGACCAAAGCAGGAGAAGATGTGTTATGAGGGACGCAGCTGTGGCATGGAGGTAGGAGGAACCACTGTGTCAGGAAAGGCTTAACTGAACGGTCAAGGCTTTTTTAAACAGAAAGGGATACATGGACAACAACTGAGAAGGGTGGAAAAGGGAGGGAGGGGGGAGCACGCAGGTGGGATGGGATGGGAGTAATAGACAGAAAACTGTACTTGAAAAATAATTAAATTTAAAAAATTGGAAAAAATATGTACATATAAAAAAAAAAGAAAGGGATTGCTATAATTCCCAGGTGTTGAAATGTTTACAGAGTAAGTGGGAGAACTAAACTCTGGGCAGAGTCTGGGGACAACTCCCAAGTTCCCACTACAGGAATGGGCTTCTGAGACAGCTGGCTCACCTGCCACAGTCAAGGCGCTGCCCCCACTGAGGCCACCTCGGTGCCATCCACCTCCCAGCATCTGCACCAGCAGAATGGACACTTCTTGTTCTTCCTCTCTTGACTGGGTAACTCAGGTCGAAATTCAAGTCTCATGTGAGTTCATTTGACTAAGCAGGCCTAAATTACATCTGGCACCCTTGCTACAAGACAGAGTCTGGGAGATGTGGTTTTTAATCTTTCTAAATGTGGAAGTACAAATGGACAAGATGAAAGAAAATGGGAAAAGATGAGTGAGATAATCTATGTATCTGCCACACTGGACATGTGCAGACACTCGTGACTAGGCTATGAATCAACCATCTACCTACCAATTCAGTTACTCATTTACTCAAAAACAGTTGAGTGTTAACGATGTGTCGATAATCAATATTAATTTTACATTTCTACCTTCATCCAACTGCTATTCTCTGAGAACATATCAATTCACTATTCAATCACAGTCTGTTATTGTACTCCTGCCACTCTTTAAAGTATGACGTTATATTTTCTTGACATTTGTTTTATTGCTTCACAATGCTAATTCAGCTGTTGGATTTCTGTGTTGGAATCATTTAGCTACTAAAGCAATTAATGTTCTTATCTTGCCTTTGGTAGCAAAAGCCAGTCTTTGAAATACAGGAGATGGAAAAAATTCTCCACTATCCTGTTCCTATTCATAGGAACATCATATGTTCTCATCTTCACTTAATAATTATCATCATTTAATAATGACAATAATGGGAAGGAAAAAGAAGATGAGAGGCATAACACCAATGATCATGTAGTGCTTACTGTGTACCAAACACTGTGCTATACAGTCAACTTCACTTATTTCACTTAATTTTTATGATAACTCAATTAGAGAGATTCTATAATGATCACTATTTTACAAATAATAAAACTAAGGAAAGAATAAGAAAATAATCTTATCAACCAAGTAGCAGTTTTAACTAAGAATAATTACATGCATACTTCTAAGCCCTTCTTTCTAACATAAAGGAATACTTCTAAGGGGAAGATTCAGTAAAAATTCCCAATAACCTATATTTTGATTCACAACAAGCTGCTCCAAAAGCAACCATATAATTAAAGTGTGGGTGTATAGAAAAGTGACATCTAACCTAACTCTACCCTCTTTAAGATGAGAATTCTAACTCTAAATTGATTTATAAACCATAATGCTTTATTGTACTAACATGAGAACGTGAAGCTCTTCATCACTGGGCCTATTATTTTAGCCCCTCAATCTAAAATGTGGAGGACATTAAAGTGATGCAATTTTCCCAAATAACAGAAACATAGATTACAGTTCCATTTTTTAAATCGATGTAAAACAGGTCTCATTCCAGACCCTGGATTTTAATGGGGGAGTCTTCAGTCATCATGGCAGCACCCCAGAGATAAACTAAATTCTGTGGACCTGGATTCCAGGGATTAACCTGGCATCCGAAAAGGACATTAACAAGCTTAGAAATACGAGGCAAGAATGCCTGGCACAGAGTTCCAGCCTGCTGTGAGTTTGTGATGTGGCTTTAAATAAGCCGTTTAACTTCTTCCCCATTTGCTTCCTCATCTGTAAAATCAGGATTAAAAATAAACTCTCAGGATTTGGTCAGCATCAATTAGTGTTTTGAAAGCATATTAAGTTCTGAGCACTGAGTAGAATAATGGTAAAATATCCAAACAAGTGTCCTGTTGTGTCCTCAGGTCTAATTTGGAAAGAGATTTTGCTCAATTCCATTTCTCACAAGTTCATCAAAGTACTGTCCAGGCAGGTTAGAGTGATGCATTTGAAAGACCACATCAACGTCTTTCATAAATATTCACATTGTGCTGAAAGCATATAGAATTAGATGGCAATTAAGTTTTTAGTAAAATATCAATTCAGTGACATTTTTTCTTTGCTGCCCAGAAATTCCTTTATAACATGAAATTATAGTAATCACTGACATTTCACTATAAATACCACACAGAGCTTTTAGACAGCTATAGTTGATTTAGGAAAATAAAGTTTGAGATATTACATATTTCTTGCTGATTATATTTTAAATAATCCTGGCTCTTTGCCTTAAAGAAAAATAGCCTTTTTGCATTAAAATCTCATTTCTGAAACAACCAAAATATGAGCTTTTTTCTATGAATGGGAGCATTCACCAGACAGCAAATACTTATTTAACATTATCACATGCCAACAACATTCCTGGTATTGAAACTACAAGAGTAAACAAAAAAAAGATCAAAATCCTTATCCTTATGAAATTTATATTTGAGTGGGATGGGAACAAAGGCAGAAAATAATAAATAAACATAAATATACACAGTGGAATACTCACAGCAGAAAGAAAGAAGGAGCTCCTACTCTTTGTGACAGCATGGATGGAACTGGAAAGCATTATGCTAAGTGAAATAAGCCAGGCAGTGAAAGACAAATACCATATGATCTCACCTCTAAGTGGAACCTAATCAACAAAACAATCAAGCAAACTATAACCAGAGACATTGAAATAAAGACCAGACTGACAGTAACCAGAGGAGATGGGGAGAGGGATAATGGGGGAAAATAGGGGAAGGGCCATCAAGGAACATGTATAAAGGACACATGGACAAAGTCAAAGGTGGGTAAGATCAAGGGTAGAAGGTAGGAAAGAGTGGGGCGGGGGGCAGGCAGAATTCAGACAACTATACTTGAACACCAATAAATAAATAAAAGATATTTGTTAAAAAAATACTTAGCATGTCAGATGTGATTAAATGCTGTTTTTTAAAAAATACAGGACCCCTGGTGGGTGTGGCTCAGTGGATTGAGTGCTGGCCTGTGAACCTAAAGGTTGCCAGTTCAATTCCCAGTCAGGGCACATGCCTGGGTTGCAGGCCAGGTCCCCAGTAGGAGGCATGCAAGAGGCAATCACACATTGATATTTTTCTCCCTCTCTTTTCTCCTCCCTTCTATTCTGTCTAAAAATAAATAAATAGAATGTTTTTAAAAATAAATAAAGTAGGAAAAAATACAGAGAATGATGAGACACCTCGAAGGATTGGAATAAGATGAAGATAGCAATTATAAACTGTGGTCAGAAAATGCCTCTCTGGTAGAGGGGACATTTGAAAAAAGACTCATGGCTTTGTTTGCCTGTGGCCATCTGAAGAAAATACATTCCTGGTAGAGGGAACAAGTCTAGAGGCCTGAGACATTCTGGAAAGTTTGAAAATGAGCAAAGAAGCTAAGATGAAAGGAGTAGAGAGAACTAGAAATGGAGTAGTAGAAGAGGTCAAAAAATACATTATGAGGTATACCTCTTGGAAGTCTAAGAGACATATTCCATATGTGGAGAATAAATTGTATGAGGGCAAAGGTGATGGTAGGGATACGTGGTAGGAGGTTTATTATACTAATCCAGGTAAAGGGGAGGGTGGCCAGGACCAGAACCATCATGTTGAAGGTGACTGAACTCTCAGTATATTTTTAAGTGTAAAGCTGAAAGGATTTCCACACACCCCCCAAAAAATAATTCATGTAGAATGTTAAAAAAACACAGAGAAGTTCAAGGATGGTATTAACATTGTTAGATTGAGTGTACAGGATAGAATTGCCATACACAGAGATGGAGAAGACTTTCATAAAGTTCCCTTGGGAAGGAACAAAAGTTTATTTTCAGGCAGGTTTAATTTGAAGATGTTATTAAATATCCCATTCAGACAGAGAAGACAGGTTATTCAAGATTGGAATTTAAGGGAGAAGCTCAAGTTGAAGAACCAAATTCAAGTCTCATCAATAGACACAAAGAGAATATTTAGAGCCTTGAGCCACTATGAAATTACATCTGAATAAAAATAGCAAAATAGTAGATGAGACAATTCAGAAAAATTCTTTTGCTAAAAAAATGTAAATGCTTACCTAAATATAAAAACACTCACAACTTGAGAAAAGCATCAAAGATTATTCAGCTTCACATCATCTGAATAGTCCAGAAAATCTCAAACCTGACACTGAATTACAGTGATACTGGACTACTGGTGCTCCCAGGAACTTGGTAGAAACTGTCAGAGTTCCTTATTGAGCAGTATAATATATACAGACTTCAAAGTATTTCTACAAACATTTTCAAATGTAGTATCTGACACACTAAGATAGGACAAATAAGGAGATCTGGCAGAAACAGCAGACAAAGGACTAGACCCACAGGAGCTTTAGATATTGGAATTTCCAAAATTAGACTTTAAGACAACCATGTTTACTTTATTCATGGAAAGCAGACAACTGGAAACTAAAAAGAGGTATCATAGCAAATTTGAGAAGAGCTAAAAGTATAATTACCTAAATTAAGAAATTATGAAAGGATTTGAAAGTAAATTATATCTGGTTAAGGGAGAAATGGTGAACTGGAAAAACTTGAAAAAATAATCTAGAAAACAAAAATCAAAGCATGTGGTGAGAGAGCATACTGTGAAGTCTAACGGATTCTGAAAATAAGGGGACAGAAGCAATATTTGAAGAGATAACTAATAATAATTTTTTTAACTAATAAAACATGTTGATCCCTAGATCCAAGAAAACCAGTAAGTTCTAAGCAAAATAAACAAAAACAAAGAGAATATTTTTATGGAGTGAAACCTGAAGAATTTCCATATTTAGAAGTTGGAGATTCAGAGATGGATGCATAGAGAAGATGTAGTTTATAAATACAATGGAATATTATTCAGCCATGAAAAAGAAAATTCTGACATTTGCAGCAACATGGATGGACCTTGAGGGTATTATGCTTAGTGAAATAAGCCATACAGGGAAAGGCAAATATTGTACATGGTATGTACATTCCATGTATATTCATACATGGAATCCCAAAGAACTGAATTCATAGAAACAGAAAGTAGAACAGTGGTTACCCAGGGTTGTCGGTTGAGGAAATTGGGAAGGTGTTGTTAAAATCCATAGGAAAATGGGAGCTCACCAGCTGGGAAGATGATACCAAGTTTCTAAAGAAGGCAGCATTTGAGATGAACATTGAAGGATGGATATCATTTCAATAAGTGGAGATAGACTACTTATGCAAAGTTTATTTGGAATTAATATGAAACCATTGAATATTTTAGAGTAGGAAGATTAAGTAATCTGATGTGGTACATAAAATTAGTTAGAAAAAAAAAGAAACTAAAGGTTGGAATACTTGTCAGTGGTCTACAGCAATAGCTCAAGTGAATAACAAAAAAATAGGATGGCTTTGTAAAGTATATGATCATTTAACCACAATGTTGTATATCTGAAACTAATACAAAATAATACTGAATGTAAACTGTAATTGAAAAATTTAAAAATAAATATAAGTAAATAAATAATAAAAAGAAAAAATAGGATGGTAGCATTGAGAATGAATGATCAAGAAAGACTGGAAAATTGGTTGCATCAGTCAACAACTGCTGTAAAAGTGCTCTTTAACAAACAATGTTGAAATTTAGTGGCTCTGATAAAGAATATTTTGTTCTTGGTCACACATCTGTGCCTTGTTTAGGGGCTGGCTGACCTAGGGGCTGGCTGACCTAGTCTAGGCTTGACTAGGTTCAACTGGACTTTAGCTCAAGCTGTAGTTTGGTTTCAAAGATGTTCCATATAACTCTCATCTTCCTTGAATTAATGAAATGTGAAGAAATGGCAAATATTTAAAATACTTTGTGTTTGGTAACAAAAAATAAATAAAAGAAAAAAATAATAAACCAGTTGAAAAGTTGATTGAATGAAGGTTATGAAGGTTATGAAGGTTATTGAATGAAGGTTAGGTTATGAAGAGACTGGTGACAAGTGATCACAAATTCTGTGATGCTACATTTATTTTCAAGTATATTCCAATATTAATTGACTATAAAAGTATGGGTTCATTTCTGGGCTCTCTGTTCTGTTCCATTGATCTATGTGTCTGTTTTTATGACAGTACCAGGCTGTTTTGATTGCTATGGCTTTGTAGTATCATTTGATATTAGGTAGCGTGATTCGCCCAACTTTGTTCTTCTTCCTCAGGGTTGCTGTTACTATATGGGGCCTTTTGTGGTTTTCTATAAATTTTTGAAATATGTGTTCTGCTTCTTTGAAATATGACATTGTAATCTTGATATGAATTCTGTTGACTCTATAGATTGCTATGGGTTGTGTGGACATTTTAATGAGGTTAATTCTGTTTTTTATAATTTCCTGTATTCTTTTTTTTTTATATTTATTTATTTATCGTTAGAGGGGAAGGGAAGGAGAGAGGAAGAGAAACATCAATGTATGGTTGCTTCTCATGCATCCCCTGCTGGGAACTGGCCCCTGCCGGGAACTGGCCTACAACCCAAGCATGTGCCCTGACTGGGAATTGAACAGCAATCGTCTGGTTCACAGGCCTGCGCTCAATCCACTGAGCTACACCAGCCAGGGCTTAATGAGGTTAATTCTTCCTATCCATGAACATGGTATATGCTTCCATTTATATCCTCTTCAAATTTCTCTTCAATGTCTTATAATTTTCCAAGTATGGGACTTTTGGTTAGTTTATCCCTAGGTATTTATTCTTTTTGAAGTAGTTGTGAATAGGATTGTTTCCTTAATTTCCCTTTCTGTTAGTTCATTATTGGCATATAAAAATGAAACTGATTTCTGGATATTAATTGTGTATCCTGCTACTTTTCTGAATTTATTGATCAGTTCTTGTAGTTTCTTGATGGAATCTTTGGGATTTTCTATATACAGTATCATGTCATCTGCAATTAAAGGCAGTTTTACTTCTTTCTTTCCAAGTTGGATGCAGTGTGTTTGGCATATATGGCCTTTATTATGTTTAGGTATGTTCATTCTAATGTCACTTTGCTGAGAGTTTTTATCATAAATTTTTTGAATCTGTGGCATCACATGGAGATAGAGATGTGCCTGCAACAAACAAATGCTGGCAAGGATATGGAGAAAGGGTTCCTTTTGCACTGTTGGTAGGAATACAGATTGGTGCAGCCACTGTGGGAAACAATATAGAAACACCTCAAAAACTTAAAATTTATATGTCTTTTGACCCAGTAATCCTACTTCTGGGCATATATCCAAAGGAACCCAAAACACTAATTCAAAAGAACACAAGCACACCTATGTTCATTTCAGCGTTATGTGCAGTTACCAAGATGTGGAAGTAGCCCAAGTGTCTATCAGTAGATGGGTGGATAAAACAACCATATGACATTTACACAATGGAATTCTACTCAGCCATAAAAAGGAAGACAATTTTACCCTTTGTGGCAATATGGATGGACCTGAAGAACATAATACTAAGTGAAATAAGCCAATCAGAAGAAGACAAACACCATATGATTTCACTCATATGTGGAATCTAATGAATAAACTGAACTAACAAGGAAAATAGAGACAGGCTCATAGATGGAGAAGAGATGACAGTTATTTCAGAGTGGGGAGGTGAGTGGGTGGAGGGTTTGAGCAAAAAGTTAAAAGGACTCACAGACATGGACAATAGTGTGGTGATTGCAGGGGGTAAGGTGCTATAAGGGGATAAATGGTCATGGAAAAATATAGTAAATACTTTAAAACATTTAACTATATCCCAAGTATAAGCATCACCAATATGTATTTCAAACTGGACAATGCAAATATTCAGAAGAAATGTAATGTTATTTTATTGATTTAGAAGGCCTTCTTTTATTCATTTATTGAATAAACATTGATTAAACACTTTCTATATCTCAAGGACTAGCATAGGTACTTCCACTAAAATAAGTAAAATGGTGAACCTTCTTTGAGAAGTCCATAATCTGAAAGAAAAGATAGACATGCAAATAAATAAGTACAATGTAATATGACAATGTAGCTAAGGAGGAAATATTGCTGTCACACAAAAACTAGAATAATAACTTTGACCTGGGTGGGGAGTGGGAGTGGAAGAGACATAAAATTCTTGAAAAAGTGCTTTGGGTGGTTTAGGTATGTGGGATGAGTGATTGAGATCAGGTTGAAGAGCAAAGACATTCCTGGAAGAAGAATCATCATGAACAAGTAAAAAAGAACATAAGAGTATATGTTTCAAAATCAATAGCATGGGGTGGTGGGAGTGGGGTGAGCACCTGGTGATAGAATTGTAAGGTAGGAAAGAGCCACCTTATAGAGGTAAGAGCAAGTTATGTTGATATTTGATTTTTATCCTGGAAATAATGAGAAATCATTCATGGGTTTTAAGCATGAGGAGTAATATCTATGTCATGCCCAAGTTGGAACTTATCTGAAGAGTCATCCTTGATTCTCTGTTCTCACAAAAAAAAACCAGCCATTAATCAATCACTATATCCTAAAGATTTTAATTCCCATGAGTTTCTTAAGTCTGTTTAAGAAAGTTTCTTAAGTCTCCATCTCTACAGCTACAAATACAATTCAGATTCTCTTTGTACTATTTCTGTAAATAGCCCTTCAATCCCTACATTAGTTGTCTCTTGCTGCATAATAAATTATCCCAAAGCAGCAATATACATTAATTTCTTTAATTCAGGAAACATTGAGCTGTTTCTTTCTTTGCTGCTTCTGCTTAAAATTATGATTGTGTTCTAAACATCCTTTTCCTCCAGCACCCATGCCCAGCTCTATCTTCATCTTCCTCCTTAACTAGCTTCTACTAACTCATCTTTCAAAACACATTTTGAGAGTTATTTTGCCCAGAAAGCCTTTTATAAATCTTTCCAGCTCCTGCCACAGATTCATACTTTTCCCTCATGCTTCATTAATATCGTGTGTATTTATATTCTAGTACATATCATAGTCTGTAATTATTATTCAATTACATATCTGTTTCCTCCACCAAATAGGGAACAATTTTGAGGCTTAAATCCTCTCATATTTATACAAGTATTCATAGCACAAAGTTTCTGAAAAAAATCATAGGCACTCAATAAAAGTTCATTGAGTGAATCATTGACTAGATTTACATGTTGGAAGTATTATTTTGATAGTGATAAAAATATCACTGGAGTCTGAAGAAAACAGGGCCAGGTAAACCATTTAAGAAGTCTTTTACATAGGCTGAAAGATGAGTAGGTCAGTGATGATAGGGTAATAAGGACAGATTTAAGAGTTGTTTATGAAGTTAAATCAATAGAAGTAGGTAACAAATTAAGGAAAGGGAGGGGATTAAAGCCTTATTAGAGAGGTAATAGTTAAACCAGTGGGCATAGAAAAATATTACCAACAACAAAATAGATTGAGAAAAAAATATCTGAAATAATACAGTTCTTAAAACATAGTAAGTGCACAGCTATTAATAAATTTCTGTTGGCTTTTCTGTTATTTTTACATTTTTTAATTTTATTTATTCATTTTAGTGATAAAGAGAGAGACATCAATTTGTTGTTCCACTTAGTTATCATCTACTGTTTAATTTTTGAATGTGCTCACATGGGGAGCCCACAACCTTGGCCTATTTGGACAATGTTCTAACCAACCAAGCTACCTAGCCAGGACTTCTTTTCTTCTATTCATTCCTTTTTTTTTAAATCTTCACCCAAGGATATGTTTACTGATTTTGGAGACAGAAGAAGAGAGAGAGAGAGAAACATCGATCAGTTGCCTCTCACAAGCACACCTGTCACAGATCAAACCCACAGCCTAGGCATGTGCCCTGACTAAAGATCAAACCAGCAAACTCCTAGTGCACGAGACAACACTCCTCCAACCAACTGCGCCACTTGGTCAGTGTTCTTTTCTTTTTGTTCTCTTCTTTTTTAATAATAAAGGTAGAACAAGGGAGATGGGAGTAGGCAGAGAGGGGAAAAGGGAAGGAAGAGGAGTAGAAGAGAAAAGAGATGAAAGAATAAAGGATAAGGGCAAGTAGGAGAGAAACATGTTGAGGTGACAGAAAGAAGATAAAAAAAAGGAAAACTTTTATCAAGCAAAGTTTAAATACAGCAGCAAAATCCTAGTATAAACATTAAGGTTGCTTTCCTTAAAGATACAGAAAAATGAAGTCAGTAAAACCTAATCTTGGCATTTAAACAAATTTAGTTGCTTTACTTGTATTTTAATTCAAATATCAGAATAACTGAGCTGAATTAAAAAATCAAGTAAGAGGTTCTGGTAAGTCCGACTTCATGTACAGTGGAGGGCACAGGGGCTACCCCAAGGCCCCTGCACAGCTGATCCTCCACAATATCCACAGCCAGTCCTTGCAGCTGATCCACCTAGGGTTAGATTCTTCTCACTGATGCACCAATGGCAATCAAGTTTCAACTACAACAACAGAGTGTGCATAGCTCAAACAGTGGGGGAAGTGGAGGACATAGACACACATGGAGGGCCTAGCTCAGGTAAACAGGCTATGCCGCTAGACCCTACAGGACACCTACTACACTAGGCCACTTTACCAAACCTGGGAGATGTAGCAACTCCACTTAATACATAGAAAAAGAACACCAGGAGGCTACCAAAATGAGGAGACAAAGAAACATGTCCCAATGAAAAAAAACAGAACAAAATTCCAGAACAAGAACTAAACAAAATGGAGACAAGCAATGTACTAGATGCAAAGCTTAAAACACTGCCTATAAGTATGCTCAATAAACTTGGAGGAAGAGTAGAGGAACTTAGTGAGAATTTTGACAAAGAGATAGAAAAGATGTAAACTGAGATAGAAAACATTTTAAAAGGTCAGAAATGAAGAATGCATTAACTGAAATGAAGAATACATTACAGGGATAAACAGTGGAGTAGATGAAGCAGAGAAATCATATATTTGAAAGATAAGAAAGAAGAAAACACTCTATCAGAAGAGTTTGCCATCAAAACAGCAAAAATAAAAAAGAGTTTTAAAAATTAGAGTAATATAAGTAGCTTCTGGGACAACTTTAAGTACACCAACATTTGAATCATGAGGGTGCCAGGAAAAGAGAGAGAGTAAGAGACTGACAACCTATTTGAAGAAATAATAATGAAAACTTTCTTAACCTGGTGAAAGAGTAAAACATACAAGTCCAGGAAGTGCATAGAATCCCAAAGAAGTTGAATCCAAAGACATCTACACCAAGACATATTCATTATTAAAATGCCAAAGGATAAAAACAAAGAGAGAATCCTAAAAACAGCAAAAGAAATATACTTACCTACAAGGAAGCTCCCATAAGACTCAGCTGATTTCTTAACAGAAGTGTTGTAGGCCAGAAGGGACTTGCAGAAAACATTCAAAGTACTGAAAAGCAAGGATCTACAATCAAAATTACTCTGCTCAGCAAAGCTATAATTTAGAACTGAAGAACAAATAAAGAGCTTCCCAGACAAGAAAAAGCTAAAGTAGTTCATCACCGCCAAACTCATATTAAGGAATATTAAAGGGGAGGAGGAGAAGGAGGAGGAAGGGGAGGAGGGGGAGGAAGAAGAAGAAGGAGAAGGAGAAGGAGGAGGAGGAGGAGGAGGAGGAAGGGAGGAGGGGGGACAGAGAAGGATCACAGGTAGGAATAAAAAATGGCAATAGATATATATCTACCAACAATTACTTCAAAAGCAAATGGATTAACTGCTCCAATCAAAAGACATATGGAGGATGAATGTATAACAAAACAAGTCCCTTACATATACTGTCTACAAGAAACTCACTTCAGATGGAAAGACACAGACATAGACAGAAAGGGATAGAAAAAAATATTCCATGAAAAGAAGAAAATTAACTATTCACCTTGTTCTTTCTGATTTATTCCTCTGCTGAAATATTGAGAAAACATTTATGTATTTTTAAATACAGTTTACTGATTATACAATTATAGTTGTCCCATTTCCCCCCATCACTCCCCTCCACCCTGCACATCCTCCCCCACCCACCTTCACCTGCTTTAGTTCATGTCCATGTGTCATACTTATAAGTTATTTAGCGTTTACATTACCCATACTATTCTTACCCTCCCCCTGTCTATTTTCTACCTACCACCTATGCTACTTATTCTCTGTACCTTCTCCCCCTTTCTCCTCCTCCCACTTCTCTGTTGCTAACCCTCCATGTGATCTCCATTTCTGTGGTTCTGTTCCTGATCTAGCTGTCCTCTTAGTTTGCTTTTGTTTTAGGTGTGGTTGTTAATAATTGTGAGCTTGCTGTCATTTTATTGTACATGCTTTTTTATCTTCTTTTTCTTAGATAAGTCCCTTTAACATTTCAGATAACAAGGGCTTGGTGATGAACTCCTTGAACTTGACCTCATCTGAGAAGCACTTTATCTGCCCTTCCATTCTAAATGAAAGCTTTGCTGAATAGAACAATCTTGGATGTAGGTCCTTGCATTTCATGACTTGGAATACTTCTTTCTAGCCCCTTCTTGCCTGCAAGGTCTCTTTTGAGAAATCAGCTGACAGTCTGATGGGAACTCCTTTGTAGATAACTGTCCCATATCTCTTGCTGCTTTTAGGATTCTCTCCTTCATTTTAATCTTGGCTAATGTAATTATGATGTGCTTTGGTGTGTTCCTCCTTGGGTCCACCTTCTTTGGGAATCTTTGATCTTCTTGGACTTCTTGGAAGTCTATTTCCTTTGCCAGACTGGGGAAGTTCTCCTTTATTATTTGTTCAAATAAGTTTTCCACTTGTTGCTCTTGTTCTTCCCCTTCTGGTACCCCTATAATTCGGATGTTGGAACATTTAACAATGTCCTGGGGGTTCCTAAGCCTCTCCTCATTTTTTTGAAATGTTGTTTCTTCCTTCTTTTCTGTTTGGTTGTTTCTTTTTTCCTTCTGGTCCACTCCATTGACTTGAGTCCCAGTTTCCTTCCCGTCACTATTGGTTCCCTGTACATTTTTCTTTATTTTGCTTAGCATAGCCTTCATTTTTTCATCTAATTTGCAACAAAATTCAACCAATTCTGTGAGCATCCTGATCCCCAGTGTTTTGAACTGTGCATCTGATAGGTTGGCTATCTCTTTGTCACTTAGTTGTGGTTATTCTGGAGCTTCGATCTGTTCTTTCATTTGTGCCATTTTTTGTCTTGTTGCACCTGTTAGGTAGTGAGTGGCGGAGCCTTAGGTGTTCACTAGGGTGAGGCAACCCAGTGGCTGGATTGTGATGCTACATGTGGGGGAGGGGTCCAAGAGGGAACAATGGTGCTTGCTCTGCTCTCTGTTAGATTACAGTTCCTTCTGCTGCTTCCTCCAAGCAAACCGGGCCCTTCTGGTGCTGATTCCCAAGTGAGTGGGTTTGCATACAGTCTAAGACCCTATGGGTCTCTCCAACAAACTCTCCTGTGAGGCCGGGAGTCTCTCCCAGCACCTCACCCCCCACAGGTGTTCTCAATATTGTTTTGAGGCTTTATTTCTTCAAGGCAACCCTGGGTTGTGCAGTCTGTCTCACTCCCCAGTTTTGCCTGGTTTATCTGTCTGCAAATGTGGAACTGCCAGATCCACCAGCTGCCTTGTGTGCCACACCCCTTCACAATCACCACCTCACTGGATCCTCCCTCTGCCACCTTGGGAGTGCAGGGTCCATCAGCCAGCTGCTGCTTTACCTGCAGCCCTCTCCACCTGGCTGCCCAACTCCGCCCCTCTTATTGGTCTGGATAATATTTCTTCTTTGACTCCTTGGTTGTCAGACTTCCATACAATTCAATTTTTCTGTCAGTTCTGGTTGCTTTTTGTTTCTACATTTTTGTTGTTCTTATTTTGGTTATGCAAGGAGGCAGTGTGTCTACCTATGCCTCCATCTTGGCAGAAAGTCCAACATTTATAAATTTTAACATTATCTTGAAGTCACCCCCTTAATGTTCAATCTGCTTGATATGCAAGTGAGAGGAGCAGGGCAGGGGACCTCATTCATGTGGAATAACAACCTGGTCCTGAAAAGTGAGGTGGCTGAAGTGATGGGCAGACAATCTTTATATTTTACATCCAAGACAATGAACATTTCACTCATAGAGTATCTGGGTATATTTTCAATGACTCCAGGCAGGTTTGAGAGATGTAGAATCATAATTGATATTCTGACATCCTTATCAACACTTTCACAAAAGTTGAAAGAGAAGCCAATTAAAAATCACTGACTTAAAACATTTAGCTGCTCTGGCAAAGATAAGAAGTGGCAGAGATAAATCTTGCCTGCAAGGACTAAATACTGTTTCTCATTCTTTCTCCCTTTCAGTAGATAAAAGATATCCAGAACACTGGGAAATTACACAAAGCCTATTCTGAGATGTAACAACTGGCACTGACATAGATATGCTCTACATATATTTTTATAATTTTATTTATATGAGAACTCATTCAGCAAGAGCAGCCTATAAGAATATACCAGATTAACAGAAAAAGAAAATTAAAAATATAAGAGAAATATAAATAAAATTTAAGTGGGATGTAGTACAATACAATAAGCAGCTGGAAAGCTGCTAATGTTTATTCTCTCTCATTCTCTATATCTTTATGTGACTCTACCCCTCTATAGATCATGCTGCTTATTGTATTATAAGAAGTGGCAATGATGGAGTCCTTACCCACCTCTTCTTGCCTTGAGGTGCTTGCTGTATCTACCACTTCTTGACCTTCCAGAGCTTCCTGGGTTCCAGCTGTGCCAATTCTTATCTTCTAGCCTCCTTTGGATTCCGTGAGCACTTCTAGTAAATTCTGACTCCCCATCTTTTGTGGAAGAGGGGAAAAGAAGGCTCCAGTATTACTTTAGTCAGCTTTCATTGCTTGGAACCAAGAACTGAGGGCAGATAAAATGTGAATTTTAAAGAAAAGGTAGAATTCATAAAAGCAAAAAAGATCATGGCATGTTAGGCAAGGAATATGGCAGAGATGTAGGAATGGTCTGGGGAATAATTATTCCATCCACTTGCTTAAAAAAAATAGGTTTGCCAGCAATTCCACTGCTGGGATTGTATCCTAAGAACCCTAAAACACCAATCCCAAAGAACCTATGCACCCCAATGTTCATAGCAGCACAATTTACAATAGCCAAGAGTTGGAAGCAACCTAGGTGCCCGTCAGTAAATGAATGGATCAAAAAACTATGGTACATATACACAATGGAATTTTATGCTGCAGAAAGAAAGAAGGAGCTCCTACCTTTTGCAACAACATGGATGGAACTGGAAAGCATTATGCTGAGTGAAATAAGCCAGGTGTTGAAAGACAAATACCATATGATCTCACCTCTAACAGGAAGCTAAACAACAAAACAAACAAGCAAGCAAAATATAACCAAAGACACTGAAATAGAGAACAGGCTGACAGTGACCAGAGGGGAGAGGGGAGGGAATTTCAGGGGAAATAAGGGAGGGATTTAGAGGAACCTATATAAAGGATACATGGACAACAACTGAGAAGGGTGGAAATGGGAGGGAGGGGGGATGATGGGGGCTGGGATGGGATGGGAATAATAGACAGAAAACTGTACTTGAAAAATAATTAAATAAAAAATTTGAAAAAAATAGGTTCGTATCAAAGAATTCCTGGAAATTGTTAACTCCTCTCTTTAGACCCTTCCCAAGCCCATGTAGCAAATCTTTACCCCTTAGGCAAAAATCACAACAGAAATTATAGAACTCAACTTGGTCACTAACTCCTCACCCCACATTGCCCCTAGCAGCATAGCAACCAAAAAATGGGGCTCTTTCCTTGGATCACCTGCCGTGACAACTACCCTCATCTGTCCTGATGCTGGCCTGCTCTTTCTAGATTAGAGTCCTAATATTCTTAATGTTTTTTAAATCCTCGCCCGAGGATATGTTTATTGATTTTAGAGAGAAGAAGAATGAGAAAGAGAGAGTGAAACATTGATGTGACAGATAAACGTTGATCAGTTGCCTCCCACAGGCTCCCTGACTGGTGATAAAATCCACAACCTGGGTACATACTCTGACCAGAGATCAACCCTGCAACCTTTTGGTGTGCAGGATGGCGTGATGCTACAAGCAACTGAGCCACCTAGCCAGAGCTGGAGCCCCTAATATTCTTCAACACATTTCCACATTTGCCCCATTTCAACCTCTAACCCTTCATGTCACCTTTGATAGCACAGCCTTGACCTTTAGCCCATGCAATCCAACTTCAAGCTTCTGACTAAATTGTCCTACCTCAGCATCTGCGAGTTCTGTCCAGAAGGTATCCAGCCATTTAATATGAAAATAGAGGCATTTATTGAAAAAGGTTCACAATACAAGAAACATTGTACATAAAATGATGATGCCTCAGTCCACTTCAAAGTAGGCACCTTGGGCTGCACACAGTTCTTCCGGTTGCCACCAGCTGCCCCATCATATTTTCTTGAATCTCATTGATGGTCTGAAATCTCTTCTCTTCCAAAGGTGATTTTAGTTTTGGGAAAATTTGAAGTCACAGAGTGTCAAATCTGGGCTGTAGCGGGGCTGGGCGATTAGATGTGTCACAAAAACATTCTGCATGAGACAGGATGCACGAGTGGGCGTGTTGTCATGATGAAGCTGCCAATCACCAGTTGCCTATAGCTGTGGCCTTCTGAATCATACTAATAATTTCCATGGAGGAATGTTCAAGCATAATGCAAAATTTCATGCAGATTCATTACTCTACTCACTCAGTCATTTTTAATGTGATGGCCGCACAGTACCATGCTCACTCAACAACGTCTACTGCCCCCACTGACTAGTACAGTGAAATCATCATCATTCATGCATGCAAATTCTAGTCCACTCCCTTTGGCTGCCAGGGTACATCGATGTCATGCAAACCGTTCTCATTATATTAACAATGGCTGCACTTTTTCCGGACAGACCTCTGTATATCTAAGACAAGCACTTACGTGTTTTCTCTGCATCTTCACTGGAAGTATTTTCTAATTAAGGGAAATCTATTATCAAATGCATTCCCAGCTGGCTTGAATCCAGCTCCTTCCAAGCACAGAACATGATAGAGTGTTTTGTTCAAGGAACAAAAAAGGGTTTGGGGAGGAAAAAAAGAAAAAGAAAAACTCCAGCAGTAGCTTAGTAACAGTTGGAATGAGGAAAAAACTGAACACAAAGAGACCAGTTGAGAAGAATAAGCACAACACAGGATTTGGACAAGAGTGATAATAGTGGGATTTGGAAGGGAAAAAAGAGATAGAACATTACAAAGGAAAAGTAGAAAAATCTTAGCAAAAAGGGGATGGAAATGAATCAAAAATAACTTTATGGTGTTAAGTCATGACCAAAATAAAAAAAATTGAGAGAACCTGCTGGCTTTGAGAATCAGTTTTATATGGGGTCACAGAAGTTTTGAGAACAAAGGAAGAGTTTCAAAGCAGTGAGGTCACTCAGCAAGGCAAAGGAAGGTACAAAAAAATGAATCTGTTTTAAAGTCTCTAGATGTATTTCCTAAAAGGTAATGGATGTGTATGAGGACAATTTCAGGAAAGGTTGAATTTAGACCACAAGGAAATACAGAATAAATAGGTAGAGAAATGGAGGTGACACATGTAATATATTTCAGGGAATTTGGAAGTTAAAGAAAAGCAAAACATCAGACAATGATTCATGACATTAAAGTTGAGGAGGGGTCATACCGCCCTCATTATAAAGCTGTAAGGAAACTATAAAATGGCTTTTGCCACTAGTATTATGAGTCAAGATTTTTAACCTTAAAAGTCAATGTATTCTAAAAGAACTGGTATAGTTACTTGATGCTAACACCTGTTCACTTGGCAGATTATGACATAATAACTGGTTACATAGATGCCATCTCAGAGACATAGAAAAATATACTGAGAACACAAAAAACCACGGTACTTACAAGTCTTATTCACACCTTTCTAAGAGTAGAAATGAGCCTGGTTTTGTCTGATGTGAAAGCAATGTGTAGAGAAAAGGGTTTTTAATATAATACTTACACTCTCTCTTCCAAGAGCATGTTTAAAACTAATTGCTTTATAAAGTCCAGAGTGCAAGCAAGGATTCCAGTTGCAGACTAGCTCCACTGACTTCTGCTTTTGGAAACTTGGTCTTTCCAAGTCATAGAAATGAAAACAAAGCCTGTATGAAAAATGACCATCCTGCTTTTATTTGAGTGTTTGATACTATTTCCCATAAAGGAGCAGAAACTCGATGTCAGACTTGTGCATACTCAGAAAAGTAAAAGATAGCATCTCGGGAATGGGACTGGAGAAATGTGACTCATCTCTATTGTCTCTTGCCAAGCAAACCTTGTCATTTACTTCTATAAACATAGTGAGCAAAGACTGCAAAGAAATTATCTTCTGAATCTCCATCTGGATTTTTTTCTCCTCTGCCACAGCTTGACCAGCTAGGAGAGTTTTTCTCTCTTCCATTCAATGATAATGCCAATAATTAGCATTGCAATGTACCTTGTGTCCTAACTTTCTCCTTGCCTGCTAGTCTCACTTTACCTTTGCCATAGACATGAACAAGGACAATTATTTTTACCTTCCATTGATTATCAAGGTATGTCTTCATGACCATGCAAAGGGAATACAGGGGCACCTACAGTTATTTTGGTGTTGAGTGACTGTGCATTTGTTTCTTCTTCTGTTGTGCATTGGATTATCTCAGAACAACATTCACAAGGTAGAAGTGTGTTGGTAAATAAATCTTAAATATGACCTCAACCACACTTTTTTCTTTTTAGTTCACTACACAATTTAAAGAAAAAGAATGGTTTTGACAACTGTTTGTTTTAATCCACTTAAAATGATTCAAATAAGATCATTTGAGCCACAGATAAACTTTTGGCTTGAATTATTTGTATAATTGTTTTGTATTAATCTCTTCTTCAGGTTTACAAAACCATGCTCTGAAACTAAGTACAAATTCTAAGTGTGTGGCATCCCATATGCTCCCAGCATTTCTTGCATTCTTACTCCTCAGCCGCTCAGGCAAACCTCCAACTACCGGAACTCAGTTCCTGTCTAAGATTACTGAGGATAAAAGCACTGGTCACTAGTTCCACATAAACTCACAGAGAACCTTTTACTATGAGATGTACTGTCTTGTCACCCACCAAATACGAGCTAAGTTTTCTTAGTTTAAATATTGAGTTATAATATTTGACCATCTACGTAATACAAAGTAGAGTTTTAGTGTTAATTGTTCTACTTAATTGGTCAATTTAGAAATCCAAACAAAATGATTCAAGCCTCAGCTATGATTTTTTTTCCTTACCTAGACTGGTTGAATTCACATTGCGTTGTACAGAATCTCCACTCCATGGAGAATTAGAGACTTCTATAAGATGGTTTCTAAGGATGAGAAGGTGGTTTCAGATATTTAGTGTGTACACCTGTGGTGTGTTAGAGTAAAGGGCTTCTCTTCCAGAATATCTGATGTCTTAAGGGACAACAATCTGATTTAAAGGCCTCATCTTAACACTACATACACATAAAAATCATACTGTCTTCTTTGGAGTGAGTGCTGACTTGGGTGGCTTTAGAAGTTGTCTTGAGTTGGTTCCTGAGTCAAACATTTGCACAGCGGTGGTTTATTTTTGGGTAGTCTCAGAACAACACTTGTAAAGGAGCAAGGGAAGCAGGACAGGGCAGGAGGAGAAGACGAACCACAGTGCAGTTACTACAGAGCCGTTAGCCTGTCCCACAGAGTTTGGGGAAGCCAAAATGGCCCTTCAGATTTGACTGGAATTGAATAGGAATCTAGGCCTTTGCAACCCTCCCACCACACACCCCCACTCACCCTCTCCACTCTCATCAAGTACTCATAGAGAATACGCTGGCCCCAGGAATAGGATGCAACCTTGAGCAGCCAAAAGAATTGCCCGGGGAAGGAATCAGCTGTGAACCTTCAGCAGCCAACACTTCTGGTCCCTGAGGAAATAAGAGTCGTGGTGCTGAAGACAGATCTGGAGAATGCACCACGGCATCCAGCACAGGGATGGACAAGAGAGGGTGCGGGGTGCAAAGATGGTCTCCTTTCCGTAATCCCAAACAGTCCTTTGTTGTCCTACTGCCTGTGAACCCAGAGTCCAAGAACAAACTTGTGAAGGCATAAGATTTTTAAAGTGTGTGTTTTTATGCTGATGGAAATCTTTTAACAATCTATCTTACCCTGTATAAATTTAAAACTTCTCTTTTGCAGTGATAATTCAATTCGAAAAACATTACCATAGGAAAAAAAAACTTTAGTTTCTTAAATCAGTATTTCTTGAACTGGGATTTTTGGAGAAATTCTTAGAGGAGAGGGTATCCTTAAGAAATTTTTCACAAGGAGTTTGTACATTATTGAATGATAAGAATCACTGGGAGTAGTGGGGCTATCTGGTTTCAAGAATCAGAGAGGAACAACTGTAAAGGTCACATGAACAAAACCAAAGGGGGGGCTGGAAGCAGGGGAGGGAGGTGGGGATGGCTGGGCTGGGGGGAGTGGTGGGGATAAATGTAGACAACTGTAATTGAACAACAATAAAATATTTTTTTAAAAAATAAGAAACAGAATATAACCATGGAATTTGGGTCGAAGGAGTCAAAACTCAAAAAAAAGAAAGAAAAGAAAAAAGGATCAGAGAGTGTGGGATTCAACTCCCTAATGTGCTCCTACTTACTAACTGTGTGACATTAGGGAAATAATGAAGTTTTTGATCCTTTGTGTTCTCACCTGTAAAATGCACCTACTTACAAGGTTGCTGTGAACATCAAATAGCACAGTGCAGCATCGAGTCAGCATAGGACCTGGCGTACTTAGAAACACTAAATAAATAATACATATTGTCATTTGTGTCACTAAACCTTACAGTCACTTGATATAACTTGCATACGTCTTTTTGGCATTACATGGGGAAATGGTGTTAATAAAAGATATTTAGAAATCTGTCATCATAGCTATTCCACCCAATGGTCAAATGTGGTAGTGACATAATCAAACCAAAGATACAAATTGAAAAAAAAAACCCAAACCCAGCATTTTAATGTGGAACAGACCGACAGCTGTCAGAGGGGAGGACAAAGTGGGAACTGGTCACAAGAAGGTAAAAGGATTATTCCGAGAACACTGGGGACAATGACAGAGGTGCGGGGTTTGCCTGAGGGAGTCGAGGGTGGCTGGGTAGAGGGCACTGAGAGAGAAAAATCGAAACAGTTAATAGCATAAACAATAAAATATTTTAAATAAATGGAAAGAATACACTAAAACACACAAAGCAAATTCCCAGCATTTTCGAATTGCTCCTGAAAAGGGGGGCTGGGTGGGCTGTAAAAAGTCTGAAGAGCCTTATTGAACAAGATGGAAAGAATTGAAACAGCGTTTTGTAAGAGAAGACTAATCTGTTTTAAAAGAAAAACAAGCAAATAAAACTCAGCCTCAGTCACTAGATAACATGTGAAAAGAAATATTAAGTATAAAGAAATCATGAGTCAGACTTTGAAACATATAACAGGCATTCGATAGATATTTCTTAAATTGAATTGCATCATGTGCATAGAATGCACGTGAATTTGTTTACTAAATAGCATTAAAATGGAAAAATTTCATAAACACCAACCAGGTACCAAAAATACATTAAGGGTTTAAACATAGAAAGACAAATAAGGCATAATTTCCACCTTCACAGAGCTCACTGTTTAGGTGTGAGAGCGAACGATCAGCAAATTGGAACGATGCAGTGATGGAGCACGTTAGGACCCAGGGAAGGGGCCATCGACACTGATGGGAAGGGGCAGGTAGGGATTTTGACATTTTTCCATAATCAATAGTATGACGAAAGAGGATTATAAGCAAAGGGGTAGCATTATTTGAATTTGTTATCTTGGAAATGCATGTATTCATTATTTTTTAAATGTTTTTACTTATGTAATTGCCAGGTACTGCCTTGGTGAGCAAAATAGACATCCTCTGTCATTCCAGTTCTGATCTGGGCGGCAGACTGCGGCGTGGACTGAAGCCCGGTGAATCTGGTGGCCGGGAGACCGGCTAAGAAGCTGTTGCGTTTATCCTGAGGAGAAATGGTGAAGAGAACAAAACAGATTCAAGAGACTGTTGGAAGAGAGTCCTGCATTCTCCACCGAACTCAGAAGTGTGTGTGTGTGTGTGTGTGTGTGTGTGTGTGTGTAGCCTTAGAAAGATGCACCCCTGATGCTCTGTGATCCTAATTCTAAACTCTTGGATTCTGTGGCTGTCTGCTGGGTCAAAAGATCAGTCCCTCAATGCTGTTTCCTTTCTTCTTCCCACTGTCTTTTCTGGAGTATAAACAAGCATGCTCCTCACATTCCCATCAGATAGGAAATTGTGATTCCAGGGAAATGGGCCAAAACTAGCCAGCTTCCTCCTTATAAGTAGGCCTCTTCTTTATAAATAAAATCATATTTACTTTGAAACTAGAAACCTTGTTTAATATCCAATATCAGTATCAAAAACAAAAGGCAATCTTGTTCCTTTTCTTAAGATGACGGAAAAAGCAGATCTAAGATTAAACACTTCTTAGGACAAGAGTTTTAGGACTTTTCTCAGTCAGAATTTGCCAGATAAAAATGACTTTTCCAGGTTACTATTTTTAGCTTTCATCTTTTTCCTACCAAAAATATGTTCTCACTAGAACAAAATGTCAGCTTATATGCAATAAACGTCATTTCTTCCCAATTTTGTTGTTAGTAAAAATAACTCCACCCAAATAAAGCACATGATATCTGACTGCTTGAAATGGTGTCAATTAAACAATATTTCATATGACTAAAATGCTGCGGTAGAGATTTACTTTCTCACCTATTATTTACTCTATTTTGTAAATGTAATTAAATTTAGAGTGTGTTTATGTTTAAGCCTTTCTGGCACATGAGCTTCAGCGTCCCCTTCACCCTCCTAAGGCACCAGGGAAAGGAAGAGCACATTCCTCCCAGCCCCCTCCCAGCCCCGCCAGATCATCCAAATCGGCAGATGCTACAGTGCCCTGTCTTTGCAAAATTGGTCATCATCATCTGTCTCAATCCGCCTCACAGTCTGATGGCAGCTGAGAAAGACTTTTCAACAGCCTTATATGATCAAAGAGCTCCATCTAGGAACACAAAACATGGGCATCTTGGCACCATAATTACCTTCGTTTTCCCTCATCTGAGCCTGGCAAGTTTACCTCTTTCCTTCCTTGAGTTAAGCTCTTACACTAGACAGCAGCTCGGGGTGTCCGTAGCTCTGATGATAGAGCAGGCTCGTGTTTCTGGCTCCCCCACACACCTCTCTTTAAAGGAAGGTAAAAAATAGCCCGAACAAGAATTGAAGAACACCCAGGCAGGAGACTGGCTACTAGCGGTGATTAAAAATAGCAGGCTTAATTGCCCAGGCTTCCTGAAGAAGATATTTTTTAAATGTGCTTTAAAAGAGATGAAAATAAAAATGTGATTTGAAGGAAGGGGAATATTTTGAAAAATAGCAGTAGTAGGAAGGGCATTTAAGATTAAGGAAAATATGGGCCAGGAATAAAATCAAGAAACCACAGTTGTCCACGAAAACACGTGAAATCCATTTTGGCTACAGTTGAGTACATGGACCCTAGTAAAACAGAACCAGGCAGATAAGGTAGGTTTAATTAATTTGTCGATTATTCTAGATCCTATGGGAAGAAGGTTAAATTTAACTTGGTAATCTTGGAAGCAGTTGATGTTATGAAGAAAAAAACATCAGATGTTTTAGGAAGATTATTCTGGCAAGGAGTTTTCAGAAGTGAATAAGAGAAAGAAGAGGCAGAAGGTATGGAAAATATCAGGTGGCTATTTCAGGCAAAATGTACTCAAAGTTGAATTAAAGTGATGGCATTGGGAATAGAAATGACATTACAAATTCCAGAGCCAATGTGTGCAGTTCAATTCTACAAGACTCGGCTTCTAACTGTGATCGCACAGTTAGAAGAAGCCAAGTGTTAGAGATAACTCAAAGGTATCAAACCTAAATCATTCAAATAATTCAAATATCATATATGGAAAAAGCAGAGTCAGAAAAATAATTTGTTCTGGAGAAGACATAATTGCACAGTAGACATATTACATACAGGGTGGGTAAATGTAGGTCTAGAGCTGTGAGTACGTGAAACACAGAGCTTATTCTTGTATTATTATTTATTATTTATTGACTTATTTTCCATAAGAACAGCTGTAAATCTACTTTTGCCCCACCTTGTATTTATGTTAAGCCACCCATTTGTCTCTGGGGTCCTTGTCCAGTGGGTCCACCGGAGCATTCACTTTGACAACAACTCTATATGGGCTCCGGTAGGTTTACCCAATAGTACCTGATCCTACAGGCAATGGATACATCTTTCATCATCTATCCCAGGGCTTCTGTTTTGTCTCCAAGGTATAAGACCCTGCCTCACTTACTCAGAACAGACACATACACAATCAAAGTTCAAGAGAGCTAACACTTTATGAAGAAATCCTTTGAGCAATGGGAGACAAGAGCTGAGAGAACATTTTTTCTTCCCAAGATGGACTATCCAAAGACACGGTTGTTCAGTACAGCCTATTAGAAGGAGGCCCTTCAAGAGTAAGTAATGGATTGCATTTGATACCCAGTGGTACTATGGTCAACTCAGAATGTGTCATTTGGCTCTTTCTAATCTGCCTCATTCTCCTTTTCACTCACACCAGCTTCCCTGTATTCCCTAATAATTCACTCATACTTCCCTTTACTCCCTAATAAAAAGTTTCACATAAGCCTTTGCCTCAGGCTTTGTTTTCTGGGTAACCTAGGCTAAGAGAATAGCTAAAGCCTTAACAAAAAAAGATTGCTTGTATACTACCTAAGCATTTGTGGTCATTGAGATTGACGTGGCAGTAATAAGTGGTATCCCAGTTATCCTACTAGGAACATAGTAGATTGGCACTCTGCTCATCCCTTGAAATTGTGTGTGATCAGTCAGGTATTTCTCTGGCCAATAATGAAATGCAAATTGAAAGATGAGGGTCAATTCAACCTTTAAAGCTTGAAAATGCAGTGGGTAGTTTTCTGTATTCCCTCAGAATAACAAAGTCTCCCTAAATGCAAATGTGTCTAAACATCCTTTTAAAGAATCACATGAATCTACAAGGATAGTAAATAAGACTGTCACAGTACTTGTTTACAGCATAACTCAGAGACAAAAAATAAAATACTATGAACTTAAAACTGCACCTTAAAAGCAAATAAATAAACATATTAATGTTTCAGGCACCAGAGTTCCCACTGATGAACAAAGAAAATGCAAATATGGAGGACCTAGAAGCAACGACAGCCTGGTAGCAATGGAAACAGTTGATGTTAAGGTTTTGTTTCTAAACACCATTTCACATTCAGTGTCAAAGAAATCAAAGGTTCCACATCTGGGGCAGAGCAAGCACAGGTGAGCCTGGAGCATTTCATTGTGTCATATAGCACAGAGGGGCTCGAAAACGGACAGAGACGAGTCAGAAAGACATAAAAGCTTCAGAAGGCTGGAATAATTTGGCATAATTTCAGCAGCAGAAAGAATAATGATGATAGTGAGTTATTTAAAAGAAAAAGAAGAATCCACGTGCCCTGGCCAGCGTGGGTCGGTTGGTTGGAGTGCCCTCTCACGCACTGAAAGGTTGTGGGTTTGATTCCTGGTCAGGTTTCGGGTTTGATCCCCAGACCAGGCTGAGTGCTTCCTATTCCAAGCACATATGGGAGGCAACCAATCAATGTTTGTCTCACATCAATACCTCTCTCTCTGTCTCTCTCTCTCCGCCCCCCTTCCTTTTTCTCTAAAAGCAATGAAAAAAATGTCTTTGGTTGTGGATTAAAAAAATACATGTATTCAAAGTGATGCTAAAGAAAGGGAAGACAGGAGAGAACTTCTTCATAAAAGAATGCCAGCTGATAAATGCAGAATGAATGTTAGAATTAGAAAGGCATCTTTATGCAGCCACAAAGATAATAGTGATTTAAGCAAGAATCACCAGTGGACACTAAAACCACTGGGTAAAATTATGTTGAGATTCAGAATATTTACATATTCTCATAGCATCTCCCACATAGATCACTGTGGATTACAAACAGAAAAAAGTAATTTAACATAGAAAATTCTAGCAAATGCCATTTAACCAAATGATCAGATTTCATCACTAATTATGGGAAAAACTGACCAATATGTTGCATCCTGATATGACTCACAGTGCTCAGAACAATTTCTGTTAAGAAAACTGGATATGACCCCACCACTAGCCACTACAAAAATAAAATCATGCAGATTTACTGCAGATAATAAATCAGAATTTCTATAAAGCTCAAATGATGTAATGCATTAGAAAAGGGAAAAAGTCCATATGAGAAAAATTAAATTTTCTAAAGCCAGTTCACAGAAAACCAATTAGCTAAAGGACTTTAAAAAGTCCATCTGCCTACTTTCCAATATTAGCAGTTCACAAAAGTGTTGTTTCTATTAACCGTTTAAATAACATTTCACTAAATTTGAGACACCTTTATGCAGCAGCAGAAAATGACTACAGCTGTTCTAGACTCCGCATTGTACAGTCTGCATCCAAGCTGCCCTCCGACTGCAGACATTGGAACAAGCCCAGCCGACACCAGTCAGGTGTTAAAAATTGTTCTAAAATGTGTAAGCTAAAAGATACGTATTTCTGGCAAATTAAAATACTAGGTAAATTTGTCAAATTTGTATTTTGACACAATGTTTAGCAATTTCATTTAAGACAAAATATTTTAAAACCTAAGTTATTCTTTCACTATAGTACTAATAAATATTATCATACATTTTACTGCTGAAATACCATACATGCCACGTATAATGTGCACTTTTTGCCCAAATTTCTGATAGAAAACTAAGGATGCACATTATACATGGGTAGTACCTGAAAGATTTTGGACCTATTCTTTTTTTAATTATATTTTATTTAAAATGTTATTACAGTTGTCCTGATTTTTTACCCTTTGCATCTCTCCACCCAGTACCCCCACTCCCTCAGGCAGTCCTCCCAACATTGTTCATGTCCCTGGGTCATGGGTATATATTCTTTGGCTAATCCATTTCCTGTGCTGTACTTTACATCCCATGGCTACTCTGTAACTACCTATTTGTACTTCTTAATCCTCTTACCTCATTCTCCCCCTACCCCTCTAATCTGACAACCTTCTGGTAATTAACTTCTTTTCTCTTGCTTTTAAGAGTCTCTCTTTATCTTTAAACTTTGGCCTTTTACTAATGGTGTGTCTTGGAGTGGGCCCTGTTGCATACATCATAACTGGGGCTCTCTGCACTACCTGGACTTGCATATCTATTTCCTTCACCAAATTAAATAAGTTTTCTCTCACTATTTTTTCAGATAGATTTCCAATTTCTTGCTCTTTCTCTTCTCCTTCTGGAACCCTTATGAGTCAAGTGTTGTACCTATTCAAGTTTTCCCAGAGACCATTTATACTATCCTCATTTTTTAAATTCTTTTTTCTTCTTGTTCTTCATGGCTGTTTTTCACTTTCATATGTTCCAAATCATTGATTTTATTTTCGGCATCATCAAAACACTCTCTTGCTGTTTCCCTGTAAGTTGTTCTTTATAGTGTATCCTCAATTTCTGACTTGGTCATTTTTATGCTCCTGAGGTCCCCATGAAGTTCCTTGAGCATCCTTATAAACAATATTTTGAACTATGCATCTGTTAGCTTAACTCCATTTTGTTTAGCTCTTTTTCTGGAGTTTTGATCTGTTTTTTCATTTGGGCCATGTTTCCTTGTCTCCTTGTTTTGGCAGCTTCCCTGTGTTTGTTTCTATGGATTTGGTAGAGTTGTTATGACTCCATGTTTTGGTAATGTGCTCTACTGTAGTAGGTGTCCTGTAAGGTCCAGTAGCACAGGCTCCTCTATCGCTCAAGCAGGGTACTCGAGGTGCACCCTTTGTGTGAGATGAGTACTCCTTCCTCTTGTGGTTGAGACTCAGTTGCTGTTCACAGATCAATAGGAAAGATTTGCCCAGGCCAGTCCGCTGCAAACACTTGCTATGACCAATGACCGCCAACCTCCGCCCTCCCTGGAGGATCAGCTATGCAGGCACAGGGTGGTGGTGCTCCTACATGGGCTGTAGCTGTCCACTGGGTATGCTGGCCCTGCAGTTTCCTGGGTGGTACAGGCCAAAGTCAGCCCCCCACCTGTGTTTAACCCAGGGCACCCTGCCTGAGCTGTAAAGTGATCTGAGAGGGCTGCTACTTGTGCAGGACTGGAAGAGTCCCAGGTGAAGCCAAGCCATGATTCTAATCTGGCTGCCACTAGGGCTCACTGAAGCAGTTGTTGCTTATTTGATAGGATTTAGGAGCCAAGATTGGCCATTTTTTGTGGAAAAGCAGCTTGGGTGGGCCCATAAGTTGAATGGGTAGAGCCTCTGTAGATCTCTAAGGTGGGTCACACAGTGTTAGCCAGGTTGATGGAGTCTCAGATATGGCACCAGCCTACAGGCTCTGTGGGGAGAGGGCTCAGTGGGGGGGGACTCCGCCCACAGGGCCCCACCCCCCACCCCTGGCCACCATGGATGAGAGTAAGTCTACCAAGACATGATCTGCTTGGGGAAGAAAGGTGGCAGGTTTCTCAAAGGAGAAGGACCAAGAGCCTTTTCCTCAATGGGCTTTTATTAGGTTCATTCTGCACAGGAATGCAGGTGAAAGCTCATTAATCATTGTCAGGCAGTAAGGATCAAACAATAGATTGCACACAAAGAACTCTGAGGGCCTATTCTGAGTCGGGGTCTGTTAGCTAAAGGGCTACAAAACTTTGGAAAACAAACTCATTTCCTACTCAGACCCCCATCATTCAATTAATGGCATTCTTAACAAAGCAGGTTTCACAGGATTTTATATATTGTTTCTTAGGCCTGATCACCAGGAAACCCGCCCTTTCCAGCACAGGGCCGCACCGCCCTTTGTGATTGTTTCAGGCTTAAGTCAGGCAGGGGAAGTAAGGCAGCCAAGAGATGAGAAGACTTCTTGCAGACAGAATGAGGACTCAGACTATGTCAAAGCTGAGGGGCAAGGGTCCATCACCCCCCTTTTGCTATAGCCCCCCAAGTCCTTCCCTGGGGCCTCCCCATGATCATACCTGTCTTAGGTTGTTCCCCCCTTGGAGAATCTTATCCATCACTGGCTAACTGATCAAGCACTGGGGGCCAGTTATAGATGAAGTAATAAGATCAGAAGTGGTACTCCTGCCAGGGAGATAAGCTTTGTTTCAGTAGTGGTTTATGGTCTGAAGATCGCTCACTCAGCCTTATCCACACGAGGGTTACAGCTTCTGAAACCAGGCAGGGCAGTCCCCAACATCTCCATAAAGGACCAATGGCCTCGGGTTACCCCAAAGCCAGACACTTCAGTCTCTCCCTGTATACCACTGGTGCCCTTCAAGCTGCCACCCAGTGATGGAGCTCAGAGGGAACAATTCTGAGTAGGTGAGTCTATATGTGGGTTCCCTGAGAGGAACTTCCTGGGGCTCCAGTAGCCCCTTCCACCATGTCAATCCCCACTGGTTTTCACAGCCAGAAGTTGTGGGGACTTATCTTCCTGGCACTGGGATTCTGGAATAGGAGGCCTGGTGTGGGTCTTGGACTCCTCCCTAACTTTTATCCACATGGGTATGTGACCAACCCATTCCGTGGCTGTGCCCCTCCTATCAGTCTGGATGGATGTGATTTCTTCAATTCCATAGTTGTCAGACTTTCATTCAACTTGATTTCTGACATTCCTGAGTGATGGTTGTTCTATATTTTACTTACGATTTTGATGTGGTTGTGTGAAGTGGCAAACCATGTCTGCCTAGGTTGCCATCTTGGCCAGAAACCTCCTGTTCTTGTTTTTAATTACTTGTTACATAAAAATTTTTGTACTATAATATGTTCAAAAATAAATGCAAAAATTTCTTTATAATATAAAAAACAAGTATCTAAATATAAGTAAATAATTGAATTTAAAAATTAAAATGAAAGATGTTTTCCTGAAAATTTGGGCCAAAAATGTGGGTGTGTACTACACATGGCAGCACATTATACATGGCAAAATACCAGAAATAAAAAGAGTTTAATGTCCACTGTTACATTGCCTTCTGCATGGTAATGGTTAATCACATATAGCCAAAGCAGTTATAAAATATGGAATAATTCAACTCAAACTATCAAACATAATGAGTATTAGGGAGGCATGGAGTAGAGGACTGCATGTGTGCATGTGTGCACATGTGCATTTTGTATTTTTGTAAGATGGCTGCCAAAATGCTTATGTCCTATAGAACACATGCTGGTTACCTAAAAATCTAAGAGTGTGCATGAGCTAAGAAAAATATGTGGAGAGGAGAGAAAGAATTACCAAGAATACATATAGAGTAGAGACAAGAAAAAAATAAAGGAAAAAGAGATAAAGAAGGTAGGCACAATCTCTGGAGAGATAAAACAATACTAAGTTGGCTGCCAGTCCATTGGGAAATAAACCTTCACCAGTTTAGTGACATGGGGCCCTAGCCATAGTCTATGAAGACCATGAAGATGCAATAACATCAATCATTCTGTCCCCAAAGAAGACAGAAAGAAGTGAAGATTTCATGACAAGATGAAATATGCCAAAAGCTGAAGAACCTTCCTTCGTTGTTTCATGAGTAAATTTTGCCATATCTGAATGTAATAGCTGACAAGACACCATGGCCTTGGAGCCAGAAAATGTTTTCATCAATACACCCCAGTAGTTACTAATTGCATCCACCTATCCTTGTGGATCTTGGAATGATTCCCTTGTATTTTTAATGATAAGATAGTTGGTCATTCAATTAACACTAAACATATCCAAAAATAATCTGCTCATGTTTTGATGGAAATGTTTTTTATCTGCAAATGGATAATGGTATTTCTCTAGTACCTCTTGGAACCAACCATGCTTGATTTCCACTGGGTGCACCCAATGTGTTGACAGCAAAGTTCCAGAGCCTTGTAAACTTTTCCACAAACCACCTTCAGGAAGTTATTTAAATGCAGTCACACAGGGGATATCAATGTACCACGTCTTATCTAGAATCATACAAACTGGGTGGGAAAAGGGGCTACGATTGGGGAAAAGAAGGTAAGGGGAATACGAAGGAAAATGTTATTATTAGTTTTTCCTTTTTATATTAGTATCAAGATTCTTGATACATATTCAAACATTTATACAGGATGGACTAAACTTTAATATTTTTATCCTCCAGGTGGAAAAAGTCCTAATTAGAACAATTTGGATACCATTTGAGAATAATAATAACATATAGTACAAAGATAGAGTCTGTGGGACATCTTGAAATAACTTTTTCTGAACTGATATCATTATTTCCAGTTTCTTTCAAAATTTAGCCAGCATGTGAGAAACCTTCCTCAAATGGCTAGCAGTGTGACCCTAGACAAGTAACCCAACTTCTCTTTAAAATGAAGAATGACCTGGTACAATGTCTTTTACCCCTAGCATTTTATGACTGACTGATAATCAAATCTATTTTGATGTGACTTCATCTCCACAGATGTTTTTAGCCCACAGTTAACCTTTATTGTGTGCATTCTTAGAATAGTTCTGAAAAAATTTTCCCCAAAGACAATTTCCGATTTAGTCACAATCTTTTCTCAATATATTTTCTTAATTTTAGTTTTTATTTTCTAACATACTTTGGTTCAAAAACTTTAAAATCTGGTGTGAATTCACCAGATTTTTTAGTAGAGTAGTGATGCACAATCATTAACTAAAGCTTTTGTGTGACAATCTGTAGACACCTAAAATAATGCCTTGCACCAAAGACATTCATGGCCAGGCAGCTCCCCCTACCACCCACCCACAACCCTGCTCTCAACACCCCCTGCCCTGATCCAAGCCATGCCTTCTTGAACAAATAAACACAATGGAGAACTAAGACATGGTGTTCATGTTACTAGTAAGTACATCCTTGGCCCTAACAAGCTGACTGAGCTAGGTCTTTCCCCAAGCTGGGTAGGTGCCCAATGCCACAGTAGCACAGAATATGCCCTTCTTGGTATCTCTGATTTAACTGATCATGGATGGGGTCCAAGTCACCATTTATTGGCGCTCCCAGGTGAGTCTAATGAGCAGTAAGTGTTTAGAAATGGAAAAGCTTAAGACTCACGCCTTTTATTACAACCTCTACAGAGTCTAGGCAGAAGGAGGGTAGTACGTCCAGGACATTTCTTCATGGGCAAGGGTTGGCCTTGAGCTTCTACATGGCATATCTGTTCTGTGTCCTATTTAAAGGAGGTTAGTTGCCATGAAAAAAATCACAAAATCTACAAGTATTACTGTATGCACTCTTAACATAGAAACTGTTTCACACACAAAATAATCTTATTTTGTGGTACCCTTGCTGCCAGAAGACATTATATGTAGGATTCAAAATATCATTTATGTCAGCCATACAACACTGACCCCAAAATCATCTGGGTAACAATGCAAGTCACATGGGAAGCTTTTTAAAAAGCTTTCTGGTGTCACCACAATGCTACTCAATTTGTATATTCAAGTTCCTCCTTTATCTCCTCAGCAAGTTTGTAACCTGCTTTCAGAGTAGGTTCTTTGCTTCATACAGTGCTGTATCCTTTACAGCACCTAGGTTATATCTGACACATAAGCACAAACCTGATAGTGCTTAGTTAATAATTTTCAGATTAAAGTAGATGCGAATACTGGGAATTCTCACCTTTATAGCCAGCTTCAGCAGGTGATTAGAATTAATCAATAGGGAAAGTACCAAGTTATCTCCTACATGAACCAAACCCAAACTGCCCTGAAAAAGTCAATCCTACTTGAAATAATACTAATGGATCTTTAGAAGCAAGACAAAGTTATCAGTTATAAGCAACCTATAATATATTATCCTGAAACCAGTTACATGAATACAGGATTTATTTACTGAGTTACAATAGTTTGCAAAGATGTGGCCATTTTTAAAATACTAACAGTATTTTTGTAAATATATTTCATTGATTATGCTGTTTACAGTTGTCCCATTTCCCCTACTTCATTTCCCTCGCCGCTGCACACCTCCCTCACCCACATTCCCCACCTTTAGTTCACATTCATGTGTCATACTTAAGTTCTTTAGCTTCTACACTTATCATACTATTTCTGCCCTCCCCTGGTCTATTTTCCACCTACCGTCTATGCTGCTTATTCTCTGTACTTTTTCTCCCTCTCTCCTCCTCCCACTCCCCTGTTGCTAACGCTCCATGTGATCTTCATTTCTGTGGTTCTGTTCCTGTTCTAATTGTTTGCTTAGTTGGTTTTTGTTTTTGTTTTAGGCGTGGTTGTTAATAATTGTGAGTTTGCTGTCATTTTACTGTACATGCTTTTTTGTCTTCTTTTTTCTTAGATAAGTCCCTTTAACATTTCAGATAACAAGGGCTTGGTGATGGTGAATTCCTTGAACTTGACCTCATCTGAGAAGCACTTTATTTGCCTTTCCATTCTAAATGAAAGATTTGCTGGATAGAGCAATCTTGGATGTAGGTCCTTGCCTTTCAGGACTTGGAATATTTCTTTCTAGACCCTTTTTGCCTGCAAGGTCTCTTTTGAGAAATCCACTGACAGTCTGATGGGAACTCCTTTGTAGGTGACTGTCTCCTTATCTCTTGCTGCTTCTAGGATTCTCTCCTTCATTTTAATCTTGGCTAATGTAATTATGATGTACCTTGGTGTGTTCCTCCTTGGGTCCACCTTCTTTGGAACTCTCTGAGCTTTCTGGACTTCTAGGAAGTCTATTTCCTCTGCCAGATTGGGGAAATTTTCCTTTTTAAAAAAAATTTATATTTTATTGATTATACCATTACAGTTGTTCTATTCCCCCCCTTCATTCCGCTCCACCCGCACACTCCCTCCCCCACCATTCTCCCCCCCTTAGTTTATAACCATGTGTCTCAAGTTCTTTAGATTCTATATTTCCCATACTATTCTTGCCCTTCCCCTATCTATTTTCTACCTACTGTCTATGCTATTTTCTGTGCCTTCTCCCTTCTTCTCCTCCTCCCACTCCCCTGTTGCTAACCCTGCATGTGTTCTTCATTTCTATGGTTCCACTCCTGATCTAGCTGTCCTCTTGGTTTGCTTTTTGTTTTAGGTGTGGGTGTTAATAACTGTGAGTATGCTGTCCTTTCACTGTTCATATTTTTCATCTTCTTTTTCTTAGATAAGTCCCTTTAACATTTCATATAATAAGGGCTTGGTGATGATGAACTCCTTGAACTTGACCTTATCTGAGAAGCACTTTATCTGTCCTTCCATTCTAAATGAAAATTTTGCTGGATAAAGCAATTTTGGATGTAGGTCTTTGGATTTCATGACTTGGAATACTTCTTTCCAGCCCCTTCTTGCCTGTAAGGTCTCTTTGGAAAAATCAGCTGACAGTCTAACCGGAACTCCTTTGTAGGTGACTGTCCCCTTATCTCTTGCTGCTTCTAGGATTCTCTCCTTCATTTTAATCTTGGCTAATGTAATTATGATGTCCCTTAGTGTGTTCCTTCTTGGGTCCAACTTCTTTGGGACTCTCTGAGCATCCTGGACTTCCTGGAAGTCTATTTCCTTTGCCAGACTGGGGAAGTTCTCCTTTATGATTTGTTCAAATAAGTTTTCCACTCATGGCTGTTTCTTTCCCCCTTCTGGTACCCCTATAATCCAGATGTTGGAACGTTTAAAGATGTCCTGGAGGTTCCTAAGCCTCTCCTCATTTTTTTGAATTCTCATTTCTTCATTATTTTCTGGTTGGATGTTTCATTCTTCCTTCTGGTCCACTGCCTTGATTTGAGTTCCAGTTTCCTTTCCATCACTATTGGTTTCCTGGACATCTCCCTTCATTTCAATTAGTTTAGCCTTCATATGTTCCTCTAATTTGTGACTATAATCAACCAGTTCTGTGAGCATCCTGATAAACAGTGTCTTGAACTGTGCTTCTGAAAGGCTGGCAATTGCTTGGTCACTTAGAGTTATCGGCTCCGGGACTTTGAGTTCTTCTTGCCCCATCTTTTGGGCTGTTTGTGCCTGTTACGTAGCAGGATCGGAGCCCTAGGTGTTCACCAGAGCAGGGCAACCCAGTAGCTGGGTTGTGACGCTGTATGTGGGGGCAGGCTCAAAGAGGAACAATGGCGTTCCGTCTGCCGTCTGCCGCCTCCCACCTCGGCCCCCACAGGTGCGGCAGCTGCCACCGTCACTGGGGCCCGTGCGTTTTGTCCCACTGCACGCCAGTGTGCCACCGCCTTCAGCCCTTGCCCTCTGGGGCCTGCGTGGTCCGTCTCACTGTGCTTGAATGTGCGACCACTGTCAGTCTGCCCCACACCCTGACTGGGTCCGGGCCACTTGCACACCTAGGTCTGGGGATCTTTCCTGCCTGACCCTGCTCCACTGCTGGTTCCGCCCCTCTTACCATCCCAGTTGAACGGTTCGTTGTTGTCGGACTTCCATATAATTCAATTTTCTGTTCTTTGGCTGTGCCTTTGTTCCCCAAACCTTTGTTGTATTCAAACTTGGTTGTGGGAGAAGGCACAGTGTTTCCACCTATGCCTCCATCTTGGCGGAAGTCCGGGGAAGTTCTCCTTTATTATTTGTTCAAATAAGTTTTCCACTCATGGCTCTTCCTCTTCCCCTTCTGGTACCCCTATAATTCAGATGTTGGAACATTTAAAGATGTCCTGGAGATTCCTAAGCCTCTCCTCATTTTTTAAAATTCTTGTTTCTTCATTCTTTTCTGTCTAGTTGTTTCTTTCTTCCTTCTTGTCCACTCCATTGATTTGAGCCCCAGTTTCCTTTCCATCACTGTTGGTCCCCTGTACATTTTTCTTTATTTCACTTAGCATAGCCTTCCTTTTTTCATTGGTTGAATTTGTAACCCCACTCAACCAATTCTGTGAGCATTCTGATCACCAGTGCTTTGAACTGTGCATCTAATAGGTTGGCTATCTCTTCGTCACTTAGTTGTATTTATTCTGGAGCTTTGATCTGTTCTTTCGTTTGGGCCATTTTTTTGTCTTGTTGTGCCTTTTAGGTAGTGAGGGGCAGAGCCTTAGCTGTTCACCAGGGCAAGGCAACCCAGTGGCTGGGTAGTGATACTACATGTGGGGGAGGGGTCTGAGAGGGAACAATGGTACTTGCTCTGCTCTCTGTCAGATTGCAGTCCCTTCTGCAGCTTCCCCCAAGCAAATTGGACCTTTCTGGTGCTTGTTCCTGGGTGGGCGACTTGTGAACATTCTAGGATCCTGTGGGTCTCTCCAACAAACTCTCCTGTGAGGCTGGGAGTCTCTCCCAGCACCTCAACCCCCACAGGTGTTTTCAACCAGTGTTTTGAGGCTTTGTTTCTCCATGCTGGGACCCTGAGTTGCACAGTCTGTCTTCCTTCCCAATTTTGCCTGGTTTATCTGCACCACCTGGCCCACCAGCCACCTCGCACACAGTGCCTTGCTTCACAATCACTGTCCAGCTGGGTCTGCCCGTTGCCACCCTGAGCCTGGTGTCTGCCAGCCTCCAACTGCGTACCCAGGGTCCACCTGCTGCCTTCTTGCACACCAGAGATGACTTTTACATCTGGTGCCACGGCTTTTTGTGCCACAACCCCTCTCTGTCCAGCTGCCTGACTCCTCCCCGCCTACTGGTCTGGATGAATGTGTCTGTTTTATTTCCTTGGTTGTTTGACTTCCATACAGTTCAATTTTATGTCAGTTCTGCTTGTTATTTTGTTTCTAAATTGTTGTTGTCCTTAATTTGGTTGTGCAAGGCAGCACAGTGTGTCTAGCTACACCTCCATCTTGGCCAGAAGTGCCCAGTATTTCTATATTATCCAACCATACTGGGTTCTGAATGGAGAAAGTCATTCCATAAGTACTTATTTAATACCATATATGTTTGAGGTACTCTGGTGAATAGTAGGTATTCAACAGTGACAAGAAGGCTTTCATGGGGCACACATTCTAGCATAGGAGATAGCTAAGTAATTATTTGATTATGTTTGAAATGAGTGCTGTGAAGAGAAGTACATAATGGTGTGAATATATAACAGGTGAGCTTGATTCAGTTTCATGGTCAAGGAAGTGACATTTGAGCTAAGTTTTCAAGAAGTAACAGAATTTAACTATGGGAACAAAGCATTCTGGCATAGAGAACAGCAAGGGGGGAAGGCCCTGCAGCCAGAAAAGATGTGAAACCAATAAGAAAACAAAAAAAGACCCATGTGCCTGGAGTTCAGAGAGAAAGGAAAGAGTACTGGAGACAGTTCTGGTGAGACAGCGGTCAGTTGGACTTCACTAAAATTAAAATGTTGATGTTTACCTCAAGAACAATAGGAAACCACAAAAAGATTGAAGCTGAGGAGCAACACAATCAAACGAGCATTTTTTCAAACCACCCTGAGTGCAGGAGGAGAATGGATGCAATTGGGAATGGGGGGGGGAGAATAAAAGAGAAATCAAGGATATGTAAGAGAGATTGTATCCCCAACAGTGAGGGCACAGTGGAGATGAAGAGAAGCAGGCTGATTCAAGAAAAACCACTACAACCCATAGGACTTAGTGACATTAAACATGGGGTGATGGAGGGAAAAGAAGAAAAAGCTGGCCCCAGTCCTCTGGCTTGGACCACTGGGCAATGCCATGCCAGAGTAAATCACACAAGGAGTAGATGAAGAGGTCTGGTCTTGGGGAGAAATAATATGGCCATTTGGGTGACAATAAAGCAAGTAATTATATAGCAATAGTTCTGTACCTGGTTCTCTTTCTGGTACTATATCTGTATTATTTTCCCAAAGTATCATAGGTTCTATACTATCCCCAGCTTACCAATGAGGTAACAGAAGAGCAAGTATGCTTGGTGAGTTGCTGACTACACAGTCTATGAGTAACCAAGTCCTTCAACCATTATATTCAGCAACCTACCTGTATGGAGTTTGAGGTGTGTGGGAGCCATCTGCATTGATCCATCAGTAGTGTCAGAGGAGGTCATAGAGAAGACATGGCTGTCAGCATACTCATGAGCTGCCCCTGGACAGCTGAAGGCTACTTACCACCAAACCTCTGTTTGGAACGTAACTTCTGCTCAGCATTCCCATAGATGGAGACATTTCAAGGGTGCAGCTTGGAAGGAGTAAGGTGTTGTTGACACCATGTGGGCCAAAAATGTGGCCTAACTCAGTTAACACCTCAATATAACCATGTCTCACTTAGTGATGGGGATATGTTCTAGGAAATGCATCATTGTGTAAACATTATAGAGTGCATTTACATTAACCTAGATGGTAGAGCCCACTACACATCTAAGCTGTATGGTATAGCCTAAGGCTCCTTGGCTATAAACCTGTACAGTATGTCACTATATTAATACTGCGGGCAATTTTAATACAATGGTAAGTACAATAGTTTGTGCATCTAAATATATCTAAACACGAAAAAGATACAATCAAAGAGAGAGAGATTGAGAAAAGCGAGATAAGGAGCGACCAAGGGAAGGAGGGTATTTTTGTGCAGGACTGCATACGTGGTGCATGCAGGGACTGGCTTGGGTGGGGACAGCTCCCAGCACCACTCCCACCCACACCCCTCTTCACTTGCTCTCTTGCCATCTCCCTACCCCAGATGGGGCAGTTGCAGGACGGGTAGACAGGTATGCTGAGCCTTCTGGTCTATTTAAACCACCTAGAGCTAGCAGTAAATTCAGCATCTTGGTGGGATCCAACTTTTTCTTTTAGCATTGCAAAATTTTGCTTGTAATCCATTATAATCTTACAGGACTATCATCATATATGGGGTTTGCAGCTGATCAAAATGTCATTGCACAGTGCATGACTGTGACCTTTTAGGATTCTGGAGGGCAGGGACAGAGATCTACTCATATTGTGGCCACCCAAAACAAACCTCGTGTGTAACTTCTCTTTCTTATTAAAACTGCCACCTACCAATCTAGTGTGGTCGGCTGCTTTCTTCAGTCTCTTCTTGCTTTCTGTGTGGGGGAGCAGTTTGCAAAACAACAAGTAGATTCATAGGTCTGAAGTTAATCCAAGTCTGTTTTGGATTTGTTGTTACATAACAGAACATAAGGTTGTGTTGCAGAATCAAGAACATTATTTTATTTCAGCTGATCTTTATAGACTAAATACCTTTTCTCCAGAATAAAAATGTGAGCTGGAGCAGATTAATTTTGGAGCCCTTCCCCAAGGGTTTTGTTTTACCGCCCTGAGGATCTCAATATCACGCCATTGTTCCTGTAGGAGTTTCTCTCTTTACCCATGTGGTGCAGGACTCAGCTAAACATGGATTCCAACCTCTGGTTTCCCTTATAACTAATTCTGTACCCTTGAAAACACTGCCTTATGAATGTGAGACTCAGTCTCTTCATCTATTAAATTAGGTTTTTTAATAAAAATCAGCTTTCACACTTACAATGTTTGGGTGACATAACATTTATACAGGACCAGACACTATTTTTTTTAACTGTTCCCCTTACACTCTTCACATGGCCTCCTGGTGAATATGTTTTAACTAGGCTACAAAGCAATTTTTTAATTTTACATTATTGAATTTTATAATGCAATTATAAGAGTACATAGACTATAAATGAGAGGTGAAAACAGCCTCCACACAGCCTTGTATTTTTGGCGAGCACCTCAGCAAGGCCTTAACAGCAGAAGGAAGGATGTTGTTGGAAAGGAGTGGTGAAAAGGAAAAAGTTCCGAAAGGAGGAGGTGTGTGACCACCTTGATTCTTACACTAAAATATTCAAAGTACTTAGAGTTCTTCATGTCAAGAAAACTGGATATGCAGTCCACCCACTGACCACCAGAAAAAGAACTTAGAGACCTCCGACCTGTACCAACTTGCGCCACACCGTGTCATCTGAACTCTCGTGGGAACACTAGCCTTCCTCGGGGAGGAGCAAGGCCAATTTGTTAACGAGAGAGCAAGAGATTCTGCAGGAACTTCTTAAGTGCTCTTAAAGCAAACATTTGAATCACAGCAACAGACACTTTTTGAATCTGGGGCTTTCCATTTCACCATTCACTGAATGTTTATTCACAAGCAGGAATTATATAATTTTCTTCAAGCTCTTAAAGCTTGATCAGTGCCAACTATGAATCTGCTGCTATAGGAATATAAATATAAAGAAAACCAAGTAATTCCCGAATGTCAAGGAGCTTTCATTCTGGAAAGGGGAGTCTTTAAAAAATTGCCTTGATAATTGAAAAAAACTTTTAAGTGTATCATTATTTTTTCCATTTGAAATGGGAAACAGCCCCAGAGGGAAAAAGTGAAAGTAGAAGAACTAGAAAAACAAAAGTAGGAAAAGATTTATTCATCTTAGTACAATGACTACAGCCAGACTGAATCAGTCTTTCTCTGCATAAACATTCTGTAGTGGTAAGAATGTCTCACACCCGACCCCGGCTTGAAGGAAAAAAAAAACGTTAACTTCTGTAAAATGATGAACTTGTTACTAGTTTTCCATAACATCTGAACACAGTTAATGTAATCAATTCAGTCAAATACTTTCTAGCAGTTTGAAAACAATGTGTTTTTATAACTTGAAATCAATTATATGGATCTATATGGGCCTTCACTACTAATTAGCTTAGTGTAAACTATATTTTTGAAGTAATAATACTTGCTACCAACAGGACAGCTAAAAGTTCTGACTTCTTGGACAAAATTTGAGTGTCAACCTGTCAACTATAAGTGAAAGGAAACCCTACTTTCAAGGATCGGGGGAAGCAGGGGAACTTGGCTGAAAGAAAAAGGAAGTTGGCAGGAGCCATGTCTGTAACTGACCCTTTCAGAACTGACTTTTGATGAATGAATTATCTTATTAATGTAGAAGCAACAGCAGCAATGGCCACAGAGCACGTGGGTCCATAAGTGGACCCATCAGAATTGCCAGTTTCCTTTCTGGCAGGTGATTGGAACCAAACCACTGATCCTTCTGATGAAGTGAACATCCAGGGGTTCTTGGATTTTCCAAAGATGAAATTAACCTATAGAGGGGGAAATAAGGTCATTCCTGAGCTATTGATTTTAATAGTAATTTTGAAATGCTTTCCACCCCCAAGCTAGTGTTAAAGGATATATTGTAAATGCATCATAAATCTATTTTTATTAAAATATTTTGAGTAAAGCAGCCAACTATCATGACGTCTAGGTTTGTTCTCTTGTATCCACTTTAGCCTCTGGCCCCCCATGCCGCATCGGAGGGCACCGGCTGCAGCTCTGTCCCTCAAGGGTTGTGTTTCTAGGGCTCCTTTATCTGAAGGCCTGAGACTCCCACAAGAAAAACAACCTTATACGCTTTCTACAGAAAAGGAAAAGAGCAATGGTGAATCACTTAAAATATCAAACAGTGGGTATAAATCACTCAGTACCTCATCCCCTTTTTGCTGATGTAAAGTCCATTACCATGGAAACAGGGATTAGAAATAGCAACCTATGAGAAACACTGGGTTTACTGGAGCACATGGAAGTTTTAGTTTGGTTTTCAGCCAAATCTTGAAAAAGCAAATCTTTCACTAATACCTACATGCTATTTTTATCACCTCTGAGAAGAAATGTTTGGATTATGAATTAAAAAGAAATTATTTTGTTCCTGCTTAAAAACCATCAAAAACAGCACAAATTAGTTTGGGAATTAGGAAGCACTATAAAATTTACAAGGCTTTCTTTGGTCATCCCCTCCCCCCCAACTTCTCATCTCTGCTCTGCCTAATGTAGGTATACGACAACAAAATAGTGACAACAATCTGTCCTGATATGCAGATTCAGTCATAGGTTTGACACAGAGTTTCGATTGATATCTGTGCATAAGTGTGAAATCTCCAGGCTGTTTTCATTCACAGACAAAAGAAGTTTATCTGAGATTTGAAGAGATATCTAACAATATGTTATTACATAAATTAGATGCCTCCTTGCTTGCATAAAGCTCAAAGTTTCAGCTTGGGAGACAGCATGGCATCATAAAGTAACCAAATGATCTGTGGTCGGAAGGTGAGGGTGTAACCGAAAGCAGACCCAACAAGGCCGAATCTCTCTCCACCCTCGCCTCTCACATTTACTTGCTCATCCTGCAAAGCCTACCTCAAATTCACCTCTTCTATGAAGCCAGGCCTCCAGGTTTATAGTATATATTATTCAAAGGTTGGTTCTCTTTCCATTTTGATGGTGGTTTTTTTAGCCATGCAGAACCTTTTTATTTCGATTCAGTCCCATTTGTTTATTCTTTCCTTTATGTCCCTTGCTCTAGGGCACATATCAATGAAGATGTTGCGTGGAATGTCTGAGATTTTCCTGCCAATGTTTTCCTCTAGGACTTTTACGGTGTTGTGACTTATGTTTAAGTCTTTTATCCACCTTGAGTTTATTTTTGTGTATGGTGTAATTTGGTAATTGAGTTTCATTTTTTTGCATAGAGCTGTCCAGCTATCCCAACACCATTTTTTTGTTTTTTTGTTTATGTAATTATTTTTCAAGTACAGTTTTCTGTCTATTATTCCCATCCCATCTCACCCCCCGTGTTCCCTCCTCCCTCCCATTTCCACCCTTCTCAGTTGTTGTCCATGTATCCTTTATATATGTTCTTCTAAATCGCTCCCTTATTTCCCCTGAAATTCCCTCCCCTCTTCCTTCTGGTCACTGTCAGCCTGTTCTCTATTTCAGTGTCTTTGGTTATATTTTGCTTGCTTGTTTGTTTTGTTGTTTAGCTTCCTGTTAAAGGTGAGAACATATAGTATTTGTCCTTCAACACCTGGCTTATTTCACTCAGCATAATGCTTTCCAGTTCCATCCATGTTGTTGCAAAAGGTAGGAGCTCCTTCTTTCTTTCTGCGGCATAGAATTCCATTGCCAACACCATTTGTTGAAGAGGCTATTTTTACTCTATTGTATGCTTTTCCCCCCTTTGTCAAATATTAATTGACTGTAGAGACTTGGACACTTCTCCAAAGAGGATATACAGAGGACCCAGAGACATATGAAAAGATGCTCAACATCACTAGCCATGAGAAAGACACAAATTAAAACCACAATGAGATACAACCTCACACTAGTCAGAATGACAATCATAAACAATGCAACAGACAAGTGTTGGAGAGGTTGTGGAGAAAAGGGAACCCCAGTGCACTATTGGTGGCATTGCAGACTGGTGCAGCCACTGTGGAAAACAATATGGAATTTCCTCAGAAAACAAAAAATGAAACTGCTTTTTGACCCAGTAATTTCACTGCTGTGATTATACCCTAAGAGCTCTGAACACCAATCCAAAAGAACCTATGTACCCCAATGTTCTTAGCAGCACAATTTACAATAGCCAAGTGCTGGAAGCAATCTAAATGCCCATCGGTAAATGAGTGGATCAAAAACTGTGGTACATTTACACAATGGAATTCTATGCAGGAGAAAGAAAAAAGGACCTCCTATCTTTGCTACAGCATGGATGGAACTGGAAAGCATTATCCTGAGTGAAATAAGCCAGGCAGTGAGGGACAAATACCATATGATCTCACCGTTAACTGGAACATAATCAATGAAAGAAAAAAGCAAATAATATATAACCAGTGACCTTAAAATTAAGAACAATCTAACAATAGCCAGAGGGGAGAGGGGAGGGGACAGTGGGAAGAAGGGTTTTCAGGAACTACTATAAAGGACAAAACCCTCCCCCTTGGACAAAACCAATTACAGACAACTGTAATTGAGCAACAATAAAGTAATTTTTTTAAAAAAAGAAACCTACTTTTATGTACTTATTCATCCAAATGATGTTTCGAAGTAACTTAAAAGATCCAAATAAGACACCAGTGGTATCTGCCCTTTAGAGGCAAAGACACTGAGCTGTAAAGAAGTGAAGTAACTCCCACCTAGAGAGTAAGCAGCGGAAGCCAGGATCAAAAGCAAAGCCTCCTGTCTCCAGAACCTGGGCTCTGTATCATTTCACAATACTGCTTTCACCCCATAGATGTACTTTTTCAATCTGTTGCTATGTAACAACAAAAGGTAACTCTGAATTTATTAAATATATAAATAAGTTGATAGCTTATTAATTATCAAAGCAGCTTTATATGTTTCAAAAATAGGAATAAATGAATGGGAGAGATATCTTGTTTATTCTATGGCCTTGTGACCAAACCCACCCCTGGTCCCTTCACCACTGGCTGAGGTGGGCTTCAAACTAAACAAACCTGAGTAGAATCAGGAGAGCTGACTGTAGTTATTGCCACTGAAAGATTCTGGGTCCACACAGACCCATGCTTGACTCTCACATTCACCATTTACTAAATATGAGGTGCTACATAACTAAGTCACCTCCCTGACTCTCATTTTCCCTGTCATCAAAATTATTATAATACTGTCCAGCTCAGAAACTTACTGTGAGAAATAAGGTAAAATAAAGAACCTAGTAAAACAAATAATAGGCAATCAATAAATGTAGGTTCCTTACCTCCAGAAAATCTCTACTCCTCTCTCATTTGGAGATCAAGCCTGGCTAAGATGAGAGAAGACTTCACCCTCTGATTTAGACCACTAGCCACTGTCATTGCCACATTTCCAAAGAAATAAATTCTGTAGACAAAGAAAGCACTACCCAGAAAATGAGGACCAATAGTTCTATGAAGCAACATGCTGAGGGGGTTTTGCACTTAATTTTGGAGCTAAGACAAAGGTTTTAACCCAAAACATCATTCTGGCTGGATTGATGGGCTTGTGTAAATTATATAATTGACCTGATTCTTCTATTTTTGTTGTTTGTTTGTTTTTCATCTGCAAAAAGTTACTGTAAATTGTTATGGGAGAAACTCCCAGAGACTCAGTTATTCTCACCAATTCCATAAAGAATGATAGACCAGTGACTTTATTGGCATGCAAGCAGTCTATTCCCCTCTATGGATGGGCCTCGTTAAGGTGGGGGTGGGGAGCTGAAAGGCATAGATAGGTTCCGGGTGAAGCAGGGTAGCACAGGGCAGCAAAGGTAAAGGCAGCCAAAGTCTGGGGTGACAAGGGCATGGGTGGCCTAAGGCCGGAGGGCCTGGCCTGGGGGCCAGAGAGCCAAGAGCCCCAAGTCCCTGAGCCCTCTGTCCTGAGGACTTACATAGTTGGCGGGATGAGGGGTGAGGAGGAAGAAGTTGTATATTGACTGACAAGTAAAGATGGTGTTGGCTTTCCAGGATGAGAGTGTGAGTACCCAAAGGTATTAATTGGGCTTTTCCCTTTAGGCACTGTGGATGGCCCTTTCCAGCCTTCCAGGTCTTGAGATGAGAGCACAGTTTCAAAGGCTTTCTTTCCCAGATAATGGAAAAGATACACAGAATTTCAAGGACAGCTGAGGCAGTGGGTGGGAACATGTGTCCCTCCTCCTCCCTTCCTTTGTTTGCTACCTATCCTATCTGATATAATCATTATTAAGCTAATGTGTCTACAGTCTAGGGACATGGTAGGAGGTCTGCTAGGTAGTGGTCATCTTTAGTGATGGTGGTTGTATGTCTGCCATTGCTGGGATTCTGTCCATTTCCACCCAGGTGAAGATGGTTTTTTCCTTCACACACATCTGTATCTCCCACCCTCTTTCAAGGGACTGTTAAACTTTCAAGACTGTTAGACAGCAGGGTGCCCACTGGAGATGAGAAAACCTGCATTTGTGGCCTGCCTCCTCTGTTCCCTAGTCCTCACCAGCCATGGGAACTCCTTCTTCCCCTTCCTGTCTCTATAACTCCACTCTCCTCACACTTTCCTCTCTCCAGTTGCATCTATAAGCCTCTGCTCCCTTCCCCCAACCTCTTGTCTAATTTTTAGAGGTAAAAGTAGAGCTCTGTAGGCAAGTAGCAAAATATTTCTTTCTCATATTTAGGCTAGAGTCTTCTTTAAGTATTTGTTTCTGCTTCCATCTAAACCAGCAATACTCTCAGGGTACCAATAAAAAATAAAGAGCATAAATCTACAAGAAACAAACAGACATATCCTCTCTATACATATATATCTTTAAAATATATTATGTGCATGTGTATAGCCATATGATTATATATTGTACATTTATGTACTCATAGTATACATTCATTTTACTTATATTTTACATATATCCTTTCATTCAATCGCACATATTCTCTAAGAGCCTGCTATGTGCCGGACATCATTTCAGATACCGGGATGCAATCCCCACCTTCAAGGAGCATGTGTTCTAATGGGAAGAACAGGTAGTAAGTAAAGAAACAAATCATTTAATGTATACATTTACTTTGTTGTTTCTCCCAAAAGAATAAATAATATACATGGATAATGTATAAATTATTTTTATAGAAAATATGGTGTGTTGATCATCTTCCTCACAGAAAAAAAACAATAATAGTTAATATTTATATAATGCTAGCCAAGGAGCTCAGCACTATTTTAGGGACTTTATATACATTAACTAATTTAATATTTGTAATGATAGTACCTGAAGTAGGTGCTATTTTCCTCCCCAGTCTAGAGAAGAGCAAGCTAAATACAGACAGGACGATGACTTTCCTGATGTCATAAAGCTTGATAGTGATAGAGACAAGGTTCAGAGTCAGGCACTCTGGCTCCAGAATCTGAATTAATAACTTCTTGTCATCTTATAAGTCTCTTATAATGTAAAATTTTTTGAATATATACTATATAAATTAATTTTTACTTCTACTGTATATGTGTTTACATATACTTTAATGTATGAAGTAATATAATTTATAATAAATATGAGAGCTTTGAAAAATAAGGAGATAAATTGATAGGTTTATATTAAGTAGTAACTCAGGTGGAGCAGATTAACACAAATTCAGGTGCATAGTATCTGGTCACAGGCCTGGTGAACATGTTTTATTTCATCCCTATCAAGGAGAAGGATCAGCAAAAGTTTATATTCTCTTGCTACAAATAATAGTTTAGATCTTTGGTCTTTTCCCCTGGGCTGTATTTTAACTCTTTTACTTGCTCTCATAATGTAATCCAAAGGAAACTGAACCATCTGAACATTCTACCAAACACCTTCATGGTCCACCACATTGAAGACATCAAAGTAATTCAGTTCGATGAGCAAACAGTTAGACTGGATCAGCAAAATGTGACAAAGACACCTGAGGCCTTGGGAAGATTCATGCAATCCAGAGAGTGTAAGGTAAACCTTATGAGGATTCAGGCGCCCCACATCATTGAAATTTTGGGGTCTAATGGTCAGGGACATTCTGGGACATGACTTCCAAAGTGGACACATAATCACATCTGAACCTTTTACCACTGAGAAAGAAGTCTAATTTATGGTTGGTCTCTTTGGGTTCTATTACCACAAAGATTAAAGTGAGCACACACACAAAAATTCAAATATAATGAAAGTTTTTTTAAAATATTTTATTCATTTATTTTTAGAAGGGGAGGGAAGGAGAGAGGGAGAGAAATATTAATGTGTGGTTGCCTCTTGTGTGTCCCCTGCTGGGACCTGGCCTGCAACCCAGGCATGTGCCCTGACTGGGAATCAAACTGTGATCGTCTGGTTTGCAGGCCTATGCTCAATCCACTGACCTACACCAGTCAGGGCGACAGTTTTCTGATATAGTCACTTTTTTGGTCCTGACAGATATGACTAGATACATTATACGTTTGGTAAACAGCAATAAATAAGCTTAAATGAAATAGAAAACATAAAAAGAGGAGAAAGCTCAAGATAAGAAGAGCTTGCAGTGGAAAGTGAATAGAGCCTTTCATCCAAATTGTAAGTTCTCTACACATGTATGCACATGTTCTTTCAGAGTTCCTATTATTCATACCTATACTTAATATAAGCCTAAACGAGATGCCACTTAATCCCCACTGGTATGGCTAATACAAAAAAACAACAGTAATATCTGTTGGCAAGCATGCAGGAAAATTAAAACTCATACAATTCCTAGAGGAACTGTAAAATGATGCAGCTACTTTGGAAAAGAGTTCAGCAGTAGGTTCCTAAAAATGTTAAACATAGAATAAACATATGACCCAGTAACCCAATTCTCAGGCATATACCAAAGGAAAATGAACACATATGTTTATGTAAAAACACGTACATGAATATTCTCAGAAACATTATTCACAATAGCTAAAAACAACTCAGATGTCCATGACATTATAAAATGGATTAATAAATGTGATATATCTATACAATGAAATATGTTTCAACAAAAAAGGAATGAAGTACTGATATACAACAATAAGGATAAACCTTGAAAACATTATTCTCCGTGAAAGAATCCAAGTACAAAAGACCACATATTGTATGCTTCCACTTACGTAACAGAATAGACAAATTCCAAGACAGAACGTGTATTAGCAGGAGAGGGAAGTGGGTAGTGACAGCTAATGGATATGAGTCTCTTTCTGCAACGATGACAATGTTCTCAAATTGACCGTGATAATGAGCACACAACTGAATATGCTAAGTATATATTTATACTGAATATACCAAATATATTTTTAAACACCATTGAATTTTGGTGAGTTTTATACTTTAAAAGGGTGAATTTTATGCTGTGTGAATCATGCCTAAACAAAGCTTTTTAATTAACTTTAAAAGACAGTTTACTAATTAAAGGCCTTCCATTTCAAAATCAAGAAATATTTTTAAAATCTCTTTGCATTAAACCTGAAAAAAGTAAGTTGATATAAAGAAACAGAGATCACTAAGTTAGACATCTGTATGAGATGTCTGCAAAGGATATGAGAAACAGAATTATAAATGAAGGGTAGTGAAGAGACAAGTGCCTCCTTAGATTTTTTTTTATTTTAATTGTTGTTCAAGTACAGTTTTCTGTCTTTTACTCCCATCCCAGCCCACCCATCCAGCCCACCCCACTCCTTCCCATTTCCACCCCTCCCCTAGTTTTTGGCCATGTGTCTTTTATACTTGTTCCTGTAAACCCTTCTCCTTTTCCCCTGAAATTCCCTCCCCTCTCCCCTCTGGACACTGTCAGCCTGTTCTCTATTTCAGTGTCTTTGGTTACATTTTCCTTGCTTATTTGTTTTGTTGTTTAGCTTCCTGTTAAAGGTGAGATCATGAGGTATTTGTCTTTCACCACCTGGCTTATTTCGCTTAGCATAATGCTTTCCAGTTCCATCAATGCTGTTGAAAAGGGTAGGAGCTCCTTCTTTCTTTCTGCTGCATAGAATTCCATTGTGTAAATGTACCATAGTTTTTGGATCCATTCATTTACTGCTTCATCCACCTAGGTTGCTTTCAGCTCTTGGCTATTGTAAATTGTGCTGCTATGAACATTGGAGTGCATAGGTTCTTTTGGATTGTTGTTTCAGGGTTCTTAGGGTGTAATCCTAGGCAAATCCATTTTTAGTTTTCTGAGAAAATTCCATACTGTTTTCAATAGTTGTTGTACCAGTCTGCAATCCCACTAACAGTGCACTAGGGTTCCCTTTTCTTCACAATCTCTCTAGCACTTGTTGTTTGTTGTTTTGTTTATGATGGCCATTCTGACCAATGTGTAGTGGTATCTCACTGTGGTTTTAATTTACATCTCTCTGATAGCTAACGATATTGAGCATCTTTTTATGTGTCTCTGGATTCTCTGTATGTCCTCCTTGGAGAAGTGTCTCTTCAAGTTCTTTGCCCATTTAATTGGGTTGCTTGTCTTAGAGTGGAGTCACATAAGTTCTTTATATATTTCGGATATTAAACCCTTGTCTGAGGTATCATTGGCAAATATGTTTTCCCATATAGTTGGTTCTCTTTTTAATACTGTTTTCTTTAGCCATGCAGAAGCTTTTAATTTTGATGAGATCCCATTTGTTTATTCTTTCCTTCATATCCCTTGCTCTAGGGGACATATCAGTAAAAATGTTCCTGCATGAAATATCTGAGATTTTCCAACCTATATTCTCCTCTAGAACTTTAATGGTATTACGGCTTACATTTAAGTCTTTTATCCACCTTGAATTCATTTTGGTGTATGGTGTAAGTTGGTGCTCGAGTTTTATTTTTGTGCACGTAACTGTCCAGTTCTACCAACACCATTTGTTGAAGAGGTTATCTTTATTCCATTTTATGTTGCTGCCCCCTCTGTCAAATATTAATTGACCGTAGAAACTTGGGTTTATTTCTGGGCTCTCTGTTCTCTTCCACTGGTCCATGTGTCTGTTTTTATGCCAGTACAAGGCTGTTTTGATTACAGTGGCCTTGTAATACAGTTTGGTATCAGGTATTGTGATCCCTCCTACTTTGTTCTTCTTTCTCAAAATTGCAGCAGTTATTTGGGACTCTTTATGGTTGCATATAAATTTTTGAAGTGTTTGTTCTATGTCTGTGAAATATGCCATTGGTACTTTAATAGCTATTGCATTGAATCTGCAAATTGCTTTGGGTCGTGTGGACACTTTGATGATGTTAATTTTCCAATCCATGAACATGGTATATGTTTCCATTTGTTTGTGTCTTCCTTGATTTCTGTCTTCAGTGTTGTGTAGTTTTCTGAATACATGGCTTTCATTTCCTTGGTTAGATTTATTCCTAGGTATTTTATTTTTCTTTTTGCTATATTGAATGGGATTTTTTTCTTGATATCTGCTTCTGCTGTTTCATTGTTGGTATACAAAAATGCCTTTGATTTCTAGATATTTACTTTGTATCCAGCTGTTTTGCTGAATTCACTCATTAGGCCGAGCAGTTTTGGGGGTGGAGTCTATAGGATTTTCTATGTACACTATCATGTCATCTGCAAACAATGACAGTTTTTTTTACTCCTTTCTGACTTGGATGCCTTTTATTTCCTTTTTTTGTCTGATCGCTGTGGCTAGAACTTCCAATACTATATTGAATAGAAGTGGTGAAAGTGGACAGACAACCTTGTCTTGTTCCTGATCTTAGTGGAAAAGCTTTTGGTTTTTGCCCATTGAGTATGATTTTGGCTGCAGGTCTCTCATATACAGCCTTTATTATGTTGAGGAATGCTCCCTTTATTCCCACTTTGCTGAGTGTTTTTATCATGAATGGGTGCTGTACCTCATCAACTGCTTTTTCCGCAACTCTTGATATAAGAGATGTGATTTTCATCTTTGCTTTTGTTTATGTGATGTATTGCATTTACTGATTTGCCAATGTTGAACCATCCTTGCATCCCTGGAATGAATCCCACTTGGTCATGGTGTATGATCTTTTTAATGTATTGTTGGATGAAGTTTGCCAATATTTTGTTGAGGATTTTAACACCTGTGTTCATCAGTGATATTGGCCTGTTGTTTTCTTTCTTTGTTGTGCCACATCTGGTTTTGAGATTAAGATGATACTGGCTTCATAAAAAGAGTTTGGGAGTCTTCCATCATTTTTAATTTTTTCAAATAGTCTGCGAGGGATAGGGGTTAGCTCTTCCTTAAATTCTTTGTAGAATTCTTCTATGAAAACTATCTGGTCCAGGGCTTTTGTGTGTTGGGAGTTTTTTTATTACTGCTTCAATTTCTTCTGTTATAGGTCTGTTCAGACTTTCTGCTTCTTCTTCATTGAGTTTTGGAAGATTATATTTTTCTAGAAAGTTGTCTATTTCCCTAGGTTTTCAAATTTCTTGGCATACAGTTCTTCATAGTAGTTTCTTACAATCCTTTGTATTTCTGTGGTGTCAGTTGTAATCTCTCCTCTTTCACTTCTGATTTTGTTTATTTGGGTCCTCTTTTTTTCATAATGAGCCTGCTTAAATGCTTGTCAATTTTGTTTATCTTTTCAAAGAACCAGCTCCTGGGTTCACTGATCCTTAGAATTTTGTTTTTCATCTCTATGTCATTTAATTCTGCTCTGATCTTGGTTATTTCCTTCCTTCTACTTGCTCTGGGCTGTCTTTGTTGTTGTTCCTGGAGTTCTTGCAGGTGCCTTCCTAGAATTTTAATAAAAGGAAGGACATTTAGGGTAATAAACAGCTCTGTTCAAACGGGTCCTCAGTGTGAAAGTACAGCTGATAGTATAGACAATAAGAATATAATATTTTCAGTTTTCCAAAGATTACTTAAAAAAACAAATAGTTATCTTCTTATTCTTTCATAAATGTTAAGAAACACTGGATCAGTCTTGCTGAGTTATGATACCCACTGAGACACTGTATTTCTGATCCCAAATCCCATCCTGGCACTTGGAACCATATCACTCTCCAAGGCTATTTTCTAATATTTTATAATTCCAAGTGAGGCCAGCCCTGGACTTTCCAGTCCTGCTCTCCAACAATCTATTGAGATAATGAGACTTCATAGTCACCATTTCATTGTTGTCAATTATTCACCTACCCTATGACTGAGATTGCAGCACTTTTTAACACTACATTTCATTTTCCGGAATGAAGTTCTCAGTCCAAAGCATTTGGGCAATTCTTCCAGCCCAAGAGCAGGTCTAATTTCTGATCCCATCCCCCACCACAATCTCTGTCCTATCTTAGCTAACAGAACACTTCAAGATGAACCTCAGGATCTAAATAATGACATTCCTTTGCTCACTTCATTAAGCTCAAAAAACCTCTGATATCTTTGGACCCCCTTTTCTATTATTGTTCATAACCCACAAATCAATCACCATGGTAGTCATGGCTTCTGCTTGCCAGTACTCAGATCTCTCTACTATCGGGCCCACAGAACATCTCCGATCCCTGATCACATGAAGCTAAGCATGACCATGTGATTTCCTTAGGTCAGAAACATGGTACTAAAAGTTATCTTCCAGTGGAAGAATTTAATTGTTAGGGTCTGACTTTCTGGCTCATTTTTTTTCCTATCATAGTGATCATAAAAGCACTTGGTATGGATGAGTCATAAGATCAAAGAACCCTGTAAGGCTGAGCCAACACAAGCAGGAACACTGCCCTGAAGAATCACTTAAACCTGCAAAGTGCATAAATGAGAAATAGATTTATGTTGTATCAAGCAGCTGAGACTCTAGTTTTGTTTGTTAATGGAACATAACTGGTTTGTCCTAAGTGACACAGTCACAAAGTATAATCTAAATGACATATGTACAAATACATTTTACTACATGAAAAACTGGAAACACCTTCAATATCACAATAAAGAATTTGTTAAACAATTTATACTGCAATGGAATGATGTGCAGTTGGGAAACATGTAATGACATTGAAAGATACCCAAGATATACTATTCTTCACATTAATTTTATTGTGTTTTTTCCATTATCGTTGATCTCCCCTATATCCTCTTCCACCTCCACCTATCCCCTCCCCACTGCAATAACCACACTGCTGTGAGGTTATTTCTTGAATTCCATGAGTTCTTTCTCTTCTTTCTCTTTTGCTCAATGCCTCCACCCCAACCCCCAATCCCCAGAGCTGTCAACCTGCTCTCTGTCTATGAGTCTGTCTCTATCTTGCTTCTTAGTTCAATTTGTTCATTAGATTCCACATCTGAGTGAAATCATAGGCTATTTGTCTTTCTCTGAATGGCTTATTTCACTCAGAATAATCTTCTCCAGGTCCATCCATGCTGTTGCGAATGGTGAATTTTTTTCTTCTTTCTTGTGGCCAAGTAGTATTCCACTGTGTAAATGTCCCATAGCTGATTTATCCACTCATCTACTTACTGATAGACACTCGGGCTGCAAACCTTGGCTATTTTAAATACTGCTGCAATGAAAATAGGGGTGTGTATATTCTAGATATACTATTTAGATGGAAAAAAGCAGTTGCAAAGCAGCAGATATAAGGCAATTACATTTTTAAAAAGAGAAGTGTATGTACATATACATATATACATGTAACAAATACAGTGTATTCATGTAAGTGCATATGTGAATATATTTTATCTTATTACTATATACAGAAGAAAATCTGTAAGAATATTTTACAAACTAAATAGAATTACTGAACATTTTTTCTCCTTAATATGTTTCTATATTATTAGATTTTTTACAAGGATTATAGTTTATTATTATAAACAGAAATATTTGATGTTTTTAATATGACATGCATCTCCTTCTCTCCTTTCCATCTCATCATCTTCAAGATTACCACATCTCCCTTGGGTTAAAAAGAAAAAAGAAGCACCCAACTCTTCATGTATAGTGTTTGCATTTAGTATTTTGTTGTTGTTGTTCTACTTTTTGAAAAATACATATTCACCAGCAGAGAGTGTACTGTATAGTCTACTTGTTTATTTCCATCCCAAATTCTGAGACAATTTTAAATTACTTTGTTGATACATTATATCCAATGCTTTTTACTGCTACCTCTTTAGTTGTTTGGTTGGTCTTCACGAGATTTCTTCTTGGCTAGACTATGAAATATATGCATTCCACATGTGCTTTCAGCTCCAGCATTGCAATGCTTCTGGTTGATGTTGTAAGTAGGCAATAACTTCAGGCAAAGGAAGAATTCACCACTCAGCTGGTAGTTTGTTGTGTTCAAAGTTCATGTTCAAAATGTAAAATTTTTTTTATTCTCACTTGAGGACATTTTTTACTGCTTTTATGGAGAGAGGAAGGAAGGGAGAGAGAGAGAGAGAAAGACAAAGAGAGAGAGAGGAAGAGACAAAGAAACATTGATGTGAGAGAAGATATGATGTGATGTGATGTGATGTGATGTGATGTGATGTGATGTGTTGTGAAGAGGATACAAATAAGTGGAAACACATACAATGTTCATGGATAGGAAGAATCAACATCATTAAAATGTCCATACCACCCAAAGCAATCTATAGATCAATGCAATTCCTATAAAGATTCCAACAACATATTTCATAGAATGAGAACAAATATTTCAACCACGAAAGGTCCTGCATCGTGACAGCAATCCTGAGAAAGATGTACACAGTTGGAGGAATCATGCTACCTAATATCAAACTATACTATAAGGCCGTAGTAATCAAAACAACATGGTACTGGCATATAGAATGATACTCAACATCACTAATCACCAGAGAAATACAAACTAAAACCACAACAATATATCATCTCACACCTGTCAGAATGGCCATCATCAGTATATCAACAAACAAGCACTGGTGAGGATGTGAGAAAAGGGGAACCCTGGTGGGAATGCAGACTGATGCAGCCACTGTGGAAGGCAGGATAGAGTTACCTCAAAAAATTAAAAATGGACCTGCCTTTTGACCCAGCAATCCTACTTCTTGGAATATATCTAAAGGAACCTAAAACACTAATTCAAAAAAACACATAAACACCTCTAAGTTCATGGCAGCATTACTTATAATCACCAAGATATGGAAGCAGCCCAAGTGTCCATCAATAGATGAGTGGATAAAACAACCATGGGACACTTACACAATTGAATAGTACTTGGCCATAAAAAAAAAAATTTACCCTTTGCAATAGCATGGATGAACCTGGAGAACATTATTCTGAGTGAAATAAGCCATTCAGAGAAAGACAAATAGCCTATGATTTCACTCAGATGTGGAATCTCATGAGCAAATTGAACGAATAAGCAAAATAGAGACCAACTCACAGAGAGCAGGATGACAGTTACCAGGGGGTGGGGAGGTTAGGGGATGGAGGGATTGAGCAAAAAAGAAAAAGGACTCATGGACATGGACAACAGTGTGGTGATTCCATGCATGGGACAAAGGCAGGTATCAGGGGATAATTAATAATGGGAAAAAATACAATAAAACTTTTTGTTAAGTCCATTAAAAATAAATTTTATAAAAGAGCATACTTATCAATAATTACTTTAAATGTAAATGGACTAAATTTGCCAACCAAAAGGCACAAAGTAGGATGGATAAAAAAATAAACATGACATGTTCATAGGCCACCTATCAGAGACTCAAGTCAGAAGTAAGGACATACATAGACTGAAAGTGAAGAGACAGAAAAAATATTCCATGCAAATGGAAATGAAAAAACAAACCTGGATTAGCTATACTCAGATCAGACAAACTAAGTGTTAAAACTGTAATAAAAGACAAGGAAGTGTACTATGTAATGATAAAGGGTTTGGTCCAGCAAGAAGAAATACCAAACATATATGCACTAAACACAGGAGCACCAAAATATGTAAGCCAACATTAATAAGCCTAAAGGGAGACATTGAAAGAATTAATGTTCTCAAGCACGTTATGTTTAAGTAGGAGGAACGATGCCATTTTATACACTTCATTGGCAGTGGTGTTTCAGTACTTCGATCTAAAAACTAGCAGATGGAGGCCTTATTTAAGCTGCAGACCACTTTTAAAAATGCAGATTGAGATGGAGTCGTTAGTGAGACAGAATTTTATTTCTTGATTATCCATATTGATCCAACCAGTGAACTATTTTAGGAAACTTTTCAGTTTAGAATCACAAGATCAGCCTCAGTAGTCAGACTGCCTGGATTCAAAGTCCGTTCCTGCCATTCACTGACCACATGACTTCAGACAACCTCCTCTATTTCTCCATCTGCAAAATAGGAATAATAATGGTAACTAATGACATGCGTATTGAGCAGATTAAATAACAGCTAGAGATAGCACTTTGTATGGACCCTTGTCAGCTGGCAACTCAGTAAATGTTAGCTGCCGCTAGTTAGTATTATTGATGTAATTGCTATTGAAATTGCTGCTACTTTGTTTTGTCATATGTTGATGTTTCATTGGACCTTATCAGAAATATTTCTTTTTTTACAATTTTATTTATTTATTTATTTATTTATTTATTTGTTGTCAGAGAGTAGAAGGGAGGGAGAAAGAGAGGCCAAGAAATATCAGTGTGTGGTTGCCTCTCGCACACACCCCTACTGGGGACCTGGCCCACAACCCAGGCATATGCCCAGACTGAGAATCAAACCAGTGACCCTTTGGCTCACAGGCCAGCACTCAATCCACTGAGCAACACCAGCCAGGGCAGGAATATTTCTTTTAGTGGTAGTGTTCATCTTGTAATAAACTAAAAGAGTCAGTTAAAGGTCTGATTTTCTGATTTAATTTTTGTGTGTGTGTGTTTCTCCTTAGAAAAATAAAATCTACAATGATACTGACTGAAAATCAACACTCTAATATCTTGCTAAATGTTTGGGAGATAGTACCAAAGATTCATTTTTCTCAGTAAATTTCAGTTTACTCTTGGTTTACTTTAGAAATTCAGTAATAGAAATCAGTATCAAGCAAGAAAAATCAGAACCTTAATAAGTTTTTTTTAATTCTTAAGAATTAATGTGCCTGTGTTATCCTAATATATTTAGCATCTCCTTTTTAACCCACTGTAATATTATATTAATAAATTTATAGCCCTGGCTGGTGTAGCTCGGTGGATTGAGGGTGGGCCTGGGAACCACACGATCACAGTTTGATTCCCAGTCAGGGCACATGCCTGGGTTGCAGGCCAGTTCCTAGCAGGGGACTCACAAGAGGCAACCATACATTGATGTTTCTCTCCTTCTCTCCTTCCCTTCCTCTCTAAAGATAAATAAATAAAATGTTTAAAAATAAATAAATAAATAAATTTATAGTAATTTAGAAAAGTATATTAACTATAAGATCACCAGGCAAATCTGGTTTTGTACATTTTTTTCTTTAAAATGTACATTCTTTCCATGCTCCACCACACTTTAATGATTGTGAGATATGTTTCCATCAATTTGAATAAAATGGATTTAAAGGATATTTATAGTTTGTGAGGGGAAACGCTGTTAATTATTGTTTCTCATACTGATTCTTGGGAGTGTTTTCAAGGGTTCCAGAGTGCCCTGGGGATTTAATCTCTAGTGTCATGTGTTTAGCTTGATGTTAAAATGGCACCATTAAAAAGAGGTTGGGGGACATTCAAATGATCTTATAACTGAATACTGTCACTCAATTTCAGTGCTTGTGTTTATGTTTGTGTTTATGACTACATAGTCGACCAAGAAAACTGCTTTAATTATCACTAGTTAATGAAGAAGAATGTATTTACTTAACACCTAAATGATCAATCTGTGTCAAGTGAAGAACTAATGACAACATGGCTGGCTGTACAAAGATTTCTTTATAGCCCTGACTGGTGTAGCTCAGTGGATTGAGCACAGACCTGTGAAGCAAAGGGTCACTGGTTCGATTTCCAGTCAGGGCACATGCCTGGGTTGCAGGCCAGGTCCCCAGTAGGGGACCCATGAGAGGCAACCACACATCGATGTTTCTCTCCCACTCTTTCTCCTTCCTGTCCCCTCTCTTTAAAAAATAAATAAATAAAATATTTTTTAAAAACGATTTCTTTATAGACCACCTCGTAAAAAATAGTAGCAAAAGTGAGTCATCACAAAATGTGTTGTGTTATAGACATACCAAGCTCCAAAGATCCTACCTTTAATAGTCAGCATTCACTTAGCAAGTGACAATTTCCTCTCGGCAAAACCTCATCCATCACATTAAATTAATTTTGTTAATTTATATTTTAATGTTTTTGTAGTTTTGCACACATGTTAGTTTTGTTGTCACTTAAGATCCATAAGCATTGGAAGTTCAAGCCTAGCTTAATGTTGATTCATATATAAATAATATAATAAAAATATATCATCAATACTGGGCAGTCTTAGAATATATTTTTAGAGCCCTGGCTGGTGTAGCTCAGTGGATTGAGCGCGGGCCTGCGAACCAGATGATTGAGGTTCGATTCCCAGTCAGGGCACATGCCTGGGTTGCAGGCCGGTTCCTTGCAGGCTAACTACCAGCAGGGGATGCACAAAAGGCAACCATACATTGATGTTTCTCTCCCTCTCTCCTTCCTCTCTAAAGATAAATAAATAAATAAAATTTAAAAATATATATATTTTTAAATGCTATGATAAATCTTTCTAACTTCTATCTGTAGCTGCTTACATATTTTAATAATTTCATTTGTACTGACGTTCAAGATGTCTTTGAAAACTTATTTTTCCTACTCATGCTTTTCTATAAAATGCTGAAATATAGCAAGCACTGTTTTAATTGCCTTTCATGTATTAATTTGTTTATCATAATTCTTTGAGGGAAGCTACCCCCATTGCTTAGATTAAGAAACTAAGGTTGAGTAGGAATAAGAAATCTGCTCAAGGTCTTACAATAAGTAAGTGGCAGAATGGGAATTCCAATCCAGGTATTCTGCCTACAGGGTTCATATGAGTTTAGCCACTGAGTTTTATTGCCTCTGCAATGTATATATCATTTATAACATATAATTTCCCTAAAGTTATTCAAACATTAAAAACTTTCTCTCAATTTTGCCTTTTTTGAAGATTTTATCTATTTTTAGAGAGAGGGGAAAGGGAGAGAAAGAAAAGAAGAGAAACATTAACATGAGAAAGAAACATCAACAAGTTGCCTGGGCCTGAAAGTGAACCTGCAACCCAGGAATGTCCCCTGACCAGGAATCGAACCACAAGCTTGTGCTTTGCAGGATGACACCCAACCAACTGAGCCACACAAATCAGGGTTCCGTTCTACCTTTTAATGGCATTTAAGGTACAACAACGAATTTAATTATTCCTGTAAGAATTCCATTAGTCTTACTTTCCATGAATAATTTATCTCCAATTTCTTAGCATTCCCTAAAATGGTTCCCTGAAAGTAAAAATACTGTTTATTTTTTAATGATCTTTAACGTGAACATTTCTTTGCCTCGACAATGTCCACTCATAGTGCCCTGAAATGTTGAGCCCCAAACATTCTGAAAACAAAGAGGGTTAAAGTTAAAAGGATTTCAGACCCAATGTTAAGTATTTAAAATAAAAGATGGGATTAAAGAGAGGACAAACGCAAGCATTGAGTCTATTAGATATCTAATAAATACACTCATACACATGTTCACTGTTATAAAGGGATTCATGGTAAGAAGCAAGTTCAGCTTTATTCCCAAAAAGATTTGGAATGCCATGGGTGCAGCTAATTTGGCAACTGTCAATCAACATCATATTAGAAAGGGAGAGTACAACCAAATTGGGCTATTGCTAGAGAGTTTAATAGAATGACTTTCTCCAAAGGAATGGGTAGAGTGTGCAGAAGCCCAGGGCACAGTGTAGTACCTCTGCTAGGAGCAAGAAGCCTTGTTTACCATCCTAACTAAGACTGTAGGTATGAGGAGGGAGCAGTTACCAGACACAAAAGAATAGTCTTTTGGAGGGTGACACCTGACACAAGTCACAACCTTTGGCAGAGGGAAGCACCCAGCCCATGGACATCCCTCAGGGAGGCTGCAAGGAAATGTGTACCTGACCTACCTCTCTCCTTCTGCCCTTCAGCTCTTGCCAAGGCTCCCTCCATGAGCCAAACCAAACCAGAACCAGCAGGACAAGGAAACGAAGTAGTGCACACCCTCAGCTCCTAGAACACAGAGGAGAGTGGAGAACAGCAGACAGTGGCACTGAAGGAGGCAACAGAAAATATCCAGTAATAACTCCACAGTTAGTGTTAATATTTTATATTTAATCACCAACTCAAGCTGATTTATTTCCAAATAGTTTTCCCCCAAAGGGCTCTATACCTAGAAATGTTCCTTAATTTCACATGACAGAAAATTATTTCTTTTTCTTCAGTAATTCCTTTAAGTCACTCTTCCAGTGAAAAGTTTCCAAGCCACCCTATCTAAAATTGCACTCATTTTTTTTGTTTCTTCCATTTCATTCAGTTCTATATTCTTAGTGCTTAAGATAGTGCCTGACACAAAAGAGATCCCTAAAATGTTACATTAAGTAATTAATTGTTGACTAGCTGTGTGACCTTCAATAAGCTACTTAACTTCTCTGTGCATCAATATTCTCATCTTACAAAGAGAATAATAAATAACTACCCATAAGGTTGGGATGAGAATTAAATGAATTTAAATATGCCAGGTGCTTAGAACTGTGCCTGCAATAAACATATGGATATTTACAACTCATTTACTGCAAACTGCTAAATTTAAAAAGTTATTTATGTTTGAGAATACTTTAAAGTACTAATAACTAAATTTTCTCAAAGCAAATAACAACTTCAGTTTTATCAACTCTAATATTTTCTTTTTGCTGTTTCAATTGAATCTATTATTAAAATACACAGGTGATGCATTCATAGCACGTATATCATTTAGAATGTTAAATATGCATTGTTCCATACACATGCAAATTTATAGTTTATTAGCCATGGTGGAAACCAATAAAGAAGCAAATGGGGAGAATACCTGCTTTTCTTTTTTTTTACAGGTATAATGAAAGCAGAAATTGGTCAAGTAAATTTGTCTCTAGCAATGATAATTTTTAGGCATATTTGACTTTTGACAGTGTTCTCACCCATCATTTAAAAATAAGGGATATGCCCTGGCGGCTGTGGCTCAGTGGATTAAGTGCAGGCCTGCGAACCAAACAACCGTGGTTCAATTCCCAGTCACAACACATGCCTGGGTTGCAGGCCGGTTCCTGGCAGGGGCCACAAGAGAGGCAACCATACATTGACATTTCTCTCCCCCTCTCCTTCCCTTCCCCTCTAAAGATAAATAAATAAATAAAAATCTTTAAAAAATTAAATAAAAATAGGGATAATAGCATATAGTTATATATTTTTAATTTATTCTTATCTTGAATTAATCTTGTTTATGCTCTTTATAAAAAAGATATAAAAGTTTGAATGCTTACTATTCAAAAGGGTACAGTTTTGCAAAAACTTAATGGCCTGTTTTCTCAGCCAAAAATATCATTAGCCAAACTTAACACAGTATATCTAATGTTTAAAAATGAAAGTTTTAACTGCCTCAGGGCTATAAAAATTTTATATGGAAACTATGCTTATTTTAATGCTGAATACATACCTTTAGATGTTTAGTAAGAATGGCAGATGATTAAAGCATATGACAGAAGAAAAGCACAAATAAATTATCTCTTTTTCAGTGGGTCGATGATTTGTTTTATGCTGAATTACATGTATCTATAAAAGCTGAATTGTTATCCTGACATATTGAAAATAATATTCATTATTTAGTTAAATAAGGTATTTGAGCATTGTCAACCAATGATAACAAAACACCACCATTGTGCTTAGAAATATTTGTGTAAATATATACTTCAATGAAGTGAAGATGTTTCTTTTCCTCATTGAGAGATGATATGGTAAAAATTTTACATTAATATATTTTTGATATTCATTCAAAAATTTGAAAGAGCCATGCATTCACAAAATTTCCCAAAGATTAGAAAATCATTATTCCAGTAAATCACAACGTGCTTTTTTTCCTTTGGTCATAACAAATTGACATTTTATTGTAGGTGTCTTCTTCTTTTCTTCTTTTTCTTTCTTTTATTTTTTGGAGGGCTAGTAAATACAACTACAACAAAAAAAACTGATGTAATTATTATAACATTAGCATCTTTAAGGAGTTTTTTTAGAGCCTCTTTCCATTCTCCTTCTTTCTAGAGCCCCTTCTCAACTTTATTATCACTATAGAAACAGACTGTAAGGGCAATTAACTGAATCAGGACATTTATGATATACTTTGTACCCTTTGTATACTTTGCTCCCTTACATAAAGTTTCTATCAGTTATGTTCAATGTATGCATTCATCTGTCCACTGCAAAGCATTGCCTCAGGGCTGAGAGATCCCGGCACACCTGACAAACACCCTAACCCCACTCTCGCTGCCACGCCTTCTTCCTTCCCTACTGCCTCAGTGAAAATAATAATAATCACCAGTTACCGAGCACTTCTTAGGTAAAGAAGTGCTGATATGTTTTTAAAAGAATTGTCCGTTTAATTCTCACAACCTGGCCAGGAAGGTTAGAGAAAGTATGGTATAGTTCAGTTCAACTTCTGGCTCTGCCATTTACTAGCTGTGTTCCTTGGGTAAGTAATTTAACCTCAATTTAACTAGATCTCAATTTCTTTTTCTTTATTTTTTTTTTGTGAAATTGGAGTGATAACAGTATCCTTCCTTTATCTGTAAATTAGGAATCATAATAGTCACCAGCACAGGAGTTCTTGTGAATATTAAATTATTTAATATAATGTAAAGAGCATAGAATAGTGCCTGGCTCAATAAATGTGAAACATTATTATAGTTGCTGTTTTATCAATAAGGAATCTGATATATTTAAGTCACCAGAACATAATCAAGAGACTGAACCAGAATATCTGATCCCTGGCCTGATTCCATGGATATCCAAGCTAGGTTTTAACCATACCAACTACCGATTTGCAACAGATTTGCCCTCTCAAGGAAAAAAAAAATGTATACATATATGTAAAGTATATACATATATAAAAAGTATAGCCTCTGAATGAAGCTAAAGAAACTCTATGATCCTAGAGGGAGATAGTAGATTTTCAAATAACTTATTGAAAAAATAAAAAATAAAATAGATAGAACACTTAGACATTTAGAATTAGAAGTGGACAATAGTAACAAGAAGTCCCTTTTATTTGCCACTTGCTCACTCCTCAGAACACAGGCCATGGCAGACACCTGTCACAACACGTGAAGGAAAAAGAACAAACTTCATGGGACTTATCACCAGACACAAGCAATTCAATCTAGACTAAAACAACCATAGTCAAAGCCTAACCTCTGGTTGTTTTGCCTGGATGACTGCCTTAAACCAGTGTTTTAGCATTTTGAAAAACTATATTATTTTTAAATATATTTAATAAAACTCATATATTAAATCTGTTTATAAATTTTCTTCTTAAAGATAAAAAGCAACTTCACTTCTAGAAACATACTTTTCTACATTATTTACATGTAAATATAATTCCTATTGTTTGCCACTGTGTTACATGACAATGCCTTTATGTTAAATTAAAGCATTCATTCTCAAGAAAATATCATTTTTCCCCTAAGGGCTTATAAAATTCATAATATAATTTTATACTTATTAGATTACTTATTTAGAAACTGTTTAATATTATATGTATATTAAATAAGTCCTGGAAATCAAATGGACAGTATAGTTTATCTAGGCAATAATATGATAGTAAGTCATCAACTTTTTTTTTAGTGTCAAGAATAAAAAATTTATTAACCATAAAGTGTAACTTGAAGAAGTTGTAAATAATTTTTCAAAAAAAATGAAAGTATTAAAAGCATGTTGAAAATACCAGTGACACAATGTGAAAGGCAGATAATAATACCAAGCAATGGGTTAATACACCTAAATATAACACAGGAGTAGCTATTTTGCTTATGTTTTTTAAATTTGGCTACTCATTACAAAGCATTTAAAATTTCCTTCATTGCATGCAGATGTTATGCCTTCTAAATTTTCATTTTAGAAAATAAGCTTGAATAGAATCAATTATAGTTCTGCTAGTATATTAATTCATTTGTGTATATGTACATATATATATATACACACATGACTTTAATGACTTTTGTACCTCCTTTCATGCTTAAACGGGTCTGGGTTTGGAAAATAGGTTATATTATCACTCTATTTATCCTTTATATAATTATATGAAGAGAACTTTCTGTTCTTTGGCTCAAACTTGAAATGTTTCTTTAATTATTTTTCATCTTTTTTTAAGTCATCAAACTTGCTAAGAAACTAGATACTATTTATTTCCACCACAAAAAAGCACATGATAATTATGTGATGTGTTAGAGGTATTAAAGATCACTATAATTATGTAGTATAATATACAAGTGTACCAAATCAGCATGCTGAACATCTTAAACTCACACAATGTTATATGTCAAATGTATCTTAATTAAAAGAGTACATATCTATCGATTTAGTCATTTACAGGGAGTCCCATGGAAGAAGAACAAAATATAGATCACTTTTTTTCCTGCCTTGATCACAACTGTGGGAATAGATGCCCTGACAAGTATGGTCCACACTTGATCAAATGGGTAGAAGAGACAGCTGGAGCTTATGAGTGATGCAAACAAGTAAATTAAGTCACCCAAACACATGAGGACATGATCAGGGGCATTGTGCTTGCATGTGTTCACATAGCATTTCAGCTGGGTAATGCTAGGCTTTAACTTATGCATATCTGTGGGATAGCGGAATCCCTCAAAGAATGAAGAGAGACTATTCAAAAGTGTACAGTGGAAAATTGGCCCTCACAATGGGCTTCCTTTACAGAAACTCACTGGTTAGCAGTATGTATTCCATTACACACGATTTTCTAGGGTTTGATTCAGCGAGGCCAAGTAGGAATAACAATTAGAGCACTGTGCAACAACCATCACTTGCTGTGGCACTAATCATTTGCTTGGTATTAATTGAAGCAAAGTTCACCCCAAACCCCACCTCAGGATAAAATTTTAAGAAATAGATGGAAAAAAATTTTAAGCAAAAAGATATCTTTGAGTATGATGTCCATGGACAGTGTTTAAACATCGACAAATGAAAGTCAGCCACATTTTGAGCCACATGACAGTGTAGCAACTGCTAGCTGATGCACCCGTGGCATTTGGATAAAGAGAAAAGAAAACAAAGCACTCTTGCAAAGAATTGTGCTCAGACCAAGAGTCCACTTTTGAGGTAAATAAAGAAGATGAAGACTTAAATCAATATAGTAATAATTTTGAGCCTGGATGAATAAAAGTATCCTCCCCACATACAAAAATAAATGCTGGGACTTCCGGCCAATAGGGAGGCATAGGTGGAAACACTGTACCTCCTCACACAACCAAGTTTGTGAACAACAAATATTTAAAAACCACACAGAATGCAACCAAAACAGAGAGAAAATTAAACTGTACCAAAGTCCGACAACAATGAACTATTCATCCAGACCGGTAAGAGGGGCCAGTCAGCAGCTGGCAGAGCAGGGTAGCACGGGAAAAAGCAGCCAGACTGACCTAGGTGCACAGGAGGCGGTTAGCAGATCCCAGGTGTGGGGTGGCAACAGGCAGACCCAGTGAGGGCGCAAGGCGGGTGGCTGACTGAAGTCACACATTCATGCGCAGGTAAACCAGGCAAAGGAGTGAGCAGTGAGGTAGACCACAAAACCCAGGCCCCAGCGCTGGAAAATAAAGCCTGAAAGCACCAATTGGAAAAACTTTCAGGGGGTGAGGTGCCAGGAGAGGCTCCCAGGCTCACAGAGAGTTCGTTGGAGAGACCCACAGGGTTCTGGAGGGTGCACAAGCCTACACATCTGGGAACTAGCACCAGAAGGGCCCAATTTGCTTGTGGGAAGCAGCAGAGGGGATTGAAATCTGAGAAAGGGCAGAACAAACACCATTGCCCCTCTCTGACCCTGCCCCCACATACAGCATCACAACCCAGTGACCTGGGTTGCCCCATGCTGGTGAACACCTAAGGCTCTGCACCTCATACATAACAAGCACAAACAGACCAAAACATTATGGCTCAAGAACAACAGCTCAAAGCCCCAGATCCATTACTTCTAAGTGACCAAGAGATAGCCAACCTATCAGATGCATAGTTCAAAATACTGGTGATCTGGATGCTCACAGAACTGGTTGATTTTAGTCACAAATTAGATGAAAAAATGAAGGCTACTGCCGCAGCCCGCTGCAGCAAGGGTGGTCACGAGGTGAGGCGAGGGACTTAATTAAAAGAATGGAGAGGACCAAGTGCTCTGCTGGCAAATGGCAAATTTATTCAAGGAACAGCTGTCTTATATACAAACTGTTAATGCCTAAAGCAAGACTGCAGGGAACTAGAAACAATGTTGTTTTTCAAAGTTCGTGCACTCCCTTAAGCTATCAAAAGGGCAAGAAGTTCTCATAACCATCTGGGAACATGACACCTGCGCCAGAGTCTTGTTGTGTCCTTCAAGGCTGGGAACTAGAAGGTTAGGAAAGTGTCAAGGTACCCGCCGGCTCCAGGGACCAGAAACCAAGCTCATCCACCATTCTCACAGTGGAGAACTCTGTCCTTGGTCCCCTTATGGCCTGGCGGGCCCCCACAGNAACAAGAATTCAAAAAAATGAGGAGAGGCTTAGGAACCTCCAGGATGTCTTTAAACGTTCCAACATCCAAAGTATAGGGGTACCAGAAGGGGAAGAGGAACAGCAACAAGTGGAAAACTTATTTGAACAAATAATAAAGGAGAACTTCCCCAATCTGGCAAAGGAAATAGACTTCCAAGAAGTCCAGGAAGATCAGAGAGTTCCAAAGAATGTGGACCCAAGAAGGAACACACCAAGACACATCACAATTACATTAGCCAAGATTAAAATGAAGGAGAGGATCCTAGAAGCAGCAAGAGATAAGGGGACAGTCACCTACAAAGGAGTACCCATCAGACTGTCAGCTGATTTCTCAAAAGAGACCTTACAGGCAAGAAGCGGCTGGAAAGAAGTATTCCAAGTCATGAAAGGCAAGGACCTACAGCCAAGATTGCTCTATCCAGCCAAGCTTTCATTTAGAATGGAAGGGCAGATAAAATGCTTCTCAAACAAGGTCAAGTTCAAGGAGTTCATCATCACCAAGCCCTTATTATATGAAATGTTAAAAGGACTTATCTAAGAAAAAGAAGATAAAAAATATGAGCAGTGAAAAGACAGCAAACTCAGAGTTATTAACAACCACACCTAAAACAAAAGCAAACTAAGAGGACAGCTAGATCAGGAGAAGAACCATAGAAATGGAGATCACATGGAGGGTTAGCAACAGGGGAGTAGGAGGAGGAGAAGGGGGGAGAAGGTACAGAAAATAAGTAGCATAGCCAGTAGGTAGAAAATAGGTAGGGGGGAGGACAAGAATAGTACGGGAAATATAGAATCTAAAGAACTTGTGACATATGGACATGAACTAAGGGGGGGATGTGGGGAGTGGGTGTGCAGGGTGGAGGGGAATGAAGGGGGGGAAATGGGACAATCGAAATGGCATAATCAATAAAACATATTAAATAAATAAATAAATGCTGGTTGAAGAGTACATGTAGAATATATGGTCAACAGACACAGAAAATCTATTTTACTGGGAAGATAATGGACTAATTTTCAGTACATAGGATCTGAAGCATTAAGACAACATCAGTTCAGAAAATCATTTGTCAGTGGCTACTAAAATCAACATAGGTATGCCCCATAACCTAGCAATTGTATTCCTAGGAACACAGACAATAGAAATGTATAAAATGTCCACTGAAAAATGTATACAACAATATTCATAACAGCACTGTTTGTTACAGGAAAAAATATAGGAAACAGCCAAAAAATCAATTCAAGAGTAGAATAGATAAATAAATAAATAATGGTATATCTACTTAAAAAGTACTAAAATGTAATCATGTAATAACAATGATGAGTTTTTCTAACACAACTTGAAGAATGAATCTTACATATATTCTGTATGATTCTCTGATCCATACACAGATATGAAGTAGAAAAAACAAACAAAATATCTGTGGTGTTAGAATTCTGGATACTGGTTACCTTTTGCAGGGTGTTGTGATGACTATGTGGGGCTTCTGGGGTTCTGGAAACACTCTGTTTCTTGATTTGTTTGTTGTTTGTACAGATGTATTCATTTTGTGAAAGCTCATCAAGTTATTTATTTTTTTGTTTGGATATTATACTTTTTTCACATTTTTTATTGTTATTCAAGTACAGTTGTCTCCATTTCCCCCCAGAAACTCCCCCCTCCCAAGCCATCCCCACTTCCAACCCTTGATACTACCCACCTTTGGTTTTGTCCATGTGTCCTTTATATATGTTCCTGAAAACACTTCTCCCCCTTCCCCTCATTATCCCCTCCCAACTCCCCTCTGGTCGCTGTCAGTTTGTTCTTAATTCCAATGTCCCTGGTTATATTTTGCTTGCTTGATTAGGTTCCACGTAAATGTGAGATCATATGGCATTTGTCTTTCAACACCTGGCTTATTTCACTCAGCATAATGCTTTCCAGTTCCATCCATGATGTTGCAAAGGGTAGGAGTTCTTTCTTTCTTTCTGCTGCATAGAATTCTATTGTGTAAATGTACCATACCTTTTTGACCCATTCATTTACTGACGGACACTTAAGTTGCTTCCAACACTTGGCTATTGTAAATTGTGCTGCTATGGACATTGGGGTGCATATGTTCTTTTGAATTGGTGTTTCAGGGTTGTTAGGGTATAATTCCAGCAGTGGAATTGCTGGGTCAAAAGGCAGTTTCATTTTTAGTTTTCTGAGGAAATTCCATACTATTTTCCACAGTGGCTGTACCAGTCTGCATTTCCACCAACAGTGCACTAGGGTTCCCTTTTCTTCACATCCTCTCCAACACTTGTTTGTTGCTTTGTTTATGATGGCCATTGGTGTGAGGTGGTATCTCAATGGTGTGAGGTGGTATCTCATTGTGGTTTTAATTTGCATCTCTCTGATAGCTAGTGATGCTGAGCATCCTTTCATATGTCTCTGGACCCTCTGTATGGCTGCCTTGGAAAAGTGTCCGTTCAAGTCCTTTACCCATTTTTTAATTTTGTTTGTCCTCCTGGAGTGAAGTTGTGTGAGTTCTTTATATATTTTGGAGATCAAACCCTTGTCCAAAGTATCATTGGCAAATGTGTTTCCCCATATGGTTCATTCTCTTTTCATTTTAATGCTGTCTTCTTTAGCTATGCAGTAGCTTTTTATTTTAATGAGATCTCATTTGTTTATTTTCCTTTATGTCCCTTGCTCTAGGGAACATATCAATGAAAATATTGCTGCATGGAATATCTGAGATTTTCCTGCCTGAGTTCTCCTCTAGGACTTTTATGGTGTCATGAAAAAAAAGGAAACTGGATCACCAACTTACACACAAAAATCAATTCAAGGTGGATATTATACTTTATTTAAAATCTTGCTTACAGTAATACAAAGGAGACTGGATTCAAGTGCTGACTCCATGTCTTACAAGCTGTACAATCTTAAGCAAGTTGCATAACTTCTCTTTGCCTCAACTTTCCAATTTGTAAAGCATGCATAATAATAATGTTTACTTCAAAGAGCATTTATAATTACATAAGCTAATGGGCCTGGCATAAAATAAATGTTTAATAATTAGTGCATGTCATGAAGCAGGCTGATTCTCTAGTATTGAGCTATAGAAGAAAGCATCCTAAAAGCTAAAAGGAACACCACTGGACAAAAGTCTTGTGTCAGATAAGATAAGGAAAAAAATCATTTCAAAGCAAGAGCCATCAACAATGTCAAGTGCTGCAGACAGCCCAAGAAAGATAAGGAGGGAGAAGATTTGGCAGTACAGATATCATCTGATGTCCTTTATCTAGCAGATTGAATGGAATTGGGGACAGAAGATATACTGTAGTGAGTTAAAGCACAAATGAGAGGTGAGAAAATGAATAACTATTTTGAGAAGTGTGGTTGTGGAGGAAAAATAAAGATCATAAGTAGAGAATATGAAATTGAGAAGATTATGTTTAGTGGAAGAAACTACATATGAAGAACCAATAGAAAGAGACTGATAATACAGGAGAAGAAGATTAACAAAGTTTTGTCCACAAAGAGGTGAAGAAAATGAATATCAAAGCACAAGATAGTTACCAGGAGGAAGGACATCTGGTCCTGTGAGCCAGAGGAAAAAAAGAAAAAAAGGGTGAGTGCAGATGCTGAGCCACTGGTAGGCAGGAAGACATTCACACCAGCGCTTTCAATTCCCTCATGAAAAAAATACAGTAAAAGGCAGCATTATCTACCAAGAGTGATGGTGAAATTGGTAGGATAGAGGACATAATGAGATTTTTTAAATAAAATTACTGAGAATGAGAGGCCCTAACCAGAATTACAAAAAATATACATTAGCTGTGTTGAAGTCCCACCGTGCTGAGAACGTGACTGTTGTATGGCACTAACCTACAGGCTCAGGTGACACCCAGTAGTACCTGGCATCTCTGACTTATTCTAACTGTGACTCTATAATCACTTTGAAGACTCCAGGTGTACAAATGGTTACATTGATCCAGGTATCAGATTTCTTGCAAGGTTAGCACAAAGGGAAAATTCGTGGTTTTATATGACAGAAACCCAATTCAAACTAGCTTAAACCCATCAGAAAATTTGGAAGACTGTCTAACTGGAAATTTCAAAGTATATCTACTTCTATGAAATTAATCACTGTCACTGGCAATCTAGCTTTTTCTCCATCTCTTGATTCTGCATTCCTCTCTGTTGTCTTCATTTTGGGAGCAAATTCTCCCTTATTAGTCACAAAGGAGAACACTTGAATTTTAATCCACTGTTACAGTGTCTATCTCCCCAAAGAGGAGAACACACCTTTCCCATTAGCTTCAGGAGTTATTATAGGAATGACCCCCGTCTTCTTGGATCTCAGGCCCATTCCTAAGTCAATCACCGTGGCCCAGGAAATGGAGTCTCTGATGAGCTACCCCTGGAGCTGGGGGGTGGGGTGAGTTCCACTCAAACCACAAGGACTAACAACAATACAGGACAGAGTCCTTCCTCAAAAAGAAGAGATGCAAGGCTGGGCTGGTGAAACAAGAGAAAAAAAAAGAATTAAAAAGCATATCACTTCTCATTCATTTTATTATTCATGTCTTCTTTGCATTCAGTCTAAACATTATCTTTTAATGCCCAGTCCTAACCTTATCTTTTTATATTTTGTATACTTATCTTATACTTTTTCACTTCTTGTCTATACATCCCCACCATTTTGTTCCTTTCTTTTCATTCTTTATATAAATTCAAAATACTTATTAATCATTACTTTCTTTTGGGGGGTGAGATGTATTTCTTTTTATTTAATTATTTTTCAAGTACAGTTTTCTATCTATTACTCCCATTCCAGCCCACCCCCTGTGCACCCCACCTCCCTTCCATTTCCACCCCCCTTAATTGTTGTCCATGTGTCCTTTATACTAGTTCCTCTAAATTCTTCCCCTTTGTCCCCTGAAATTCCCTCCCCTCTCCCCTCTGGTCGCTGTCACCCTGTTCTCTATTTCAGTGTCTTTGGTTATATTTTGCTTGCTTGTTTGTTTTGTTGTTTAGGTTCCTGTTAAAGGTGAGATCATATGGTATTTTTCTTTCAACACCTGGCTTATTTCACTCAGCATAATGCTTTCCAGTTCCATCCATGCTGTTGCAAAGGGTAGGAGCTCCTTCTTTCTTTCTGCTGCATAGGATTCCATTGTGTATATGGACCATAATTTTTTGATCCATTCATTTACTGACGGGCACCTAGGTTGCTTCCAACTCTTGGCTATTGTAAATTGTGCTGCTATGAACATTGGGGTGCATAGGTTCTTTGGGATTGGTGTTTTAGTGTTCTTAGAATATAATTCCAGCAGTGGAATTGCTGGGTCAAAAGGCAGGTCCATTTTTAGTTTTCTGAGAAAATTCCATACTGTTTTCCATACTGGTTGTACCAGTCGGCAATCCAACCAACAGTGGACTAAGGTCCCTTTTTCCCCACAACCTCTCCAACATTTGTTGTTTGTTGCTTTGTTTATGATGGCCATTCTGACCGGTGTAAAGTGGTACCTCATTATGGTTTTAATTTGCATCTCTCTGATAGTTAGCGATATTGAGCATCTTTTCATGTGTCTCTGGACTCTCTGTATGTCCTCCTTGGAGAAGTGTCTGTTCAAGTTCTTTGCCCACTTTTAATTGGGTTAGTTTTCTTCTTAGACTGAAGTCATGTGAGTTCTTTGTATATTTTGGAGATTAAACTTTTGTCTGAGGCATCATTGGCAAATATGTTTTCCCATACAGCTGGTTGTCTTTTTATTTTAGTACTTTTTTCTTTAGCCATGCAGAAGCTTTTTATATTGATGAGATCCCATTTGTTTATTCTTTCCTTTATAGTCCTTGCTCTAAGGAAAATATCAGTAAAAATGTTGCTGCATGAAATATCTGAGATTTTCCTGCCAATGTTCTCCTCTAGGACTTTAATGGTGTCACGGCTTATATTTAAGTCTTTTATCCACCTAGAATTTATTTTGGTGTATGGTGTAAGTTGGTGCTCAAGTTTCATTTTTTTGGACGTAGCTGTTCAGTTCTCCCAACACCATTTGTTGAAGAGGCTATCTTTACTCCATTTTATGTTACTGCCCCCTTTGTCAAATATTAATTGACTGTAGGGAGTTGGGTTTATTTCTAGGCTCTTTGTTTTGTTCCATTGGTCTATGTGCCTGTTTTTATGCCAGTATAATCATTACTCTCTTAAATCCTTCATTGATCAAGATTATTTCAACATTTTAAAAAATCCCACTTTACTTTTTCAGTGAACTCAATTTAATTAATTTATTAATCATTCCCAAAATACTGATGAGCATCAAAATTTCCTTTATATTTAAGGATATGATATAAAGTAAATTTTGGTGATTGTATTTTGGCAATCTAAATTTAATTGAAATTTATCTTAGGAGTTAATACAAATTAAATCTTGTTCCTTCTGCTTAGAACCCTTTAATATTTTTTATGAAACCAGACACTCTAATATGGCACAGCGAGCCCACCATGGTCCAGCTCCTGCTACCACCTCCTCATGTTACTCCCCTCTCATTCTCCCTCCCCTGCAGCCTCACTGGTTTTCCTTCAGTCCTTCCTACATACCAGGCAACTTCCCAATACAGAGCTCTCACATAGGCTCTTATTTTTAACTGTCAAGTTTTTCCTTTTCATCCTTCAGGGCTCTGCTAAAACTTCCATCGTCAAAGAAGGATAAGTCTTCCCTGGCCTCCTTGATGACATCAATCCACCCATTAGGTTAACTTTCAAACTTCATAGCACTGCACCAAGTACCTCTCATTGACATTTCTTGATACAGTTGTAGCTTTACAGCTGTTTGTGTGATTTTATCAATAGAGTCTGTCATACTCACTGCATAATAAATGCCCAGAAAAATAGACTGTCTTGTTTTGCTCACAGTTGTATTACGAATATCCAATACATTAGCTTGTACATCATTGCTACTCAATTAAACAAATACATATTGAATGAACAAATCAACTTATTTATAAATAGATTTTTATGCTCACCCGAGAACATTTTTTTCATTGCTTTTAGAGAGACAAGAAGAGGAAGAGAGAGAAAGAAACATTGATTGATTGCCTTCTCCTACACGCCCTCACCAGGGACCAAACCCATAACCTAGGTATGTGCCCTGACTGGGAATATAAGCTGTGACCTTTCGGTCTATGGGACAACATTCCAACCAACTGAGCCTCACTGGCCAGGGCTTATTTATAAACTACTGATATAAAAAATATACATTTTTAGTTGATCCCTTAGCTTCCCAATAAAGAAAAAGACTATAAAATAAACTAAAAGTATTCTGCCTAAGTTCAGGATTTCACTTTGTATATGAAAAGTTGCTTTATTTATATATATTTATTTTCTAAACATTGGTTGTATATGTTCAACCAAATTTTTTCTAAGCCACTGTCCTGGAGACAAAGTGCTAAGTAATGTTTATCTTCTGTCCACTATCACCAGAGAATTGTTTAAAAGACAAAAATAAAATGAAATTAATAAAATAAATAAAAATTCATGCATAACAAAAATTTTAAATCATGGCCACTGTTCAATAGCATGTGATTACATGTGATATAATTTCCTGTTTAATAGCAGGTGCTATTTGTATCTTGTATCAACATTATTGTTTATATATTACTGATTGTCCATGAATCATTATAGATATTATAGAGGACTCATCTCTCCAGGGGCAGATGGATATATATCTATATACATTGGTGATGGTGCTTTTTGCAAAATTAAAGATGTTGGCCAACTACCTCTCTGGCAGCTGTCAATTTACATGATTGCATTTGCATTTTTAAATTTCCCCTGAAGGATCAGTTGAATAAGGTGTTCTTTTTCATTTGCATTTTGAAAAGGCTTAATTGTGCTGCACTAAACACCTACCCCCAGCTGCAGTCTCAGACCTGGCTGGTATTGATGAACTTCCTGTGTGTTGGCAAATCAGTTTCAGAATTTTCCAATCAATGGAAAACCATTAATATTCATGTACTTATTATATAAGCAAAATGTTTATATTTTGTGCAATGTCAGTTAGCTGCAATGAACATTCCTAAGGTAAATTTCCTGTAATTCTACTCAATCAGAGTTAATAGCACATTCATTAGAGCTTGCTTACTGAGGCTTGTACTTAGAATGGCACTACAAAGAACGGTGAGGGAAGGGAAATATGGATAGGTTTTACTCCTCTTAAATCCACTAAAGACTGATTAACACAATCTAATCTCCAGTATAAGTAAGCTAGAAGTCTGAACTGGTGAAGAGCCTCTCATTGTCCAAGACCTGCTATACTTAAAGGCACCTTCTTAGAAAGCAACCACATGTAACTCCTAATTGAGGATTGGCTGAGGTTGGTTGCATGTGATTAGACTACACAGGCCAATTTCCTCTTCTGAAGCAATTGACAGGCCTAGGCAAACTTCTCCCATTTACCTGACAAGAGCAATCAAGGGTGTACTCAGCTCACATGACAGGGGCACCTCGAATACTCAGCTTGACCAAGAGTCAAGAGCCTCTTACGTAGCCTGAAACAAACATTTTGCATGAATAAATTCATATTGGATGGTTGCTAACCATCTTACCTGATATAGTAGCTTAATGTGTTTTCATTCATTCAACAATTATGTTTGGAAAATAGGCAGTGGACCAAGTGCTGCAGACATTGAAAAATGAACAGTGGTTTTCTGTACTCATGGAGCTTACCAGTGGAAGTCAAACATCAGTCAAATACTCTTGTGGATGAGTAAATTTACATTATAACATGTGTGTTATGAAAAATAAAACAATGCTATTAGGGTCTGACCCAATAAGGAAGGGTCAAGGAAGGCTTACCTGAAAAAATGAGGGTTGAGCTGAGAATTAGAGCTAGCAAACTGAATGAGAGAGAATTCCTAGTAGAGAGAACAGTGTTGTGAGACTCTTGTGAGCCCATTAGACAAACTGTAAGTAGATAAATAAGTACAAAAATACATAAATAATTAGTGCCACTGTATGCAGGGATTGAGGAAAAAAGTAGAATGAGGTACAGTGGGAGACAGAGATAGAAGTCAAACCACAGAAACCCTTAAGGGCTATGTTCATTATTTTGGTCTCTGAAGGGGTGGGTGTCAGGCGTAGTGAGGAGGCAATATAATAAAACTTGTGTTTGAAAATATTGCTCTTTATACAATGTAATAAACTGATGAAAGAAGTCAAGTGAAAATGGGGAAACCAAATAAAATCACTTTGTAGGACTTTAAGCTAGAGAAAATGGTAGTATTAGAGTAATCACAGTAGAAAATAAGAAAAGTGAATGGATTCACAGGATATTTAGGTGATCAATTTCACAAGATTTCTTATATGGTTTAGACACACTGAATTTGAGAACTCTGAGACATTCAAGTAAAGATATTGAATAATAAATTGAGTATATAGGTCATGAACCTTCTAGGTCCGGTCTAGAAGTATAAATTTGGGAGTCAATTAATGAAAATTTGGCCATGGATATGGGAAATATTATGTAGAGAGAGAATATGTGATAGACACAAAGATGTACTACTTACATCTCCCAACAGACATCGTCTGGTTCTCAGTTACTTCGGCATCTGCCTTGACTGAAAGAAACTCCTCATAGGAACCCATGGCTTTTCTGGGCACCCCATATCTGATGAATTAGGCAGGAGTATGAAGCCTCGGCCATTTCAATCCAAATCCATCCATGGTGGATGAGTCCATGATTTGAAATGCATCCCCGCCCCCCATGAGGTTCACCAAAGCATTATTGGAACCGAGTCACAATTCAACTTCTTTCTCTCGTCTTCACCTTCCTTTCACAGGTGTTGTTGATTCATAATAAACAGTTTGCACCCAAATGCTATCATAACATCTGTAGTTGGAAATGTAGTTGGAAATAACCCATTTGAGAAGAATATGTTGAATGAACAACAGGGTGGGAGTGGAAAGGAGGACTTGATAAGGTAAGACACCTGATAAAGCATGAAGGGTGTGCAATCCAAAACACAGGTGGAAGGATAGGCCTTAAATGATCAGAAGGCTACTACCTAAACTAAAATAGAGGAAAAAGAGAAGGGGCATGGGTACAGATGGAACTGTATGAATTTGGTAGCAGGAAGCTGAGGGAGTTCCCATCTGATGCCTTCTATTTTCTTCAGGATGTAGGAGGTGAAGTCATCTGCTATGAATGAGGAGGAGTTGAGACTATCTGAAGTTTTAGAGTGTAGAATGTTTCAAACAACTGTTGAAAATGGAGAGAAAGAATTTACCAGGTAAACATGGAAAACTGACAAATTTAGGGTGCCCATGTATTGGCACCAATCTTCCCTGACAGGTGGATTTTAATGGCAGTACCAGGCTGTTTGGTGTAGGCGTTGAGAAGGCATTTAAATACATTCATTCAGAGTTTGGCTTTTGTCAGATAAATGGGGTAGAGTGGGGAGGATTGTTAAAAGACAAAGGGAAAAGGGAGTTAAGAATATTGCTGAGACTATTATTCAAATGATAAGCTATGGGAACTAAACTAAATGATGAGGATGAAAGAATGAGAAAAGATGATAAAGTGGGAGCTGATGGACTTGGACAAAGTAGAGGGATTAGCACATTACAGCAATATTTCCCCAGATCTGTGGATCTGGTTAGTATGCAGACCATGATTCAATTCTATAGGGAGAACCTGAGATTCTGCATTTCAAACAAATGTTGCTACTGCTGGTCTAAGGATCAGACTTTGAGTGGCAACACATAAGAAGTTCAAATAAGATCAAAAGTAGTTTTGTTTTTTAATTACATTTTGTTGATTATACTATTACAGTTGTCTCAATTTTTCCTTCTTTGTCCCCCTCAACCTAGCACCCCTCACTACCTCAGGCAATTCTCACACCATTGTTCATGTCCATAGGTTGTGCATATTAGTCCTTTGGCTATTCCATTTCCTATACCATACTTTACATCACCCTGGCTACTCTGTAACTACCTATTTGTAGGTAGTTAATCCCTTTCCTCCTCACCCTTTCTTGCATATGTCTCCCATACTTTACCTTTAAGCTTTGGCATTTTAATTATGATGTGTCTTGGAGTGGGCCTCTTTGCATCCATCTTGTTGTGGGGCTCTCTGTGCTTCCTGGATTTGCATGCCTATTTCCTTTGTCAAATTACGAAAGTTTGCTTTCATTATTTTTTTCAAATAGATTTTCCATGTTTTGCTTTTTCTTTTCTCCTTCTAGGACCCCTATAATGTGAATTTTGGACCTCTTAACATTGTCTCAGAGGCTGTTTATACTATCCTCATTTTTTGGATTCTTTTTTCTTCTTGTTGTTCTCATTGGCTGTTTTTCACTTCCTCACATTCCAAATTATTGGTCTGATTCTCAGCTTCATCCACTCTATTTTTGTTTCCCTATAAATTGTTCTTTATTTCAATTCGTGTATCCTTCATTTCTGACTGGATCTTTTTTAATGCTGCTGAGATCCTCGCGAAGTTCCTTGAGCATCTTTATATCCAGTGTTTTGAATTCTGAATCTGATAGATTGCTTATCTCCATTTTGTTTAGTTCATTTTCTGGAGTTTTGATCTGTTCTTTCATTTGAGCCATGTTTCTCAGTCTCATTTTGACAGTCTCTCTGTGTTTGTTTCTATGTATTAGATAAAGCTGTATGACTCCCTGTCTTGGTAGTAGGGTCTAACGTAGTAGGTCTCCTGTAGGTTCAGTGGCACAGCCTCCCCTATCACCCAAGCTGAGTATTTGAGGTGCCCCTTTCATGTGAGCTGAGTACACCCTTGATTGCTGTTGGCAGGTAAATGGGAGAGATTTGCCTAGGCCAGTCAGTGCAAGGACTGGCTGTGACCGCTAACCGCCAACTACTGCCTTCCAAGGAGAATCATCTGTGCAAGGGCAGAGTGGTGGTGCTCCTACATGGTCTGTAGCAGTCCACTAGATGTGCAGGATCTGGGGTTTCCCAGGTGGTGCAGACCAGGTCAGCCCCCACCTATGTTCTTCCTAGGACCTCCCTGCCTGAGCTATAAAGCAATCTGAGATGGCTGCTACTTGTGCTGGGCTTGAAGATTCCCAGGCAAAGCCAACCTGTGAATCTAGGTTGGCTGTTGTTTGTTTGATAGGAGTTAGGAAATTGCGAAGCACGAGCTAAGACCAGCCATTCATGTGAAGGAGTCTCTGTCAACAGCTTGGATGGGCCCCTTAAATTCAATGGGACAGAGATCAGGGGATCTCCAGGGTGGGGCAAACAATGGTAGCCAGGTTGATGGAGTCTCAGATATGGCATCTCCTTGCCAGCTCTGTGGCTCTGTAGTAGGATGGTTCAGTAAAGAGACAATGGCCTCTACCTGCCTCTTTGTCTAGGAGAAAGCTGTCCCCTAGTGCTCACCTTGAAGCTAGACCCTTCAGTTTCTCCCTGTATGCCACTCATGCCTTTCAGACGGCTATCCCAGTGCTGGAGCTCAGGGGAGTGAGTCTGAGAAAGTGCATGTGAGGGTTCTTTAAGAAGAACTGGTTGGGACTCTAGAAGTTTCTTCTACCAACTGAGTCCCTGCTGGTTTTTGCATCCAGAAGTTATGGGAGTGGACTTATCTTCCTGGCACTGGAACCCTGGGCTGGGAGGCCTAATGTGAGCTGGGACTCCTCTCTCTTGCTACATCTCTGAAATTTTTATCCATCACATGTGGATATGCATCTCTGTCCCTCCTATCTGGATGGATGTGGTTTCTTTAATTTCGTACTTGTCAGACTACAAAATTTCAGCTCGTTTTCTGGCAGTTCTGAGTGATGGTTGTTCTATAGTTTAGTTGTAATTTTGATGTGGTTGTACAAGGAGGCAAGCCATGTTTATTTACACCTCCATCTTGACCAGAAGTCCAAAAGTAGTTTTGAATTTGAAAATGAGAGTGATAGAGAGAGAAAGATCACAAGAAGAAAGCAGAAGCAATAAGGAGAAAAGCGGTGGACAAAGAATGAGGAAAAAACGAGAAGCAGAAACTAGGAAAGCTGAGACATCAGAATTTTAGAAAAGTAATGTGGATGACTGCTTCTGAGGGCAAGCAAAACCATGTCACCAAAGATGCTATCACATCACTAGAGCTGTGGTAGCAAAACACTGAAGATCTGATGAATGGGGTACCATTAAGGGAAATCTGTACAGCTGTTGCTCTTTATCCTCTCACATTTTTACAAAATATCCCCATTCACATGAAGTTACCTCAGTGACTTTCTGTCCTGGCCACCTGTGCCCATCTAACTAAGGAGATGCCTTGCTGTCATTGTCCACCAGCTTGGAGTTCACTGTGGGAGGGACACCACGTTATTACTAGGGAGGCAGAGAAGGCAGGACTGGTTGTTAAGGATAGCTCTATTGTGATTGGAATTTTAAAATTAACTTCCAACACATCCCAGAGTCCCAAAAGACAGGATAGGTCAATTGTAAGGCAATTTAAAAAATTGGAGCCCTGGCTGGTGTAGCTCAGTGGATTGAGCGCGGGCCTGCGAACCACACGATCACGGTTCGATTCCCAGTCAGGGCACATGCCTGGGTTGCAGGCCAGTTCCCAGCAGGGGACTCACGAGAGGCAACCATACACTGATATTCTCTCTCTCTCTTTCTCTCTCCTTCCCTTCTACTCTATGATAAATAAATAAAATCTTTTAAAAAAATGTTTTAAAAATTGGACTTAAGCTGTGTAAAATATGTAGCATATCTAAAATTAGATTTACATATGTATGTTTACATATGTATGTTTACATATGTAAACATACAGAAGGGAAAAGGAAGATTCCATTCTGACTTAGAAACTACTGAATCTAGATGGCTCAAACAGGTTTATCTAACCTGAGGCTCAGGTAGTACCGACGAGGTCACAAAACCCATTTTTCTATGCCTTCTTTTGAACCAAGTCTTCCCAAGAAATTGTAACTTACCTCATAGTTCCTGAGTAAACAGCTAAAAATTTCCTCAAATGCTGAGTGGAATCAACTGCAGATTAATAAATGACAACAAAGTAATACAAGTAATAAACAAAACTAAAGTTTGTAATCGAAGGTGAATCAACCAAACTCAAATTTAGGAGACAATACACAGTTGAATTAAACAAATATTGATAACATCTAATTTTTTGTTAAACTTTAATTGTGCTTAATGTTTTATTTTCCTTAAACCTTTTCCTGTATACCAACTCTTCCTTGGGTACGTAGTAAGAGAATATCAGTAAATATTTGTTTTGAAAAAGATTCTAACTTTTGTAAAAAAGAAATAATTGAACATAAAAACAGGCTACAACCACAACTTCAAAATTGTACTTCAAAAATTAAACTCTCGGGACCACAATGAAGCCTCTTCACCTAAGCTCAGACAAGTTATAGGTATGTATGAGTAATAATAACAACGTCACCAGTTTTCTGGCTATGTTCAGGAAGTACAAACAATATTACATAAACTCCCCTTGCAAACCTGAAATCTGCAATGAGATGACAAACATTTGCTATTCAACAATAGCTTCATTGAGTCAACCTCAACAAATGAGCAACGCAGTCATCTCTGGCAGGGCAAACTCAGGGCACAGTATGTCCTTCTGATACTCTGCAAATCATATAAACCAGGCAAACACCCATTCCATGGCTACTCTTGTACAAACACGTACATTTTTGGACAGAAGTCATGATTAAGTATAAACCAGAAAATTATACCTTAAACTGGCTTGAAACTAGCCACAGTTTCTGGAAAAAATACTTGTGGTAGTTGGGCAAAGAAGCTGATTACCTAGATTACTGAATACATGAAAAATCTGATTCTTATAATGGCTCAGTTTAATTTAGAAAGGAAACTTTGTCAGTATCATCAAATAAGTTAGCTCTTTCTTGAATTAGAGAAACCTCACATTGACTGAAGGTTAGGCATATGTCATTCCAACGATCTGTTACTTACTGCATAGTGGCACCACTGCATTCCAGGGGGTTCCTTGATCTAAAGTTTTCTTCAAATATATATATGAGCTCTGTCCAGGAAAAGTCCATCCATTGTTAATATAACAAGAACAGATTGTGTGACATCGACGTAACCTGGCAGCCAAGGAGAGTGGAGTGGAATGCACATGCATGAACGGTAACAACTTCACTGTACTAGTCAGTGGGGAGGTAGACGCTGTGGAGTGAGCATGTGTATTGTGTGGCTATCACATTCAAGATGACTGAACAAGTAGAACAATGACTGCATTCAATTTTGTATTAAGCTTGAACATTTCTCTATGGAAATTATTCAGATGATTCAGAAGGTCGCAGCTATGGACAATTGGTGACTGACAGCTACATTACAACAATGTGCCCCCTCATGCATCATGTCTTGTGCAGAGTTTTTTTGGTGAAACATTAAGTCACCCAGGTGACTCCACCCTGCTATAGCCATGCTGTGACTTCTGCCTTTTCCCAAAACTAAAATCAACTTTCAAAGGGAAGAGATTTCAGACTGTCAATGAGAATCAGGAAAATGCAATGGGGCAGCTGATGGCAATGGGGAGACCTACGTGAGGTCCAAAGGTGGCTACTTTGAAGGGGCCTGAGGCATCATTGTCCTGTGTGCAATGTTTCTTGTACCTTGTATCTTCTTCAATAAATGTCTCTGTTTTTCATAGTATGTAGCTGGATACTTTCTGGACAAACCTCATATATTTAAGGGCAGAAGTTCAGCCTAAAAGGGATAACTTTCAGGTTTAGTCGCTTTTGGCAATCTGTGGCCCAAGGGGAATGGAGAAAATTCTTGCACTAGGAAGAAAAAAACATAGAATGATCCCTCTCTCTTTCTCTCCCCCTCCCTTGCTCCCACCCTCACCCTGGCTCTTGCCCCTTCTCTCTCCCCCCCTCCATTTCTCCTGTACAATTCAAAATAAAGACTGCTCTTTGTTTGATGGCTTTTATTTTTCAGCATCTTAGTAAGTTATCTAAATATTTTAGCTCATTGTGTAGCCAAAATAAGGATTCACTACTTAAAATATGTACAGGGGTTAAGCAGATAAAGCAAAGGAGTGAAGTCATTTCTGTCAAGTTCAAGAAAATATGTAGTGGTAAGAACTTGGAAACTTGTAGAGTACATGACTCCTTGAAGGGTCTTACTATTTACTTACCTCCCATCAGTTGTTACATGAAAAATACAGGCCAACTGTTGCCAGATGTTACAAATTTTCAAGATAAACTGTAAATCTGAATTTTTATGTACTGCCTCCTGGATTTTTAATTTGGCAACAATTTGAATATTGTCTGGAAACACTTGAGAACCCTTAATCATAATGGCTTAGTGAGTTCATAAATTACCACGCAAACATTAGCTGAGTACAAAATCAAGACAAGTGTCTCCATGGATCAAAACAGAACAGAAAGGCAACACAGTGAGCAAGGCTCAGGCAAAGGAGCGGCCAGAACCAGGCACCCTGCCTGAAGCTGCACGTGCATTGGGACTACCATAAATACATAGGACGCTTTTTAAAAATTCACTTACTGCTAGCGACTACAGTTTATTATGAAGTATTAAATGAGAAAGAAGGAGAAAAAAAGACCATCTTAAGACCAAAAATTAATCCAAAGACAACCTATCTCTGTAAATACACCTACACTATTCCCAGTATTACCAGGATCAGGAGCTCCAAAACAAAACAACTTAAGGGGGTTTACAGATATCTACCAAGCCAGTATGACAATACCTTAATCATTAAAATTCATTAATCTACCCAATTATTTATTCGGCAACAATTTTTGATCAGCATGACACGCCAGGCAGTACTCCAGGTACTAGAGAAAATTTGAAGTTATATTCTTTGTGGGGCAGAGGCAGTGTGGGAAACAGATCACAAATAAACAAGAAAATATATGTCAAAGGGTCAAAGGACTAGGAAGAAAAAATAAATGAAGGTAAGGAGGAAAAAGAGCATTAGAGTAAAAGGAAGGGTGTTATTTTACAGAGAGTGCCAGAGAGAAGGTATCAATCATGTTTGAGGGAGCCAAGTGTCCCAGGCAGGTGACACAAGAAGTCCAAATGTGTTAAGGCAAGAGTATGAATGATATGTTCAGGAACAGCAAGGAAACTAGTGGGACAAGAGTGGGCTGAGCAAGAGCAGTGGTACGAGCAAAAGTCAGAGTTGTAGCAGAAGGCCAGATTGCATAGACCCATTCAGGCCATTAAGTCTTAAAAGACCACTGTGGGATTCTGAAGAGACGAAAGACATAGTGTGACTCACATACTGAAAAGATCACCACAACAGACTTGTTGAAGAGACTGGAGTAAAATGTGAAAAGCCTACAAAGAGGCAAGGCAACAAATTAGGAAGATATTCAAGTAATCCAGGCCAGAGATGAAGATGGCTTGAAACAAGGTGGAAGCCACAGAGGTGGTGAGAAGTGGTTAAAATCTGAATATATTTTGAGCACAGAGATATGAGGATTGTTAAATCAGCTGGAAATGTGAAAGGAAAAGTCAAAAATGACTCCAGATTTTTTGGCTTCCATAGCTGAAGGAATGATACTGCTACCATTTACTGATATTGGAACGTATGTGGGGAGGTCAGGTTTAAGGTTGGAAGTGGAATTCAAAAAAAAATCAGAGTTGGAGTTTTGGATGTTAAGTCTGTGGTATGAAGAAGATAGACAAGTGGAAATTTCAAGTGGGAACCTCAAGGGAGAGGTCCAGGTTTTGCATGCAAATTTAGGAGTTGTCAGTGGAACCATAAATTTTAAATCCATAAAACTAGATGAGATCAGCAAAAGAGAGCATGTAGATTTATTATTCAGTCCAAGTAGCACAATTCAACCATATAGTCTTGAGGAGAGTTTAACGAAGTGTCTATTTCAATAGTGGGGCAGAGTTTAGAGTAAAGAATAAGGCGTAATGCACTACCTAACAGCCACAGGCCTAAAGGCCTAGAGAGCTAAGAGGAAGACGTTACTATGAACCAAAGGGGGTGAGTGAATGGAGAGGACCCCAGACTGAAACTGCACTTTTTAGTTAAGGGAACCTCCACTCTCTTCCCAATCTCCTCCTGGAAATGAAGGGCAAGGGAATCCGTCACTTCTTAGGGCAGAAATCAAGGAAGAAAAGGGGATGAAGTAAATGTGGAGAGCCAAAGGGAAGATCTCCAGCACGAGAGATAAAAGAAGAAAAGAGACCCAAGAACGGAGCCCTGGGAAATTCAGGTTTAGAGATCAAGCAGATGAGGGGTATGTGTTGAAAGAGTGTCCTTTCTGTATTCAGTTGACTTGACACCTTTAACAAAAATCAATTGATCTTAAATGGAAGGGTTAATTTCTAGATTCTCAATTCTATTCTATTGATCTATATGTCTGTCCTTATGCCAATACCACATGCCTTTATTGCTATAGCTTTGTAGTCCATTTTGAAATCAGGAAGTGTGAGTCCTAGCTTTGTTCTTTTTCAGGACTGGTTAGACCTGTCTGGGACCCTTGCATTTGCACATAAAATTTAGGATTATTTTATCAATCCCTTTTTTAAAATAAGGCAGCTGGAATTTGAGAGGGATTGTATTGAACCTATAGATCAGTTTGGTATTTCTATCTGAATAATAAGTCTTCCAATATATAAGCAAGAGCTATCTTTCCATTTATTTAGACGTTCCTTAATTTCTTTCAAAAATTTGAAAGAAATTTAAAAGTTTTATAATTTTCAGTGTATACATACAGCAATTCTTTTGTTAACTTTGTCCCTCAATATTTTATTCTTTTGATACTATTTTAAATTAAATTATTTTCTTAATTTTCTTTTCAATTGTTCATTGCTGGTATACAGAAAATAAAATTTATTTGTAATACACTGATCTTATACCTTGCAATCTTGCTGAATTTTCTTATTAGCTCTCACAGTTTTTTACATGTGTGTGAATTCTCTAGGATTTCTGCATGCGATATCACATCATCTGCAAACATAGTTGTAGCTCTACCTTTCAAACCTAGATGACTTTGATCTCTTTTCCTTGCCTACTTGTCCTAACTGGTTGAGTTAATGTCTCTAAAACAGTTCTGTGGTTAGGTGCTTCATCCCCAATACCACACGTGAAAGAATGAAGCCAAAGGTAATTTGTCTAATACAAAACATAAGTAAGTGAAAGAGTTGGAATTTAAACTGGGGCGGCTTTGTCCAGAGTCTTAGCTCTTAGCCATTTAGAATGCTGACTCACATATATAGTTACTCAGCAAGCAGCTTAATGATGAAATTTGAGACACATTCTTATAAGTGGCAGGAAAAAGACAAAGACGCCAACAATTACTACTTACACTGAACATTTTAGCGTAAGTTTAGTAAATGCAAGCCAATAAAAAAATTGGCATAATAATTGGAAAGGAAGAGACCTAACTGTCATTATTAGCGGAAAATATGGTTGTACAAACAGAAAATTTAATAGCCTCTAAATTCGACCATGACAACTTAAAAAGAGTCAGTAAGCTCTTTTTGGATAAAAGAGCCACATACAGAAAATGGCATATTCTTCAGCACAAGTGATAATCCATTATATAATATAACAAACAAATCAATTCAAAACAAATAATATTAAGATATCTAGGAATACAGAGCTAACAAAAGATAAGAAATAGGGCCCTGGCTGGTGTAGCTCAGTGGATTGAGCATGGGCCTGCGAACCAGAGGATCGCGGTTCGATTCCCAGTCAGGGCACATGCCTGGGTTGCAGGCTGGTTCCCTGCAGGCCAACTCCCAGCAGGGGATGCACGAAAGGCAACCATACATTGATGTTTCTCTCCCACTCCTTCCCCTCTAAAGATAAATAAATAAATAAATAAAATCTTAAAAAAAAAGATAAGAAATAGAGGAACAAAGTGTTTGAGAAAAAAAAGAAAGTAGACTATAGTATAAGGTTTCTACCAGGGGGAGTTCAGAAAAGGGAAATTGGTTGGGTTTAAAAGGCTTGAATATACACTGCACAGAAAATTTTGAGAAAAGAAGTAATAAAATTAATGTAATAATTAGAGAAGTTTAATCCTACACCAGTTAAATTAAATTCATTGGCCTAAGAAGTCCAGAAAATGTGCTGATATTCAGTTGGGATCATATCTCATGTGGAGATTTTTGCAAGCAGATTATTCTCAATAAAAAGCAATATACTGCCACTGGCTCAAATAAAAGGAAAACCAGTATTTTAGACGTGACTATGTTTTCTGGGTACAATAAACAGAAAAGCATAAAACACTGCTATAGAGCTGCTTGTCAGACACGCTGTGCTTGGCCCTCATATTTTTAATATGAGGTCAAATGACAGAACGTTGAGTCACCCAGTGACCAGGTCTTCTACTTAATGACTAAGTTTGGCATTTAGAAAAAAGACTAAAAATATAACTGTGATCACAGGCAGAATGCACTCATTTTTAAAATGAGACTTCTGGCTGGTTTCATAAAATTGTAATGAAACCATGGTGATAAGAGGCAATATCTCTAAAGGATAAATCACAGATTAAAAAGATTTTAACATCAAATTCTGGTGTTAGTTTGGCATTGTATAGGGGGAAACCTAAATAAGTATATTTAGGCCCTTATCTTTCCTGATCTCTCTATTTATTTTATTTTCATTCACTAACTACCAATTGGGCACCTCCTATATATCAAGCAGTAGGCTAAGTCCAAGCAAATAAGCCAAAATAAAGCAGAAACAGCTCCTGCACTCTCAGGGTTTACAGTCCTGCCTGAAGCCCATTGTACGTAGTGCACTCCTCCTGGGCTGCTAGGACTCCACTCTCCCAGGTTGTCCCCTGCTCGTTCATCAGTCTGTATCCTTTGCTGACTCATTTTCTTTTGCTTTTCTCTTGATATTGGTTGCCCTCAGTCCTCAACACTCATCTTTCTCTCCAAATATTCTTCCAGGGTAATCTCATATACATTTTTCTACTTCATATACTTAGTGCAATTATATATGTGGATTGCATATGTCATGTACATATGACATCTGTCTGGAAAAAGTGCAGCCATTATTAGTAAAATGAGAACCATTTGTGTAACATCGATGTAACCTGGCAGCCAAGGAGAGTGGACTGGAATGCCCATGCGTGAACAATGACAACTTCACTGTACTAGTCAGTGGGGGCAATAGATACCATTGAGTGAGCATGTGTACTGTGTGGCTGTTGCATTTCCAGCTTATGTCACTGTGATTTTTGATTGGGAAAGTGTCCCTCATGAGTACATCACCCAGGCTGAACAATTAGTAAGAAGTACTACCTCAATGTTCTTCACCTACTGAAAGCTGCAATGCGACGAAAAGGGCGGTAGCTATGGGCAACTAGTGATTGGCAACTTCATCAACAAAACAACATGCCCACACATGTATCAATTCTTGTGTAGAGTTTTTCAGGTGATTCAGTCCTCCTACAGTTCAGATTTAGCACCCTGTGACTTCTGGGTTTTCCCAAAACTAAAATCACCTTTCAAAGGGACAAGATTTCAGACCATCGATGAGACTCAGGAAAAACACGACAGGGCAGCTGATGGCAATTCCAACAAAGGATTTTGCAAAGTGTTTTGAACAGTGGAAGGGACACTGGGAGAACTGTATGAGTTCCGAAAGTGTCTACTTTGAAGGGGACTGAGGTGCTATGTACAATGTTTCTTGTATCCTGTATTGTCTTCAAAAAATAAATGTCTCTATTTTTCATAGTAAGTGGCTGGACAGTTTCTGCACAGACCTCATACATGGATTATATACACATGGATTAATATGTGTGTACTACTATGTGCCAAGGACTATTTGAAGCATTTTGAAAATATTATTCATGCATTCCTCATAACAACCATTTGAGGTAGATATTATTATTTTATCCATTTTCTGGATAAGAATTTCAAGGCACAGACTGGCTAAGAAAGTGGCTGAACTAGAATTTGAACTAAGACTAACCACACCCTAAACCACTACACTATGCACTCTCCCAGTATCTACCTAGGCCCCTCCGTATCTCCCCCACCTGGAGACTTAGAGGATAAGGATAACCAGTGCAAACCTGAGGTTTACGATGTTTGTTAGGCTGTGAGTAATGACCCATGAATTTTACATTTTCTGCCAGTATCCATGAAATTGTGGCAGGCTACTTTGTTAGCTCATATGGAAGATAAAATCTCAGATTCCTCACAGTTCTTGATGTACAATGAGTGATGATAAAATCTTTTAACTAAGTAAAGTGACCGTGTGAAGCAATCCTGGGGAATAGGTTAAAGTGATTAGGATAAAGATGGCCCAAGAAGTATCATTATCTACAGGTAATAGGCAGCCACTAAAAGAGTTTAGCATGAGCAAAAAACAATAAAACTGTTACTTTAATAAAATCTGACATTGGCTTTAGAAAAAAGACTGTTCATGTACAGCTGGACATAAACCCAAATATCAGCAGCCACAGCAATCAATATTTACTGAGTACTTATTGTGAAGAAGGCATTGTAATACAAATTCTATTTAATCCCCATTATAACTAAATAGTATCATTATAGTACATATTAACAAATATAATGCTTGCTATGTGAACAGCTTTAAATATATGAACTTGCTAAATGTACATAACAACCTTATAAGGTAGATACCACTGTTACCACTATTACACAGGTAAGAAAATTCAGGCATCTAGAGATTAAGTCACTTGGTCAAGTTCACAACAATCTACAAACCAGTAAATGGTAGAGGTAGGATTTGACCCTAGGAAGTCTCCCTGCTAGAAACTATGCTCTTACTCGTTATCCTATACTACCATTTAGGTAAGGCAATGCAATCATTATATCCATTGTACAGCTATTTTTAAAAATATTGCCAAATTAAGTCACTTACCCAAAGTCACAGAGCTGGTAGTAAGTGGTGGAACCAGAGGTCTCTGCTAAATATAAAAAGAGGGAGGCTACCTAGTTAATTATAGTACCAACCCCGGTTACTTTCAACTAATCTTTCTGTGGTCCTGATTCACAGCGATTCTTTTGGAGACTGTTGTAAAGAGGGGCCTAACTCAGACTTAAAGGGAACCTGCAGGCATGGTGCTGGGAACCAAAATAAGCAAATGAGGCAGGCCACTCCTTATAGGAGGATATCACTTAACTTAGGACTCTGACCGAGAGTGACAGGGATACAATTCAAAACTCAATGTCAGCAAAAACTGGAACCAGAGTTTTTCTCTCTCTCTCTCTCTCTGTCTCTCTCTCTCTCTCTCCCTCTCCCTCTCTCTGCCACTAGTATCTCTGCTTCTCTCTGACCATTGACATCATCCTCACAGAAAATCATATTTTCTTCCTGAACTTGGATCCACGTCTGTTATCACCTCCAGGCTCATATCTGGCTAGCTTCACCACCCAAACATGAAAAAAACTTTCCCCAACTCCAGCTCAAAAAATATGCATGATAAGATCCCATCTAGGCCAACTTGAGTCATCCTCTCACATTACGACCAATCCTTGTGAGCAGTAGAAAAATACCTTGGAAGAGCTCGGGTCACTTATTCATCCCTGGATCAGGCCAGGATTGTACAGTGTGTAAAGGGCAAGTCAGGAAGCAATGATTGGTAGTCCTTTCTACTACCAGGTAGTTGTAGTGGAAGAACTACTTCCCAAAAGAAGGAGGCAGAGGAGGGAGACAGGAGTCTCAGGCAGCCAGGAGCAATAGATCTTCATAACATCTGAACAGGGACTCTTTCTATGTGGTTCTGGCTCCCTTTACATTTGAAACACATTCCACACCTCATTCAATTCAGTAAAAAGCTGGGTTTCATTGCTTTAGTCATGGATAACTTTATTTCACTAATGAGACAATAATCTTCTTGGAAAGGGGGACTAAGCTGATATTGGATATTTTCATACACTTAGTAAATTCCCTTTGAAATAACGTCCAGCCAACCTTCACTGCCACATGATAAATGCAGAAACCGTTCTTTGGTTAATGGCGGCAGCAGTTTCAAGGAGACTGTCATTGTTTGAAATTTTTCCTCTTTGATTTCTAGCTGGCACAAAGCTTTTGCTTTTGGGGAGATGGGTCTCACACCATTATGTCTTCATAGCACTAGCAGCTCACTGTCACTAACAGCTCAATGTAGTTGAATTAAATGCCCGTTGATTTCTACTGTGTAATGGTACTTGACATGTTCCAGGTCTTTTCGTGTTTACATCACACTCTTACCACAGCCAGTTTTTAAACTTGAAATAGTATCTACTGTTCTTTAAGCACTTGGATTAGTGTTTTGTATATCTTAGCTAATTAAAGAAAGTTAGCATTTACACACACAAATATAGTTCAGATGATTAAAGAAGCCGAGGTCTAGAGAGATTAAAGATGTACCCAAGCTCATAACTATTGTATGTTGTTTAGCCAGAGGTCCCAACAAGGTCCTTCTGACTTCCAAGGCTGTCTTAGGGGCACTATTTAGGGGCTAGAAAGTTAAGTTAAATGCTAATTGCATCCTTAATCATTACACAGCTAATGTTTCCTTTTAAGACATTAGCATACATTCAGTGCAAGCAGAAACATTCACCTCCTAACATAGGACACTTTCCCCTCCACACGCAGCATGGAATTTCCAAACATTCATAATTATCTTCAAGTTAAGCTTCTTGTTTAGAGAAGTCCTCATCTTAAACACTTTGGGCTGTCAAGGACAGGGACAATTTGTGTTCTCATTGTACAGAGATGATTTTCTAAAATTATCTTTAGGAACAAAATCATAACATAAATTTTGGAGGGTGAGGAGGAAAGTTTTTTATTTTGTTGATTTTCTTACACCACAAAAATTTTCCTCAACTATTCTAAAAACGCCACCTGGGAGAGAAATCAATCCATAGCCAACCTTAGTCAGAAAAAGAGAGAGAGAAATGTGAGCAGCAGTCGACTGCTAGCTGATGACCTTGAACACATCAGTTATGTGTTAACACCTCCTGTTCTGGTAGCCATGTCAGTGCATTCACTGAGAATAGCAAAAGAAAAAACCTTAACTGAGCCATGTGGTCCCGCCAGGGTGGCTGAAGACAATGGTAAAGCAGTATCGGTGAAAAAGATAACCGTGGGGAGGGAGGGAGCCATGTGGTCTAACTCAAAACTCCGTTTTTATTTCACTGCAGTGACTGCAGAATCCATGAGGTAAAACTTTTCTTACCAGAAGGGAAAGTCTTTCTCCTTTCTTAATTACAGAGTATATTAAGTAAACATGGTCTGAATCCAAGAAGATTATTCCCTAAACAATTCCCTAAAATTTTCTCTGGGACTAAAGGGAGAGAGTGAGTTTGAACAATGCATTTTTGGGTGGTTGTTGAAGTTATTTTTCTTTCTTTTCTTTTCTAAAAGAAGTTGGAAGTATCAGCTGATGTCACTAACATATCCTGATACTCCTAGGGAAAGGAGAAAGAAACAAAAAACAAGGAAAATTTAAATTGGCATTGACTTTGACAGCTGGCTGAAAAATATTCTGCCAAATAAATTGCCGGCAGGAGATAGACAATAATAGAAGGAAAGCCCTGTGAGAGATTAAACAAATGTACAAATAGTAATACATTGGATAATTTTTATATTGACTCTTTATATAATCTTATTTATCTGAATACTCAAGTTCACAGAATGGCATGTCTGTATGTCATATACAAACATATATACTCTAATAACTTTAATAATAAATTTATTATTTTGGAAGGAGAGAAATTTTTCTGTTTGGTTTTGAGTTTGAGTGTGTGTATGTGTGCGTTTTTAAGCCATTCTTTAAAAGAAATGTCCAGGTAAACACACAACAACACATTAGGAAATACAATGAAAGAAAATCGTTATAATAGCAACAATAGAATATAAAATTCCAAGGAGTAAACACAATACAGAATTTTCAAGATCTATGTGGAGAATTTGTTTTTAAGTGCTGAGAAGGCAGACTGGAGAAGACTTGGACAATGGGACACACCCCATTCTTGCACCGGGGAACATGGTAGTTTAATAAAGACACTACTTTTCTCCACTATAACTTAAAAATTAACCTGATCTCATTAAAATAACTAGGTTTTTTCCAACTGGGAAGCTAATTCCACATTAGCTTTTTTGTCTTTATTTATAAACAAAATAAAGGAGAGAACAGTTAGAATAATTCTGAAAAACAAAGGTGGAGAGTGGAGAGAGGCTTATTAGATATTTAAAGCATACTATAAAACTACAATAAGTAAAGCAATCTGTACCTGCAAACAACTAGACAGACAGATCAATGGAGCACTGCAAAAAGTCCAGAATTAGAACCTAATACATACCAGAATTTAATGTATAATTATAAAGCGGCATTATAAATTGTAAGGTAAAGAATTAATAAATGATGTTTATCTTAGCTGTAGTACCTTTATACAAAATAAATTTCACATGAACAAGTTGTAAAGTTGTAAAGAGTAAAATATAAAAGTTGTGGAAAAAATGGTTGTAGGTTTTTAAAAATATAATCAGAGTATGGGACACTTCCTAAGCAATAATCAAAAGCCTAATAAGAAGAAATAAATACAACTATAAGAAAGTAAAATTGTCTGCATAACCAAGCTACTAAAAGAACAAATGACAGACTTAGAAAATATATTTTCAACAAGTTTCACAATGGGCTATATTAAGGGCTCACGCAATTCAAATAGCAAAGCCATTCACCCAATAGAAAAAAAATAAGAAAGAATAGTTTCACAGAAAAGAAAAAAGAGAGAAACACAAATAAACTTCACATTGAAATATTGTTTTGCACCCATCGGATAGTTGAAGATCCAAAAGTTTTATTGCGTAGTCAGCTTGGCAAACGTGTTAGGAACCGGAGCTCTCAGGCGTGCTGACAGGAGTACCTAAGGACAAAACCTCTTTGGAGCGTAATTTAGTGATGTCTATCAAAGAGCGACAAGTATGTGTGCTCTTCAGCCTGGAGAAGATTATCCTACAGATTTCCTCACACATATGAAGGCATACGAATATACATTGCAGTTTTGTAAATAGGAAGCTGTTGAAAACAACTTAATATCCTACAATAAGAAACAGTGAAATCAAATTAGGTGTATCTATTTCACCATGCTTACTTTATACAACTCCAAACAACAAAGAAAAAAAGCAAAACACAGTCACAACATATTTAAGGTAGTGCAAAATCCTGATCTCCAAGGCAATTTGGGTTCATGCTCATTGTCCATCCAGTTACCACCGACTTTTACTCTCAAAAGTGTCCCTATCTCTGTAACAAGTAATTGGATGACCCTAAATACAGTTCTTGGAATCAAGAGAAGGAAGAAGGATGAGGTATGGAATAGAATGCGAGGTTTGGATGTAGGGAAAAGAAAGGCAACTTGCTTCTTCCCAGGCAACCTGGCACTACTCACTTCTCTTGACCCTGTCAAGGCCACAGGTCTCTGGAAACAGAAAGTCTGAGTTCAAATCCTGTCTCCACTACTTATAAGCTATCTGATCTTGGAAAATTCTTTTATCTCTTCTGCCTCAGTCTGTTCATCTATAAAATAGGGATATGACTACCCATTTCATAGGGTTAGAGCTATCGTGAAGATTAGATGAGCTAATGAGTGTACAGCACTCAAGACAGTGCCTGACACCTGCGAAGCACCTGCCAGGCACTCCAGATGCAGTGCTATCCCTGTGACTCCTAGGGCCTCTGAGCGACTACCACATCTGCGCCTTGGCGAAGCTGCGCACAGAAAAACCTAACCATTGAAAGAAATCACAATTAAGACTTCTGTGTAAACTACAATCATTCATTCACATTTTTTCACTGAGCACTTATATCTAAGGCTCTGAGTTAAGCTCTGGGCGGGGGGAATTATATAAAACACAGTGAGAAACTAAAGGGAGCTGGCACGTAGCTCACATGTATAAGAGGGCACTTTCTGTTTCATCATAAGATTTATTGATTATAGCTTTGCTTCAATTAAATTCAGCAAAGAACAAATGGTCTGGTTTCCAGTAAATACGTTAGTCTCTTGGGTATCCGGCAATTTTAATAAAACTTCAAAATAGAATAAAAACCTATTAATATAGACCAATTAGCTAATACTGAACAGTAAATAAGGAGTTAAATGTGTTCTTAGGGCCAAGAACTAAACCTCTGGAATCAAGATGAGCTCGGGTTTGAAACTGATTCTGCCACTTTCCACGTGTGACCATGAGCAAGGTACCTAAACTTTCCATCCATTCATTCCTCATATTTTAAATGAGTAACTCTCACTACCTATTTCAAATGTAGTAATGAGGATTAAATGTAGGGCATTTACCTAATGTTTAACACATAATTAATGCTTAATAAATAATTGCTGGCATCATTATTTTTACTTCTCTGAATTTAAATAAACAGCACTTATTTTTCTCTCCACATTACAACTTCTCCACCTGATTCGTCCCCATTTCTCTCCAAGCCAATGAGATGAAAAGTAGTTGGTTCTTGTTTGAATACTCACACAGCCAAGCTTTGTTTAGGTGAGTTCTAGATTTCCTATTTAGGCAAAGCCCTGAGCTAGAAGACATAACTTCCTGTAACCCTGCTCTGTCGGCACAGCACGAGTGGTGAAGCTGCGAAGACTCCCCCTCCCTCCTGCAGGCACTTGCGCTGGAAGACGCAGACCCAGTCAGTGGGAAGTCACTTGTAGAAGAAAAACGTGAACTACTTCTTTCTTCAGCACATATCTACAGCGCCAAAACTCTTCAGCCATTTGCCATCTCCCTTACAATTATGATCTAATGTCTAAGCCAAAAGGAAAATTTTGCCACGTTATCTATGTTTATAAGCATTTGATTTGTCATTTTAGAGTACTAAAACTGAGAGTAACTGAAAAGTATTTGAAGATTAGAAAGAAAAAATGTTGAAGAACTACTGACATAATTATTTAAATGAATCTTAGGAATTCTAATATCACATGTTCTAATGAGGGGGGAAAAAGTATGCTTGAGAACTAAAAAGATTAACTGAGACCTGAACTCTGAGGCAGGTATTTTTAGGAATCTGGTAGTGTTTTAATGTCAGTTAGCTTAAGAAACTAAAGTGTTTGTTTCTCATAGTTGCTAGGCAACATATTTGGTTTGATTTGGTTTTCAGTCATCTTAAATAACCATGCCATGATTATGTAATAACAAAAAGTATTATCCTTTTTTTCAATTTAATGTCATAATACCTAAGGACAATTGGCTTTAATAAAGTCATTATTACTTAATGAATTTTTTTCATATTCTTATTCCAGAATTCCAAAAGCACATGGTGCACTCTCAGAATGATAACTGAGGTTCCAATTGTGCACTAGGCCATATTTTTTTATTTAGATTAGAAATTTATAAAAAAATTCAAGATACTGAACTTTGTTCCTTTTTTTCTAAGTTTCTACATATTCTGATCATCAAATTCCCAAATCATGAAATATTCTCTTTTTAAGAAGGGAAGGGAGTTGAAGGTAACTTAGATTTTCCTCTCAAAATAGTTAAACATTGTTATTGAAGAGGAATAAACGTTTGATCATTTAAAATTGCATGCATACGTGCAAAAACCAAATCCACTGACCAAGCTGGAAATAGTAGGTGCCACTATTAAGTGGGTTTTTTGAGTTTTTACATAGATGCTATTTTTCTGTTATCTTATATAGTTAATATCCTTTGCAATTATTTGTTTAAAGCCAAGGAATACAAAATGACAAGTAACATTCCTTCTCTTACTCCCTCTTCAAGTTCAATCCCATTCCCCAGGAATAATCACTGCTAACACTTTCTTGTGACTATGTATGTTTTTAAATTCTGCTTGGAAACAAATTTTAGATCTGGACACCCAACTCAGCTATTGTTAGCACCTGGGTGTATTCTTTGTTACCACACAACCAAGAGGTTTGTTTGGTTTTTAAAAGCAAATTTTCCAGCAAATATTGCATCCCTGGGCCAAGCCTGTCCCTTCTGGCTGTCCTCTGGTAGTACCTCCTCCTTCTGTTCCATTTCCAGACAATGCACACACACAGCTAAAGGACCTGGCTAACTCACCATCTTGGATGGGAATTTCTAGATACATGCTTTTTTAAGGTTAATGTTCCAAAGCTGTTTCTTAGTACTTAGCTTATTCTAAATTTAAAGGACTAACCTCTCTCCCTTCCTTTCTGTTTCTCCCTCTCCTCCCCTCACACCCATTATTTTGTTATTTCTATTAATGTTTTTGTTTTTATTATTTATTTATACAACACATAAAAAGATGTACAGCTGGAATGATCTGGGCCCATCAGAGGTACAGCCACCCCCCTGCCCCCACCCCCGCCAGATACATGCACCAGCTACAGCCACACTAAGACATCGTTAGGAAGAGCCCTTGTCACACGCATCCACCTCAAATCAGCAGACTTTTCCTCCCCTCCTTTTCCTCTGGTCCTCTCCTCCTCCAGGTTCCAGTTTTCCAGTTAGTCTAAACAGTTTCCATCCTGCCGCCCCAGGACAATCTACTGTTCTAAAACCCCTTTTTGGGGGGGTATCTGGAAGATTAATTTTCTTCCTGTTTAGTCCCTTTTTTCTTCTATATTGGGAATTCTGTATTCTCTCTCTCTTTCTCCACTCCCACCCCTCTCTTCTCCCTCTCTCTCCCCTCTCCTTCCCTCCCTCTCTCTCAGAAACACGTGCATTTGGAACCTCTGCCATTAGCTGTTTTTCCAAACCACTCCCCAGTGACCACACTCTGAATTAAAACCACCGTGGGTATTCAGCTACGGCTTGTCATCATCACATTTGTGAGTGCTTGTCCTCTTCTTTGTGAGCTGCCTCCTTTCTCTACAATCACAGCTAATTATTTCTCACAACCTTCTTCCTCCTTGGCCAGAGGCTGGAGCACAGGTGCACAATGGCCCCTGTGCTGGTCCCATCAGACCTACTCACTTGAGAACTTGAACTAAGAGTCAAGTTCTAAGAGTCAAGTCAGAAATTGTGAGTCAGCTAGAATTAAAAACATACTGATTATCAGGACTCAGGTGTCCATTTGTGTGTCAGAGTGCCGGTGAAGACGCAGTAAGAACCAGATTTCAAGGAGGAGAAGGCAAAACAGCAGACATTCACAAACAGGCAGAGACATGAGGCCACGTGACAAAAGAAAGAAAAAATAAGACCAAGAATTTAAGAGAGAACAAATCTTTCTTAGTCACTGACAACTTCCAGGTTTTCATGAAGAAACAAATGTTGTTTTCTGACACTGAGTCCTTTAAAAAAAATTCCAGAATTTTTATCATAAATTCACATTGTTTTGATCAAGCTCGATCTCCCTTACTCTCTTATCTTCTCTTTTTCTCCCCGACTTAAAGAATAATGCTCTCTGAATATGTTCTCTTAATCTCTAAAGCAGCCCCAGAAAGTGCACAACAAATGGTCAGTACCTGCTGGCAGCCTTTCACAACCCCACAACACAAATCACAGGGGCAACTGCACAACACAATACAAGCTCCCAAGTTTCAGTGCCACATTTGAAGTGTTGCATCTGGTACTTTACAGCCATCAACTTTTTTTTTTCCTGTTTGGAATATTTAAGTCACTTTCTGTTCCTAGGACTACCTAAGATCTGAGAGGGGGAGAAAGCAGCAACTCTAAAACATGGAAATTAAACAGGGTTTAACACTGAGTGGAGGATGAGGCATGGAAATAAGATGACTAATCAGCATGCTGGACAACTGGGGGGTCTCAGGGGTAAGAGGAGGATTTTTAACAACAGAGGGGCACTTCGATATTTCTGGGAGAAGGTGTCAGAAGAGAGAAAAGGTTGAAAATATATGTAAGTACGCACAAAATTTCAACTACATATTCAACCTGAGATTGGCAGATTAAGTCCACCTTACTTAGTCACGATGTATTCTGTGCATTAGAGCCAAAGACTTGAACAATAAAACAAAACCAGAAACATAAACCTGTCCCACAAAGATGGCCCTTCCTTCTTTATTCTTGTTTTTGTTTCTTGTCTCTAATGCTTTTTTCCCCTTAATCCTCACCTGAGGATAAATTTACTGATTTTAGAGAGAAAGGGAAATAGAGTAACATCAATGTGAGAGAGAAGCATTGATTGGTCACCTCCCACACATGCCCTGGTCAGAAGTCGAGCCCACAACCACTGTTCCATGTGCTGAATGATGTTCCAGTCAACTGAGCCCCCCCCCAACATAAGCATTTATAACACTGCTTCTTTCTAGGTGCAAACGTACTATTATTAGAATGAAAATGTGTTATACAAACATAATTGATTCTTTTAATACTACTATATTTCCACATAAATGTTTGAGCTTAATTAACATTTTCTGAAATGCTCATAGAATATTGGCAATATAGTAAATTAGTCATCAGCTCTTTTCTTACAGTAACCATTCAAAGTGAGAGTTATCGGCCCCTTTTTTGGATGAGGAAATAGGAGCCTGAGGACTACATAGAATAATGCTACCTGAGGACACAGGGCAAACATGCTAAAGAACCAGGGTCATAACCCCATTTTACCTGGCTTCCAAATAAACTCTCTACTACATCAAGTTTATATATTTCAAATATACAGACTTAAAGAAACCTACTCTCCCACTGGAGTGCTCACAAAAAATAGAAAAGAGACTTCCGCCAAGATGGAGGCATAGGTGGAAACACTGTGCCTTCTCCCACAACCAAGTTTGAATACAACAAAAGTTTGAAGAACAAAGACACAGCCAAAGAACAGAAAATTGAATTATACGGAAGTCCAACAACGAACCATTCAACCAGGATGGTGAGAGGGGCGGAGCCAGCAACGGAGCAGGGTTGGGCATGAAAGATCCCCGGACACAGGCACGCAGGCAGCCGGGACCCAGTAGGGGTGTGGGGCAGACTGACCAAGGTCGCACATTCGCGCGCAGTGAGACGGACCACACAGGCCCCAGCGGGCGAACCCAGTGGCGGAGGGCTGACAGCAGTGGCACATTCAGGTGCAGTGGGACTAAATGCGTGAGCCCCGGTGATGGTGGCAGCTGCGGCCACAGTGGCGGGAGGGGGCAGACAAGACTGCCATTGCTCCTCTTTGACCCCACCCCCACGTACAGCGTCACAACCCAGCCACTGAGTTGCCCTGCTCTGGTGAACACCTAGGGCTCCGATCTTGATACGTAACGGGCACGAACAATCCAAAAGATGGCTCAAGAAGAACTCAAAGCCCCAGAGCCGATAACTCTAAGTGATCAGGAAATAGCCAGCCTCTCAGATGCACAGTTCAAAACACTGGTCATCAGGATGCTCACAGAACTGGTTGATTATAGTCACAAATTAGAGGAACATATGAAGGCTAAACTAATTGAAATGAAGGGAAATGCACAGGAAATCAATAGTGATGGAAAGGAAACTGGGACTCAAATCAATGGAATGGACCAGAAGGAAGAACAAAACATCCAACCAGAAAAGAATGAAGAAATAAGAATTCAAAAAAATGAGGAGAGGCTTAGGAACCTCCAGGACATCTTTAAACGTTCCAACATCTGAATTATAGGGGTACCAGAAGGGGGAAAGAAACAGCCATGAGTGGAAAACTTATTTGAACAAATCATAAAGGAGAACTTCCCCAATCTAGCAAAGGAAATAGACTTCCAGGAAATCCAGGAAGCTCAGAGAGTCCCAAAGAAGTTGGACCCAAGAAGGAACACACCAAGGTACATCATAATTACATTAGCCAAGATTAAAATGAAGGAGAGAATTCTAGAAGCAGCAAGGGATAAGGGGATAGTCACCTACAAAGGAGTACCCATCAGACTGTCAGCTGATTTCTCAAAAGAGACCTTCCAGGCAAGAAGGGGCTGGAAAGAAGTATTCCAAGTCATGAAATCCAAAGACCTACAGCCAAGATTGCTTTATCCAGCAAAGTTTTCATTTAGAATAGAAGGACAGATAAAGTGCTTCTCAGATAAGGTCAAGTTCAAGGAGTTCATCATCACCAAGCCCTTATTATATGAAATGCTAAAGGGACTTATATAAGAAAAAGAAGATAAAAAATATGAACAATGAAAGGGCAGCAAACTCACAGTTATTAACAACCACATCTAAAACAAAAGCAAACTAAGAGGACAGCTAGATCAGGAGTGGAACCATAGAAATGAAGAACACATGGAAGGTTAGCAACAGGGGAGTGGGAGGAGGAGAAGGGGGGAGAAGATACATAAAATAAGTAGCATAGAGGGTAGGTAGAAAATAGCTAGGGGGGAGGGCAAGAATAGTGGGGGAAATATAGAATCTAAAGAACTTGAGACAGGTGGTTATAAACTAAGGAGGGGAGAATGGTGGGGGAGGGGGTGTGCAGGATGGAGGGGAATGAAAGGGGGGGGATAGAACAGCTGTAATGGTATAATCAATAAAATACATATATTAAAAAAATAGAAAAGAAATGGCAAAAGCAAGAAGTCTTTGGCATTGCAGGAGACCAAGAGGCAATATTGCAACATGAACTATGGACTACGTAAGTTCCGTGAAGTAGAAAGTGGACATTTCTTTGCTCCCACCTCAATGCCAGGGCAGCATAGAAAAATCTCTCCCACCTCATCAGCCTATCAGAGAACATACAGAACAAGGAGGCTGGGCAGGGAGAAATGCTCCTCAGCCATTCCAGGAGGAAGAGGCAGCTGCACAGGCATTTGAAGAACCTGGGGTTACTCTGAAAGCGTCAGCAAGGCAGGAATCTTAAGACATCGCATCCTGCACAGCACCGTGCACTTAAAGGCATCTCAATAAATCCTGTTGAATGAATGAGCCCTAACCTCTGTAAGTTTCAGAAGTTGCATAGAAACTGGCAGTCCTACGAGGGAGGAGGCTTGAAGGAATACAATCAATACTGACTACAGCTGAAAGCATGAAATCTGCACAAGTGCTGATGGAAGAATTGACGGAGCCCTCCTCTGTAAATGGGAGAAAGGCAGGGATGTTTCCAGGAATGCAAAGTAACCAGTCAAACACTAACAAAATGGAGGATGAATTAGCAAACAACACAAAAGAGTCAGTGAATGACAGAGAACTAGGGGAATAAATTTAGAAAAGACTACAGAAAAAAAAATCAACACATTTCCCAAAGTGACACGTGCATAACGATTTTGCCAGAATTCTAGTGGGAAAGGTTGGATTTTAATGCTGTGAATACACAGTATATCAAATAATAATGATACTGACAATGTAATAACTTGGCTAAATGTTCAAAAGACTTAGGAAAATATTTTAAATGAACTCACTCATTCAATCTTTGACAACAACCATTAGGTGGCTACTATTATAATTCCTAATTTTACAGATAAAGGAACAGAATTCAAAGAGGCCATGAAATTTCCTCAAGATGAAAAAGTTAGTACGTGATAAAGCCAAGTTTCCAGCTCAAGATATATAGGACATTAGGGTGCATTCTCATAACCACTGAACAGCACCACCCTCAGTCAATGCAAATTGTAAATCGATTCCTCAGTGTGATTTGTCATTCTCAACCCACTATGTTGTCATGATAAAGTTCAGAGTGTAAAAGAACAAACTCTTTTAAGGCCTTGCTTTAGGTCATATCCAAAACCAAGTCAGCTCTACTTAACATATGTAGACTGATATAGTAGCCAGAACTTATATTCATTCCTTATCTTTATTTCAGTTAGAGAAAAATTATACAAGTTACGCCCCTGCACACATGTTTTTGAGCTAATGCTGCTCTTCTGCTATAACTCAGCTTTTCAATCCCTGCCTTTATGAACTGTAATTACTTTGGGCATTATTTGTTCCACCAACTCCTGGATTTAACAAGCATCCACTGCTTTGCCACAATGCTAAGAGAAATTAATCAATACTTTTATTAGTATTAATTCTTTCTGTTTTCCTGACTACCTGGTATCCAAAAATATTCACCCATCCTGTATCAGCTTTAATGTTAAGAATGTGTTCTAAAGAAAAAAGAGAGAGAAATGAGCCTTTATTCCACAGCAGCACATCAAAAAAAAGTGTGGTATTTCTGAATCATAGTGCTATAGCCATTAATTAAATTGTAAAGGTACAAGAAGGAAAATATGAAAGGGTTAAGAAAGCTTTCTGTGGTTATGAAAGTCAAAACTGTCAACAAAATTAATATTTTTTTTTTAAGATTTACTTTTATGGATGGTGGAACACCCAGAAAGGAGGAAGGTCAATTAAGTAGCATTCTAGAAAAGGTTATATCAACTTAGTACATATATGGTGGAATCAGAGCACAAGGTATGCCTAGAACAGGGCCGAGGGGGTTAGGATGGCCTTGCTCAAAGCTGTGAAGGTTGGCTGGATTACCAAAACCAGAGGACTGTCTAAAACTGAGGTTAGGTCAAAGGTCAAAGACACACAGCAAATCCTTGCTCCCAATCTACACACCAATATCCAGAGGTTACTGGGGTGGTCCTACAATAAGATGAGTTGACACAGTGAGGAGCTAAGAAAAACATGGTGCCAGTCAGGTTGGATCAGGACAGAGGCCCCCTCTAAAGTCCTCATTTTAACTCATTTACCCCTTTAAAAGTCCCATCGCTATGTTCTGAAGTACTGGGGGGGCGGATTAGGGCTTCAACATACAAACTTTGAGGGGACATCATTCAGCTTATAAAATGTCTTCTCTAAAATTAGACTAATGGCAATGACAAAAATAGAAGAGAATATAGCTCCTAAGACACGGTTTTTTTCTAGAGTTGTTAAAGTGTTTGTAGGAAGCTGTACAGAATTCATCAGATTAATGGCGTCCTACAGAACACACAGAAACACTGTATCACATTAGTTGAACTACAAAAGTCTGTACAACTGCCTAAAAACTCTTACAACCGCAAAATGCTTTATATCTTGGGAACATCTGTACTATTTAAAACCATGTTTTAAATAGTAATGAACTTTGTACAATATGCAGTCCAGTATATGCTTTATAATAGAAACTCTTCTTAGCTTTCTTTGGTCTTTCAGCCTGTTTTCCTATTTTTCCATTCATTTTTACCCTGGACCCCAATTCCCAGGGCTGGGGACTACTTTTTTTTATTTAATTCTTATTCAAGTACAGTTTTCTGTTTTATATTCTCTGCCCTGCCCCCCTCCCAGTGCTCTCCACCTCCCTCCCATTTCCGCCCCCCACCCTAATTATCGTCCATATGTCCTTTATACTTATTCATGTGGGGACTACTTTTTCTAAAAACATATGCACTCTTCCTGGGACTGATAAAGTTGATCAGTGGGAAATGCACACTTTAATATTCTCTGCTTGCTCATCTATTTATGATTTCTCCAAGGCCAAATTCTTGTCACTGACCTCACTCCAGTGAAGGCCGGGCCCAGGGAGAGATTCTGCGCATCCTGAGAGGTCACGGCCAGACCTCGGCACCCGCATTCGCTTCTCTACACTTCAGAACACTGTGTCAGTGCCCGGGCACGGCACAGCCAGGCCTTTGTTAGCGGACAGTTCATTCTGTGGAAAACCATTCACTCGACAGTAACATTTGACTTCTTTTTCCCTTGAAAAACTTTTTTCATCACTCCTGATTTAAAAAAAATAGTAAAGGCTAAATGGTTATTTTTTTAATTCTTACTGCCTTGCTCTGTTTCATGCTACTAAATGACTGTAATTCTATCACAATACTTACTGACACTGAGCAAAGAATTCATAAAGACATAATCGTTTAAAATGTAAATAAATAGAAGATTTACTAGGCATGGGACTTTCTACATAGTGAGAGAACATTTTACTTTGTACTTCTTTGTAGCCCCTGTAATTTTTATAACCTACTTAATAAATTTGATTTACTTTTTCTCACTGTTCACCATGCTTCAGAAAAGTGGGCTATGGGGGCATAATATTATTATTTTGGAGCATGGTCAACACTGCTGAAACAGAATGATACTGTACATAGTTAAGGCCAGTATCCACATATTCTGCAAAGCTGAACCACATAAATATAGAACAGCCTCACACTTTTCACCAGTCACTACATAGTTGGGAAACTATGCATCAGTTAAACAAAGAAATTAAACACATAGGGCCTGCTCCATTTAAATATTTAAGTGCCATATTTTAAACAAATCATATTCCTGTAGGCCAGAGGATTTCCAACGCAAAAAGCAAAGTCTGGACTTTTCATAGAACACCTTCCCCCCCCCCTTTAGATTTTGAACTGCACACAATAATGCTTTTCATTTCTGTACTTTCTCCAAATGTTTCAACTTCTTAGAGGCTACATTGTTTTGTAAGAATAAACTGTAGGTTTTCCAAGGAGCCTCTCTCTCCCACTCAGCTGCCCTGAGGGAGTTAGAACTTCTGCATGCAACTTACTTTCATTTCCCTCACGCTAAAAATGATCAAATAAGGACTGTTTCCCCACCAACATTTCTAGGGTAAGAGGCTCTGACAAGTGCAACCTTTATCACCACAAGCATCTCTTCTCTTTCCTGCTCTGGCAAGTCCAAATAAAAAGATTATTTAACACACACCAACCGTGTTAGAATGAGGCTCCAACAGTTACAGAGACACACAAGGTGAATACACACGGTTAAGCCATTGGGCGGTGGATTGTTTGAGCATCTCTGGGATTCTGCCACTACCCCTTGGGAAAGCTCAACAAATGCTACAGATCGGTACACTGCCTTTCAGAATATGCCCCTTCTTGCCACTGGAATAGGCAGACACTTGTTGGCCACACAATTCTCAGCATCCTGGTTCAAGTAAGGATTCCGCATATCGCTTATTCTTTACTATTTTGGAGTTGCCATGGCAGAGAAGAGAAGAGATATTTTTGTTGATGGAATGTCTCTTAACAGAGCTCCTTATTTTGGCCTTCCTGACTTTCTGACGTAGTTTTCAGAGCTACTTTAAAATATTTCCCTGGCTTTCTTTATTTTTTAAAAAATTATTTAAAGTAATCAACATCACAGCATCTCAACAAAAGCAGAAGATGCATTATTAAATGAGCCAATACGCAAATGATTGAGATTTGAAGACCGGCGTTCCGATGAAAAGGACGGACTGTGTCAGTCTCACTGAGACTCAGTCCAAATGCCTCCTGCTCCTTCCTCAGTTTCCCTTTCCCTTTTTCTTTTCATTAACGTTTGTCTTCTGGTTATTCATTGCTGCCTTATCATTTTAAAAAATAGAATTAGTGTATCAGATCAGACTAGGTTATGCTGTACTTAAGCTTAATGGCTTAAAATAACGTTGTATTTTTTCACACACCAGATAGCCCTCGTGGATCGCGGGGGGGGGGCCTTCCCTCCCTGTGTGACCCTCCCCTGGGGCTCAGCTTTACAGAAAAGACTCCCCCCAGGACCAAGGCCGACAAACCGCGGCCTGTGGATGAAGATCGGCTCACTGCCTGATTTTGTAGGACCAGCAGATAAGATTGGTTTTAACATAAGAATGTGTTGAAATACATATTTAAAGAATAATATTTTCTGTGAAAACTGTATAAAAATTACATGAAACTTACATTGCAGCGTTCATAAAATAAGTGTTACTGGAAAACAGAAGTGCTCGTTCATTTATAAATTTCTGATCATTGTTTTCTGTCTACGACAGCAGAGTGGAGGAGTTGCAACATAAGGCCTACAAAGCGTGAAATATATGTTACATGTTTTGTGGAAAAATGTTGCCAGCCCTTGAACTACAACACCGCTGGTCAGCATGGCAGACGGTAAGAGAAAGAATGGCAAACCGTGCACTGCTCCCAGGGCTTCCGCGAGGAAGTGACACGCAGACGTCTGCTCACTGCTCCTTGACTAAAGCCAGTCACGTGGCTACACTGAAGTTCAGCAAAGCGGTGAGGAACTGCAGGCTTACACTGTGCCCCGGACAAGAAGCAAACACATTTTGATGATCAGCACTGATAATTTTGACAAGAAAAACAAATTAGAAAATAATTAGATACATGGTAAATAGATTCTTTGTTTTATAAATAATTAGCTTGTTGTCACAGAAAAGGTGGCAAATTAAGGAGAGCTCCTGGTTACCTCCCCTGAAACCAAACTCTGAAGATGCTACAGAAATGAGATGGAAGTTGAAGAATCTCGGTACTTTGCACCAAGAGCATGGGAAGCTCTTAGGGACAGAGGTCAGAGACTGTTACAACTCAGGGGAAGGGGGGAGTGAGGGTAAGACAACAAACAAATGCAGAAGACTGAGATGCAATGAAAGCGGGAAGTCCGGCGAATGGCTCTCAAATGGTGCCTGTTTACTTCCATAACACCATCCTCATCGCTCATCTCTCTGCCACAGTAGAACCGATCAGCCTAGAACCAACAAAGTGAAGGAGAATAGCCTCGGGAGAGCACAGGAGCTCAGCTGGGGTTACGACGAAAAACTACAAGTACAGGCAGGCTTGTCCCCATCGTAAGCATTCCCTTCTCTCACTTACTCGTTTTCCTATCCCTCTACCCCGATCTGCCATAATTTATAATTACAGCTGAGAAGAATGCTTCTTAAAAAGATCGACGCACAGGGCAAAGTCACTGGAATGGGACACCTGTTGAAAGATGGTGAGGGAGAGAGGACCTCATAAATGAAAGTGGTCCAGCCAGAGGTTCACGACTGTGAGGCTCCTCTCCCCTCCCCTACCCAAAGGAGTGTAATATAGGCTGTTAAAATTAGGCCAAAGAAGAGAAACAAATACAACAGAGGTTGAAAAAATATTATAAAAAATTATATGCCGATAAGTATGAAAACTAGATGATATTAATACATTTAATTTAAAACCAAAATATGAATTGAAAGCTTGAGTAAATTAATAATTTATTAAATAAGTTGAAATATTAACTAAAGACCTTCTGAAAAACCACCAAAAGAGTCCCATGTGCAAATTATTTTACATGAATATGCTCCCAAAATTTTATTTAAGTAACTCTCCCCTTACACAAATTATTCCAAAGAATTTTTTAAAAACTAATTTATTTTATTATTCCAAGTTCAAAAAAAGAAAAGATAACAAAAATAATTATGTAAGTAGATACAAAAAAGCATTTGATAAATTCAACACACATATACACAAAAACTAAGAAATTTGTTCATTTGATAAAGACTATCTACAAAATTACCAAGACAAATATTACAATTAATGGTGAAAATTTAGATACATTTTCTTAGGATCTAGAACAGGACAAGGAATAGTGCTATCACTGCTAATATTCAATATGCTACTGGAGCTTCTACTAACCAAATAAGACAAAATATAGAAATAAGGATTGTAAAATAAGGAAGAAATTATAATAAGGTAAAAAGGAACAACTATATGCTGCCTAGAAAAGACAACTTTAAATATGAATACACAGACTGCATGAAAGTAACTGGATGAAAAAAGATATGTTATGTAAATAGCAAGCATAAGAAAGTTAGAGGGACATAATATGTGTCCAAACAGACTTCAAGACAAAGACCATTACCAGAGATAGATAAATTTCATAACGTTTTAAAACCCAATTATCAGGAATATGCTATAATCATAAATGTGCCTGAACCTAATCATAGAGGTTCCAAAATTATGAAATAAAAACTGACAGAATCAAAAAGAAATGTAAACAAGTCACTGTGGGGGCAACTTTGCCCGCAAAGTCCCCCCCCCGCCCGCCCCCTGCCATCCACCACAGATGAAAGTAAGACTACCAAGAGGTGATCTGCTTGGAGAGGAGAGGTGGCCAATCTCTCAGAGGTGAAAGACCAAGAACCTTTTCCTCAATGGGCTTTTATTGGGTTCATTTGCACAAGAATACAGGTAAGGATCAAACAATAGATAGCATTCAAAGAACTATGAGGGCTTATTCTCAGTCAGGGTCAAATAGCTAAAGAGCCACAAAACTTTGAGGAACAAACTTCTTGCTTGGACCCTTATCATTTAAATGAGAGCATTCTAAACAAAGCAGGTTTCACAGGATTTTGCATATTCTTTCTTAGGCCCTATCACCCTGGATCCCACCCTAGCTGGCAAGGGGCTGCACTGCCTCCCCCATCATAGGTTTTAGGCTTAAGTGAATTAGAGCCAGGAAGCGCTTCTTCCAGATAGAAATGGAGGCTCAAGCTATGTAAGAATAGCTGGGGTGGGGGTGGGGGCAAGGGTCTATCATTCCCTCTTTGTTGCAGCCCCCCCAAGTCCTTTCATAATGGCCTCCAAAGTGATCATGTCTGGCTTAGGTTGTCCCTCCTCTGAGAGGTCTTACCCATCTCTGACTATCCAACCATGCATTGGGGGCAGGGAATGAAGCAGAAGCAGCATTTGCTACCAGAGACAAGCTTTGTCTCCTTGTGGCTCAGACTCCAGAGGTCACTCACTCAGCCTTAGCCATAGGGGGCAGTTACAACTCCAGAAACCAGGCAGAGCTGTTCACAACAAGTCACCACTGCAGATTTGAACTGGTGTTCCTCAGCAACTGATAGAACAAGACAAACTCAGTAAAAACAGAAGAATTAAACAACAGTAGCAACCTGATTGACCTAAACACATTTATGTAATGCCACACCCAAGAGCAGAAAACACATTTTCTTTTCAAACGCACATCAAACAACCTAAATAGAGCATATTCTGGGCTAACATAAGTCTAAAATTAAAGGACTGAAATATGGTCAATGTTTGTTCTCAACCATTTATAACCATAATGCTTATAATTTAGAAAACAATGATAATAAAATATCAAAAACACCTGAAATATTTGCAAATCAGATGAGACACTTTTAAATAACTTTGTATTAATGAAGCAATCACAAGGCAAATTAGAAAACATTTCAAATTAATGACATGAAAATACAACTTTTCAAATTTTGTGAGATTTCCAAGGAAGTCAAAATCTGTGCTTAGAGGAAAATTTACAGCTTTAAATGCTTATACTAGGAAGGAAAAAAAGATATAAAATTATCTTAGCAAACTAGAAAAACAAGAGCAAAGAAAACTAAAGCAAAGTAAACAAAAAATTCAATGAAATAGAAAGGGAACAATAGAGAAAATTTACAAAGCCAAAGCTGATTCTTTGAAAAGACCAAAAAATTTGATAAACCCATAATTAGATTGATCAAAAAATATAAAGGAAGAACACAAGTGTAGATATTAGTAAGAGGACATATTGCTACAAATCCTGTAGATATTAAAAGAATAATAACAAATGTAAGTAATTTTATGCCATACATTAAACAACTTAAATGAGATGGGCAATAACCTTCCAAAAAATCTTAACAAAACTGACACAAAATAATAATTATGGGCAGCTCTATATCTACCGGAGAAATTAAATCCATTTTCAACAAGCATTTCCAAGAAGAAAGCCACAGGCCCAGACGGCTTCACGAGTGAATTCTACCAAATATATATAGCGAACTTTTTAAAATCTCATATGAAACTTTTTTAAAGTGACCAAGAGCAACTAATGTATTAATAGGGAAAAAACCAACGCTATATAACAAAGATTTCTCAAGAATCTAAAACAGGTGATTCAGCCAAAACACCTGATACCAGAATGCCACAGGAGACTGACAGATATGTAGTGAAGATGGAAAAGATAAATTGAAATTCTGTATCTCCCCTCCTTTTAAAAAAAATGTTTAATTTAATTACTGTTCAAGTACAGTTTTCTGTCTTTTACTCCCATCCCAGCCCACCCCCCGCCCCCGTGCTCCTCACCTCCCTCCCATTTCCACCCCCTGCCCTTAGTTTTTGTCCATGTGTCCTTTATACTAGTTCCTGTAAATTCTTCCCCTTTTCCCATGAAATTCCCTCCCCTCTCCTCTCTGGTCATTGTCCCCCTATTCTCTATTTCAGTGTCTTTGTTTTTATTTTGCTTGCTTATTTGTTTTGTTGTTTAGCTTCCTGTTAAAGGTGAGATCATATGGTATTTGTCTTTCAACACCTGTATCTCCCCTCCTTTGGCACACCCATCTCTAGCTCTCAGAACGAGCAAGGCCTGCCTGGCTCTGAGGAGCAGGAACATAAGGAGCCCATTTGCTATTGCTTGCTGTTGCTCTGGAGGAGGTGGGGCTTGGCTCACTCTCCAGTATTTGGTCCCCTAGCCTGGGCCTGTGATGCTCCCCATTGAGTGCAGTGTTTGGCTCTGAGGCCCAGAGGAAAGATGATTTTGGAGAGCACTATGGAGCTAGACTGTGTAGTAAGATAGTGTCTCCTCTCATAGCCAGAGGACTAGAAGGAGGTAGTGTGGGGCTGGCTCTTGGGCTTTCCAACATACCATGTTGTTGATGAGAAAAACAGGACACCAGGGCCTACTGAGACCAATGCAGTGTCTCCAGATACCCAGAACTGCAAGAAGGGCCTGGGCCCCTGCCCTGGAGGGGCAAGCCCTCATGAGTAGCATGGAAAGAAGACTATCAGGGCTCAGAAGAACCTGGAGCAGCATTGCGCCTGAAGTTCAGTGTGGAGTCTGAAATATGCCACAGAAGAAAGATATCTCTATCTCTTTTTTAAAAAGAAGAAGGAGAAAAAGAAAAATTATCAGGTGCCTCTCCCACTGCTTCACATCCCCCAACCCCATCACCACAATACTGGATCCTGAACCTTCACTTGAGGAGCCCTCAAGAAACTGACCTTTGCTATTTAGTCAGTAGCCACATCTGTGATGCTGCGGTCACTACTGAGGTTTTATTCTTCAGGCTCTGACATGAGGGAACTTGAACACTAACCCTACCTTCCACTCCACACTCATTAGGAAAAGCTCTCAAAGTTCTGCCTCCCTTAGTCTGCATCCAGGCAACATACTAAATCTCATTTTATTTATTTTATTTGTGCTCAGTCCTCTGCAACCTCTTTTTTCCACGCTGATCCTGGTATACTAGTTGAGGTACACGCATGCATGCACACATGCACCCATTCCTTAGGCTACCTGAGGAGCTGTTAACCTCCAGCAGACTTATTCTCTATGCGCCTGCCCCAGCTTCATTTTCAGGGAGGCATTGTCAGAACTAAAGAAGAGTTCCTGCCACTATAACACACCTTCACTTTCATTTTGTAACCAGAAATAGTACCAGACACCTGTGGATTTTAAAATTTATTTCATCTTTATTGCATTTTTTTCCATTACCATTTAGTCCTCTTATAATCACCCCGCCACCCCCAGAAATCACCACACTGTTGTCCATGTCCATGAGTCCTTTTTCCTTTTTGCCCAGTCCTTCCACCCCTCACCCTCCCCCCACCACTAGCTGTCATCTGCTCCATCTATGAGACTGACTCTGTTTTGCTTGTTAGTTCAGTTTGTTCATCAGATTCACATATAAGTGAAATCATATGGCATTTGTCTTTCTCTGACTGGCTTATTTCACTTAGCATAATGTTTTCCAAGTCCATCCATTCTGTTACAAAGGGTAAAATTTTCTTCTTTTTTATAGCCAGATAGTATTCCATCATATAAATGTCCCATAGCTATTTTATGACTCATCTACTGATGGACACTTGGGCTGTTTCCATATCTTGGTGATTGTAAATAACACTGAAATGAACATAGGGGTGCTTATGTTCTTTTGAATTAGTGTTTCTAAAACTCATTCAAATATACCTTAGAGATTTAACACTTGTTTCCCTCCCCCCAACCTCCCATTGAGTCTAGAAAGAGTACTTTTTAGGTTTACATCTTGCACACCCACATGTGGAAAGTGTACCTTTCAGTTAGCATATAGTGTAGGCCACCAGTGAAAGGATGTTGACATTGAAGTCTCTTGTTCTTGCTGTTTGTATTCTCTTCAAAGGAAATTTCTGAAGGAGCGTATTTGCTTTTAAAATGAATAAAAATGACGGTTTAATCTACTGTTTCTAACAGTTTGGGGGGAGGAGAGGTTTCCTGACTTCACAGTTAGCACCAGCTAATATAATTAATTTCTCATGCACACCGATAGCTAGAGAACAATATACTCAAATCCCCTTTCTTCACCACAGGGAAATCTTGTTTGGAAATTTGGACAAGTTAGTTGAGCATTTACATATCTGCAAAATAGCAATGGTGATTCTTACCTCACATGGTATTGTGAAGATTATAAAGTGAATGTGCAACTATTCATAACACATCATATAAATTCAGGTAACAACATTTTGATTGGACTGGTAACTCAAAGTCTCCCAGTTGGATGTCCTGGTTTTCTTAATTAGGTCTTATTGATTATAAGTAATCCAAACCACATAAAACTATCTTTAAAAAAATAGAGAATGCCATGGTGCATATGATGTAAAGTACAGCACAGGGAATATAGCAAATAACATTGTAATAACTATGCATGGTGGCAGACAGGTACTAGACTTACCTGCGTGATGACTTCATTATGTAAATAAATGTCTAATCACTATGTTGTGCACTTAAAACTAATATAATGTGGTATGTCAACTATAATTTAAAAATAAATAGAAAAAAGAGAGAACACCATATCTTTTTTCTTTTTATTTTATTTTTTCCATCACCATGATATCCTGTGCCCCACCCCACCCCCAAAATACTAGAGCAGGAAAATAGCCAAGATTTACAATGAACTAAAACCAGAAATCGGAAGATCCCTGGGATTCCTTCTATCTAGTCACCTGTTTTGTTAGTTCTATCTTACTCTTCTCCAGTACTATCCCCAGAGGCAGGCTCAGAAATCTGGAGGGCTCTACTCTCACTCTTCCCTTGCAGTGCCCATCCCATGAGGCAAGGAGTCAATGGGGTCAAGAAGATTCGGCCCATGTACGTATGCACAGCCTCCCCCATGTGTATGGGGGCGGGGGGGCAGGGAGTACCTAGGAACTCTCTGTACCTTCTACTCGATGTTGCCTTGAACAAAAAACTGCTCTAAAAAACAAAGTCTATTAAAGGAAAAAAAAAAAGCTGTGCTTTTCCAGAGCCTACATAGCCCCTTCTAGAACATGGTCTGGGTGCTTAATTCCCAGGATTCCCTGTCTCCAGAGGGCCTGAGTTTATTCCTAGGACCTGTACCAGCTTGTTTCCTGGGTCTGTCTGCCCAAGGACAGTTTGTTCCATAGGTGAGGCCCTCTAGTCCCAAAGCATACTCAGGATGGACCATGCTTGAATGGGCTCCTGGAGTGTCGGCGTACGTGTAATGTATGGCCCTTCGTGGCACTGATAAAAAGAGAAGAGTCTGCAGACCATCGCTCTCCCCTCAAAGTCACTTTCCATTGTAGAACTCTGAAGTCTCAGAATTTGTTTTTATTTTACTTAGGACTTTATTTATTTATTTATTTATTTTTAGAAGGGGAAAAGGAGAGAGACAGGGAGAAAAACATCAGTGTCTGGTTGCCTCTGTCACACCCCCCACCGGGGACCTGGCCTGCAACCCAGGCATGTGCCCTGATTGGGAGTCAATGTGGCAAGCCTTTGATTCACAGGCCAACACTCAATACACTGAGCCACACCAGCCAGGGCGATTCTCATAATTTTAACAGTTCAAACCTCACCTCCCAGGTTGTTATGAATTAAGTACATTTGTCAAGATAGAAAGATAGAAAATATATTATTTAATAGTGTGTTTTCTTAATTTATGCCTTTCCAATACTTAAGCACATGACATGGAGGCCACCATCTGTACTCTTGCTCCTGGTCCCATTAATGTTGGGGAGAATTCAATTTTTTCCCAAAGATACAAGCACTAGGCTCAATTGGCACTGGAGAACAAAGTCCAGTCTCTCAGCTCTGACTATAAAGGAGTCTGAGAGTCTGATTGGCTCAGCTCAGGTTGAAGAGGGAAGGAGGGCTGCAACCTCTGGTCTAATCAGTTGAGTGCTTTAGAAGTGGGCCTTTTCACAGAAATAAGACTGTTTGGGGAGGGAGCCATCCTTGTGGTAGAATGGGAGGTTCCCAGAGAAATTTGGCTAGATAGATTCCCCACTGAGTATCCAATTTCACAGCTAAAATGAATGCAAATTTAATTTCTCTTATTCCAATAGGACAAATTGGTGGGAAAAATCAATATATTCTAATTAGAAGACAAATTATACCATTTTTTTAGTCTTTTTCATGGTTGACTTTAATAGGAACACTATGGTGGAGAGTACATTTCTGTTAGAGAAATTAAAGTTTTATTAAAGTGACATTCACTCTCCCTTCTCATGTAGTTTTAAAATGTGATCAGTGTGTTAATACAAGTCTAATACTTTTTTCCTTATTAGAAAAGCAAGCTAAATTCTTTTTTAAAACATTCCATTGACTTATTCTTCCCTATCTCCTTTGTTAAAAAAAAGTAACAAGCCTAATAAGGTGTACAATGTTTTATTTAAAAAACACTTGCCAAGCCTTCTAGCTATAACAGAATGAATACAGTTCATAACTGGGATGGCTAACAGTCCTATTTGAAAAAATACAAAGGACTGGAAACAAGTATTTGCTTTGGATACAAGAAAAGCACGTAGAAGAACATTGTTTCAGCAAGATTATCTTCATGTGGCAGTATGAAATATGGGAGAAATGAGAAAGTATACTTTCAATCTTTTCTGAAAGCAAAGCAAAACCTCATTTTAAAAAAGAGAAAACACAGCCACACGTTGTTATTGTTTCCATATACGTTACTTCACCTCAAATAACCTAATGTTACTGTTTACACTTAAACTGAGAGGTCCATCCATTCTACCCTAGTCTGAAGCTTAACCTCCTCTATACCTTACGCAGACAAAGCTGCTGTTTCAGACCTCATCTGGCTCCCACAGACAATATGCAACCATCCAGAAGTCATCGGCAATTCTGAGCAAAGGCATTATTCGCTCTGGAGTAACAGAGTGCCCCCACTTCTATATCGGAAGGGCTTGTGGGCAGTAATCCAATTACAGTGGGGAATAGAAGGGAGTCGTCAAACATTTTTGCTTGAGAATACATGTAAAGAACATTTAAATACCATGAAGCCCCATGACATATTTAAGCCTAAATACATAATTTTTCCCATATAATTTTACACAATAACAAAAGATGCAAACCCAACATATTGTGTATTTTCATATTTTAAAAATGAAGTGGCTATAACACTCTTTTAAATGTATCAAAAAGAATGTAAATTAGCCCTGGCTTGTGTAGCTCAGTGGATCGAGCCTGTGAACCACACGATTGCGGTTCGATACCCAGTCAGGGCACATGCCTGGGTTGCAGGCCAGTTCCCAGCAGGGGACACAGGAGAGGCAACCATACATTGATATTTCTCTCCCTCTCTCCTTCCCTTCCCCTCTAAAGATAAATAAATAAAATCTTTAAAAGAATGTAAATTATATAGTGATGTGACACCATCATCATTCATTTTTAAAATATGTGAACAAATTATTCTTTAATGGTTCCTTTTGCTCCTCAAATTCTTATTTCTTTTTCACATCCCTCACAGAATTGTATGATGTAATACATTTGATGAGTTCTATCTTATATAATCACCTCTGTAATGTTTCTTTGCAATAAATGTATGTATGTAAATTGAAATTAAGTGAAATTCTTTCCCTGTAACCACAATGATCTAAGTGTTTCATTAAAAGGCTTCTGGTTATCGTTAGTATTAATTATCAATAACTGAAACCATCATAAAATATCATACATTTGCAGTAGGCTACGATTGGAGATGGCAGAGAGGTAGTAAGCCTTTTTTAATCAAGTAGGAGGACAATAGTGACAGAAAAGGCCCCAAAGAAGTACAATGACTCTTGACCATGAGGAAATTCTCAGGTAGATCCATTTTTAGAAAGAATAAACATGAAAGTTGAAAGTTTAATTTCTATGAATTCACTCATAAACTCATATGTATCTAAAAACACACAGGAAAATCTTGTATGTCAGGCATTGCAGACTGTGGTTTGAAGATCTTTAAGCTAGATGAATTTACCTAAGGCTACATTTAAATAGTAAGCACATTATTTTACATAGATTGTTTGTGCCAATCAATAAACCATTAAAGACTTGTAATGCTGTTTTTTATTGAACATTAAAGAAAATCAACTTGGAAATGTATTATTATTGTTACTTGGACTCACTTGAGAGGCACTGGGTAGAGATTATTGAAGAACTACAATAAAACCAGCTCCTCATCACTCCTGTTCATAGCCACACTTCATCATTCCTGTTGTTTGCTCTGCAGAAGCATCTGGTTCTTTCAGTCCTTCCTAATTTGCACAATGCTTAGTCAACTTATGGCTGCTGGCCTAGGTGGAGAGATCTTCTCTTAGGAAAGTTGTGTTCCCTTCCATCTGTGCCTGCAATTGACTCAGTCCAGTCTAATCTGTATCTTGTCTTGACACATTTGCTGAAAGAAAAGGCAGCCAATACATTCCAACATCCTGAATCATTTTTATACCTTTTCTGTTAGAGCTATGGTCTTTAGGGGCATTTGGTCCAAGTTATTACAGATGACAGCTCTCCAGATATTTTTGCTCTGTGTATTGATGGTATCCATCATTTCAGTCAGCGATATCTCTGCTCTTGTACTCACCATGTGACCACTCAGTCAATGCCTGCTTTGGGGTACCAATTCTGTATTTTTTTCAGATAAAGGTTCAGTTGCTATAGTAAAACCCAGGATAACAGTGTTTTAAACAAAATAGTTTATTTGCATGTGAGAATCCAAGTTTAAACAGAACTGGGCTGATAGGGTAGCTTCACAGTACTAGAAACCCAGGGCTCATGTTACCTTGTTGCTTTGTTGCCCTACGTAGTTGCCCTCATCAGAGAAGTCTCAGCATCACATCCACATCTCGGGTAGCAGGAGGAGGGTTGAGAAGCAGGGAAAGACATGCCACTTCCCCTTCAGGGCATGACCCAGAAGTTGAACGTGCTGCTTATGCTCACACCCATTGACTTCATCATATAACTACATCTACTGGCAAGGGAGGCTGAGAAATGCCATCAGCTGGTGGGTGACCATATGTTCCCGCTGAAACTTTAACCATATGGGAAAAAAAGAAGGGACTGAATATTGGGGAACTAGCAGACTCTGGTTTGGTGTCTACAGGAAAAACTGAGTACATTGCCTATTCAATGTCAAAGGAATCATTTGGACTACTGAGTTACTTACAATAACAATAATTGCCACTTGATAAGATCATGTGGATATTACCTATTCAAGGATTGTTTTCTCACTGGACCAGGTGAAAATTATGCCTTCAGTAACAACTCAAATTATGTTGCATGGCTTTATATCAATATCAAAAGATCTGCTAAGAGCCAATAGATAAATATTTTCACAAAAGAACCATGACCTATTTAAAAGGACTGAAAAAATACATATTTCCCTCGCATAAGCTTTTATTTTCGTTAGAACATTATATCCAGAAAACAATTTTTTCTTTCCCTTCCTCATTCTCTTCATCTTCTCCATCCTGGATTAATATTTAACAAGCTGGTATATTTATGTCAGGAATTTTTTTCACATGTATACTATCCTACTTAAGTCATACAACCATCATACGAGGTGTATACCATCCTCAACTTTTAAATAAGAAAATTGAGAATCAGAGAAATTCACTGACTAAAGACAATCATACTATGATAGTGGCTTGCTAGAAACTTCTGGGAAGCCATAGATTTCTGTCCCAGCCAAAAGCGGATGATAGACTCATGCAGCTTTCTGCGAGAGAGCCAAACATTGCAACCCAACAGATCAGAGAGACACAAGTATAACTGTTCTGAAGAGCCATTTTAGAGCACGTGGCAGAGACTGCTGTCCACCATCCAATATAGGTTCCTCCCTTTTCCCTTAGGAACAGGACCTCCAAGTCAGCTGGGCACAAAGCTCACCCTTGTTTGCACCCAAGTGTGACCAGTGTACGCAAAATGTTTGCTTACAAACATTTTCTCTACACCAGATAGAAAGCGTCCTGAGAGCAAAGAGGCAAAGCTTCCTTCTTCCCTCATTACTTCTGCAGGATCAAATATAAATACGATATTGGAGCCTGTTGTGGGTTAAATTGTGCCTCCCTCCAAAAAATAAAATTTGCTAAAGTTCTAACCTTGAAAAGCTGTGAGAGACTAGATTTTGACTGTTTCTTTTCTGTTTAGGTGTTTACAAACACAAATACCACTGTGTTATAACTGCCTACAGTGTTTAGTAACATGCTATTCACTTTGTGAGGTTTGAAAAACAAAATCGCCTAATGACACATTTCTGAGAATGTATCTCTGTTGTTATGGCATACATAACTGTATTAACCACTTGCACTTACATTAAGTACCTAAAATTATCAAATTCATAGAATCAAAATGTGGAATGGTGGCTGCCGGAAGCTGAGGAGAGAAAGAAATGGGGCATCACTAAGTCAATAAAGTTTCAGGCAACGTGAGTATTTTCTAGAGATCTGCTGTACAACACTGTACCTCTAGTCAATGATAATATAGGTTATACTAAAAATCAGTTAAAAGAATAGACCTTATATTAAACGATCATCCCACAATAAAATAAAAAATAAAATAAAACTGAGCTTTCATTATAGGTTGTTCAAGACGCACTTTTCTACACCAGGAACCAGCACATTTTTTCTATAAAAGGTGAACTAGAAAACATATGGGCTTTCCAGGTCACACAGTCTCTGCTGCAAGCACACAACTCCGCTCTTTCGGGTGAAAGCAGCCATAGACGAACTAAATGAATGAACGTGGCTGTATTTCAATCAAGCTTCATAGTCAAAAGTAGATGGTGGGCCAGAGTTCACCCACAGCCTGTAGTTTGCCAAACACTGTTATAGGCCATGAACTTCTAGGGAGTGGATGTATCATTTGTTTTATTCTTCATTTTCTCCCCTGTGCCTAAAATAATCTCTTGCATAATAGGTACTCAGTAAAATTGTATTGAACAGATTAATAGTCTACTGTCTGCTACAGGTGCAGAATTTGCTTGTGTTGAGGTAGCAGTTCTATGTCTGCCAATGTACTGCTATGACCCTGGTGGGTCACCAGTGCCTTGGATGCCCATGATAAGGTGTTAACTGGTAACAAGGTGATCCTGGTAACAAGATAAAAATGAAGATGTTCCAAGGATTGACTGTAGTCTGGGACACTAAGGCTACAATCACCAGTTGCTTTAATAAAGAAGAAAGGAAGAGGTTATTTGCACTTGGTAGGGTTTTAGTAAGCTGTGAAAGTTTGAGAGGAATGGTAGGGAGTCAAAGGGGAAATGTGATGAATTTCTTAACTGAGATTGGAGAGAGGAGTGAGAGGTGGCGGTGACCCAGAGGGTAGCAGTTTCCTCTAACAAGGAAAGTTTTAATGGCCCAAGGAGATCAGCCTAGGAGCAAGGTTGTTTGATTTATCCATGGCACCATCCTCTATAAAAACATTGAAGGTGTAGGGGAGACTGAAGTTTCTGTTTCAAGGTAACTCTAAGCTGCTGAGTCAATACCACAAGAATAACTCACCCTCCAGAGTTAAAAGAATATAAAGGCAAGCAGTCATCACTGAAATTAAACAGTGGCATACATGTCCAAGGAATATGAAGGGAATTTGATCCCTTTATGAATCGTGTGATAGATGAATGTGTAGAGATAACAACGAGGGGCCACAGAACAACATTCAAGTAGTGGTAATAAAAGAAAGTAGTGCCATCATGTTCGAAGCCTCAGAAATAGTATAAATAATGGCTATGTCTTGAGAGAAATCAATTGTTTCAACACATCCCCTCTCCAAAGGGCTTGTTTTACTGTGGTGTGAAAATCAGGTCATATACATTTGTCATATTAAATTCTTTAATTTAAAAAAAAAAAACTCTGATGACTGCTAAGTTCAGGTCCAAAATCCACTGACTGACATACGAAGTCTTCCATCGTTTGTTCTCAATCTACCTTTCTAGTTACTTCATGCTAGAAAACCATTTCCCAAAACGTGTTTTTCCTAGCACCACACCAGACCATTGACCATTTCCCTCAACATGCCTGGCACTTTCACAAGACGATCCCTTTGCCCTAGGTGTCCTCTAGCCTGCAATGACTTTCTTTTCCATCATCGCACTCCAAATCTAACACATTTCCTTAGGAAGCAGAACAATCTACTTTTCCTCTATTAACACAGTGTTGTTTTTCCAACCGAAACTTGGCACATAATAATATTAATTAGCCAGCATTTCAGTTTCTTTAAAATAGTGTTCCTAAATAAACACAGAAGAGCTCACAATTTCTGGGTCAGTGTGTACTATGAGGGACTACAGTGGAACCTGACCTTTTCTATCTATTTATCTATTTATTTATTTACTTAGTTCTCTCTCTCTCTTTCTCTTTCCCTCTCTCTCTGTCTCTCTTTTTCCTTCTGCTTTTCTATCCCCACCCCCTTTCTTTCTTCCCTCTTACATCGTTGTGTTATGAAACAGTATCATTTTAAAATTATATTGTATTGATTAAGCTACTAAAGTTGTCTTAATTTTCCCCTTTTGCTCCCCTCCACCCAGCAATCCCCACATTATTGTTCATGTCCATGGGTCCTATGTACAGGCTCTTTGGCTACTCTATTTCCTATACTGCACTTTACATCCCCGTAGCTATTCTGTAACTACCTATCTATGGTTCTTAATCCTCTCATCTCTTCACCCATTCCCCGACACCACCCTCCCAGCTGGCAACCATCATAATACTCTCTGTATCCATGATTCTATCTTTGCTATTCTTGTTTGTTTAGTTCATTTTTTAGATCTAATTGCTGATGGATTCATATTTTTAGCATTTTATTGTTCATAGTTTTCATCTTCTTTTTCTTAAATAAGTTCCTTTAACATTTCATATAACAATGATTTGGTGATCATGAACTTGTTTAGTTTTTTCTTGTCTCGGAAGCTCTTTATCTGCCCTCTGATTCTAAATGATAACTTTGCTGGGTAGAGCAATCTTGGCTGTAGGGCCCCACTTTTCATGACTTTGAATATATCTTGCCAATTCCTGCTAGCCTGCAAAGTTTCTTTTGAATCAGCTGAAAGACTTATGGGAACTCCCTTGTAGGTACCTCACTGCTTTTCTCTTGTTGCTTTTACGATTAAACTTTTATCCTTAAACTTTGGCATTTTAATTATGATGTGTCTTGGAGTGGGCCTCTTTGCATCCATCTTGTTTGGGACTCTGTGCTTCCTGGACTTGCATGCCTATTTCCTTCACGAAATTAGGGAAGTTTTCTTTCATTATTTTTTCAAGTAGATTTCCAATTTCTTGCTCTTTCTCCTCTCCTGGCACCCCTATGAGGCTAATGTTGGACCTTTTGGATTTGTCCCATAGGCTGCTTACACTAACTTCATTTTTTTGGATTCTTTTTTCTTCTTGTTCTGATTGTTTTTTTTCCCCTTCTTATGTTCTAAATCATTGCTCTGATTCCCAGCTGCATCTACTCTACTCTTATTTCCCTGCAAATTGTTCTCTATTTAAATTAGTGTATCCTTCGTTTCTGACTGGATCTTTTTTGTGCTGTTGAGGTCCTCACTAATTTCATCCTTGGGCATCCTTATAACCAGTGTTTTGAACTCTGCATCTGATAGATTGCTCATCTCCATTCTGTTTAGCTCTTCTTCTGAAGTTTGGATCTGTTCCTTCATTTGAGCCATGTTTCTTAGTCTCCTTATTTTAGTAGCTTCCTTGTGTTTGTTTCTATGTATGAAGTAGAGCTGCTTTGCCTCTAATATGTGGCCTAATGTAGTAGGTGTTCTGTACGGTCCAGTGGCGCAGCCTGTCCAATCACCCAAGCTGGGTACTTGAGGTGCACCCTTCTGAGTACACCTACTGTGGACTGAGTACACCCTCCTCTTGTAGTTGAGCCTTGGTTGCTATTGGCAGATCAATGGGAAGGATTTACCCAGGCCAGTCAGCTGCAAGGACTGGCTGTGACCACTGACCACCAACCTCTGCACCCGCCCCTCCCAAGGAGGATCAGCTGTGCAGGGATGGGGAGGTGTCCTCCTATGTGGTCTGTAGCTGCCCACTGGATGCACTGGCACTGGGATGTGCCAAGTGATGCAGGTCAAGGTCAGCCCCTACCTGTGTTTTTCACAGGGCTACCCTGCCTGAGCTTATATAAAGCAATCTGAGATGGCTGCTACTTGTGCTGGGCTTGGAGATTCCCAGGCAAAGCCAAGCTGTGAATCTAGGCTGGCTGTTGCTAGTGCCAGGACTGGGGCCATGCAGCAAGTGGCACAGAGGCCAGGGACTCACTGAGGCCAGCTATTCCTTGTTTGAGAGGATTTAGGAAGTTGTGAAGCATAGTCCAAAAATAGCAATTCACCTGGAAAAACCAGCTTGTGTAGGCCTGTAAGTTGAAGGCAGAGTCTCTGGGGATCTCCAAGGTGGGTCAAATAGTTGATGGAGTCTCAGAGATGGTACCAGCTTGCCAGCTCTGTGAATCTGTGGGGCAAATGCTCAGAAAAGGGACAATGGCCTCCATTCACCCTGATGCTGACACTTCATGCCACTGCTGCCCCTCAAGCTCCCATCCCAGTGCTGGAGCTCAAAGGGAGTGAACCTGAGTGAGTCTGTGTGTGGGTTCTTTAAGAGGAACTGCTTGCCGCTCCAGCTGTTTCTTCCACCCACTCAATCCCTACTTATTTTTGCAGCCAGAAGTTGTGGGGACTTATTTTCCTTGCACTGGAACCCTGGGCAGGGGGGCCTGGTGTGGGACTGGGACTCCTGCCTCCTGAAATATCCCTCCTGAATTTTTATCCACCACGCACGGATGTGGGACCAACCTGTTCCACATCAGCACCCCTCCTACCAGTCTAGATGGATGTGGTTTCTTTAATTCAATAGTTGTCAGACTTCCATTTAATTCAATTTCTGATGGTTCTGAGTAATAGCTGTTCTCCATTTTAATTTTGATGTGGTTGTGTGAAGAAGCAAGCTGTTTCTTCCTATAGCACTATCTTGACCAGAAGTTCTGAAACAGTTTCATAGCACCATAATAATATAATGTTTTAATTTTATAACAATAAATATATTCTAAAGCTATTTGAGGTTACAAGGAACACAAACAGTTTGAATATTGAAGTTAAATAAACATATTGCTGAACTTGACCTTTTGATATTATATTTCATAAGAAACCTTAAAGAAGTAGACTGATAGATACTTCCCAAATTTTTCTCACTCAAAACAGTAATGAAGGTACCATTTTCTCAAATCTAAAGTGTTAACAGAGTTATAGAAAACCAACAATATAAAAAGACAGTTTATCTAAAATGATACAAATGACAGGGCTAAATCTACTGTTTCAAAAAAGTGTCTTTACAACAAAAACAAAAAGTTATTTATTAAAAATTCTATTGTAATATAAAACAGATGAAATCATGTGTATTACTCAGAGGCTGTTTCCGCAGCACTTACTTAAGACTTTCCTACATCTTTTCCCTGCCTTCCCCAATTGCCATATTTTTCATTGGAGATCTCAGTCCCCTAAGAAGCTGTTCTAGGACATTTTGTAAGAACTCTGATACACTCTGAGATTTTTATAGTGAATTCTAGTGGTGACATTCTGTCTATTTGGTCTTTCTTGGGCTTTTTTCCTCTTTTATTTTTCCCTACAGTGCCCTGATGAAGTAGACCAATGGGCAATATAATACATTTTAGAAATAGATTTTTAAGAGAAAATAAGGAAAATAGTGCAAGATCTTTTTTTAATTCTTTTTTTTAAGATTTTATTTATTTATCTTTAGAGGGGAAGGGAAGGAGGGAAGTATCAATGTATGGTTGCCTCTCGTGAGTCCCCTGCTGGGAACTGGCCTGCAACCCAGGCATGTGCCCTGACTGGGAATCGAACCGTGATCGTGTGGTTCCCAGGCCCGCACTCAATCCACTGAGCTACGCCAGCCAAGGAATAATGCAAGATCTTAATGTAATGACCTGTTCTGTATTTATGAGAAATACCATTCAATGGAAAAGAGAAAAAAAGTAAGCAAGCAACAAGTTAATTTACATGTGAGCATTTATAAAACCCATGACCTTTTACATACGAATGTTTATAAAACCCATGAACAACTCTAGAACCAGAATTTGTAGTTTAAAAGCTAAAAATAAGATTGTAAACAAAATATTTTTGTTTTTCTGCAAAAAAGCACAAGTTTTCTTTTTGTGAGCCAATCTAAGACCTCCAACAAAATACCTGTGACAAGTGATACTAATATTCACTTGGACATGCTTATTCAACCTCAATTTCCTGAGCAAGGCCCTGCACCGGAAATGGGGAAAGACAATGGTAGTTTCATGAATCTTGAGACTCTACCAGATACAGTCCTGTTAACAGCAGGGAGATAAAGGAGGGGCTCAGCTCCGATAACAGGCTCATCCATAGGAGCGCAGCCACTCAGCCACCGATGCTGGCGAAGGCCCGGGGAGAGCACTGTGCTCAGTGTCTGAAACATTACCACACACAACAGGGGTAGCCTAAGAATATCATCCTAAACTGACCTTTACAAGGAAACAGGAACACTCCTAACCACGAAATGCCTAACGACCTTAGTCTAATTCTCCAGGAGATTTCAGGAATGAATGAATGAATGAATGAATGAATGAATGAATGAATAAATAAATAAATACAAAGAGCCAATACTAGTGAAGTCAACCAGTTGATGTAGTCATAATCTAAGTCTCTAGGAACAGACAAGAGTAAGGTAAAGTGTCAGATTTTCAGGGACAAATTACATACAGTGAGGCACAAAGTCAGATACCAAGTTAGGAGCAAAACTCATAATGATGCATCACAGAATTCTTTAAATATTGTTATCGCTCCTCAATATTGGTCCTGAAGGTTGTTAGGTCAAGGTTGAGAATGTCTAGGGGTTTAAGTACAATTAGTACTGAAGACCAAAATACTCCAAAATCCTGCTAATGGCTCTGAGAATTGGTCCCTAACCTCATGACTTAACCGTAAGACCTAAGAGGGGAACTAGGGAGATGGCTCCTCAGAAGAACCACGAGTTACTGTTTTGCCAAAGAAAGAGTTCGTGGATATTGAGTTGGCAGAAGCAAAAGCTGTCCCCTGCTGAGAGTTTCAACACAGTGCTTGTTGCCTAGTGAAAAAAAGAATAGAAAAATAATGGTATGTATTCTGAGAGATTTAAGCTTGAGATCCATCCAAGGTCATTAATTGCTATAAGAATTCATATGATTTTGATATATGGATAGGATTAACATCTTCATGGTTTGTTGAAAGTTCTAAGTGAACTTTGGACTGATGACTGAGTTTATGTGTGAATGCAGTAATGAATTTTGCTCTCTTTTAATTTCCCTCTTTTTGGCTATGAAAAGCAATAAGCATATACTTACAACCTCCAGCGGTATCCAATCTTTCAGCATCTCTGGGCTACACTGGAAGAAGAAGAGTTGTCTTGGGCCACACATCAAATTCACAAACATTAACAAAAACTGATGAGCAAAAGAAAAAATAATTTAAGTAAATGCAGGATTTCTCATTGGGCTACATTCATAGCCATCCTGGGTCACATGTGGCCTACGGGCAGTGGTTGGATGCGCCTGGCACAGCAAGTTCTTTAAGAACTTTTGACTATTCTTTCTAGTACTGTAGGGTCAGTCCAGCTAATTTGTGACACCAAGAATAAAGAGATAAGTAGATGACAAATACTCTTTGAGAACAGTCTTATGGCCATTGCCCATCTAGTCCAGGAGTAGAGAATGGGTTGATTGTATGATAGCAACCACTAAAGCCTAGAAATACAATCCCCAAATAATCCCCAGCTTCCTTTTACAGTAATTAGGGCTTTTTATCATTAGGCTTTTTTCCCCCAAATTATGTTTTCTTTTCTATCCATGCATTGAGACTTGTAAGTGGGTTATAAAATTGTTTTTGCCAGATTGGAACTAGAGTTTTTAATTAAACAGAAACGAATAACATAGAACTAAAGAGTGGAAAAGATAAGCAAAGAGAAAGAAAACTTTTGTTTTAGTTGTTTGTGTGTGTGTGTGCTGGATCGCAATATAAAATATTTTTTCTATGGGTTACAGCTTAAAAAAGAGATACACAGATGTAGATATGGATATACATATAAAGATATAGATATGTAAGAGAAATAGCTGGCAAACTCTTTCCAAAATGCTATCACCAACACATGGGAGGTGCTCTCCACTATAATATTTATGGTGATATACAAAAATACAATCATAATAAAAATGACTACCTTAGACAAGCCCAGGATTGACTAAAAGTTAAAATAGAGAGAACAAGTTACTTGAAGTTTGAAGGACAAACTTTTAAGGTTAACTCCTCCAAACTTCATTTTTTCAAAAATGTCTAAGCTCTCAACATACTTGATTCTATTCTATCATTCTGTCATATTCTAGTCCACTCCCTTCGACTCTTCTGTTCTGGAAGCCCCAAATCTGGTCATTGTCATTCACCTTCATCCAATTCCGATGTCAAATGTTTTCACACAGATTGTTTATGGTACCATTCTTATTCTAAGTTTTTTCCACTATGGAATGAATTTTCATTCAACAAGTACAATGTAGAAAAAAGATCATTCTTAGGCCTAACATTTTAAGCAAATAGTGCAGACTTTTCTAAGCAATATAATGCAGCCAATACTTACCGAAAGATTTACTTTAAACTTTAAGATAAGGATTAAGTTTAAAGATTTCATCATATAGGGTCTTCTTTTTGACTTATTTTATGTTTTTGAGTTACAAAGAGTTATACATATGTACTTCCCAATCAAATGAAGAGCAAATTAGTAGAATATTGCACTGTAAATCTTTGTGTTGGCAGAAGTGCCCACTGATATTTTGGAGTGAGGGTGAACGCTGGAATTCATTTTAAATAGAGTATCAGCTCCTTAATTCTCCTTTGATCTCACACCCACTTCTGCTGATCCTCCCTTTTCTCTGCCCAGGCAGAGTGGGAAGACATCAGAACAGAATTCTTACAGGGAGGCAGTTCGAGCGTCCACTCCCATTTGCGAGAACTCCAGTTTAAAGAGACATGAAATCCAACCAGGGTGTGGTTGGTTACGCTGTGCGAGGCGAGTTTGCCTGGAGCATGAGCATTGTTATCTCCTTTGTTTTACCTACTCCCTGAGCTCTCAAAGTCCTATCTCTGATTCATTCTTTCTCAACTTTCTGAACCTTAAACAGAAAGAGCTGGCATTTTTAGAACTGGATCAGAGTGAGAAGTATCATTAAACTCAGAGTCCTTACTATGGTCCATGAGGTGCTTCATTATCAAGCCCCTGGCTACCCCTGTAACCTCCTCTCCTGCAACCTTCCTCTTTCTTGCACTGCCCTCCTTGCCGGCATCAGATACATTTAGCCAGCCCCTGCCACACACGCTGTTCCCTCTGCCTGCGAAGCTTAGGTTTCCCCATGTCTTATTCAAATCCCCGCTCGACCTCTGTGGCTAAAACTTTCCTGGCCCCATGACTATGTGTTTTATATACCTTGCTCTATTTTTCTTTTCAGCATGTAAGTACTTAGCCTGATTTCCTGTGCTACAAACATGAGCTTTAGAGTCAGATGCACCTGGGTTAGAATCCTGTCTCTGCCCTTGCTCTGATCCTGGACAAATTACAGGCCCTTGACCCTTAGTCTCCATTTCCTTATTGGTAAAAATGAATTATATCATGAAAAATCTCGGAACCCAATGCCTTGTTACACTAGAATGCAAGTTTCACAGGGACAGGATTGTGTAGATCTAAATCTGTACTTCAACACTCAAAACAGTACCAAGAATTGATTTAATAAATGTATTTTGAAGGAAAGAAAGGAAGGAGGGAGGGAGGGAAAGAGAGCAAAAATGCGGAAAGGAGAAAGCACGATTATGTGCTTAGTCAATATTAATTTATGATCTGTGTTATTTACTTTTTTTCACCAAAATAACTCTTAATTGCTTCTGTGAAGGAATACACATGTAATAAATGAATATGAACCTAACTTTTTCTAACTCATCACAGTCCTCTCCTTCCTCATTACCATGTGAATCTTTTGTTTTTCAGAGATAGAAAGAAACATGAATTTCTTGTTCAACTTATTTATTGGTTATTTCTTGTATGAGGCAGAACACCTCCCCCCCACCCCGCAAAATGGAATTATCTTCTAGAGGGCAGGCCCCTTGAAGTACAGGCTTCCCCCTGCTGCGTGAGTGTTTTAGGAACCTGTGTACCAGCTGGCATTGTTGTGAGAGGCTGGTTCAGCTTCAGTGGATTTTTTTTAAGACTCTTTCAACATGTTTACCCATTTCATGATGGGTGATTTATGAATGCACCTCCCCACACTGCACTGAGTATTCAGCAGTTTTTGAATAAAAAGGTGTGACCCCTGTGCCCATCCTCCCTATTTACCCAATCTCTCCCTGAGCAACTTCTTTTGTTTCCCCAGATGACAAAAAGTCCTCAAAGGGAAACATTGGCTGGTGTGGAAGAGGTGAAGCAAACAACATCAGAAGTACTAAAAGACATCAAAACTGTTTTGAGCAGTGGAAAAAAAATGTCTCAGCACATGTATTGCATCAGATGGAGAGTACTTTAAGGTGACCGAAGTTTAAATATGTAAGAATAAATACACAATTTTGTATAAGTAAATTCCAGTTTTGGGGGGATCCTCCCTGGTATAGGCCCTGACTGGAGATCAAACCTACAATCTTGGCATATTGGGAATACACTATAATTCACTGAGCAACCAGGCCAGAGCCTTACCATGTGGATTTTTTAAATTACTCAGTCTCTATTTTTTATAACATCTAAAACCAGCAAATAAAGTGAAACATGAGGAGTAACACCGTGAAGCTAGGATAGCAGTGATATAGATCAGACAGGTAAAAGTTGAAACCCAGAGTCTAGCAACCTCTACCAGAGTAGATGGCCCACACTGCTGATGGCCCACAACTATGGAGTTCTCCAGACAAGAGAGTGAGTTCTTTGCACGTTCAGTGATAGAGACTCCAGAAGACCTGGCAAACGCAGCCCAGAATCAGAGCTCTCTGTCAACAGAAGTCCTGGCAGACATCCAGGCAGGCAGAAGGTCAATGTCAGGGAAATCTAACAGTGGTCCTCCAGTGAACTGTGAGCTTCCTAAGGGCAGGGACTGTCTCTGATCATTCTCTGCCATGTCCATTACACCTAGCCAATTCCTGATGTGTTGTATATTCTCAATGATTATTTGTTGAGTGAATAAATTAAGATTTTTCCAGCTGAAGGCAATATAACACAAATTCTTTTAAACAACGACAAGGCCCTGGCCAGGTAACTCAAGTCATTGGAGCATCATCCTGATACACCCAAGGTGCAAGTTCCATTTCCAGTCAGGGCACATACAAGAAGCACACAATGCATGCATAAATAAGTGGCACAACACATCTATGTCTGTCTGTCTCTCTCTCTCTCTCACTTAAATAAGTAAGATAAATAAGATAACATGACTCAGACATGAGCCAATGTAACTAGGAACCATTACTATAACTAAGGGAAAGGGCAAGACCATAGGTGCAGTTAAAGTGAGACCAGCCACAAGGCTGATTTGATATTACATTCTCTCTCAGATCCTTCCTGTGGATAAGAATACTGTTGGCTTTGGTGACGCCAAGGAGGTGGGAGCATTCGGTGATGAATTAGAGAATGCAGAAAGATCAGTGTGGTAATAGAGTTCAGAGTGTTAGCAGGGAGACCCATTCTTATCCTCTTACGTTACTAGGTCTTAAATATTACTAGGTGTCCAGAACTGACACTTTAACTTTAGGCATGTTTCAGACTTTTTTATTAAACTGCATGTCAGATGTTATCTACAAGGATGTGTCACAGACACCCAATTTCAATCCCCACTTTATCTCCTACCTTTTCTTGCCCACCAATACAATCTTTCCCTCAAATTTTGGCTATTTTCCTTTATTGCCAGTCTCAATGAATAGTACTTATCTAAGCCAGAAATCTGTCTTGTCTTTCTCTCTATCTTTATCTCTTTTTCCCCTCCAATCTAATCAATCATCAAATCCTCCCTCTTATACTTTGCTTGATTCCATCTCTTTCCCTCCACCCATGAAAACTGTTACCCTGATTCAGGCCCTCGTCATTTGTGAAATGCACTGCAGTTCCCGCCTAACTGGCTTTCCTACTTTGAGACACATTATTGAAAACCATGGTCCACATATAGTTCCTGTGTGTTCCCATAGCATTCTGTGCCTGCTTCCTATGGGATATTTACGATGTCATATTGTAATTTGGGGTTTATGTCAGTCCACCTGACTCGATACTGAATTTTCAAACATGAGAGTTCATCTTTGAAACCTCAGTACCTAACATAGTGTCTATCAAAGTGAACTGAATCACTGACTATGTACATACCTAAAGGCAAAAATGGATCAGTAGGTACTTCCAACGCTCTGCTAATCACATGACCACACATAAAACATCAACAGTGGGTTGTCTTGGGATGACACTATAGAGTTTTTCCTTGGTACTCGCAGTGCAACGGACCAGACTTTTCCTGAATGAATAGAAAAAAATCTACCTCATTGCTATATTTTGCTTCAATGGCATGTTTCATTTTCATCAGCAATTTGTGGATGCAGTGGCCTGTGATTCTATAATATGCATACTATATCTCAGAACATGAAAGAAAACATTCCAAACGTGGGCTGTCTCCCTCAATTATAATTGTAGATAGCCTATTTTTTAGCATCATTCTGGAGAGGATCCAGAATATCTCTGGGCATTAATTTGAAAACTACCATAATAGTCTAACCTCATCCAAATAATCAGTAATTGATCAATAACTTCAAGTAGACACAGGAGCATAACATTTTTACTATGTGAATTTTTTACAGTGAATTTTCTTCTGAATTTATGAATTAATAGACTTAGTTATATGTAATCATTTTGCCTCACCTAATAAAATGATGCTTTCATTATGTAAGATAATGAAATTTTAAATCAGGTTTCTAGGTTACCACATGTGTTTATCTTTGTTTTGATGTTATATGTGACCTGCTTTAACTATTCAGATAGGAGACATTACATAATATGTTTATAGGTATGTGCTTTGTAGTAAAATTGCTTAGATAAATCTATTGTACTACAGGCTCTGATTCTAATAATAAGAATTTTTAATGTGCCTTCTTACTCTTCTCTGCAAAAAAGTTCACTTGAAAATACAGAAATTTTATAATTTTAAAACAGTGAAAATATTTATTGATATTTATACATTGTTAGATACTATTACTAATGTGCCTTCTTTTAAAAAATATTAGAGAATATTTATGTTATAACTTCAATAAATAACAGGAGTTATACTGATGAATTTGCTTAAGATGCAGCCTTAGCATTGTGTAATGGATGCTTAAAGATTTATTTATGTATTTATTTTTAGAGAGGGGAAGGGAAGGAAAAAGAGAGGGATAGAAACATCAATGTGTGCTTGCCTCACATGCGCCCCTGCTGGGGCCCTGGCCCACAACCCAGGCATGTGCCCTGACTGCCAATCGAACCAGCAACCCTTTGGTTTGCAGGCCAGCACTCAATCCACTGAGCCATACCAGCCAGGGCAGTAATGAATACTTTATAAAAACACATGATCTAAAGTTTAACCAAAGGGTCAAGGGCAAAAAAAAAGGCACAAGTTAGAGATAATAATATTTTCAAAAGTAACCAAATATTCAAAATGCATTGTCATACCAAAAGTTTTAAAATCTGATCCTTTGAAAGTAACACTCAGCCTTGTGTTTACTTTGTAAAAATTCATTAAGGTGTTTAATGATTTATGAACTTTTCTGTATGTATGCATTGTACTTCAATTTTAAAAAGTATAATACTTTCAATTTTATATACTTTTAATTCATACTTTCAGTTTTACTTGAAAAAGAGGCACACTGTAACACATTTAATAGGTACCAGAGATGACATGACAATTCTAAGCCATCAATTCAAAAATAAAACTCACTTTTCTTTGTATTTTCCTCAGCATGCATCTCTTTAATTCATAAGAGAAGTTCACTTATTTATGGCAAGGACTGCCTGTTTCTACTGATGATCCATATTGTAAACACAAAAATTGTAAAGGCCAGATATCTGTCACTTTCAAGTAGCATGTTCTATTAAATTCTGGAAACTCTAATCATTTGATGTTTGCACATGTTTTAGGCTGAAGATACTGTCTTAGAGCTGAAGATACTGTCTTAGAGCTTTATCTGTGGAGATATGGACCCTGGCCTTCCAGACTTACAATTACACAGGGATTTTGACTGATGCATTTACTGTTACACAGTGCTTGTGTGTGAATATGTGTGCGAAATGAGGAGGGAAGACTGAGTGAGAGAGTGAGGCCAGCTTCCTCCCTTCCACCCCACAGAGGGTCAATAGTTTAGGGTCAGTAAAATTAACATTCCAACAGCACTCATACAGTGGAAACAAGTTTACATGCCAGTGGGTGTGTGTGTTGATACTGGTGAAGCCTTCACCCAAAACACACAAATTGTATTACATTTCCTAACAGATAGTCAATAGGTGTTGAATAGCAGTGAGTCTTGTTCCTAATTTTTTTTCAATAATGTATGATTATCTACACCTGGCATTCAGAATTTTATGTGGCAGAGAGCCAGATGAGAATACAGAAATTTAGGTTTGAAATGAAGGGTCACAAACTGGCAGACCAATTAATTGGTAGGGAAAAAATCTATCCTGTGGGTATATTTTGTTTGACAAACACAATGTTTTTAAAAATTACTTGCCTCCCAGCATAAAATCATATGCAGATTTTATTTTTAAATCTACATTTGGAGTTTCTCTTGACAATCAATAAGGTCTGGAAAATTGGACTGAGATGAGTACTGCTCCTTCCATTATTATTACTATTACTACTGCTACTACTACATTAGTAGTACTATTACTACTAATCCATACCCAAGAATTATGTTCATTGACTTCAGAGGGAAGGGAGGAGAAAAAGACAGAGACATCGATGTGAGAAAGAAACATATACCAGCTGTGTACTGCACGTGCCCCAGCTAGGGATCAAACCTGCCACCCTTTGGTATATAGGACAATGCTCTGACAAACTGAGCCACCTGGCCAGGGCATGCCACTTCCTGTAAACTAGGTGTAACTCCACAGTTCAGGGATTGGCTCCAGGCCATACACAGACTGCTTTGTTACTCACCTTGCCTGCCTAGCTCCTGTGACATCTCAGGTTGAAATTCCTGGTTTCCATAGAGAAACTAATTTAATTACCTGGTAAATTGGTTAATCAAAATTTTGTTTTCTGTTTCCTTCCTACCCTACAGTGGAGGATATTGATATTTTGACTAAATTATTCTGTTTATTAGCTAATGATCTTTTGTAAGGATCTATGATCCTTAAACAAAAAAGAATAAAATTATTTTTTCTAGTTGTTTTAAAAACCAGAAAGTCAAGTCTTTTTACACAATGAATTACCAGTTTAAAAAATGTATTTTGTAAGTTCAGATTTTTATATATTTACCTCTTTAGAAGAGTAGTCTTAATGATAATTGACGCATAACATTATCCTCATATGCAAAGCATTGCATATTTTCATGAAGGTAGCTTAAGATCAGGTGCCCAGCTATCAGCTTGTAGAAATACCTATGTGTATATGGATATCCTGTCTTTTCTTTCTTTAAAATTGATTTTTTTTTTAAAAATTAACCTTTGGATTTTTTTCTTATAGCATGCAGGAGAAGTCCTTGGAATTAATTGATGATGAAAAATATTTCAATTAATTGATAATGAAAAAAAATTTCTTTTCTGCCACTGACTTTCTGTATTATTTTTAGGCCCACTATAAATTTCTCATAATGTTTGTTCAAACGTTAGATTCGGGGGTTAAAACTGAGCATATGAATATACCACCACACTATCTTCATGGTAACTTTATACTCAGAAACTTTATAAAACAGTATTCTGAAAAACAGATGTATTGTTCAAGTTTTACATTGAGTTGGTTTCCTAAGGTTGATCTAGGAACATTTTGAATGGAAACACTGGCATCCTTAGCTAATGTTAGTGAATGCAGTCTGGTATATTTAAAACTATGGCATTTATCAGTGGATTGAGCTCAGGCCTGCGAACCAGACGATCGCGGTTCGATTCCCAGTCAGGGCACATGCCTGGGTTGCAGGCCAGTTCCCCGCAGGGGCCAGTTCCCAGCAGGGGAAGCACAAGAAGCAACCATACATTGATGTTTCTCTTCCTCTCTCCTTCCCTTCCCCTCTAAAAATAAATAAAAAAAATATTTTTTAAAAAAAGTATGGCATTTAATTTTTGTGTCCTTATAAGGATGCAGGAGATTAAACTCTAAATTTTTAATACCTTTAAGATCTATTTAATGTGCATGAAAAAAGAGCTACATGTTTATGTGTTGACATAAATATTTAAATAAACAAATTTTACCAAATGAAACATTTTAGAAGTTATATAACATAAAAATTATAATCGTATTACATTAAATGTTAGTAAGTTTTCTTGAGAAATTATGATGTTCTTTCTTCATAAAGGTAAAATTGCCTGATAAAAAAAATTGTACTAATGAAAGCGTTGGGAAAGAATTGGAGAAGTTTACCATTTATTATATCTTACTCCTACAAGGGTGGTGCTACCTCCCACCTGCAGTAGCCTTCAGTTATTTGCCCAAGAATAGAGATGAATGTGTAATGATCTACAACCTTCCCAATGTCCCATTGCCCTGGACTTGATGCTTTGGATTGTAAGTCAGATGTTGACTACGGCCAAGGACAGGCATCATTTCTCTAGTCTCTATAAGGAACTGTCCTCTGCAGAAAACTCTAACCATCGGAATCAACAGGCTAAAGACAGGTAATGCTGTTCACACAAACAGTGCATCATTCAAATTTTCCCTTCAAACCACATCATTGCCGTTCTCCTATCATCTCTCCCTCCATTTCTCAGTGGTCTTTAGTAGTTTTCCTTAATATAAATAGAATGGGGTTTTCTTTTTGTACTCTTCTTTTTACATTCGCAGAGTCTGAAAACTCACTTTTTGTCTTCGACTACATCAGGAGCTGTTTCTTTCTACAAATACATATGTCAGGTTAGTCTCCTTGCCATTGGTTAACATGGTTCACCAACTCATACCTACAGAACCTAACCTGGGAACACCCAGAAGTTGGGGAAATTATCGGAAGTGCCTGTTGCAGCTTTTTGTGTGAACCTGTTCTCTCTATGTGCCGTATCCCCACCCACAGGACTGAAGATGTTGTATTTTTTAATGCATCATAGTACACTGGAAGATGCTTAAACATGTTTGCTATCTTAATAGAGGGACATGATGAATCTCATGGCTTAAACTGGTTCCCAAAATTTAGCATGCACAAGAAACCACCTGGAGGAGTTGCTAAAATACACATTGCTGGGCTCTGTCCCCAGAGTTTCTGATTCAGTAAGTCTGGGTTTAGGTATTTTTGGACTAATTCTGCAATTTTAACCAGTTCCCAGATGATGCTGATGCTGCGGTTTAGAAATTACAGAGTATAATTAGCTTAGACCATAAGACTGCATTATTGGAAGACTATGAAGTTCTGTATTTATGTATGCAGTTAACCTAGTTCTTGTACCCACATATACAGGGTAGAAATGCTACCTAAGATTTAATATGAATGTAACAAGAGAATGAAATAGATTTATCCAAACTATACAAGAATATTTATTTATCATTAAACAGTAATGACAGGTACAAACCGGTAGGGGAAGACAGTGGTATAGCTTGAAAAGAAGAGAAACTGGAAGGTGTTTCTGGGAGAGACAAGGGTGGAGTTGCCAATGGCAAAAATAGGGCAGTCCTACTCAGGAGCTATGCTGCCTGGCAGGGCCGAAAGCATGAGCCTGAATTTTCTCCTCTCAGAAACAGGATGTAGCTGCCCTGCCATCTCCCCAATTTTCACTCCTCTAAACTGAGGAGAGCCCTTTGTAGGGAAGGAAGGAATCATATGCTTCTCTGATATTTCACCCAAGAGTAAATATAAGTTAAGAAAGGTGATTTTTCAATGATATTCACTAAGTCCAAGTGTCATAGCAGAGTAACAGCATCAACCAGAAATGATCCAGTTAAAAGTGTAAAGGACATTTAAAAAAATCAACATTAGAGATTAATTTGCTTTCATTGCAAAGAAGGCGAGTGCACATTCAATGAGAACTTAATGTAGCAAGCAGCAAAAAAGGATCAGTGGAACCACGCAATCAAATGCCCGTATTTAGACAAGAACAGTTTTTTCTCTTATTTAGAAAAAGGTCTCAACTCTAGGTAGAGCTAAATGGTTCTCAAATTCGAATTGCTTCCTCATGTTGATGTTGGAGTTGTTTTTCTGTGTAACATAAAAATATTCCTTTAGGCCCTGGCTGGTGTAGCTCAATGGATTGAGCGAGGAGGGCCTGCGAACCAGACGATCGCGGTTCGATTCCCAGTCAGGGCACATGCCTGGGTTGCAGGCCAGTTCCCCACAGGGGCCAGTTCCCTGCAGGGGATGCACAAGAAGCAACCATACATTGATGTTTCCTTCTTCTCTCCTTCACTTCCCCTCTAAAGATAAATAAAATATTAAAAAAATAAAAAATAAAAAAATAAATAAAAATATTCCTTTATATCTGGATCAGATGCCCTGATCACCTCAGCAGCAGCATGCTGCCCTTACAGAGTGCCCTAACAGGAGACTTTGAATAAAAGCAGAGGTAAACAACTCAGTTTATCTGCCTTCAAAATGCAAAGGCCTTTCAGGATTCTCTGTTCAAACTTTGCTAGCTATACACAAAAACTGCTTCTTGGCAATTTTACCTTCCTTCTACTATAGTATCTTTAAACTTGTTCTTTTTTTTCTGCAAATGAGAATTGGGTCTAAAACTGGTTTAAATTTAGTTTAATTATTTTTGGCACAAATACAGCCTACTGACAATCATGTTACCACACACCTGAAGCCACATAATTCAGCTTGTCTGTCAGTGACAGTAGCTGTGTTAAATGATTAGATAGCTTCATTGCAAAGTAAGTCTTTTCCCTTTGCAATCAAAAAGTAACCTGTGGCTTCTTGGATACTCTATGCAAATATCCTCCTTCCCACCAGCTTTCCACTTAAGTAATGATTTAGGCTTCTATTGATGATCATTGCCTAAATAAATAATTGCATTAAGGATTCCAAATGGTGATTTTTCTATTCTTTCTTCCATACTAAGAAGATGGCATTCTTTCATTTAAAAAAAAAGGCTCTGGTTATATTTTGCTTGCTGTTTGTTTTGTTGTTCAGCTTCCTGTTAAAGGTGAGATAGCCAAAGACACTGAAATAGAGAACAGGCTGACAGTGACCAGAGGGGAGAGGGGAGGGAATTTCAGGGGAAATAAGGGAGGGATTTAGAGGAATGTATATAAAGGATACATGGACAACAACTGAGAAGGGTGGAAATGGGAGGGAGGGGGAGCACAGGGGTGGGATGGGATGGGAGTAATAGACAGAAAACTGTACTTGAAAAAATAATTAAATTAAAAAATTGGGAAAAAGAAAAAAGTAGAACACCAAAAATAAAAGAAAAATTAAAAAATAAATTTAAAAAAAAGGCTCTGGCCAGTGTGGCTCAGTTGGTTGGAGCATTATCCTGTAGCCAAAGGGCTGCAAGTTCAATTCCAGTTCAGGGCATATGCCTGGGTTACAGGTTCAATGCCCCATCCAGGGGTTATAGGAGAGGCAAATGGCCACTGATCCCCTTCTCTCACACTGATGTTTCTCTATCCCTTCCTCTCTAAAAAGCAATGGAAAAAAAAAGAAGCTTGCACACATTAATGGTTTCAATAGACATTATAAATAATTTTTACCTATTTCCAGAGTAAAGTGTTGATATAATATATAATATCACCTCCAAAGGTGGAAATGAAGCTCACATGCTCACTCTCTGTCTCTCTCTCTTTCTCTCTCTCCCTCCTCCCTCCTTTTTATTTATTTAATATTTTATGGGGATGCTTAATATATTCCATATTCGTTCACGGAATCCATAAACTCATGAATTTATTTATTCAATATTTTATCTCAGTTGTTTTTATTTTGGGATAGTTGGCTTATTCCAAACTTGGTTCATGGCAGCTGCTTTAAGAGAGATCCCATATTTGAGGATTTGCTTTCTGGCACAAGATCTTGCAAGCTCAATTCTTAAGTAACTACCTCAGACTTGAAATCAGCCATGTATTTAGGTTAATCTGGTTCCTTTCAGAGAATTTAATAATCAAGATCTGGGCATTCAGAGTTGTCATTGCTTCTAGAACTTCTCAGTAAACTTGAATTTCATTTCCAATTGCAATTTAAAATTACAGAAATTTTCCCTTAATTTCTTTGATTTCATATTTGTGTGTACTTTTCTTACACAAAATCTTGTTTTCTAAAATGCTTACTTATTTTCCCCCAAATATGCAATAATGTTTACAAATTATAATAACAGTATAACTACAAACAATACAATTAGTAATGTCTAGGTTTTTTTTGTAGTTCTTTTAGTCCTTATACTACATCTCATTAAAGATGCACAGAGTAAGTACTACATTCAAGTTTCATTGGAAATATGTGTTTCTTCTGGGTGATTATGTTAGCAGTTTGACATACAGTTATGATTTATTTGTTTTCAATTTTAGAGATTTAAAAAATGAATCCTGTGTTTTTAATATATAAAAGATTTACATGATTCAAACACAAAATTAAATTTAAAAGCATATTTATATTTCTAAGTCTTACATCTTTCCCTTTCCCCTCCACTCCATTCCAAAATCATCCTATGGATAACAATTATTTTAGTTCTGTTGTTTACACTACCAGTGTTTCTTTTTGTAAAAATAAACATAATATATGCACCTTGATTTTTTTTACTTATCATATATCATAGTAATGTCTCTCATTCCTTTTTTAAAATTGTGTTCTCATTTTTTCTTTTAGAGAGAGAGGAATGAAGGGAGAGAGGGAGAAAAACACCAATGTGAGAAACATTGATCGGCTGCCTTCCATATGTGTCCCAACTGGAGATTGAACCTGCAACCCAGACGTGTGCTGGAAATCAAACTGGAGACATTTCAGTGTGCGGGATGATGCTCAACAAAATGAGCCATGCTGCCAGGGGCTCTCAATTCTTTTATAGCTGTAGTATCATAGTTTATTAAATCATTCATTAAAATGGCAGTATCGTTGTTTATTAAATCAACTCGTCTCCAGAGTTGATTCCTAGGAGTAGAATTGCTGAGTCAAATAGCAAATACAAATGTGATTTTCCTGAGTAAGATTTCATGTTTTTTATATTTTCCAGAAAACTCTGGTCTTCAGCTAAGCCTGATAACTAGTAACCTACATATCAATAGCCACAGGATACTGCTTTAATCAAAGCAACAAGTTTTAACAGAGTCACTACTTTGAGCTGGGTATTATGGGAGAGTATAAGCATCCACTCATAAAAGTATATGTGTGTTGTGACCCTTCAAGGCCAGGAAGGTCCATGGTATTCACACAGAAGGAAAAATATTCACAGAGCCATTGGGATGTCTGGCATGCCTTTATTCATGGGTGGGCGAGCCACATATGCTGCAAGCTGCATGTCTATCTGCATGTCTCTGCATTGCACATGTCATGGTCCTGGCTCCCCAATACGGCACCTGTCCCCTTGCCTGCGTCTCATCATCGTGCCTAGCAGGGAGTCCCTACCTGTTTAAATACTAGAGGGGAACAAAGCCAGCAAGATGCCAGAAATCAAATAACATAACATAATTCTGTGCATGCGAGCCCACTTCATGTTATGGGAACAGTTTATCAGACCCAGTCTCAAGGCTATGAGAACACTGGTTATCAGGCCCCTCCAAGGCTATGGGAACACTGCTCCCCTTAGCTACCCAGACACGTGCGTAAGGAAGCCAGACTGCCTCCACTCACTCTACATTATGTCATTTGAAATAATAGGGGTGGTGGAGGAAAACAGCAGAAAGTTGAGGTAGTTCGTGTGAAAGAAACTGTTTTCTGGAGGTTTGCCATAAGGAAAGAGAGCAAGGAAAAAAGGTGAAACACAAGGAAAAGGTTGAGATATATAAAGGATGGTGAATGTTGGCATAGTTAAAGAAGATAATGGAAGAAGAAACTGGATTGGGACGTAAAATCAGACTGTCAAGAGCTGTGTAGGGGAAGCTAAAATTGGATGCCATTATTATAGTGGCAATGATCCTAATAGCTGCTTTTCCCCAGGTTTGCTCTTCATTTCGCAGAGGAAGGATTATGCCTCCATGCTCTGCCTTTCTTTACCATTGTGCTCCTATAGCATTTGTCAATATTTTGTGATAGCTATCTAGTCTACCTACCTTACGCACTGTAAATTCCCCATCTTTGAACTGCCAGCACCTGGCATACAGCCTATCACTTAGTAATCCTACCACAGAGTAAGCACACAATCGATGTGTGTTCAATTGAATTGAATATCTAAATAAAACTGTCCTGCAGATGGTAATCTGAAAAGCAAGCTAAGTAAATACTTCATCCCACATAAATATTAAAATGTGATTTTTGAGTGAACCAATGAGGTTTGACAGGCAAAAATTTATCAGCCCAATGTCATTCAAAAGTGATAAAATGTAATAAGCAAACACCTTCTATTATGGATTGCTTAGGGGTTATGGAAAGATAAGATTAAAAGCAAAGTTCTGTGAACCAAACTTGCTATGTTATTGCTTTTTATTGTATGTAGCTCTACTTCCTCATGAGATAACCATCAAATTATGTCAGACTGTCTGTGTCTTGTGTAATGCCAGGGTTAACTGGCAAGAGTTTCAAAAACAAAAATGGGTTCACATTAGAATTGCAGAGCTGTAATTATTTACAATGTTTGTGCCACTTTCATGACGCATCTAAAAATATTTGAAGTTCCTTATGGACAGTCAGCTTTGCTGAAATTTATAACTCTTGTGTTAACCGGGGAGAACAAACTAAGTCTAAACATTTTAGGTGTTTATATGTTTATAGACACAGAGACAATAGGGTATAGTGAAGAAGATTAATCCAAATCCACTAACATTAAAAAAGGAAGGTTTTGTAAATAGAATTTAGGTGGAGTTTTCAAAGAGATTTTCTGGCAGAAGAAGGGAAAAGAACACTCTAGGGAGAAAATAATGGTTTCTATAAGGACACCAAAATAACCAAATAAAGAGGAGGGGTTAATTAAGTTTAAAGTCACTGATGAGGCAGGATTTGGTAGTGGGTGGGATATTCAAGTGTTAACTCTCAGATGTATGGGCTCTCTCTGATTCTCTCCCTTCCAGGCCACCATAGACTTTGGACTGGGGCCAGCCCAGAAGGTCAGCATCCAAGTCAGCTAGCTCATCTCAATATCACACTTATTCTCCATGTGACTAGAATACCATACAAAATGTGGGTTTAAATGCTAGATGATGCTTTGGCCTAAGCTCATTTAAATTCAGTTAGATTAGAAAAATGGCTGATTGCTCTGGCCAGGTATCTCAGTTGGTTAGAACATCAGCCCCATATGCCAAGGTTCTGGATTTCCATCCTGGTCATAGCACATACAAAAATCAACCAATGAATACATAAATAAGTGGAATAACAAATTAATGTTTCTCTCTCTCCTTCTCCCCTCTCCTTCCTCTCTATCTAAAATCAATAATTTTTTTAAAGATTTATCTGCTAAAACTATACAGTCGTCCCTCACTATATCGAGGTTCACTTACTGCTGCTGAAGCCATGATAAGTGAACCGCGATATAGCAAGGGACAACTGTATACTTCACTGGTGAGTACCCATATAGAATTTTATATGTTGTCAAAATTACGTAGGTTTAAGAGTGTAGAAAGTGTTAAAGAGAGTATGAAGTGTTTATAAGAGTGTGGGAAATGTTAATAAGAGAGTGGGGAAGGTTTATAGGAGTGTGGGGAGGGTTTATATAGCCTTAAAATATATATAATAATAAAATAAATATAATGCCTCTACTTCGCAGATTTTCACCTATCGCGGGGGTCTCTGGAGCATAACTCCCGTGATAGGTGAGGGGTCACTGTAGTTTAATGTATCATATTCCTCTGTATTAAGAACCAAAATGCTAACTTTAATTTTCCATTGATTCTTTTGCATGTTCCTGACACAGAAACTCTCTGGAGGGATGATTGAGCAGGATTTTATTTGTGCCTGGTTAAACACCGGAAGCATAACACAGTTTTAACAAATGATCATTTTTTAGTGGTATGTATTTTCCTAGGCATTGGTTTGGACTGTGTGATGTTACTGAACATTATATCTCTTTACAGGTTTGTTTCCTCCATTAGACTATTAGTTTCTTAAGGATAAGGACTTTTGAGTCTACTTTATATTCTTGGAGTACAACACAGAGCCAGGCACATAGTAAGCACTGAAATGTTTGTTGGGAGAAATGATTTGTCCAGTGTCCATTGTATAATTAGAATTACTCTCATTCTTGCAGACTTAGGAACAAAGCTGCAGGGACCTGTTGCTATTTTGAGGTGCTGACTATCATGGAAATTTTCCCAACCAGCTTTGTTGAGACAGCCTGGCCACAAGAGCTCTAGTCAATGTAAAAAAGTGTACCGAGCGTCTTTCGTAAAACCTTTTGGAAGTGAGTGAAAGGCAATACAAGGTATACCAAGTTGGAAGTGTTTTCATCTTGGCTCCATCGCTGATCTACTTAAAGCCACTTTATCTCTCAGAGGCTTTAAGTTTCTCCTCTGACAAGGGGTTTGTATCAAATTATCTCTAAATTCCTTCCTAACATTTACATCCTGACACAATAATTTTTATTAGCTGCATTAGTTGCCCTAGGGTCTCTAACACGCTACCTTATAATGTTTTAGTTCAAAACTAACATTGCTTTCAATGTGAAGTTTAAAAATAAAATCTAAATGATCTCAGAGAATGTTATTTTCCCCATTTTTTTTTATCCAGCTTATATAAGGAACAGTCACACAGTGAGAAAAATCACAATAAATCAACCTGTACTTTTATGGATGATTTTTGTCTTTGTAAATAAAAAATTATCTAAGAAAATGAGGTTTCAGGAGAAAGTATGTCTTAAATTATTTCTCCAGGATGTGCAGGTATCTCAAGAAATTTCAATAGTGCACAATAACTTACTAGCAGTCTAGAAAAGGCAGTAGTTTTACTTCCATAATAAAGTATATTTCCTCAAAGAATTTATTGATAATCCTCCTTTTGGTTGACATACAGTTATTACATGAATTTAAAAATAATATAACTATCTTTACTTTTTAGAAAATTCTGAATTCTTAATTCAGGCTTCTTTCTAACTAACAATAAAATTAGTGTTGTTTTACATGTTTATATGATTTTATAAACATGTATACAAAACTCTACATGAATACGTAATTAATTTAATGAGTGTTGCAATTAAAGTTATCTTTAAATAGCATTAATGAGTCGATGCAGAGCAGCACTGTGATTATGAGGAAGACAGATATATTTTTGACTGCTTACGGTATGACAGGTACCTTATATTATCTCGTTGGAATCTCTCACCAACTCTAATGTTATATACTAGCTCCACTTTTAAAAATGAGAAAACCAATGCTTAAAGAAGCTGTTACTTGCCCCAGAGAAAATGGTGGGATTCCATCCTAAGTTGTCAAATATCACAGCCTATCCATGCTCCTTAACATCATATTATGTAACTTTGTTATATCAACTGCCTCACATAATACTTCCAAGAATTCATAAGTTTGCCTGACTGTAAGTTTATTTAAAAGCTTCCTATAAAGCTAAACAAACTAGATAGTCACTTAAGAGTAAGAGGTCAATATTTCCCCAAGACCTCTGAGTTACCAAAAAAAAGATTTAAGTTGAATTTACCTACTTCCACTGATGTAACTATAGTTGATGACAAGCAAAGTAGAGTTATTAAGAATTACCCTATCATCTGTAGGGAACATTACTAATGCTTAACATCACAGCTAATACCAACCACAAGAAAAACTGTGCTTTGGTATTTCTCAGTGGTAGATGTTGATATCCAGACTTTGATAGTTAACAGTGTATTGAGTTTATCCCAAATTTTATCACAAAGATTCTTAAAATTTTTCATACTAAAAAAATTTCCAAAATACTTGTCAGTGGAGCTAATTAGAAGTACCTCAAATTATACTTTTTAAAATCCTCACCTGAAGGTATTTCCATTGATTTGAGAGAGAGAAAGAGAGAAACATGGATGTGAAAGAGAAACACCTACCGGTGGCCTCTCGTACACACCCCGACTGGGAATGAAACATGCAACCTAGGTATGTGCCCGAATGAGAATGGAACCTCTAACCCTTTTGGCATACAGGATGGTACTCCAATTACTGAGCCACTCGGGGCCAGGGCTCAAAAATATACCTTCTTATGGCTAAAAAAAATTAACCGTTCCAAATTAGCTAGACAATAGTTGTGTTCCTATACTCAGTTACAGAGTTTGATGATCAATTGGTATTTACTTATTTTATGCATGGATCTCAAACTTCTGTTATGCAATTCTATTTCAAGAAATTTTTCCTTAAGAAAGATGAGTTAAAGATATTCAACTATACTTTTTTATAATAAAAGTTTGTAAAATACTTGAAATATCACCAAAAGAAAATCAGTTCAGTAAAATACAGTACATAGAATGACATATTCATTGCCACTGCTGTGAGAAGAGGTCCATGACACATGGCTAAATGAAGAAGATGGTTATTAAACTCTGTGTAAAGTGATCTTATGTTTGTTTGTTTTTATAAATAAACCTATTCAAGATCACAATGAGATACCACGTAATACCTACTGGTTATTATCGAAAAGACAAGAAATAACAAATGCTGGCAAGGATGTAAAGAAAAGGGAACCCTCACACACTGTTGGAGGGAATGTAAACTGGTGCAGTCACTATGAAAAACAGTATGGAGGTTCCTCAAATGTTAAAAATAGAACTACCATATGGTCCAGTAATTCCACTGCTGGGTACTTCTCCAGAGAAAATGAAAACACTAACTCCGAGAGATATGTGCACCCCCAAATCTACTGCGGCATTATTCACAAAAGCCAAGATACAGAATCAAACTTAGTGTCCACTGGCAGATGAAGGAAAAGAAAATGTGATATATATATATATACATATATATATATATACATACATATACACATACATCACCATATATATATAGTGATAATTATATATATAAATGTGATAATTATATATATATAATTCAGCCATAAAATAAGTAAAAAGTTGTCATTTGTGACAACATGGATGAATCCTAAAGATATTATGCTAAGTGAAATAAGTCAGCCAGAGAAAGACAAATACCTTATGATATCGCTTGTAGGTGGAATCTATTAAAATAATAACAAATGAGCTCATAGATGCAGATTGGTGGCTGCCAGAGGTAGGGGTTGAGGGGTAGGAAAATGTGTCAAGGTACACACTTCAGTTATAAGACAAATAAGTCATGGGCTATAATGTACATCATGGTGATTATAGTTAATAATACTGTATTATATATTCGAAAGTTGCTAAGAGAATAAATCTTAATAGTTTTTTCCATAAGAAAAAAGGTTTGTAACAAAATGAAGTAATGGATGCTTAACTATACTTCCTGTGATGATCATTTTATAATATATACAAATATTGAATTATTCAGATATATAAATATTGTATATCTGAAACTAATATGTTAATTATGCCTCAATAAAACTAATTAATAAACTTATGTGTATTTATGAATATATTCAAAGTAAAAATCTGGAGAATACGTTTTGTATGAAAATGTTAACAGATCTGAGTAATGAAATTACAAGTGACATTATTTTCTTCTTTATATTTTAAAATTATTTCCTGACAATTTTACTGATTAAAATTAAACATCTTACTGATAATTTTTCAATGAGAATAAATTAGCTTTATAACCAGAAAAAAACAATAGAAAAATAACTCTGATGGGGCATTTGGGGGAAATTATTCTATGGTCCCTGAGAAATAACCTCAATGTCCATGGATGTAGCACATTAAAAGAAATCTGCCCTGGCTGGTGTAGCTCAGTGGATTAAGCGCGGGCCTGCAAACCATATGATCATGGTTCGATTCCCAGTCAGGGCACATGCCTGGATTGCAGGCCAGTTCCCAGTGAGGGACACGTGAGAGGCAACCATACACTGATATTTCTCTCCCTCTCTCCTTCCCTTCCCCTCTAAAAATAAATGAATAAAATCTTTATAACAAAAAAAACTAAAAAAAAAGAAATCTATTGTTTGATACAGCCCCAGTTGCAAGCTACAGTATGTCAATTACTGAATTATCAGCATCTGTGAAGCCTCCACAAGGTGAGAAACCTGATATTTCACAATGGAGAATAATAGAAGAAATTGAGTCTGCCTTAGAGGGCCTATAAGCAATTGGAAAACGAAAACACACCCGATTTTTAGTATAAACTAGAAAGGAATGTAAAACTTGCTAATTTATGTTCATGAGCAGAAGGAAGTTTTAGCTACTTGTCGAACCAGTTTCATGTTTGTACATAAAATGAGGGTGACGCTGATCTCCAATACCTTTTTATCACCTAAGATTTCTAATTTTAAAGGCATTAGTGCCTTAGGACCTGTTGGACTCTAGGGTATCAATTGTTAAATTTGTAAGCTTACTATTTTTGCTCCTACAACAATGGAGAAAAGCTCCATTAAATATAAAATTAAATATAATTAACATTATAATCATATCATTATAAATATATAATTAACATTTTACTTAAGTCACTGTACTTCTTACATCTAAATTTTCTCAATGTCCAATTTTTTTTAATATTTTATTTATTTATCTTTAGAGGGGAAGGGAGGGAGAGAGGAAGAGAAACATCAATGTATGGTTGCTTCTCGTGCACCCCTTGCTGGGAACTGGCCCCTGCGGGGAACTGGCCTGCAACCCAGGCATGTGACCTGACTGGGAATCGAACCGAGATCGTCTGGTTCACAGGCTCGCGCTCAATCCACTGAACTACACCAGCCAGGGCTCAATGTCCAAATTTTCTCCTTCCCAATTTGGAGGGTCACACCATGTATGTAATATTTTACCAAAATATTCACAAAATATATTACTTCCTATTTAAATAGCAAAATAAAATGTGATACTCTCCACAGTTTATAATAACAACTGCCCACTATTAGACGAAGATTTGTTCCAGACTACTAAAGAGTACATATCTGTTTGCCCTTCCATTGATTGGGTCCATGCTCTTCTCTCAGTTCTTATGTCTGCTTTTCGTTGTCAGAGTCTTTTAAAAAATTTTTTATAAAATACTCACCTGAGGACATATTTTTACTGATTTTAGAGTGACAGAAAGAAAGAGAGAGGAATATTGATATAAGGGAAAAACCATGATTGGCTGCTTTCCGCACACACCCCAACTAGGGATAGAACCCATAGCCTGGGTATGTGGCCTCACTGGAAATCAACCTGCAACACTTTGGTGTAGGGGACTACACTCCAGCCAACTGAGACACCCAGCCAGGGCTTGTTGTTATAGTTTTTAATCCTTATAATCTCTTACTTCTCGGGTGCCATATATCACTTGCTGCCAAAAATGTGATTTAAGGAGTACCCCTCGTCTAACTTTCTTTTCTAATTTGCTGCAGGCGAAGAATGAGGACCTGAACAGGAAAATGCAAAAACTCTCTTATGTCCGTAGAGTAGATGGGCTCATGAACTTTGAGACATTTGTATTCGCTACACTGAGGACTTTTTCATCCTCCAGGTCCTCAATGCTGCCATAGCTTGCTTAGCGTTTCATACTCTTCAGATTTCTGACATGTTTGGTATTTCAGAATACTTTGAAGGAACCTATTAAATTGATTTTAGAAATCTCCATATTATTTTAAGTTTGCAGGCAGGCATCCTTCAGAATAGAAGGGTAAAGAAGATACATTGATTAAATGATCAAAGATAATGCAGAATAGAAAAAGAAAAATACAAAAGGAAAGGGAGAGGACAGTGAAAAGGGAAGGAAGAGAGAAAGCAAGAAGGAGGGAGGAGGAGGTAAGGATATTAGGAACAAAGAGAGAGGGAATAAGAAATGGAAATATTGAGAGAGGGGAAAGAAGGGATGCAGAAAGGGGGGTGAGAAAAGAGGACTTGAGAAAATCAAAGCAGCAGTGGGGAAAGGAGAAAGAAGAAACAGATAGAAAGAAAGAGAAATATAGGGAGAAGGAGACAGAGAAACAGATGCATAGAGACAGAGTGATAGAGAAAAGGAGAGAAAAGGAAGAAGGGAGAAATACACCACCTGACAGCTCTCTAATTCCATAACATCCAGGTATTCCTCCTGAATATTTTTATAAGGTGTATGCTTTTGGCATATCCTGTTTTTACTTAAGCTACTTTAAGTTTCGGCTCTTGCAAATAAACAGTCTCTGACTAAAAATATATTCTGCAATGATCATTTATTGACCCTCTCCTAAGTACTAGAAATTAGAGTAAATGCAAGCCTACATATTGCAATATCCTCACTTTATCGATCAAAATAGTGAGCTTAGAATTCCAACAGATGCAGTATGGCCTGGAATATTTAGGTTTGACTATATTTCGGAAAAATAAAATACTAGTGTTTTTGTTGTCAGTATATAACAAATTATCCCCAAACTTAGCAGCTTAAAACAATAATTAACATTTATTATCTCACAGTGCCAATGGGTCCAGAATTTGGTAGCAGCATAGCTGGATGATTCTGGCTCTAGATCTCTTACGAGTTTGCATTCAAAACATTAGTCAATGGAGCCTAGACTTAGGCTAAAAGACCCCCTTTCAAGAGGGCTTTCTCACATGAAAAATTTCTTGAGTATTCTCACAACATGGCAACTGGCTTCTCCCAGAGTGAGTGATTCCTGAGAGAGCAAGGCAGAAACGTTAATGCTTTTATGACCTAAGCTATAACATTATGCTGTCACCTCTTCAGCATCCTATTGGTTACACCAGTCATCCCTTTTCACTGTGGAAGTGAACTGCACGAGGGTGTGAACACCAGGAGGTAAGAATCACTGGGGGCCACCTTGGAGGCATGCTCTCTATCACACTTAGGTAACCAGTCTGATATTGTTAACTAAAGTTTAAATTTAAACTCCTGAGGAACAAATGATTTGAATGTAAGATGGCTTTTGAGAAGTTAACTGTTTTCTTTCAAAGTTACAAAAAGGAGAATAAACTATATTGGAGATTATATTAGTAGTTATATTTACTATCTCACTAGGGAAATCATTGTCCAAATTATGAAAGTGACTATGGATATGGCATAGTTTTTCCTGGTGTGACATTAATCATCTTAGAACTTAGGTGGTCTCTCTCTCTCTCTCTCTCTCAATGAGGTATAATTTACCTATAGGTATACTCTTTTCATATATACTTCTCTGATTTTTGACAAATGCATACCACTGTGTAACCATCACCGTAGTCAAGGTATAGAACTTCAAAATCTACTCTCTTTTTTTCTTCCTTTTCTTTCCTTACCCAGGCAAGAGAAAATATTTGTCTTCAGAATTTAGTCAGTAACATGCCAGAAATCTTCACAATAGGGAAACTACATGATGCTAACGTTTAACTTTAGAAAGGAGGTCAACAGGGTTAACTGTGATCGAGTGTTGGAGATAAAGGAAGCCACAGAGAATGCCATGATAAAAATGTGAGAATGGGTAGAAATTGCAAGACCAACGCTCTAGAACTTACAGTGTCACGTCTTCATGGTACTGTTTTCCTTTGCCCAGAATCTAACTTCTATATTTTTTCCAGAATGATCTTTCTGACTCAGTGTCTGATGATATTACTCCCCTGATAACAGTTCTTCAATGGCTCCTCATCTGGAGCAAAAGTAGCAACTGCCAGTGGCCACATGGGCCGTGGAGGTAGCCTGAGTAACAGATGAATAAAGTAGATCAGATGGGAACTACTGCAGAGTGGTGACAGCAGAGTCTGTCAAACTTGGGAAATGTGGTCAGAACTCCCCAATTCTTCAGGAGAGGCTAGAAATCCAGACTTCCATGTGAAATTTCTCATTTTTTAGATGTTGATAACTAATCCAATTAAAACGCACTCGAGCACACCCGTGCACGCGCACACACACACACAGAGCATAAGCCAACCCACTTCTGGAGCCTGTGAGCAATCATTCAACTCTGACCTGACTGATGGGTTAAAATCCAACTCCTTAGTATCTCATAAAAGACTCTTCATGATCTATTTCCTGCCTACCTTTTCTTCCTCCCCAAAAGCATGTGTATTTCATCAGCTGTGAATCACTTCCAGTTCAAGAAGGAGTGTAGTTGGTACTTGCTGTTGTGTTTCTTCCTCTGTTCCTCTGACGGATTGTCCTTTTTACTCACAGGGCATCACTCCCAAACACCTCATCCAATTCCTCTTTGATTAATACCTCGCTTAAGTGACATCTCCTCCCAGAAACCATCCCTGTCCCCATCCTCCCCTCCTTTGTCATCTAGTGTAGGTGTCTTTATCGGTGGGTTCCCAAAGCATTAAGTAAATCCCAGTCATTGCTTGAAATAGACTCTAAGAGAAGAAGCAAGTGTATGTGGGCAGCTCAGTCCCATTTGGTGTTTGTTAGGCTTATAGATTTCATGCCAGTAGGCAACTGTATAAATAGATATGGAACTTAGATGCGATATCTAGCCTTAAGGTGGGGATCTGAGAAAAACTTTGCAAAGGGAAAAGAAAAGAGGTCTACAGATGACATCCTGTGAAATAAGATGTAGGCAGAGAAAAAGGAGTGTATGAGAGGCATTTTTAAAGTAGTTAGAAAATCTGGAGGAAAACCAGCAGAAAGTGGTGTTATGGAAGTTGAAGGGAAATTTTCAAGAAGGGGGATGTGTTCATCTTGACAAATACTGCAATATGTCCACTGCATTTAGCAATAACATCAGTGGCCATCCTGATAAGACCAGTTTTTAAGGAAAGGTGGTTGTGAAAACAGACTAGAATGAATTAAGGAATGAGTAAAAATTGAGGAAGTGGAAACTATGAATAAAGATTATCCAGTCAGTTTTTAAGGAAAGGTGGTTGTGAAAGCAGACTAGAGTGAATTAAGGAATGGGTAAAAATTGAGGAAGTGGAAACTATGAATAAAGATTATCCAGTCATTTTTTGTGTGTGGATTAAAAAAACCCCTAAAATTGTATATGCGGTTAAGAAAAGATATTTTTGGAAGAGACATTTATTGGTTTGCTTTTACTATTCCTCAACAGGGGAGATACCAGCATTTCGAGAAGCGTAATTCATTGTGTGGAGAATTCCTCCACATTACAAGTTATTTAGCATCCCTGCTACCACCCTCTCCAGTAAATCACAGTAATGTTCCCCAGCCATTTTGATAACCAGAAATACTGCCATCCTCATTTCCAAATGCCTCTGGGCATAAAAAACTACAAACCACAGTAAAATCTTCTCTCTCTCAACATTTTGTTATGAAAAAATTTAAACAAAACCACAAAAATATAGTATAATAAACATTTGAATACCCATTATCTAGGTTCAGAAATTATTAACATCTTGCCAATCTGCTTTATTTACTTATGTATGTGTATTTATATTTATTTATATTTTATTTTGCTGACCATTTGAAACAAAGTTGTCAAAATCATTAAACTTTATAGATGTATCTCTTTAAATTAAAAACAGATTCTATAATCACAACATTATTACCATATCTTAGTACACAAATAACAAAGAATTTCTTAATACCAATCTAAAACCCAATCCATATTCAATTTTTCCTAATAATCAATTATAACTGTATGATTCCTCTCATATAAGGTACATGGAGCAGTCAAATTCTAAACAGAAACTAGAATGATGGTTTCCATGGACTGCGGATTCAGGGATGGAGTTACTGTTTAATGGGTACATAGTTTCAATTTTTCAGGATGAAAAATCATCTCTGGATGGATTGTGGTGTTGGTTACACAGCAATGTGAATGTCGTGAATGCCACAAACTGTACACTTAAGATGATTAAAATAGTAAATTTTATGTTACACACATTTTAACCATTTTAGAATATGTTAATTAAAACATTTCTGAAGTAATTTTTAAAAATTGAGATTATCCTAAATAGCCCCGAGTTAAAAGCTCGTAAAAGAGGGACTGGGCCCTACCTGGAGGGAAGTTCTCCTGCTGGTCCAGCCACTGTTGTGAGCTGTCTGTGGAGGGGGCCACATGATGAGGACCTGAGGGTGGCCTCCAGGAGCTGAGCAAAGTCTCCAGCTATGAGCCAGCAAGAAAGTGGGGACCTCAGTTCTACAACTACAACTTAAATGAGCTCCAAAGAGCCTCTAGGTAAGAGCCTAGACCTGCTGACAATTTGCTTTTGGCCTCATGATAGCCTGAGCATAGAACCCAGCTGAGCCCACCTGGACTCTGACCTACAGAACTGTAAGATAATAAATAAAAATTGTTATGAGGTTTCACATGTGTAGTAATTTCTTACAGCACTGATGGGAAGTGAACTACATGTCAACTACACATGAAAGGCTCTATAGATGTATTGGGAATTACTTTCACTTAAAGGCTCCTGAACTTTCCTAATTTTCTATAAGGTACTTAATTTCAACTTTCATACCTGGCAAATAGGGAACTCTCTATCAGTCATTCTTGGAGGTCTCTCACCTCCACCAGGGATGTGACAAGTTGCTGAGATCACACTACATAGTGCTACCATGGTCATCAGTCATGTTTACACATTCATTAGTGCTGGAACATTTATGCTAGCCTGGATGACCTCTGCAGGTGTATTCTTGACATTCAAGTGCCATCTAGGGACAGGTTTACTGTGCAATATCAGAACCTCTCATCTGAATGAGTTCCTTCCAAGGTCCTATACTTAACTGAGTACAGTGGTACTTCCATACTCATTAATTCATTCCAAACTCATGCTGAAACTGAGGAACACTGAATGATGAAGCATATTCTCTTGTGGGGCGGCATTGTGACTCACGCAAGTTCTAGCAAGTGTGATGAGTCTGAAGCAAGTGCCAAATGCTGAATAATTTTTTTCTCATCAAAATGCCATGAGTACAGGGTCTGGTGAATTCTAAAGCTGATAAGTACTGAGGTATGACTGTATTTGCAAGTTTATATCCTCTTCCTGAAAGAGGAGTCCCCAAAACTGTATGTCAGGCACCACAAAACCTGAATACCAGCTCAGCTCAGAACTTTACTGATTAATTAATTCCTCTTCCCTACCCCCACACCTCCTTAACTGATGGTAACTTTAGTCATTGTTTTTTACTTTCTCTCTTGTCCTAATTTTTTTTTATGACACTTACAATATCTGAATTTTCTTACTCATTTAAAATGTATTCATTTCGCCCTGGTTGGTGTGGCTCAGTTGGTTGGGCATTGTTCTGCAAGGTGAAAGGTCACCCATTCAATTCCCAGACAGGGCACATGCATAGGTTGTGGGTTTGGTCCCTGGTCAGGGTGTATAGGGAGGGCACCCGGTTGATTTTTTTCTCTCACATTGATGTTTCTCTCCCTCTTTTTCTCCGTCCCTTTCCCTCCCTCCCTCCCTCCCTTCCCTCCCTTTCCCTCTAAAACTCAAAAACAATAAAATTAAAAAAAATAAAAAGTGCTAATTTCCTGTCCCTTTCTACTAGAAATGTAAGGTTGTGGAAGGTAGGCACTTTATCTGTTTTACTCATTCCTATATCCCCAGAACCTAGAACAATGGTTGACAAATCACAGGTATCAACTGATATGTATTGGCTAATTGATCACATATCTACCAAACTGCTACATGGCAGCAGACAGCAAGCATAGTCCATTTGGACTGCTATAACAAAACACCATAAACTGGGCAGTTTATAAACAACAAACAGTTATTTCTCAAGGCACCAGCAGATTCAACGTCTGGTGAGAGATCACTTCCTGGTTCATAGATTGTAGTCTTTTCACTGTGTCTTCACATGGTGGGAGGAGCCAGGGAGCTCACTGAGGCCTCTTTTGTAATATGACCTAACTACCTCTCAAAGGCTCTACTTACTAATTGCCACCACCTACAAATGCCACCACCACCATAGGAGTTTTGGTTGGGGGGGGGGGGGCGGACATGAACAATCAGACCATAGCACGGGCCAAGTTTATGTCACAGCTTTGTCTGGCTAGTAGGAGTCCCTAGTGTGCTTCCCAGGCCTAGGTTCCAGCCACTCTGATGTAGCATTCAGACATTTACTCTGAGATCCTGTCACATTCTAGCAACATATCCAGGGATCAGCGAGCAAATCCCCACTAATCTAGAGATCCACCAACTTCTTTCTTGTTCTTTTAGGCTAGGCATCACATTGATTCTCAGTGAAATCCTTTCCCATGGCAGTACCCAAGGATGGCTCGAGAGAACCTCTCTGCTTGGTTCCTCTTCCTCCACCTTAAATAAAAATAATATTATATCATATGATGAATGAACATTTTTTAAAGTGAGAATAAAAGCAAATTTAGAAATGTTCCTATTTGCATTGATTTATAACACTACACAAATGTAGCTTCAATGAATTCCTAGCTACATGGTACACTACTTCCAACCAGATTTCTAGCCCTAAACTCATTAAATAGAAATTTGGGGGTGACCATTTCAAGCTTAGAGAGAATGTGTTGTGTTTTGAAAGCAACTTCTGCTTTCTTCCCTGACACAAACATCCCCTGAGGCAAGGAAACAGAGTTGCTATCAGCTTAAACAAGGGAAGGAAGAGAGGCAAATACAAGAAAACAAACAAGATGTCAATTTTTTTCTTTTTTATGTATACCATACATTTAATCTTAACCACATGAAGCTGCTATTGCTCTGACCTGCCAAAACCGAACACAGTCATCATCAGTGACCTGTATCTGCTATCACTGCACATCTGCATTCTCTCCAGTATCCCACTCTGTTCATTTTTCTACTGTGGTCTCTGGAGGGACTTAGAAGTTTTTCCTAGGATCTGAGTTGAAGGATATTTGAATGAATCCCTGAAATGGGATTTCCAAGATGGAGCTCATGTTCCTCAACTCTTCCTCTACACGTCGGAGCACGCTTTAGTTATTTTTGTAATTTCAGTGCTATGGAGGATGATTCTTAACTGTTAAGTTCCCTTCCTCTTTTCTCCCAAAGCTCATAGTTCCATATAGGTTGCCCTTCCAATAGCCTGCCTTGATATCCTGAGGTGGTTGTACCACAAGGAACTTTCCTGTAACCCTCACTACATTAATTTCTTTTTTTTACTTTAAAAAATTTTTATTTTTCAATTACAGTTGACATTCATTATTTTATGTTAGTTTCAGGTGTACAGCATAGTAGTTAGACACTTATTTACAAAGTGATCCCCTCATAACTTAAGTACTTACATAGTACCATACATAAGTATATAATTTTATTGACTATATTCACTCTAAAAGTGTCCAACCTGTGGCCCACGGGCCTCATGCAGCCCAGGATGGTTGTAAATACAGCCCAACACAAAATTGTAAATTCACTTAAGGCATTGTGAGATTTTTTTGTGTGATTACATGTCACAATGTATTTAATGTGTGGCCCAAGACAATTCTTCTTCTTCCAGTGTGGCACAGAGATGCAAATGTATTGGACACCCCTATTTGAACTTTACACCCTGTGACCATTTTGTATCTGCCAATCTTTGCTTCTTAATCCCGTCACCTTTTTCACTCAGCTCCCCAACTCCTCTTCCCTCTGATGACAATCAGTTCTCTGTGTCTATGAGTCTATTTCTATTTACATAATTATTTTTTATTTTTCCCCTTCTTTCCATCAATACCCTCCTACCCCCTCCCCCTGGTCACGGTCAGTCTGTTTCTTCTTTCCATAACTCTGATTCTATTTTGCTCATTTGTTTGTTTAACTTTAAGAGTTAAATTACTCTTATAGGTGAAATCATATGGTATTTGTCTTTCACTGCTTGGCTTATTTCACTTAGCATAATGCTCTCCAGTTCCATTCACACTGTTGCAAAAGGTAGGAGTTCTTTCTTTCTGCTTGTGTAAATGTACCCAGTTTTTGATCCACTCATTTACTGATGGGCACTTAGACTGATTCCTGCACTTGGCTACTGTAAATAACGTTGCTATGAACATAGGGGTGCATAAGTTCTTTTGAATTGGCATTTTAGGATTCTTAGGATATAATCCCCGCAGTGGAATGGCTGGGTGAAAAGGCAGTTCCATTTTTTTTTGAGGAAATTCCATACTGTTTTCACAGTGGCTACACCAATTTGCATTCCCACCAACAGTTCACCAGGGTTCCCTTTTCTCTACATCCTCACCAGCACTTGTTGTTTGTTTTAATAACGAAGGCCATTCTGAACAGTGTGAGGTGATATCTCATTGTGGTTTTAATTTGCATCTCTTTGATGCCCAGTAATATTGAGCATCCTTTCATATGTCTATGGGCCCTCTGTATGTCCTCCTTGGAAAGGAGTCTATTCAGGTCCTTTGCCTATTTTTTAATTGGATTTTTTAAGTTGGTGTGAAGGTTGTTAAGCTGATTAATTGGACTGTTTGTGTTTTTGTTGTTGAGTCATACGAGTTCTTTATATATTTTGGAAATCAAATCCTTTTCCGAGGTATCACTGGTAAATATGTTTTTCCATACAATCAGTTCCTTTTTCATTTTCATGATGGTTTCTTTAGCCATGCAAAAGCCTTTTAATTTGATGTAGTCCCATTTGTTTAGTTTTTTCCTTTATCTCCCTTGCTCTAGGCGCTATATCATTCGTGTAGTATCTGAAATTTTACAGCCTATGTTTTCCTTTAGAACTTTTATGGTGTCACCAATGATATTTAACTCTTTCACCCATCTTGAGTTTACTCTGGTGTGTGGAGTAAGTTGATGATCCAGTTTCATTTTTTGCATGTACCAGTCTAGTTCTCCCAACACCATTTACTGAAGAGGCTATTTTTACTCCATTTTATGCTCTTGTCCACTTTGTCAAATATTAATTTTTTTAAATCACCACTTTACCATCTACTAATGTGTCTTTGTCTTTCTTTCCTTTTTTAAGATTTTATTTATTTATCTTTAGAGGGGAAGGAAAGGAGAGAGGGAGAGAAATATCAATGTATGGTTGCCTCTTGTGCATCCCCTGCCGGTAACTGGCCTGCAACCCAGGCATGTGCCCTGATGGGGAATCGAACTGCGATCCTTTGGTTTCCAGGCCTGCTCTCAATCCACTGATCTACACCAGCCAGGGTTTTGTTTTGTTTTTTCAAAAAAGCAAAATTGTATTTCATGGATGCCCATTTATGAGCAGAGCCACACTTGAATCTCTTAGGGCATGATGTGAACATATCTTTCAAATATCTAGTCAGGTTCCAAGTAAGATGGCTGAGCTGTAATTTGATTTGATTTCTTATAAGCTATTATAACTACATAGCAGTTCAATTTTTGGGATTTCAAGAGCACAGTCAACCATGAGAGTGGGATGACAACCCGCATGGTAAACACCCAGTGATTTAATGGCGGCGTGTTTCTCTGGAAATGGTCAGTACAATTTACACTTGACACAACAGTTTTGGTAAGTCCTTTTCTCCTGGCTGCCCTTCACCCCACTTAGGTAAGCCCTGATTTAAAATGGCCTGGAAAGACCCTCCAGTGCTTTCCATACAGTCTGATGAGTAAGCAGCCAGGCCAGCTAAACAGTAACCCCACCAGTGCTGCCCTCGCACTGCCTGTGCCCCTTTGGAATTCAGAGACCCTTGGGGTGGGGAGAGTTTATTGAGTTTATTTCTGGGCTCTCTCTTCTGTTCCATTGATCTATATATCTGTTCTTATGCCAGTACCAGGTTGTTTTGATTATAGCAGCCTTGTAGTATAGTTTGATATCAGGTATTGTGATCCCTCCTACTTTGTTCTTCTTTCTCAAGATTGCTGAGGATATCTGGGGTCTTTTGGTTCTATACAAATTTTTGAAATATTTTGTGAAATATGCCAGTGGTATTTTGCACTGCATTAATTATAATAATTAATACATGTGGTAAGTAAAACCAGCCAGTGTTCCTATGCTGGGGTTAGGTTCTTGGGATGAAGCCAGATCAGCAGAGACTATACTCTGAACAGTAAAGAGAAATCTGACTTTCAGAGTAGGGGAAGGAACTATTGGGTATGGGGAGTGAGGCTGACTTCACAACCCAGAGGTAAGGCAAAGGGTTAGATGCTGTGACCCAGAAATCAGGATTGGTATAAAGGTATACCAATTGGTATACCAATTGGTATAAAGGTGTTGGTTTCAGTCAACAGCCTGGATGGGACTATTTTATAATGCTAACAAATTATAAACTTTTCTTCAGGTTTCTAAAAACAACATTGGAAAGAAATTATTACACAATGAAAGAAAGCCTAGCCTACATGTAGAGTACAGGAAATAAGACCAAACTGCCTTGCCCTCACCAGGGGGCTCAGTTTGATGGAGCATGGTTCCATACACCCAAAGGATGTGGGTTCAATTCCCTATCAGGGCATGTAACTAGGTTGCAGGTTTGATCCCTGGTCGGGGCACGTACAGGAGGCAACTGATCAATGTTTCTCTCTTTCCCTTCCTCTCTCTCTAAAATCAATAAAAACATATTCTTGGGTGAGGATTAAAGAAAAAGGATCAAACTCCCTTGTTAACTATTCTTTTATCAAGTATATAAATGTAAATTAGAATCTCAGATTTGGACTAAGGGTGAAGAGAATAATATGTGACTTAAAAGTACTGATCAGTACAACTGTATCTCAAAACAAATAACAACCAGGACTGTGAGAAAATCAAACTGTATGGAAGTCCGACAACCAAGGATTTAAAGAAGCCACATTCATCTAGACGGATAGGAGGGGTGGAGTTGCAGAGATGGGCAAAGAGGCACGGAGAGTTGCAGAGACCACCGTGGAGGGGGAGTGGCATCAGAACAGGGGTCTCACACTTACATGTGGTGAATAAAAACAAGAAAGCTGCCAAAATGAGCAGACAAAGAAATATGGCCCAAATGAAAGGACAGAACAAAACCCCAGAAAAAGAACTAAATGAAACGGAGGTAACCAACCCATCAAATGCAGAGTTCAAATCACTGGTCATCAGAATGCTCAAAGAACTCAGTGAGTATGATATAGCAAAAAAATAAGGGGAGAAATGAAGGTTACACTAAGTGAAATAAAGAAAAATCTGTAGGAAACCAACAGTGGAGAGGATGAAGCTGAGAATCAAATCAATGATTTGGAACAAAAAGAAGGAAAAAGCATTGAATCAGAACAGCAGAAAGAAAAACAGAATTTAAAAAAAAATGAGGATAGGCTTAGGAACCTCTGAGAAAACTTTAAATGTAGCACCATCTGAACCATAGGGGTGCCAGAAGGAGAAGAGAAAGAGCAAGAAATTGAAAATGTATTTGAAAAAATAATGAAAGAAAACTTCCCTAATTTGGTGAAGGAAATAGACATACAAGACCAGGAAAAAAAGAGAGTCCCAAACAAGTTGGACCCAAAGAGGACCACACCAAGACATCATAATTAAAAAGCCAAAAGGTTAAAGACAAAGAGAGAATCTAAAGGCAGCAAGAGAAAAGCAGATAGTTACCTTCAAAGGAGTTCCCTTAAGACTGTCAGCTGATTTCTCAAAAAAAACCCAACAGGCAAGAAGGGGCTGAAAAGTATTCAAAGTCATGAAAGACAAGGACCTACATCCAAGATTACTGTATCCAGCAAAGCTATCATTTAGAATGGAAGCACAGATAAAGTGCTTCCCAGACAAAGCAGCCCATCATCACCAAGCCATTATTACATGAACTTAAGAAAAAGAAGACCAAAACTATGAATATCAAAATGGCAATATATTCACAACTATCAACAACTGAATCTTAAAAAAAAAAACTAAACTCCGTAAACAAGTGGAATAAGAACAAAATCATAGATATGGAGATTATCTGGAAGATTATCAGCTGGTAAGGGTTGGCGTGGATGGGTAGAAAGGTAAAGGATTAAGAAACATAATTGATAGCTACAAAATAGACAGTCAGATACTAAGAATAGCACAGAAAATAAAGATGCCAAAGAAATTATATGTATGACCCATGAATATGAACTGAGGGGATAACTGCAGGGAAAGGGGGTACTGGGCAGAGGGTGGCAAAAGAGGACAAAATTGGGACAAGTGTAATAGCATAATCAATAAAACATATTTAAAATTTTTTTAAGTACTTATCAATATGTTATGTACTTTTTTATACCAAACTACATTTTCAATTGTATAATAAAAGTAAATGGGGAAAAACATTTCAATGAACAGAAAAGTTGGTTTACAGAAACTTTTAGTATATTATTGTATTAACTATATACTCAAATGCCTTCATTACTATTTTATAAAGAATGTAATGGTCAGCAAAGCAGTGAGCTATCAATTAAACAAGCAAAGAAACAACTTAAATCCCAAGAGTACATTAAATATTTTCTTTATAACAGAAATTAACTTTTTTTTACATGTAAATTTTTTTTTACTAAATGGCAATTAACTAATCTTTTATGGAACAAGACACTAATTCCAAAATTTTTATATTTTTCCTTGGATTGATTCCAAAATTTTCCTTTTCTTGTTTGTGTTCACATATTGCAACATAATCAAATGATACATTTTCAAGTTTAGGTTCAGTAGTATATGAATATATAAACCTCCACATTACTTAAGTTGGTACTAAGATCACACACATATAAGCTTTTGTATTACATTCTCTAGTTGTTTTGCTAATAATAAACTTGACTGTAAACGTAGAATCATATTATGCCGGACTATTTAGGTGATGGTACATTAGAGATAGGGAGGGCACCAGAAAAAAAATCCAAGCTTTGTGTGTATTTTTTAAAAATATACACATAGCCTGGACTGGTGTGGCTCACTGGATTGGGCATCGTCCCACCAACCAAAAGATCGATGGTTCAATTCTGGTCAGAGCACATGCCTGGATTGCAGGCCAGGTTCCTGGTTGGGAGTATGTGAGAAGCAACTTGTATATCAATGTTTCTCTCCCTTTTCCACTTTCTTTAGATAAACAAATTTTATTTATCTAAAAATAAATTTAAAAAATCTTAATCATATATGTATAACACATAGATACTGACAACACTGTGGTGGTAGCCAGAGGGAAAGTGGGTGGAAGGTAGCTGGAGGTGGGCAAAGAGGGGAAGAATGGGGATGGAATGAGACTTTGCTAGGGGTGTTGGGTGCACTATGCAGTGTGGATAATGTTTTGTCGAATTATACACTTGAAACCTGTATGGCTTTGTGAACCGATGTCACCCTAACAAATTCAGTTTCCAAATTCTTCAAATTGATCATAATTACAAATTTAATGGTTGGTAGGAGATATCTCCAATGTATTTATGCTTTGGAAAAGATACGTGTGGATTGTCTTTTGACAACCTCCTGCATGTAATAACTAAATATTTAATAGGATTAGTGACTTGCTGCAACAAAGAAAAACAATTAGCAAATTAATATAGTTAATTTGCACTTCTATTTTGAGGCTTAAGTTGCTTTAAAGGTGCTTAAAAAGTACCCTCACACCACAAACTAATTAGAGGCTATTAGGAAAAGAAAATATCTGCATTTCTTAACTTCTTCTACTTAATATTTTCAGCCCACTAAACTGTTAAAATAATATGAATGACTGGCTTTGTGCTATTTTTTTACATAAGTTTTGCCTGTTCAGGAATTAGCCATAAGACTTTAGTATCATTAATTCAATATAATATTTTTTAAAATCACCCCTAAAAACCCAAGTGAGTGGCAGTTTAAGAGTACTTCCAAAGGGAGTGGGGGGAAAACACTTCCAATGAAATAAACATAGTACTAGGGAGTAAAACTGGGGAAGGAAAGCTAAACTCAGTGAAATTTGAGTACATCAATAGCCCAGGTGGGGTTTTGTTTGTTTTTGACTGATAGCCTTTAGGAACTGCCTACTTACCTATTTTTTGTTAATGAACAATTCTTCCATTTCATATTAATTTTATATCCTGAAATGCTTGCATAAAAATAGTACACTTCCTATCAAACTGTTTCCATTGAAAACTTATGATACAAAAAGATTGTAACATTCTTCGGGAAGAGTAAGGAAAAGCTGTCAGTTTTTCTAGTTGGGAATAGCTGACAAGGCAATCCTCAAATTGCTATCTTTTAGGAGCTATAGTCTGTGGAGTTTTTTTAAGTGAATAGGAATTTATATTTTAGTGCTAACTGAATTCTTCATCACCTAACACCATGGTACTGAAAGGTCTGATATTACCATAGATGCATTTTATGCATGTTACACTCATTTCCTATTTCTACATTATTTTCAGAGGAAATATCTTTATCCTAATGGGTTCTATTACTATCCTAGTAATTGCAGTTCAGAAAATTCACTCTTACAGGCAGGAAGGTGGTTTCCTAGTCACATTTGACTCAATTATTTTATTTCTCAACAGAATAGGCCGCGATATAGTCGATTGGAGAATTAGAAAAGCTGAATTGTTCACTGCTGTATCTGCAGCATCTAGAACAATGCTTGACCCAGTCTGGATGCTGTTCAAATCCTGATCCTGCTGCTGAGTAAAAGGTTTAAGTCAATTAGTTCTTCCAGGATCCAGGCTAGATAATCCCTCAAGTTCCAGTCAATGGTAGTGGCAGTATTTCTTATTCTGCCTCTAAATGCTCTGAAAAATAGTGGATGAAAATAGTGAAATGTTTAGAACAGTATCAGTTGGTGGAAACTTGTAAACATATAGCTCAAAAGACAGTAGTATTTCGATTTGGGGTCAGGGGAAGGGTGATAAACAGATTAGGTACAAATTGGCAGTTATAAAATAGTCCCATACATATAAAGTATAGCATGGGGAATACAGTCAATAATATTATAATAACTATGTATGGTGCCAGGTGGGTACTAGATCTATTGAAAGACATTACTTTCTGCAAGTAATTCCAAAAAGGGATTAGTACCCACTATGCTGTACTCCTGAAACAAATATAATATTTGTTTATATCATATAAACAAATATAACAAAAAATTGTTCTAAATCAAAAACAGTATTTGTTACAAATTGTGTGCGGTGTCATATCATAAGGACAAAGATAAAAGTCTTTTTTATGATGATAAATTATGTCTTTTTTTAACCCGTGACCTAAAAAGATGGTTTAAATATGTCATTATTATGTATCAGTAGTGCCTAGAATAATGTCTGGCTCATGGTAAGTATTCAATAAATACTGTTCGAATTAATTGTGTAACAGTAACATTCCTTTTGAACTCTAGAAGCAGTTGGGCCTTTACCCATCCTTAGAGAGCAATGGAGCAAGAACAGAAATCCCTTAAAAGGCCAGGACTAGTAACAGGGCTGAGCTAAGCTCACGAGAAGCAACAGACAGGCTTAAAGCACTGAAGGGAAAGAAAAGAGGGCCTAAAAATACGTGTGACAAAAAACCAAAACATAGTTTTAAAAAATCAGCGTAAGAGGAAAGACGTTTCTATAGCGAACGTTGGCATTTACCGCAGGTCAACGCTTGTCACCAGGCGGTCCTTAGCTGCAATCTGGCTACCACCAAAGTCCTTGGCTATAGCACCCCACTTTTAAAAGGTTCTTATTAATACTGACATGCCCAAGTTCATTCGAGTTCCTTAGAAAGAGAAATGATAAGCGCTTAATTCGCAATCTATTCTCCACTCCATTCAAATAACGCAGCCAATAAAAAAACCCGCCCTGAGCAAACGACTGGGCAGAGCTGTGACAACCTCAGTAGCAGGAATACCCAGGAGAGCCGCCGTACGGCCCGAATGTTTGCCTCAGGAACCTCTGGAACCCTCAGCCCGGCAGGACAACCTTCCTTCCCTGTCTCCGCCCTTCCAGGTTGGTCCCAGCCCCGGCAGCCCGGGCAGCCTGGACCACACCCGCTTCCCTCCGGTGGCCTGTCCGCCCCCGCCGCAGTTCACGGGAGCGTTCTTCCTGGGGCGGGCGCGGGCTTAGGGCGCATGCGCACCTCCACAGGGCGCCTCCCTGCCTGATCTCGCGAAGTTACGTTAGATTGGCCGCCGGTGACGGGTGGCTGGCCAGGGGCGGGAGGGCTTCTGTGGTAGAAAGGGAGGTCCGCTCGGCCGGGCGCGCCGCCCCAGTGCTCTGTGGGATACTGGAAGTCTCGAGCGTCTCCTCCCGGTTCCCAGCCCTCCGCTGGCCCGCACTCTTAGAAGCAGCACACACCCCCTGCCTTCCCTCTCCACCTCCCCCTTCCCCCCTCGCGATAAGAAGACCCGGCGGCAGGAGAGGGGATGAAGATGGCGGACGCGAAGCAGAAGCGGAACGAGCAGCTGAAGCGCTGGATCGGCTCCGAGACCGACCTCGAGCCTCCTGTGGTGAAGCGCCAGAAGACCAAGGTGAAGTTCGACGATGGCGCCGTCTTCCTCGCTGCTTGCTCCAGCGGCGATACGGACGAGGTCCTCAAGCTGCTGCATCGCGGCGCCGACATCAATTACGCCAATGTGGACGGACTCACTGCCCTGCACCAGGTCTGTGAGCCCCGCCGCCGGCTCTCTGACCCTGCGGGTCTTCCTTGGCTTTCTCCCGGGCCCTTCCCTCCGCTCTGGGCCTCCTGATGCTGGGGGCGGCTTCCCGTCGATGAAGGAAGGGAGGGAGAGAAGTGGTGGAGGGAGGGCGCTAGGTTTGAGGCCCCTTTCAGAGCAGTTGGTGGTGGAGTTGGGAACTGGCCGATTTCCGGGGCAGAGGGGGAAAGAGACTGTGGTCGGCCCAGCGCCCCAAGGCCATAAATCGACGTGTATCTGGGATTTGGGGTCGAGACTGGGGAGATGTAGTGTGGTTGTGCCTGGCGGTCCGGATGTCAGTGATATACTTGGAGGACGGGAGATGCTTAAAACGACCAACAAGGGCCATTAGGGACGTTTGGGCAGTCGGACGTGTTTGGCTTGTAAGGAAGGGCATTGGATTTGTTTTAGTTTGTAGGACTTGATTACAGATGATGATGATGGTGATAGTAATGAAGAGCCGTAGCCTAGTCCCCTGAGCGGATGATTTCCTGTTTTCTTCTTTATTACTCTTGGTCACTGGGGAGGGGAAAACGGGGTGCAATTAATTGATCTGCACAGGCTGAAAGGGAGGGGATTGGGGTAAGGAAGCTTTACAAGAGCTTGCCCACCGCCGGGCCCGAACGTATTGAATGAAGAATTTGCCGCAGAATCAGAGATCCTTGAGCCCCGAGTCCTGGGGTTTATGCACTGGGGTTAATAAGAGAAGAATAAACACCCAGCACTCTTTTCAAAGCCAATTAGTTACCAGGCTCTGATTTTTCTTTTGGGGGTGGGATAAAAGAAAGCTGGTCACAAACTTTTCTCAAAATGGATGCTTTGTGCATGTTAAAGTTTTATAGTAGTCTGATTGGGATCTCTCAATGTTAGCCAAATAAGGAGAAACTATTGGCAATCCAGAGATAATGTTCCTTTGCCTTTAACAGGCCAAAAGCAACACAACCACGTAGAGTTGTGCATAAAAAGCAATTTTTAGTGATGGTAAAAGGTGACAAGACAGGCTATTTCCTTTTCCTTAGTGGGCAACTTGGAATTACTAGAAAACTAATTTACAGCAACGGTTCCCCGTACATTGAAAAGACTTGTACTATCTCAAAGTCGCCTTAGTATATGTAATACTGGAAGAAAAACTTGTTTGGGAGGTTATATTTTATGCATAATACCTTGTTGCCTTTGTAAGAGAGGTGTGTGGTGGTATTTTTCTGTTTACTTCTTGTTTAATGAATGACGATCGCCTTAAGTTTTAATTGAATTCTCATATCAAACCTAGCTTATGGCCTTTGTTTACAAAGGTGACTAGCTGGACTGAAATGACTGACAAATTGCGGAACAAATCTGGAATTAAGAGTGTGGCACCCAGTAAAAATATACCATTGTCTTTAGATCTTTCTCTCGTTAGTTCAGAGTCTGTAATGTATATGCAGCTTTTTATTTGGCTGAGCTTTATTTGAATGCATTGCGTACCTCTAAATTCTAAAAACATAATGTTAAGAGTGAAAAAAGTTTGCTATTAAAAATGATAATATAATTATATAACAGGAATCTTTTTAAATTGGTGTGGAAGAGTTATCAGCATCAATTGATCCTGAAAGAGTTATTGTGTGCCTGAGGTCAGGATACAGTTGGATGATGGTTCACATCAATATGTTTTATTAAAATTGTCAAATAGAAATGTAAAGTTATTACTGTTGTGGAGAAATCCAATTTGTTGGAGGAAAATTTCTAATACTTAATATCATTGGCTTAGATAAGCAAAAAAAACGTGTCAGGTTTCTTAAAGGTTTTTTTAATAAATTTCCTCTCAATTTGGACATGTTGCAAGAATTATCAGACTTATCAGTGTCTTCCTGAACAACTGAATTCATTGGCTACTTTGGCATTATATAGATGCAGTCTTTATTGGATATTTTATTTTAGCTGACAAGTGCTTAAGCAGAAGTTTCCAAGTTTATGCATAATCATTTGCATAACGTTTTTGTAATTTATCCATGTAATCTTTAAATCCATGAAGCCAATGTCTTTAAAATTCAGGCACTGAAATTTTTTTGTTTTTTTCTACTCATTTCTCCTTTATTAACTCTTGTATTTTTCCCCATTGTGATTATGAGCACAAGTAGTTTGGGTCAAATTCAGGACAACAGATAATTAAAGGTGATAAATACAACTTTTAAAAAAGAATCACAAGAAAATGTTAAGCTTTTAAAGAATCTCTTGAAAGCTGCTTGTTTTAAATACTTAAATTATAGAACCTAAGGTTGGCCCACTGATTTGTTTTAATAGTTTTTGAATTTTTTTAGCCTCTTGAAAAACCATAGAATACTTAAAATGTTTTTACTAGATTAATTATTGGTTAGTGTTTTGGAATGTTCATTTACTTTTTTGGTTCTGATCAAGTGTCCTAAATTTCCCTGTCAGGAGAAAAGTGTTAAGGACATCACAACATACAAATACACTTCTTAATCCAATATTTTACTTTAATTTTTTAATATAAGCAGCTTGTGTTTTAAGTTTCTTTATTAATTGTTTAAATGTGCCCTCATTAGAAGTTACAAAAGATAATAAATTTTAGCTATTCTTTTCATTTAGAAATATGTCATGCATGAAAGAAAAAAGGCAGTGTTTCTTGTCAAATTTTCTACCTTGGGCTGTAGAATAGCCCCTTGTACTGCTTATGCATAGCTAGAAAACTGTATGGAAATTATGAAATAAACATCTGATTTTCTAGAACTGAGGTGTAGAGATTTTCATTTCTACAATCATCCCTGATTTTATAGCTACCTGGTAGAGTTTTATATTTACATGATCTTTATTTAGGTTTACTTTATAAAGATTTTAGGAGAGTATTATTAGAGTTTTTGTAAGAATGCTTATTGCTGATTCTAATATTGGTGGGCATAAAATGCAGGACTGAGATTTCTTCCAATAGTTCTTCATTTAGCCTTTTGTATTCCACCTTAAAATCTTACCTACTTCCTCTGTGCCAGTGACTTCTAAGTCAGTTTCCAGTTCTTAGAGCTCCAATCCCTCATTTCCATTTTTCTACTGATGATGAAGTATTGATTTAAAATGAAATATTTGTTATTCAAATATGATTTTACATTGAAAAATATGTCTTTAAGTTGTAGTATAGTAAATAGAGGTCCATCCTCTTCTGTAGAATAGCAATTACTGTACTGTATTTATATTTACTTTTAGTCATTTCTTCAAAGGACCTTATTAAACATGGGTTTTCATAATTATAATTCAGTTTACAGTCTACTTTATCACTTCAACCTGAAATGAAACTTATCTTTCTTCGCCACCACTTTCTCTTTGATATCTGTTTCTGTTAATGATATCATTAATCTCTAGATCATTTACATTTTAATTGTTCCCTCACCCCCTTGTCTAAATATATTTCTATCATTCTTCTTCAAACTTGCCTTTGCATCAGTTCTTTTCCTTGTCACTCTATCAGCCTAGTTCATGCCTTTATTATCTCATCCCTAGAGTATAGTAGTGGCTAATTACTTTCCCCACCTCTTTTCTCCCTGGCCCAATCCAACACTTGTATTTCCAGCATTCCTATTTCTATCTGATTAATCTTTATATTCAGTAATTTCCATTTGAATCTTTTTATTTATTGATTTCAGAATGAGAGAGGAAGGAAGATAGAGACACACACAGAGAGACAGAGACATGAATTTGTTTTTTCCACTTATTTATGCATTCATGGGTTGATTCTAGTATGTGCCCTGACTGGGGATCTAAACTGTAACCTTGGCTTATTGAGTCAGCACTCTAACCAATTGAGCTATCTGCTTAGGGCCCTGGTTAATCTTTTTCTTTTTTAAGATATTATTTATTTATTTTTAGAGAAAGGGGAAGGAAGGGAGAAAGAAAGGAAGAGAAACATTGACAGGTTGTCTCTCACATGCCCCCAGTGAGGGACATAGCCAGCAACCCAAGCTATTCTTATTCCCTAACAAGAATCAAACCGGCGATCTTTTGGTTTGTGAGACAACACTCAACTCTCTGAGCCACACCAGTCAGGATGGTCCTCATTAATCTTTCAAAGATACCACCTTGTGTCACTCCTCTCCTCAAATTCATATTTAAAGTGTTTCATTATTTAGCCTATACCTGATACATCTCCGCTATGTTGTAACTTTTACTTGTCACTTTTTTATTTCCATGTCTATGAAATGATCATGCTTTTTCTGCTAATAGCATGTCCTTCCTCTCCTTTGCCAATCAAAGTCCTAGTCATCTTCAGTGTTCAACTTAAATTGCCAGCTGGAAGGGATCTTTCTGTCTTTTGCGTTCGTGTAATACTATGGCACTGGAGAGACACTCCTCCGGTGTGCTCAGTATACCTTACATTTTGCCTCTCTGTTGCTATTAAATTATGAAAAGTGTTTGTAAATTTGTCTTTCCTGGATGACTCTAAGGACCCAATCTTCCATATTTTGTATTTCCAGAGCCTAACACATAGTAGGTGCCCACTAAAGGTTTATTGAATTGTATATTTTGCCTTGTATCATGGGTAATGGTTATTTGTATGAGACAAATCTTTAAAACCTTCACATTCAGATACTTAGAGAATAGTTCATGTACATAGTGAAACTTGTATGTTTATTTAAAAATGAAAATTTCATTGTGGAACTTTTGTTCAGGTTTTTTGTTATCTTGAGATTGCAAAATTTCTTAGTATTAACTTTCTTCCTATTAAAAAAAAACCCCTTAACCTGTTTAAATCTTAAGTGATAGAAAAATATTCAGTTGAGTCATTAATAAATATGCTATGTTCTTTATAAGGGGCTGAACGTAGGTCCTGTGGAGGAATACAAAGTAGAGTTAGAGCCATGTTATATGCCGTTTTAATTTTAGAATTACTGAAGTTATACTTTACAATACAAACTTGCAGCTAAGTTTAGTATTAAATCCTTTTGCCCTTAAAAACATAAATTCTATCAATTTCTAAGGCAGCCATTTGAAGCGTGAAACGTCTTTGTAAAAATACCTGGTTCTCGTCTTGTCAGTAAAAGGAATACTTTTGTGCAGTCTTTTCTTAAGTGCTTCATCTTTCAGCCAATCCATTTTCACTGAATAGTAATCTGAAATGTAACTCTCTTTTTAAAAGTATTGTAATAGGGCTACTTAAAGTGTTTTCCAGCCAGAAAGAAAAGAGACTAGACACAGCTGATTTTGAGTCTCTTGTTAGGAAATTGTGTAATTGGTATATGTAAGAGATCTATTTAAAACTGAAAGTATAGTTTGTAATTGTTTACCCTTTTTTTTGTTTTGTTTTTTGGTGAGTGATGTTGATTTAAGATCTTGGAAGAATTTGTTGGATCACTTATAAATAATGTTAAAATCTGTGATTAAAAGAATGTGCAGCTTAATTATTTTTTCTACATAATTTTCTTGTCAGAAAGCTGTAACACTTTAGGATGATGGCTCTTAAAATTTTTTTTGTTGAAATCATCCTAAATCCACTATTTAAAAAAACCCACCTAAACAAACATAGAAAACTTATAACCCCATACCGGCCCCTCACTTCCTGCAAATAAATGGACAGCCCTAGCCATATATGGGTTGTGCTGGTAGGGCATCAGTGCCCACACTGTTGCTGTTATAATGCCTCCTCTGCAGTTGCTGCCTTTGTGCTTCCTGGCAGCACTTTTGTGGTCTGACTTTGAAGTGTCACAACCAAGACCATTTTTCATGTGCTTCAGCTGCAGTGTGATTGCAAGCTGTGACTGAGCATTTTCTAGTATAGCCAAGTAGAAGCACTAGATGCAATAGAGAAAATTTTTTCATCATCCATTTGTTAACCATATTTTATAAAATACTGTTCAAATAAGAAGAGTACCTATGCTTTAAAAAAAATCTAATTAGATGATATTTTCTCTTTTATTGGTTCTAGGGAGAGGGGAAGGGAGAAAGAAAGAGAAACATTGATTGGTTGCCTTCTGCACACACCCTCACTGGAGACCAAACCTGAAACCCAGGCATGTGTTTTGACCGGGAATTGAACCTGTGGCCTTTTGTTTTGCAGGACATTGCCCAACCAACTGAACTGTACCAGCTAGTGCTAATTAGATGATTTTTAATATGTAACTATTTAGGAAGGGGGTATAAAACATTGTTTTTCTTACTGCTGTAACATGTTAACTTCTTGACACTTCCCAAAGTTGCTATTTTTATTGCATCTCTGCCTGCCAAAAAATCCATTTTTACCCCACTTTTCTTTTGAAAATTTGTGAGGTTCAGCAATTATGTTGAAAAGATGGCGTATTGGCATTTTCGTATACATCTTCGAAAAGTTGAAAATCTCCAACAGTCATTTTGTGTTTATTCTAATTCGGGGTTAAGTATGTACTGGTCATGACTTATCACAGTGTTTTATTGAGGAGCAGAACTGGCTGGTGAGCATTTGCTGACGATTTGTTATTTGTGAAACACTATGGTAGATCCATTTGCAACCAGTGTCTCATTTAACTCTCAGAATGTCCCCTTTCTCCTGATCAAAGCTACTAAGATAATAAAGAGCAGAGCTGCATTCTAACTCAAGACTATCTGGTTCCAAAAGCTCAAACTTCACACTATGCTAGATGTCTTCTTTTAAGTCTGAAGAAGAAAGTGCATATTCTTAAATCTTCAAGCTGTTAAGGTTGATTTTTGGTATTCAGAGGTTTGCCCCACTAGTCAGCAAAATATTAGACAAACACACACATATATGTAATTTTTTTTTCATCTACTTTTGTTTTAGCTGGCCAACACTTTTAGGAATTTTCTATGGTAATTGAAATATAGTAATACTGTATCTGAATTAATCTCAGGACTGCCAATATTGTGTTTAACTAGCCATTATATGCAGAATATTGGATCAGGTGCTTTGGGAAGCTTCAAAGGAAGTAACAATAGCAAGAAAAACTTTTTTTTTATTTTTTAGTACATAAGAGTTTAATCTTTAAATGTCTTCAGTTTCCTTTGTTGTAATAATAATTTATTACTTTTGGTGTTTTTATATACTGTATTTTTAGGACTGTAAGATGCACCAGACCATAAGATGCACCTAGGTTTTAGAGGAGGAAAATAGGGGGAAAATTTTGGAAGCAAAAAATGTAAAATATTTAATAACCTGTGACCCTGCTCCACTGCCACCCCTGCCTCACACAGCAAGCCAGGTAAACTATATTCGGACTTTAAGATGCACCCTCTTTTCCTCCCAAATGGGGTGTGTGTGTCTTATAGTCTGAAAAATACGATATTTGCTTACAATAAATGTTTTATACACACATTCTTAACTCTTAATGATGAGATAAATTTTAGGCAAATTCATATCACTGGTATTAAAAAAAAGAGATGAAAAAGTAACCTTGAGTGGGTCACTGCCATTTAGCTTAATCTCCTGTAATTTACCTTCTGTGCAGTGATTATTGGTATTTATAATTAGAATGTGAGACATTACATGAAATGCTGATAAAGTTACTTGAATTAACTCCTGAATTAGTAAAACAAATTTTTAATATTAATTCTGTTTGATTTTAATTGGGGCCCTTTTTGGTAGGAATATTCAAGTTATGAGACTATTCCATTCCTTAAAAACATTTTACAAACTTTAGGTAAATTATATTTCAGATCGAAAAGGCAGTAGAATTTTTCCTTATATCTAATAAATGAAAGCGCCATTGAAATGTGATTTGCTTGTTGCCCATCATATCATTGATTCCCAGAATTTTGCCTTACATGGACCAATAACATGTTTTTAAATTTCTTGATGACTAAAAGAAAATAGCTTAATTTCCATTTTGCCATGTTTGGGCATTAAAAACAACTAACCCGCTCACCTCCTATCCTTGTCATTTCATAAATAAAAAGAATATTTTAACAACAAGAATAGGATATAGAATATGAATATATTCAAATAAAGGACAGTGGGGTGTGTATAGCAGTCTTGCTACATTGACAACAGATGTTCTTGATGCTCTTTTATGCAAGTAGAGAAAATAATTGAGTGAACAGATTTCATAACTTTATTCCCTTTGTCTTCCTTTTAGGTCGGATTTGATAGAATGTAGGTGGTGTAGCAGGCTAGATAATCGGGGTGCAAACATTTGGCCCTGATCATCCAATAATGAGCCAAAAAGAATTTTGCCAGATTCAGGGTATTGGTGAAAGCTCCCTTTAGGAACCACTGGTTTCATACTTATATTTCCATATGCCATTGCACATTTAATCTTCCTCTGGAATGTACTTCCTGGCTTATTTATGTTAGGGCACAGCTCAAAGCACAAAGTGTGGTCTTGCTTGACCACTGGGGCACACAATGATTCTCTAATGTGCTGTATTTAAACATAAGTTTGACACTTACACACTACCTGCTATCAGTATATCTTATCTCCTGACAAAATAGTGAATTCCTTCAAATAGGGGCTTTGATTCATTTTTCTTTAAATTTTTATAACTGCATTTTTAAAGCAGGTGCACAGTAAATATTTGTTGGTTTTAAAAATTGAATACAATGTAGACTAATCTTGTGAAGAGCTGAGTTTATATTGTGTAAAACAAAATGATGACAGTTTATGTGGGTAAATATAACACAGCTAGCAAACCTTAAAACTTTTAATATAGAAGTGTATACCAGTAATTTCTTTTTAGAATACTTTAATGCAAAGGTAGCCCATTATTACAGTCAAAATTTGACAATACTTTAAATAAATTTATTTTTGAAATGGGATATATTCCTGATTACTGATACAAGTAGAATTTTGCTCAATTTATATAACATCTTAAAATGAATTTCTTTAAACAAATCATTGGGTGCTTGTTTAGAAAAGGAATCCTTAGAATACTGGCGTTAGAAACTAGTTTATATGTTCTAAATATTTTCATCAATACTTTTTTTTTAAATAACATTTTCACTATGGATCCCTGTATGTCAGTATTATCAGACCTTATTAGTATTTTGGCTGTTTATCTTTTCATTGTTGGACGAGCTAACCATAAAAAGACAAATTGAACTCTGTTGTTGATTGAAGTGTGCTTGCTTGACTTGAATGTTCTTTCATGGGTGGAGACATTCCACGTTGTCATGTGTCATATAGGCATCTCTGAAATGACATTCAGTAGAAACCATGGAAAGAAATGAAGGCATTCCTCAGCTGTCACCTTTTTAGTAATCTGTTATATGCGTACGTGCGTTGAGTGAGATATTCTGTAGGGAGAGCTTCACAGAATAAAAAGCATTACTGTAACTTGATTATTAACTCATTTGAGATAAAATTATTAGTTTTTTGTTCAACATACTCTTTAACAGAAAAAAATTATTAAGACTGTAGAAAGTTGTATCATTTTCTTGAATATTTGTATTGGGCAAAGGAGAAGTTTTGTGAGATGTGAATTGATACCCTCTTAGAAGTTAACCACGTGGGAAAGTATATTTTCCCCGAGTTAACTATTAAACATGCCTTCCTATTGTCTTTACCTTTTATTAAACATACTAAAATATATGCATTTTATTTGTCTTCAGAATTACTTTGGGTGGTTATAAACTTATTTCAGCAGTTATGCTTTTTGCTTGGAATATTTCTAGAAGTCTATTTGAGCTTCAGCTTCAGAACATTCTTTTGAATATTTTTAGTGTTGAGGGGGGTTTTTTTGTTTTAAAATTCAGGAGAGCTTTTAATGTTGAAAATGATAGTCATGTGGAGGATAGACAAGTCTGGTGGATAGATGGTAGATAATGGTTAATAAATACTATCAATGATTAGATGATACTTTCTAAAAACCTTGTTCCTAATTGGAACACGATCATAAAAAGGCCATCTTGGATTTTATTTAACTGTTTTTACATTTTTGGGGCTTGAGCATTGTTTAGAGTTTGTTTATGATTAACCTAGGGCATGCTTCTTTTGTTTTTTAGATTTTGCATGAAACAACTCAAGGTTATAGCTTGTGATTTGAACGTGGTCTCTTTTGGTTGACGTTTTGTGTTTTCCACAAAAGAATTTAATGCTGCTTTTGCCAGATTGTGACAATGTACAGCTATAGTTAATAGCTATTGTTTTCTCAGAGATGTGTTCATTTGTACAGTTTCTCTTAAGATTAGAACAGATGACTTGTTCAGCGATTTCCATATTCTTTCTAAGTACATGGAATAATCTGCGTATAAACTCTGCCTCATTCAAGGACTTTTTTCTTTCAAAATATCTATTACTATTTATTCCAACCATATTTTTTACAGTAAAATATCTTTAAATTTTTCATCTTCTCAGTGTTTTCACTTATGTTGTACATGAAAATGCCCTAAGTAATTAAGCCTTCAATGCCTTCTACTCTTTGGCCTTTCTCATCTTTGTTTTATTTTTAAACATGGCTTATTTTCAAGTTTGTTTACTGTTCTGTTTGTATTTTATCTCAAAGTTTTAAGGAAAGTAATTATTTCAGTTAATTAAAGCATGGAAGAGAAATACAAAAAAAATAAATTAAATGCTCTCCAAATTTTCAGGCCTAGAGGTAGCCCCATTCAAACTTTGGTAAACTTGTTTCATCAATCTCTATATAATATAGTTTTCTATAATTATACTCAATTTTCTGGTTTATAATCTTTTTATATTATACATTTTTAGAAATATTTCTAGATTTTTAATATTGATTCTGTGTGTGTGTGTGTGAGTATATGTGTACATCCCCAAATTTTTTAGTCATCTGATAATGAGTATTTAGTGTATTTCTAATTATTTTAAACAATTTTTTTATTGTTCAAGTAGTTTTCTGTCTTCCCCCCACCCCTCCTCATCACCCCAACCCACCCTACCTCCTTCCCCCATTTCCACCCCCCTTTGTTAATTGTCCATATGTCCTTTATAATTGTTCCTGTAAACCCTTCACCCTTTTCCCCCATTATCCCCTCCCCTCTGGTCACTGTCAGCCTGTTCTCAGTTTTGATGTCTTTGGTTATACTCTGCTTGCTTGTTCATTTTGTTGGTTAGGTCCCCATTAATGGTGAGATTGTATGGCATTTGTCATTCACTGTCTGGCTTATTTCACTTAACATTATGCTCTCCAGTTCCATCCATGCTGCCGCAAAGGTTAGGAGCTCCTTTCTGCTGTGTAAAACTTCCATTCTGTACCATAGTTTTTTGATCCATTCATTTACTGATGGGCACTTAGGTTGCTTCTAGCACTTGGCTATTGTAAATTGTGGTGCTTCAAACATTGGGGTGCACAGGTTCTTTTGGACTGGTGTTTCAGGGTTCTTAGGATATAATCCTAGCAGTGGATTATATATATCCTATATAATCCTTTATCCTAGCAGAATAAAGAGCCCCAAAATATACCCAAGTCTTTATGGTCAATGAATATTTGACAAAGGGGACAGCAGCATAAAATGGAGCAAAAATAGCCTCTTCAACAAATTGTGTTGGGAGAGCTGGACAGCTACTTGCAAAAAAATGAAACTTGAGCACCAGCTTACACCATACACTAGAATAAATTCAAGGTGGATAAAAGATTTAAATGTAAGTCATGACACCATTGAAGTCCTAGAGGAGAACATAGGTAGGAAAATTTCAGATATTCCACACAGCAATATTTTCACTGGTATGTTCCCTAGAGCACGGAACATAAAGGAAAGAATAAGCAAATGGGATCTCATCTGTTTTTCTTTATATGGTAGATATTATCCTACATTTTTGCTCACTCGCAACATTGTATTGCTAGGATTATAGCGTGTGTTTACCATCCCAAGATATTTAACAGAATTAAAGACCTATTCTATGCCATACACTACTAAGTGCTGGAGGAATATATTTTAAAGCAAAATAGATAACAACACTGCTCTCATGGAGTTAACAGTACAAGGCTATCACTTAGCCATTAGGGAAGTTCAAATCAAAACCATAATGGATTACCACCCTATAGCTGCTAGAATGGCTATAATAAAGATAACAAGTAATACCAAGTATTGACTAGGGAATGGGGAATTAAACCTTCATACATGGCTGATGGTAATTAATGTAAAGTGGTGTGTTCACTTTCAAAACAGTCTGCCATGACAGTTCCTTAAAAGGTTAAACATAAGGGTTACCCCAGGAATTCTACTCCTAGCTGAGTAGAAAGTATACCTGTGAGAATTGAAAATATATGTCTACATGAAAACATGTACATTATTGTTTATAGCAGCATTATTCATAATAGCCAGAAATTGAAAACAACACCTGTCTATCAGCTGATAAATGGATAAATAAAATGTGGTATATGTTACTGGAATCAGTAACAAAGAAACAGACACTAGTACTTACTACAACATAGGGGAATCTTAAAGATATTATGCTAACAGGAGACCAGTCACAAAAGACAATACATTGTAGGGTGGAAGTATTGTGGAGAGGTGGGGAGGGGCTATAAATAAATATAGCGTTCCTTTTTAGGGTGATAAAATTTTTCTAAAATTGATGATACTGGTTGTACAATTATGAATATACTAAACCTCTTGTACACTTGGAATCAGTTATTGTATGATGTATGAATTATATGGCAATAAATTCTTACATTTCTTTAAAGAATTAAATTACTTATGTATTGATCAGTGCTCATCATTAAAAATTGAGGCACTGGCAGAGGCTCTAATTATATTCTGCCCATCTCCCACCCCGGCATAGGCTTGGTGTTTGTCACTATAGTTATGATGGCAAAGAAGACATTATTCCTGCCCTAACACAACTTGAATTACACTTGGGTGTATAGACAGATACACAGGCAATTATACGTTCATGTCAGGTGTGTGTAATGATATTTAATGGTAGTGATACAGAGTGCTATGGAAGTTTATGAAGGTACATCTCACCTAGATTTTGGGGGTGGGAGGGATGCTGCCTGGAGTGATCAGTAAAACTTAGCCCAGGTTGTGGGAAACTCTTTCAGGGAGAGGGAATAGCAGATGCAGAGAGCTGTAGGTAAAATCCTTCAACAAAAGAATTTGAAGGATTATAATCAGGTTAAATGAAACAAGCAAATTTTTTCATTTAAAAAATCACTTTGAATGCTGTGTGGATAATACGCTGAGAACAGGACAAGACTGGAAGCAGGGAGACTAGTTCAGGAAGTTGAGAAGTCTAAGAGAGATGAACTAGATTAGTGGTAGTGAAGTTGGAAAATAGTAGATGGACTCAAGACATTTAAGGAAGAATTGGTAGGAATTGGAAATGAATTGGCCTGAGAGAATAGGAGTCAAAAGATATGTGTGTGCTTGGTTTGTAGTTGGGACAGCCAGCTAAGTGCTTTTCACAACATGCATTCATTCAGTAAATACTTGGTGTGCTGATTCTATAGATCAGAAGCAGAGTATATTTGAATGATACTGGGGGAGACAGGCAGTAAACACGAAATTACAACCAAGTGTGAAATATATGCAAAAGGATATATGGGATATTGAACTAGCATGGCGGAGGGGTGGCCTAACTATAAATAATGTATCAAAATCTTGTTTGGAGAATTTTTTTGTTTAGTTTTGTTTCGTTTGTTTGGTTTGGTTTGGGGACTTAACCTGTTTTCTTAGGTCTTACAGTTGTTTGCAAGTGTTAATACTGAATGCAAAACAATTTATGAGGCTAAAGAAAAACCAAAAAATAAAAAAAAAGACATGGTTAGATTTAGGGGATTTGGTGAACTATCTAAAAATACATGCAAAAAGTTATGTTTGCTTTTCTTTGCCTTTCAATTTAGAAAAAATTAAGAACTCCTAAATACAGTAAAATTTACTTGTATGATATTATGGGGAAGGGCAGAGTATGTGTTTTTAGAGGTATGGAAGGGGTGGAGCACAGACCTGTTGAAGAGGAATAAAGGAGTGGTAATAGTAACAATCTAAATTACTTTTATTGCCTGAAACGATGCACTGTGAAAATAGGTCATAGGTTAAAATGAGAGGTGAGAGTCCATTTTCTCAGAGCATGTTGGATTTTGCTAAGAATTGAGTAGATAAGGAATTTATTCAACAATCTCTAAATTCCCTTTGTTTCTAAATTTACTGAATGGTGTTTTCACCATAAATATAAAATATTAGTTATAATTAAGAAACTTATGCCTTATTTTTCATTTACTTAATATATTTTAATACTTTAAAAAAATCATTACCAGAAAACATCCTTAGAGGGGAGAGGGGAGATAGAGAGGGAGAAAGGGACCAAACCCACAACCTAGGTATGTGCCCTGACTGGGAATCGAACCTGCAACCCTTTGGTTCATAGGCCAGCATTCAATCCTTTGAGCCATACCAGCCAAGGCAAAAATTTAAAGTTTTTTAAAGTTGCACAGTTAATGGGAAAGTAGCAGTTGTACAAAAAAGTTGTGTGGATTATTTTGACTTCAAGGAAGCATAATTAGATTTGTTTCAGCTCAAATGAAACAAGTAGTGGTTATTATATATTAAACTATAACTCAAAATTAACATGCTATCTTTTTCCCTTTTCAGCCTACCCTTGACATTTAAAGCTAATCTTGGGGTGTAGGGGTAGAGGGGTGGGTAATGCGTTTGTTTTATTTATGAAATAGACTGATAGTATATAAATTGTTCTTCAGAAACCACTTAAGTTTGAAAAAGTTAGTTGCAAGACAACATATATGGTATGTTCTGTTTGGAGGCAAAAGCTATTTGTATAGAAAAGAAAAACTGGGGCAATTACCCAACAATTGACAGTGGTTATCTCTGGGAGGGAAATAAGCAGCTTTTGAATTATGCCATCTTTGAATCTTTTACAACAAACATGGGGGGAAAATATGAAGATAATTCTGAAATGGAGAATAATGCCTAAAAAGCCACTTCCATCAATGTATTAAGGATTAAATATAGAAACATTAACATAATTAATGAAGTTTAGTCTTTGGCCACTCAAGGAAGCTAGTACTGATGATTACATATTACTGTATTATACTTTCCTTTCCCTCAACCTTTAATGTCAGAAGGAAAGACTGATTGGCAATGTGGTAGACATCTTTGGAGAGTCTTTAAAACAAGTAAGAAAATGAATTAGAGATTTAGTTAGATGTATTTTGAAGCTTTTGGCAAGTGGGCTATAGAATATTTAAAGAAAAGATAAGCATAATTTCCCAGACGGCAAATAGCTTTTGAAGGGTAAAGGGATTTTAAAAGATAAAATTTGGATTTCAGAATTTTGAACAATTCCAGTGGGAGACAAGTAGAGGAAAGATCTAGAAAAGCGATTTTTAATACATTGAGCTCTTTTGCTCTTTTTTATTAATGTAAAAAACATTTAATGATGTCTGTTTTAATAATGAATTGAAAAACATGGCCACACATGTCTTAAGAATAGATTCAAGAATGTTGAAGTTCAGGGTTACATGAATTTTATGAAAATATTTTAGAAGGTAGTAAAAAGGGGGCTTTTAAGAGTTTAAAATTGAGCAAGAAAAGGAAGTAACTGGTGGCAAGGTATATAATTACCTGTACATTTGTTTAAAAATGCTCCACTCTAAAGGTCAAAAATGTAATATCCATTATTAAACAGATAGTTTTAGAAGATAATGTTTTGGTCACTAGATGGGCGTTTGACGTATCTGAAAGCAAGTTATGTTGATCTATCCTTTTTTTGACAAAATTGGTACATTTAAATGAGGGAAATGTTGCAAACCCAAGTATAGCTTGATTTTTAGTGAAACATTTGGACAGGCTCCTGTCAGATCTATGTGGTTAACATAACAAATCTGGCATGAATATTAGGATAAGATGGATTAACCACTGGGTGAGCCACTGTATACATGTCAGCGTATTGATTAAATTACTCATTGTCAACCTAGAGGAAAGACTGAAGTAGCAGTCCTTGTGTTCTTAATCTTGGCCTTATCCTACTCAGCATTTCAGTAAAGAACCTATAGATTTGAGAGAGAACTTCAAAAAGATAATATAATGTAAATTCTATTTTAAAACATTGATGAGTATAGCTTGCTAGAGGTTATATTCGGCAAATGTGAGAAAAAAGTACTGAAAATTTAACAGTAAGCTCAGTGTCTGACAACAGTATAATAATTTTAAAACATACTACTTCAGTGTAAAGCTAAGTTATATTAGCTTTTGGCCTAGATTTAAAAAAACAAAATCTAATCCTATGTACTGTGAGATAAGTTCTCTGTGGAAGTGATGAGTGAACTGAGGAATGAAAGATGAATAGTGTAACTTTGAAATGAGTTGGTGGGGAGGTAGATTCTTGGTGATATAAAGTGGAGAAATAGTTTCTGGTCAAAGGAAATAAAATATAAAAGCCCTTCATAGAAAGGAGGAAGAGGAGGCAAGGCTCAATGGAAAAACTAGCCCTGTGACTGGAGCACAATGGGTGAGGAGCAGAATGGTGTATCAGGAGATTTGGAGGTTAGATGTGTCAAATCTAGTAGGACCCAGCAAGTCCTGTTAAATCCATGTCACACAAAGAGCTCTGGAAATGCATCTGAGACTTGTAATTGTCTTAATGTAAACAGATTTTCATTTTTAAGAGATAACTGCTGCCAGTGGAAAAGACTAGGATAGGGGTGGAGACAGAGTTCTACCAGGAAACCAATTCCTGAGACTATTGCAGTAGTTTAGACTAGAGACTTGTTCTCAGATGGCTCTTCAAGTGAACACTGGTATTTGACAAAGGGGTAAAAGGCACTTGGGCTGTTTCCAGTACTTTGCTATTGTGAATAGCACTGCTATGAACATAGGAGTGCCTAAGTTCTTTTGAATTGGTGTTTTGGGATTCTTAGTGTGTATTCCCAACAGTGGAATCTCTGGGTCAAAAGGCAGTTCCATTTTTAATTTCTTGAGGAAATTCCACACTGTTTTCCACAGTGGCTGCACTGGTCTGCATTCCCACCAGCAGTGCACTAGGGTTCCCTTTTCTCCACATCCTCGCCAACACTTGTTCTTTGTTATTTTAATAATGATGACCATTCTGATAGGTGTGAGATCGTATCTCATTGTAGTTTTAATTTGCATCTCTCTGATAGCCAGTGATGCTGAGCATCCTTTCATATGTCTCTGGGCCCTCTGTATGTCTTCCTTGGAGAAGTATCTGTTCAGATCCTTTGCCCATTTTTTAATTGGATTGTTTGTCTTCCTGGTCTTGAGCCTAAGTGCTCCTCTGTAGACGAGTGGATCAAAAAACTAGTACATTTATGCAATGGAATACTGTGCAGCAGAAAGAAGAAACTCCTACCTGTTGCAACAACATGGATAGAATGGGAGAGTGTCATGCTAAGTGAAATAAGCCAGTTGGTGAAAGACAAATACCATATGATCTCACTTACGAGAGGAATCTAATGAACAAAACAAACTAACAAGCAAAGTAGAACCAGAAACATGGACACATGGAACAGACTGACAGAGGCCAGAGAGGTTGGGGAGGGGAGTAATGGTAGAAAGAAGGGGAAGAGATTAGTCATAGGATGTGTGAATGACCCATGGACATGGACAACAGTGTGCGGACAGACTGGGACTGGGGGATAGAATAACAATGAAAAAATGTTAAAAGGTGTGCTAAAGGATTGGGCTTGGGGAACAAGTCTTTGGTTAATATGTTTAAGAGATGTTTGATAACACAGGGTTAAGCAGATTCTGCTAGAATTATTCAGTCTTAAAATGTTCTGAAATGTGTGAGCGAGGAAGAAGCTGAACCCAAGTGACAAAAGTGCATTTGGATATATTTGACCCTGGAGGATGGTTTTAGAAAATGAAGGAATAGTGTATGCAGAAAGGTTGGGAGGATGGATCTTGGCAAGTCTGGAAGCAAAGACTTGACTTACAAATTGGTAAAGAGTTTTTAATAATAGAGTGAATGAGCTAAGGTCTATTGTGGGTTGGTTAATTTGGTAGCAATGGGAAATAGATTAGGACACAGCAGCTGAGAAGCCATTTTAGTAATTCAGGTCAGATGAAAATATTCCTTTGGGTTTCCTTTATATTTTATAAGTTTCCAATTTACAAAAAAAAAGAGTTGTTTTTGGATCAATATCTTACAATATTTTTAAAAATTTTTATTTATTTTTGAAGAGAGAGGAAGGGCGGGAGAAAGAAACATTGATGTGTGGTTGCCTCTCATGTCCCCCCTATTGGGGACCTGGCCTACAACCCAGTCATGTGCCCTGACTGGGAATTGGTGCCCTGAATGGGAATCAAACTGGCAACCCTTTGGTTCTCAGGCCAGCACTCAATCCACTGAGCTTACACCAGCCAGGGCCAGTATCTTATGATTTTAATCTTCAGAATTTTGTATTTAAGTTCCAAAGTGATTTGTATTAGAAGCTATAAGAAGTTAAAAATTGGTTGATAATTTTTTTCTGCTTTCCTTCTTGAAGTCAGAAATACTAACTTTCTTAGCCATTAGCTGTGTTCTGTATTTTAATAGAATCCCATATACTTAACACTAAATTGCCAAGGTTTTAAACAGTTTGAACTGTTAGTATTCATCTTTGTACTATAACTGACCCTTGAAATTGGAGGGTTTTTAAAAATGTGTTTTAGTAGTATCATTTTTTAAAAGAGTGAAATAATTAGAATAAACTGGATTTAAGGTATTCTAATTTTATGTTGCTCTTACCAGATAATAAAAAATTTTAAGACAAAACAATGCATGGAGATTATCTTTTGAAACAGTTTTAAGGTTCATTTTAATTAGATATCATAGTTATCCCATCCCATTTTGTTTTAGTTGGGTCTTTCAGACTAACTCATATAGGCCCATTTCTTACCCAGTAAAATCCTTTCTTCTTTACTACCACCCAAATAATAAACATGGTTTGTTATCATTTTAAAAGGTGATTCCTCTTCTTTCAATTATGAAAATGATGTATCCTTAAAGAGGAGCTATGGTTAAGGCATAGAACTACTTTTTAAAAGGTTCTTACAACATCTTAGCATCTTCAGAGGGACCTACTTCATTGGAATAATAAACGGTAAACACTTTTGTAATAGTGTTTATATAATAGACACTGATTTAGGCAGTTATATTGTCTCACAACAATATAAAGTAAATATTTTTATTCTTAAAATTCCATAATACAAATGGAGAAACTGAGGTACAGTTGTGAGTGCAAGGTCACAACAAAGCTTTCAAATTGCAGAGCTGGGAGTTTCACCCGGGCAGTTTGAGTTAACACTGTTCTCTGAAACACTATGAAACACTCTGAGAACTACTTGAATCACCAGATTCTGTCTCCATAGTATGTATCCTCAGGAAACCTTGGGGCTAAATTATAGGACAATGGATAGGCCAGAGCTGATCTGGTAAGTATATCTAAATACCAAGGTTTAGCTTTTGCCACCTAACATGCTCGACTCTCCTAGGGCTCACTGTTTATTATTGTAGGTGCTATTGGACAAGAAATTTAGGACTCTCTTAGGTATGGTTATATTATCAGTCCTTTGTTCTAAGTTTGTTCACTTAAGAAATGTTAACTGAACATAGAATGACTAAAATATAACAACTAGCAGGTCACAGATCTTAAGTATTTTATGTTTTCCATTAAATTCTTTAAAATGTTCTTTTTGTCAGAATACATTGTGCAAAAACCCTTATTAAATGCTTCTGTTTCATTTTTAATTTATGTATATGGGATCTCATTCCTACTATGCTGTTAGCTTCTACTCCTGTATTAAGTAATTTTTTCCATTACTAAAAGCTTGTTTGTTTTTACTGGATAATCTGATTCCAAGTTTAGAACTTCTACGTTTTACAGGGCTGTGGATGACAGGCAGATTAAAAAACGAAAAGACTATAAGAAAAGCAGTTCCTAGTTTCAGCAGAAAATTCAAAGGCATCTGTGGCCTTTTTTTTTTTCTTTCTATAATTAACTTTCTCTTCCTATTTTGGAATAAAAGTAAAACTAGAGCCTACTTTAGGTATCATAGAGAGTACTGTAAGCAGTATACTCTTTGAAGATTTGAAATGACTAACTAAAATGCTTTGGTTCATCACTCTGTTTTGTTTGTTTGTTTGTAGAAAGGGAAAGGAAGGGAGAAAAAGAGTGAGAGAAACATCGATCAGTTGCCTCTCACATGCCCTCAACTGGGGACCTGACCTGAACCCCAGGCATGTGCCCTAACTGGGAATTGAATTTGCAGCCTTTCAGTCCGTAGGATGACATCCAACTTGACTGACCATAGATTGTCAGAACTGAATCTTCTGGGTCAAAATGAAGAAATGTTTTATTTATTTGTTTGTTTGTTTGTTTGTTTTTCCCCAGTTTTCTCACTTCTGTGGGTTTTTTAAAGATTTTGTATTTATTTGTATTTTTATTTATTTTTGTATTTATATGTATTTATCTTTTAAAGAGAGGGGAAGGGAAGGAGGAAAAGAGGGGGAGAAAGATCAGTGTGTGGTTGCCCCTCACGTGCCCCCAACTGGGGACCTGGCCTGCAACCCAGGCATGCACACTGACTGGGAATCGAACCGGCAACTCTTTAGTTTGCAGGGCTGTGCTCAGTCCACTGAGCTATACCAGCCAGGGCGAAATGAAGAAATATTTTAAATCACTTTTTATAAGCACTACCAAACTGCTCCCAACGGGTTGCACCAATATAATTGGCCTCTTGAAATGGGAGTCTGTTTTACTCTAGCCTCACTTGTACTATATACATCTCAGCCCTTTGCAGATGAATGTAGAGATGTGGTTAATTATTAGCATCTAAATATATTACAGGTAGATTATATAAACTTTAAAAAGAATGTGTAAATGAAATCCATTTCATAAATTATATCTGTGGTTTCTCCTGCAGAAAATGCTTGATTCAAAATCACAATTAAGATACATAAACAAGAATTAAGAACAGAGCAAAAGCATAACAAGTCTACAGCAAAAATGTGTTTAATTGGAAAGAAAGTTAAAATAACAAATGAGTCAAATTTAACACTACTCATAGACAGAAGGTAGCTGGAAAGAATGCTGATTCTGTCTTAGAGTTAAATCTTTCCTGTGCCATTTACTATCTCTCCATTCTTTAAAAAACCCTGTAAATTTGTTTTCCCTTCTAGGAATACAAAATGGGAATAATGAAAGCCTGGAAAATGATTTCCAGGAAAAGTGGGGAAGAAGATTTGGAATGCACAGTTACTATATGCCTCCTCTTTAGGAGAAAAAGAAAAAGATTCTACAGTAGAATATTTGAATAATTTTTTATATAGCTCCAGCTCTCGGTTATTGTTATCTTTTACTGTATTATATTTTGGTACTATTGTTAGACTAGTGATATTTTCAATTTTATTTTGCTAGAATGCTTACTCAGAATTTTGCAGAATGGCCTGTAAAAATTATTTGAAGGCTTTTAAATATATCAAGCAGTAAAATAATAACTAGTAAAACATGAATAGAATTAGTGGAGAAAGATTATTTTAGTAACATGGCAGCTGGAAGAAAGATTAGCCAAGACATCTGTGAATTGAATTATAATATAATGTGTTGAAGTGGGTTTTCAAACATGAATTTTCTGGTTTAGGTTTGGAAAAATTTTTGTATTTGTATTTGAACTTTTGCATGATCTTGGTATTTGGATGAGCAAAGCTGAGATGCTTTGATGTGTGATGAAGAATTACGATAGTTATTTTCTCAGCTTACTTTCTGTTGTACTTGTGTACCACATACTTGTTTGGCTTTTATAAGCATCTAGAGCTGTTGCCTTTCAAAAAGTTGAATATGGAGCAAGTGAAATCTTGTATTTTCAAGTTTATTAAAACAGCCAGTTGCTTTATAAAATGTTATGTTGTAGGATGGTATGGGTGTTTAAAAAAATACAGAAGTAGTGGAATGTAGAGGGAAGAACTTTTACTGCTGCAGCGAGCTACTTCATATTTCTGAGTCTTTCTGCTTCATAGTCTTTAAAGTAAACATAATAATGCTCTGCAATAGGATTCTCAGAGGACGAAATGAGATGGTGTGTGTGAAAGTCCCTACCATAGCCTTTCCCACTAGGGGGAAATGGAGTCCTTATTTAAGTAACTACCCTGTTTCAGACCTTTTTTGGGTGTTGTGGCACAAATAGAAGGTAATCTTGCCTTTGATATTTTAGTCTGTTCGGGAACATGAAACAAATACCTCAAATGATTTTGCAACATTTTCTCTCTGTGACAATTAAACACCACTTGTACTAAATTTGATCATTTTATTCCAGTCCATCAGAATTGGGAAGAAAAGGGAAGAGATTTTTCATAAAAGTAATTTCCTGCTTGTAGATGATCTACATAAGCAAATTTTCCGTGGTGGGGGGGTGGCGATTATAGGTGTATTGTGGAGGGACAGGCAGAGTTATGAGTAGAGGGCCAGATGGTTTAGCCTAGGCAGTAATAGTTGTGTAGTGTGGGTTTACATTCTTTTTTTTTTTGAAAGCTTTGAATTCATGATTGTATCTATATTTACCTTCGCTTTCCCAAGAATTAATTGTAATAAGCAAAATCATAAGATAAAAGAAAACATATGTGCATGATACTAGAAAGCAAGATATGAACTTGTGTTAAGATCCACATCGTGGTATTTAGAATAATACAAAAATTTAGGTTCTGCTTGATTGCTATTTTAGGTAGAATCAGTTAAAAATAACTTAAGAGGTAAGCAGCATGGAAACAAGGCATTCTACCAAAAAGGTAAGTTACTTTCAAAGTCCAGTATTCATTGTTCGTGTTTATCTCCTTGAAAACTATTTTTTGTTCATCAGATAAGTAAATGTTTGCTGACTGCATTTTATAACTTTAAAAATAAGAATTTCATACTTTTTTTAAATTGGGGAATCAAAGATTTCGAAAATCTAGCGTTTTCTAGAAAAAAAATGGACCAATTATAAGGATTAGATGAAATACTAAATGTGTAAAAAGAAATATATGGATTGGAGTGTCATCCCTTACACTAAAAGGTTGCAGGTTTGATTCCTGGTCAGGGCACGTAGCTAGGTTGTGGTTTGTTCCCTGGTCGTTGGGACTCATACAAGATACATACGGGAGGTGACCAATCGATGTCTGTCTTTCTGTCTGTCTCTCTCTCCCCCTCCCCCCGTCTCCATCCCTCCCTCCATCTCTCTCTAAAATTAATAAATATATCTTTGAGTAAAGATTTTTTTTTTAATTTAAAAAACAGTACTGCCCTGGCTGGTGTAGCTCAGTGGATTGAGCACGGGCTGTGAACCCAAGTGTTGCGGGTTTGATTCCCAGTCAGGGCACAGGCCTGGGTTGCAGGCCAGGTTCCCAGTGGGGGCCATGTGAGAGGCAACCGCGCATTGATGTTTCTCTTTCTTTCTTCTTCCCCTCGCCTATCTCTAAAAGTAAATAAATAAAATTATTTAAAAAACAACAGAAACATAAAATTAAAAAAAACAGTACTAATAAAAGAACTAAAGAGGAAAGGTTTAATTTTCACTTTAAACATTAGTACTAATATTATCTGTAATACTTGAAGCTTAGAGGAAATGATATTCTTTGTTAGAGAACATTTATTATAGACTTGAAATTGAAATCCACTGAATTTCTTTCTCTTAAATGAATTGTGAGGTATGTAAAGTATTTAGTGAGGTATATAAAGTAGTTCAACTCTATCCAAGTTAAAAGAAATTCTTAGAGAATAAGATCCCAAATTCTTAACAAGACCTATCAGGATCCTGCTAATTTTTTTGTGGTCTGTTCCCCTTGTTAATCTATCTTCTAATTACGCTTCCTTCAGACCCTTAAATATACTAAAGTCTTTACTATATCCAGTCCCTGTATGTTTTCCCCTTGCCTGGAACAACGTCTCCACCTCCTGGCTGACTCCTATTCATTAAGCTTTCATCAAAGGTTTCCTTCAGGAAGCTTTTGCTGACTACCTCTCTTACTCTCCACACACCTGTTTTTCCCATTCTTTCATATCTCTTAGGGTATAATTATACCTTTATTTGTTTTTTATACTTGTATACCAGTGAAGTTCTAGCATTTATTGTAGTGTATGACTCATAGTGAACAATCACTAATTGTTGAATGGTTAAGTTTGAAAATTCAGTCCTATTTAAAAATGGACAGAGGCCCTGAACAGACACTTTCCCTTATAAGACATACAAATGGCCAACAAATATATGAAAGTTTCTCAACTGCTCTAATTGTAATGGAAATGCAAATCAAAACCACAATGAGATACCACCTCACACCTATTAAAATGGCTGTTATCAATAGGACAAGAATTAAGTGTTGGAAAGGTTGTAGAGAAAAAGGAAACCTCATATATTGCTAGTAGGAATGTAAAGTGGTGCAGCCACTATGGGGAACAGTATGGAGTTCCACAAAAAACTAAGACTAGAGCTATTATATGACCGAGTTGTCCCTCTTCTGAGTATCCAGCCACAGATTTTGAAAAAAGATACATTTATAAAGATATATCTACCCCTAGGTTCATTGCAGCATTATTCATGGTGGCCGTGTGTTTTTTAGTGGATGATTAGATAAAGAAGATATGTGCATTTATACAATGGAATACTACTCAGCCATAAGAAAGGATGAAATACTGCCATCTGTGACCATATGGATGGATCTTGAGAGTATCATGCTAAGTGAAATAAGTCAGATGGAACAGGACAAGAACCAAATGATTTTACTGATATGTGGGATATCAAACAAAGCAGCAAACAAACAAAACAAACTCAGTGTCACAGACAACAGTTGTAAGGTTATCAGAAGGAAGGAGGGTATGAGAATAGGATGAAGAGTAAGGATGAAGAGAATAGGATGAAGATAAATGAGGTCAAATATATGGCGAAGGAGGGACACCAGACCTTGGGTGGTGAGCACACAATGCAGTATACAAATGATATAGAGTAGAACTGTACACTTCCAACTTATGTAATGTTATTTATCAGTGTCACCCCAATAACTTTAATTTTTAAAAAAGAAAAATTCAGTAGCTTCTCTTTGGATCTTAACCCAATTTTATTTCACTGCTTTTTCTCTTTCTTACTCTTTTTTTTTTTTTGGCACATTCAGTTAGTAACTATTATTATTTACTGCATGGTAATATTTACCTTTCCGGAAGCTGTGCAGTTATCTTTTACAGGGTTTGTTGTTGTTTTTGTTTTTTTGGTAATGACTGCCAAAAGGGCGCAAGTTTAAAAAAAGCTTTTTGCCTCTTCAAGAGAAATGAAAACATACAGTCACACAAAAAAATGTAAATTTTTATAGTGGTTTTATTTATAATCATTAAGAACTAAAAACAAATCAGATTCTTTTTAGCTGTCATGTCAAAAACCCAGATGTCCTTCAGTTACCCTTCACTATCAGTAGGAACCCCTATGAAGAGGATCAGTTGATCTAGAGGAAACTATGATTACTATTGAGTTTTTCCTTCAGGGATAACTGTATTTTTTCTGGCTCATGTGATTAGGTATTTCATGTAGTTACTTTTAGCAAGAAGCTACTCCTAACTTATTCCTGATCTAGAGCTCTCCTACGTGTTGTCCTGGAACTCTTACATATTACTGTAACAGTCCTGTAATTGTTAATTTACTTAACTGTCTCTTCCACTAAAATAAAAATTTCTTCATTTTGTCTTTGGAGCCCTAGCACCTAACACGTTACCTAGGATACTGCTTCCAGACATTCAGGAAATGGTTAATAATATGAAGAATTTTCTTCACAATCACATATTTCAAATACTTCAGTCTTAGGGTTTTGAATAGAAGTAGACATTTGGAAATTGTTATTCCTAATTTATTTGGTGCATAGATACACAAGTGAGTTAAATTAAGGTTTTTAATAGGTGGGTAATTGTTCTTTATTATGGTGTAGGACATCTCATTGACTGCTGGCTTGATTTGATTCATTTGTGATGACTGTACAGGAGCCTTCTCCTTTCTTTAAAATTCAGTGAGTATGCCTCCTGAAGTCATAATCTGTACTTAAGTTAAAGGGAATTACCATTCCAGGTACACTTTAGAAAATATTTTAAATCCTCCCAAACCCCAGAAAGGAACCTAAATCTGTATCTGGAAGGAATGAATCTGTATCTGGAAGGTATTTACCAACCCTTGTCTGTAGCCTCATTTCACAGATGTGCCTTTTGGATTTTTTTTTTATGGCTTAACCAGAACAGGAAGGACAATTAAATTTTAATAAGCACTTTAATTACTGTATTTTGCCATGTATAATGTACTCTTTGGCCCAAATTTTTAGTGGAAAATAAGAATGTGCATTATACATGGGTATAATGATTACATACCATGAGTATAACAGTCCCATGTATAATATGCACAAAAACATGGGTGCGTGTTATATATAGGCAAAATACGTTAAGTTGGTATTTATTGTTCCTTTATATAGCACTCTGCTATAAACATTGTAGGGGAAAAAGGGCAAACGCAGTTTGTGACTTCAAGAAGTATATAGTCTAATAGAGGTAAATCAGATGCACACAGAAGTAATACCCAAAATACTAATACCCACGGAAGGCGCATCCCAGTGTCAATTATATTCACAAAGGGTGATGTTACACCAGTCATTGGGTAAATTAAAGAAAACCAAGATCATCAAATGTTGGCATGCATGTGTGTGTTGGAACTCTAATGGTTGGTGGATATGTAAGTATTTCCACAAGTACTTTGGGAACATGTTTATCATTTTCTTATAAAAAATAAATGTATACCTGCCCAGAAGTTCCATTTCTAATATTTACCCAAGAGAAAGGAAAACACATGTTCTAAAAAGACTTGTACCAGAATGTTCATAGCAGCTTTATTCTTAATGGTTGAAAACTGGAAACAGCCCAGGTGTTTATTAGAAGGAAATGAATAAATTAGGCAAAAAAATTAAAAGAGTCAAACTACTGATAGTCTCAGCTACATGAATGAATCTCATAAATATTTTGCTTAAAGAAGTCTTTCCCAGCCCTGGCTGGTGTAGCTCAGTGGATTGAGCGCAGGCCTGTGAACCAAAAGACCATGGTTCGATTCCCAGGCAGGGCACATGCCTGGGTTGCAGGCCAGTTCCCAAGAGGGGACACACAAAAGCCAACCATACATTGATATTTCTCTCCCTCTCTTCTTCCCTTGCTCTCTAAAGATTAAAAAATAAAATCTAAACAAAATAAATAGATAAAATAATTTTTAAAAAGTATTTAAAAAAAAGAAGTCTCCCAAAGTAAGGATCTGCTCTAGATACCCCTTACCTGAATTTTAGAATGGCCACATCTTACTTTTATGGTGGAGGGAAAAAAAAAACAGTGGTTACTTCTGGGAGGGGGGTCATTATATAAAAACTAAACAAATATTGAACTCAGTGATACATGTGCTAAAATATTTAGAGAGATAATTTGCTAATAGTAATTTCTATGGTTTTACGTCTTTGATATATTTCAAAGTAGCTAGGTTAATAGATAAAGAATGACAAGGTAGATACACATGTGCCAAAGCAAGTAGTAACAGAATCTAGATGGAGGATACATAGGTATTTACAGTAAAATTCTTTCAGTTTTGCTGTTTGAATAGTTTTATAATAAAATGTACAGGAAAAGAAGGGAATATTCCATGTAGATGGTAGTATGAAGAAGTATTTTTATGTTTTATGTAGTTTTTAGGATGTAAAGGATTTTTTGGAGTGGGGCTGGGGTTTAGGCAGAGGTATAGGGAAAGCACTATAAGGAGGAAGGAGCAATATTAGGAGAAATACCAAGATAAGAATTAGACTAGTGAGTATTTCACTTTGGCTAAAGCATAGGGCAAAATGTTGAGAGATGAACATAGAAAACTGGAGAGGCATTTGTGTGGGAAGTCATTAGGAATTTTTTTTGGAATGTAGGTTTCTTCCTCTAATCCAAAGGAAACGAAGATGTGTTGGGTATGAAGATACAAGAACTTCAATGTGGAAAGAGTGAAATTCTTAGAAAATTACCACTGACCATTTCAGCTTTCTTGATGGTGTAAGAGTATATAGTTAGTTGGTATTTGTCCTAAGTGGCATCGTGGAACAGTGGGACTTAGTATCAATGGGATCTTAGGGAGACTAAAGGAGATTTGGAATGGTACATACAATGTTATAGGAATTCAGGCAAAAGACATTTATGAATAATCTGTTAGTGGAATACTACAGTGAAGTTAGGGTGAAATTATAGTAGACCAAACCAACCTGGTTTCATGGTTTTTCTAGCATTGTTTGACAGCGTCTACATAACAGCACAGAGAGCATTGAAATGGATGATATTTCTCAGCCCTACAGATTGACGAGAGATACAAAGGATTCTGGGGTGGCGAATGGATAGTTGAAGAAGAAAGCAGGCAAGTAAAGCCTGTGAATGGTGGACTGGGGAGAATTGGAAGGGGTCAAGAATCGGGAATTCAAAATCAGAACAAAAAGATTCAGTCAAAAAAGAAACAAAGAGGTGGAGGATGGGATACTGTGCTTTCCTTTGGAAATTTCAGAGGTCTTCGATCTTAGAGGTGATGCATTTGGGAGTGGTGGCATTATCCTCCCCCTGATCACATATGCCAGAAAATTTAGGAGTCTTAAAACTTTGTTATTTCCATTTCAGCAAGAATGTTTCAATTCTTTAGTTTTCATAATGAAGATAATCTAAAATATATAAGCACAAGTAGCTGTATAGGTAGACAGATGAATGAATTGACATTCTTACAATGCATGCCTCTTCTTAGTTTCAGTTGCTTATATTTGCATTTCTGTTGGAGTCAGTACCAAATATAAAAAATTTAACTGTCATAGACAAATGAGGAAACACCAAGATGAATTTAATGAAAATATCATGGTAATGGGTGAGGGTCAATTCCCAGGCAAATGAGAATCACAGAATCCTTTATTGATACAAACTAAAGAAAAAATGGTAAGAAAATTTATAAATTTGTTTTGATTTATACATGTACTAAAACGTGTAAAGGCCTATGTTTTTATTGGTAGTTATTTAAATAGCATGACAAGTAAAATTTCAGTCAATTTTAGGGAAATCTGTGGGAATTTTTTTTCTTTTTAGAAGCATCCCTTATATTTTTCATATTTGACAAATACTGTTGTACAAGAGCAGTCAGTCTCCTTGGCCTGGTTTATAAAGCCAGCCACAATCTTCCCCCTCTTATCTCTTAATTTTCCCTAATGACCTTCCATCTCTTCTTATACTTACATGATCTTTCAGCAATACCAGTGCCCTCTATCTGATATACTGCTACTCTCCCCACCCTTTTAAGAAAATGATTTTAGTGTTCACCTCTTTTTACCCTTAAAGACAAAGATTAGGTTTCTCCCAAATGCCCTGAATCCTTCTTAGACTATTCCTGTCCTTTGACCTCGTACAAAATATAGCACTTGACATACTAAATAAAGATCATCTTATTTCCCATTTAGCTCCCAATTAAAATCATAGATTTCATAAGGATCTGTATCAATCATGATTCATCTTTAATGCCGTATATTATACCTAATAAGTGATAGATGTTAAGTAATTGTTGAAAAGATCTGAACAATATAGCAGTGCTGGTGAGAGGCATTAAAGTCCAGAAATAGTTTTTGTTCTTCTGAAGATGTTTTCTGAAGAGAAAGTTTATTATTGTCATAAAATGGAGCTTTGAGATTTGTCTACATGTCATTTATTCTGTTCTCTTAGTAATATGAAACAGCTGTAACAAAAGATTTCCATCTGTATTAGATATGACTATTCCCTTGAGCTTTATACATTGCTAAATTCTATAAAATGGACTTCTGCTTTCCCTTTTACTGTTATTTAATTTTTGAAAATTAAATTACAAAATAAGTTATTAATACTTTTTTATTTTATAGACATCAGCATGCAAAGCTGTAAGTAAAATATAAATAATATAAAAGTGAACTGTTATCTCAGTGTTTTTGCTTATTTTCCTAGGATCACAACTATTTTTTCCAAGAGCCCTGAAATAATCAGTATTAGTTACATCACATGGTGGTTCTTCTTAATCACTCCCACACAAAGGAAACATTGTCGGTAATATTTGTTTCCTTTTTTTCAGCAGTTGTCAGTTTTGATATTACTTGGGTCTAGGTCAGCCCTCTACATTTTACAGGGCATAATTTCTCTAATAATATTTCCTCATATTGTAAACCTTAAAGCCTAAAGAAATAACTGGAAAGTAAGCAGTACTCATAGGATTGAAACATACATTGAAGACTTAAGCCCAAGTACTTTCATTTACTTGGGAGAATTCCTCACATAGTTTTTATGTACTTTATTTTAGGCTCATTTTTTTTAATGTTTGTCAAAATTAAGAGCTACAAATTAAAATAAAGATTTTAACTTTCATTAAAGAAGAAGCTGTCAGATAGTTGAAAGAGGTGATCGATAAAAGCGAGAGGGCCAAAAACCTATTAAAAGCAAATATTCCCAAAAAGCATTTTAGGTATTATTTTAGCTGTATAAACTACTGGAGACAAAGACATCAGAGTTTAATAGTTTATACCATAATGAGTTAATGGAGAAAAGTTAAATTACCTTTTGTACTTGTTTAAAATGACAAAGGAATGTGTAACAGATTTGAATATTTCCATCAAAAGTTGTTTGTGGGTTTGTTTGTTGTTTTTTTTTAAGGAAATTTCCGTGATTAATATATACTTTGTGGATTTGGTCATAATTTTAACTTTGTGGATTTGGTCATAATATTTTGCAGGAACACTGAGATTATCTGTGAGAATATATTTAAGTGAAGCTAGAATTTTTTTAAAAAACCCTCTCATGGTAGTTTAGTACCTGTGTTTCATGTATTTTAAGATTATTAGATTTGACTGCTTGCTGTCTAGGCATTTTCATCCATGGGAATCCCAAGGCCTTATATGGTCAAGACTTAGCTTTTGGACTTTTAGTGAAATGCAAGGCACCACTCCAAAAACGAGAGGACAGGGTAGCTGGCTTTCACTTTGTCTTCAGTGTTCTCTTGGCTGCCTTTATTACCACAGTAGCTAAATTACTGAGAACTTCATGTGCATTGGGAGTCAGTCAGTCTTGTGGAAGAAATTCCTTTTGTGGCAGTAGTTTTATGCTAGATTGCTTTTGCTGTGGTTATATAATTTGGTTTTTTAAAGAGAAAACTTAGAGACAGTTCTGGTTTATTTTATGCAAGAAAGGAGAGGATCTTATCTGCATGTGGTACAATGGAATTGTGGGTTTCATTAATGGCAGGTGTTAAAGAAAGTGGAAGTGAAATGATTTGCTTGCAGTCTTTCCTACCTTGGAACTCCTGCCACCTTGTTAGGCGGCACAGATGCAAAAGGTGAACATTTAAGAATAGCAGTGATAGGCAGCCAGCAAAGGGCTGCCAAAACAAGCTTATTTCCACACTGGTGTGATCTTTTCAGCTCTGGTCATCTTTTTTGCTGTGAAGAATGTGCTAGAAAAAAAAATTTTTTTTCCTGACCACTTTTTTTTTAGATCCTTATCCAAGGACATGCTTACTGGTTTTAGAGAGAGGGGAAGGGAAGGGGAGAAAGAGGGAAAGAAACATCAATGTGAGAGAGAAACATTAATTGTTTGCCTCCTATAGTGCCCAACAGGGGACCAAACATGCAACCTAGGTATGTGCCCTGGCTGGGAACTGAACCCACGATCTTTCAGTTTACAGATGACACTCCAACAAACCGAACCACACTGGCTAGGGCAAGAATGTGATGTTTTGAGTGATCATGAGTATCACTCATTTGTACATTTAACAAATAGTTAAATGATAGACAGTTTAATATTTTGTAGGTATTAAATTTCTTAGCATAAATAAACATTTTTCATGTAGAAAAAGAGAAGGTATTATGTGTATTATTCCCCCTAACATAATAAGATTGCATAATGCTCTGTAACTTATCTATCCTGCTATAGTCAGTCAAATATGACATAGAAAAATTGATTTCTTTAATATTGTCATCTACAGAAGACAAAGAATTAGCAGCCTATTTCTGAGTCCTACCAGTGAAACTAAAATCATACTTGTAGGTTCCTCCATTCAACATTTGATTACTGTCATTTGTATTCTAGGTATTATTAATACATAATGGGGTCCTTGCCTTTGAGAGCTCATATAATAGTGGAGGCAAAAGGAAAAGGAAATGAATGCACAAATAGTGTGCGTTGGTAGAAATTGTAATACAATGTTTTAGGGTAAATATGTTCATAATATTACAGAAAATGGAAGGAGAGAATGATTTAACTCTAGTAAGGAGATTAAAAGAAGGCTAAGTTGAGGAGCAGTCTGTGGGGTCCATCAACACTTTAGCTGTTATTCAGAGGTACTTTTTTGTCCTCTTCCAGAGAACTTACGAAGTCCCAAACTAACTCACTTAAATCTTATGATCAAAAATAATTGAAATTCTATTATCAGGTTACTTTTTCTTGGAAATTGGATCCAACGGTCTCCTTTTGCCAACCTGCTTTTTTGTGAAAGAGCTAATAATGTGCTTTCTGTATGGTTTTTAGCACTGGGTTTAGTTTTATCTAAAGACCCTTCATTTGTCATGTCTGTTTCAGCAGGGCTAACATGTCTGTAGCCCCTCTCTTTCTGGCAGAAATGTGTGTCAGAATCTTTTATTTTCTAATTCATTCATTCACTCATTCATTTGTTTCTTTTGTGTTTTCAGCTTTCAAACTGTCTCCATTTTTTTCCTTTTTATTGAATTTATTGGGGTGACATTGGTTAACAAAATTAAACAGGCTTCAGGTGCACAATTTCACAACACATCATCTATACACTGAATTGTGAGCTCACCACTCCAAGTTAGATTCTATGTTTCCAATTTTGGAGAGGACTGGGGGCTAAGGCTTCAGTGGAATGACGTTGTGTTGGAAGTTGGTTTCAGCTACGTGAAATCTTGCCTTCTTAATTATTTCTCTTGATTAATGAAATCTCAAACATTGTTATGAAACAGGGCAAGAAGAAGCCTTGAGATATATAGTTTCTTTTCTCATCAAGGTGGTCCATTGATTGTTTTTTTTTTTTTAGTTGCTTGGTCAAGTTTGTCATTGTCTTTTTTTTTTTAATTGTTGATGCTATTACAGATGTCCCCCGTTTTCCAAAGTCTTAGCTGGTGAACCATCCCAAAAGAAGTTTCTTGGATCCAGTAATTATTGTTGCATAAAAATCTGCATACAAAGTTTTCTCTATAAAGGTGAAAAATGGTACAAAATTTTGAAATTATTAATTTATTGTCAATTATCTGTAGTTATTGGTGCTTAAAATCTGCATACAGAGATTTCTCCCAAAGGTTAAGAACAGTATAAAATTTTGAAATTAATTCATTATCAATTATCTGTATCTGAGAGAGACTTAGAATTTACAGTGCAGTGGCACACACATTTATTATAGATAGGTTATGTGTATGGAACAGTGGTTACTAGGTTGTGTGCCTCAACTTGAACAAAAAAATTGGTTTTGGTAATAAAAAATAGATGTTAGTGGGAAAGGGGATTTGATGATAAGTTTTGCAAGTAAAACTGTTTTATTCCAGTATTTCCTAAATTTAGTTGTTTTTAAAAACCTTTGTGTTGAAGACTGTTTATTAACTTTTCTAGATCAGTAGTTTCATGGAAACAGTTGGAAATATTGCAGTAAATATTTGTGATAAATTATTTGTAAATATAAGAGCACTGACATCTTTTTAGAACAGTTTGGAGAAAGTGATTGAATCAATGTGTTATGCAATATGAAATTGTACATTTCCTTTTCCTGTGATGCAAAGGATTGTGTAATTGCTCTTCAATACCCTCCCTTCTAAAAGTAAATAGTGAAGGAATAATAATTTTTATTACATATTAGTTGAATGGGGTTTTTTTGTACCTTTATACTCATCAAGCGTGAGTACTGGCATGTTATCAAATAATTGATAACATGTTCTGAAGTTATAATTTCAGGTTGTTTTGAAATTTCAGGAAATGGAGGATGGTTCAGTGTTAGAGCTTTAAATTCAGATAACTCTTTTAGATAAAAGGAGCAACTGATGACATTTAGGGGAGTTGAAATACTGGAGAAAAGACAGATAAAGTAGAGAAGGGAACATGGTGTTTGGATACATGCAGGCGAAAGCCATGAAAACTGGTATAAATAAATGCCTTCTACATTCAGAGTTAAGCAATGTAGCCATTGCTTATTGCAGTGTAACAAATGACCCCTAAACTTAACATTTATTATCTCACATTTTTCTTTGGTTCAGGGATTTGGATGTGGCTTAGCTAGGTATTTTTGGTTTACATGAAATTGTCTCACATGAGATTGCCCTCAAGCTATTATTGGCTTGTACTGTGGTCACATCTGAAGGTTTAATTAACTAAGGGGGCTTCAAAGCTCACTTGTGTGGTTATTACTGACAGACCTTGCTTTCTTGCCACATAGGCCTCTCAACATGACTGCTTCTGGATGTGGCAGTTGAGTTTACCCAGGTTGTGAGTGATGCAAGAGAGGGCAAGAGGAAGTATATGCCAAAATGAAAGCAATATCTTTTTATAATCTAATGTCAAAACCTAATCTAACCCCATCACTACTATTCCTCATTTAATCTGTTAGAAGCAAGTTATTTGGTAAACTCTCTTGTGTAAACTCCCACACTTAAGGGGAGGAGTTTACACAAGAGTTTGACTACCAGGAGGCAGGACCTTACTAGAGGCCATCACAAGCAGCAGACTAAAATAAAATAATTTTTATGGCGTTTTTACATACCTCAGTTCACGTTAGTAAATACTTAACAGTTGGTTCCTATTTACTGTGCCCTTCTTACTAGAAACTTTTTATTTCTCCCTTTCCTACAGTTCAACAAAACACTTGAAAATGAATTATATCTTAGCATGTTTGTTTGTTTTTCCCCTCTGCTTTCCATCCAGATGTTTGGTGCATCTCTTATTTTGTGACTTGAGGTGTTAATTTATGCTTTCTTAATTCTTCATTAGTTGTCCCTGAAATGCAGAATAGCTTAGTAGTCTAAAATGGAAAATAATATTTGGTTAAAATAACCAAATGAGATTATTTTTTCAAATGTTTCCCTAGGACCCAGGATTATATATCTTGGGTATATAATTATAATATATAAGTATATATTATACTTTTAACTTAGTCTTGATATTTTTTTGCTGAAGCATACCTGAATATAGCAGAACACCTACCAGATTCTCAGCCTCCATTAGACATATCTTTGTTCTTTTCTTTCTGAAATGGATGCAGGAATATAGTTCTATTCCCTGTTTTTATTCCTCCTATTCATATCATGGCATGACAAAAAATTGTCTCTCCCCAAACCCCACTCCTTTTTCCTTAGTTTCAAGTTATACACACACATCTGTTTCCTTAAAGTTTAATATTAATTCATGATAATTCATGACATTTCATGAAATAATTTATGTATTCTAGAATGAGGATAAATAGAGATTAGAGAGGTTATATCATTTTTGTAGTTTTATCTACGTATAGGTTTATTTCAGGTTAGACTATGAGTTTATTGCAGGTAAGGTTTGGCTCTTTTTAACTTTGAGATAAGCACTATGCTGTATGATAAAAGAGTAATAAAAATAGTTGCTTCATGATGCTGACTATCCATAACTAGCCATGATTCATTTAGGGAGTATCATTTCAGAATCTCTTTGTGCAAATCATTAAATATTTATTTAAAAGGCATGTATTACATAACTTTTAATTAGAATGTGTTAAGTTTAATTTGCCAGAACGGGGGAAAAACAGGAGAATAGAGTAATGGTTAAATTTTAGTTTGTTGTTGGTGGTTTGGGTTTTCTTTTTTTTTTTTTAACAACTAGAGAGTATTTCCCTAAATATTTTTTAAAGATTTATAAGCTACAAGTACATTGCAATGGGTTTTTTTAAAGCACACTCCAATTTTAGATTCTAGGAAAGTTTAGGAAATCAGCACAAACATTTTTGCTCTTTTTTTTCTCATCTCATTTTGTTAGCCATATGAATATTTCTACCTTGCTAGATTTTATAATGTTTACATTCTTCTTGAATCACTTATTATGAGTCTTTGGCCATCCTGTCTTGATTTCTGAATTTATTTTGTTCTTTTTATTGGCTAGATTTAATTCTTAGATTGTCTTACTTTTGATCTTGTGTTTTATTCAGTATGTTGTTAAGTAGAACCAAAATGTGACTCATTTCCTTTGGTTTGTCAAGTTGTATTTTCTTCCACATTGTTTTCTCTATCTGTGTTTTTGCATACTTACTACTTTTCGTTGTTGTTGTTTTGTTTTGTTTCCTCCCCTTTTTCAAATAGTCATGGTCCCTCAGGTATGATATATGCTTTTCCTTATCACATTTTACATATGCTGTTTATGCCTTGTCTTTTTTTTTCTTTCATGACCATGGTCATCAGTGGTTCTCAGTCTAGTGTGTTTTTTGTAAATTAGATAGGGAACTTTTTTAAAAGTGGAAATTTCTGGGGGCCACCCTCAGGGATTCTGATTTCTGCTCTGTTTCTCCCAAATCTAGCTAGATTCAGTGCTCTGCTTATGCACATATCATTTATTGTACCTCATTTCATTATTTGTTTAGTTACATGTCTTGCCTGCTGTATTTCTGCACTCACATAAGCTCTGTGTGAGTGCAGAAATATGGTCTATATCTTTTATCAGTATATTCCTAGGAACTGGCATCATGTCTGGCTTTAGTAGGCACTCAGTAAATACTTGTTCAATTTATGAATAAACTGGCCACATACTTTGCTGAACACTGAAGAAGTTCATCAAGAAACTGTTAGCTCTGGCTGGTGTGGCTCAATGGATTGTGCACTAGCCTGCAAACCAAAGGGTTGCCAATTTGATTCCCAGTGAGGGCATGTGCCTGGGTTATGGGCTAGGTCCCCAGTAGGGGACACGTGAGAGGCAACTACATATTGCAGTTTCTCTCCCTCTCTTTCACCTTCCCTTCCCTTTCCCAAAAAATAAGTAAATAAAATCATTTAAAAGACAGTTAGATAGCTAACAACTGTATGAATCTTTTTATTTATTTTGGAAAACCATGAAAATTTTGTCTTCACTGTAGATAAGCTTTTGGAAAAATAACTCAGTAATTTTGACTTCTATTGATATATATTTTAGTATATTCTTCCAAACTCTTGATTAGGCATATCAGTGGGAAGAATTGTATAATGCATACTCTTGTAACCTGTTTTTTTTTAATTTAATGGAATAAATTAGTAAGCAGATGCTTTTATTTCATCCCCTGAAGCTAAATTATTTTCTTACTGGTATATATGGCCTATAAAGATTAAGGTTTAACTTAGTACTATATTTATATGTTTATCAATAAAAGAAATAACAATGCTCTGTTGTAAGAGTAGTAGATAAAGAGCAAACTTTAATCTTTGCATGTGGTTTTCAGTTTTTGGCATTCTCATTCAAGTACTCAGTACTTAGTGGGTGAAATATGAATGTTTAAGCAATACTTAGATTACTTTTAGCCTAAAAACTTTCATTCTCTCTTTTTTTTAAAGATTTTATTTATTTATTTATCTTTAGAGGGGAAGGAGAGAGGGAGAGAAACTTCAATGTATGGTTGCCTTTCGTGCGTCCCCTGCTGGGAGTGGGCCTGCAGGGAACCGGCCTGCAACCCAGGCATGTGCCCTGACTGGGAGTTGAACCGTGATCTTCTGGTTCGCAGGCCTGCGCTCAATCCACTGAGCTACACCAGCCAGGGCCTTCATTCTCATTTTTTTAATCTCAAATGTTTTTTCAGATTTTCTTATATAGTCTATTTGCTATATTTAGTTCATTCAGTCCACAAATATGTAGCATTTTACGTACATACTTTTTTAGGATACTCTGTATACATAGGTCTGAACTTTTCTTAATCTAAATGAAGAATTCTGCATGGTTTAACCAGTGTGTGTAATCTATTTTGAATTTAATATTCCATAATTTTTATTATAAGGATAGGTTTTTATTTTTACATCAGCTTTCCTACTTGTTTATATGATAAGAGTAGAAAAGCAAAAAAATTAATTAACTTTAAAAGCAATGCTGAACTTATTAGCTGTTTTTATAACTAAATATGATGACAGATAACCTCCTAAGATTATACATGCTCTTTTATTGGCCAGTTTTAATGCAAGACAAAGGTGTTTGTTTTTTATTACTTAGTATGAGAATACTATTTGGAGTTTTTCATTGTTTTTCTTTTATAAACCATACTTATAATTCTTCCTTTGCTACGTCCAAATTCCATTTTCTTTAAAATAAAACAAAAACTGCTTTGATCTTCAGTTCAGAATGTATGTTATGGCATGGGCAGTTTTCTAGTATTATCTATAAATTTCTGTTCACACCAGTTGAACAGAACTTAATTTTCCTCACGAAGGAGTTGTGAAGAGTTGTTTTAAGGAAGTAGAAATTGATTTAGAGAAGTTTGTATTCAAATTAATTTGTCTATTTATCAGAAATTATAACTGTGTTACTAATGATTAGACAGTGACTGGAAGCATTTCAGCTAATTCCCTAAAATCACATTTTCACTTAAGTTGCTATAGTTACATTTATACAACTACATCTTTTCTTTTGCTTTACTCTCCTGTATTGTCTATAATTTGTATGAATGAGCTTATATAAAGGTGTTTGAAAAAGATTTAGAATACCTAAGATTTTTTAAGATTAAAATGTAATTATCCTTTTAGAAATTGTTGGTAGATGGGACTTTTACCAAAAGTAGTGGTACTTAGGAACTTCCGCCAAGATGGAGGCATAGGTGGAAACACTGAGCCTTCTCCCACAACCAAGTTTGAATACAACAAAGGTTTGGAGAACAAGGACACACCCAAAGACCAGAAAACTGAATTATACGGAAGTCCGACAACTACGAACCGTTCAACGGGGACGGTAAGAGAGGCGGAGCCAGCAGCGTAGCTGGGCCGGGCAGGACAGATCCCCCGACTTAGGCGCGCAGGCAGCCTGGAACCAGCCGGGGTGTGGGGCAGACTGACCACGGTCGCACATTTGCGCACAGCGAGACGGACCACCCAGGCCCCAGGGGGCGAACCCAGTGGTGGAGGGCTGATGGCGGTGGCACACTCGCGTGCAGTGGAACGAAATGCGTGGGCCTGGTGACGGTGGTGGCTGCGGTGCCAGCGGCGGATCGGAAGCCATTGTCCCTCTTTGACCCCGCCCCCACATACAGTGTCACAACCCAGACACTGAGTTTTCCTGCTCTGGTGAACGCCTAGGGATCCGATCCTGCTACGTAACAGGCACGAACAGCCCAAAAGATGGCGCAAGCAGAACTCAAATCCCAGAGCCAATAACTCTAAGCGACCAAAAAATTGCCAGCCTCTCAGAAGCACAATTCAAGACACTGTTTATCAGGATGCTCACAGAACTGGTAGATTATAGTCACAAATTAGAGGAACATAGTCACAAATTAGAGGAACATATGAAGGCTAAACTAATTGAAATGAAGGGAGATGTCCAGGAAACCAATAGCGATGGAAAGGAAACGGGGAATCAAATCAATGGAATGGACCAGAAGGAAGAACAAAACATCCCACCAGAAAGGAATGAAGAAATGAGAATTCAAAAAAATGAGAGGCTTAGGAATTTCCAGGACATCTTTAAATGTTCCAACATCCGGATTATAGGGGTACCAGAAGGGGGAAAGAAACAGCCACGAGTGGAAAACTTATTTGAACAAATAATAAAGGAGAACTTCCCCAGTCTGGCAAAGGAAATAGACTTCCAGGAAATCCAGGAAGATCAGAGAGTCCCCAAGAAGTTGGACCCAAGAAGGAGCACACCAAAGCATATCATTACATTAGCCAAGACTAAAATGAAGGAGAGAATCCTAGAAGCAGCAAGGGATAAGGGGACAGTCACCTACAAAGGAGTACCCATCAGACTGTCAGCAGATTTCTCAAAAGGGACCTTACAGGCCAGAAGGGGCTGGAAAGAAGTATTCCAAGTCATGAAATCCAAAGACCTACAGCCAAGAGTGCTTTATCCAGCAAAACTTCCATTTAGAATGGAAGGACAGATAAAGTGCTTCTCAGATAAGGTCAAGTTCAAGGAGTTCATCATCACCAAGTCCTTATTATATGAAATGCTAAAGGGACTTATCTAAGAAAAAGAAGATGAAAAATATGAACAGTGAAAGGACAGCAAACACACAGTTATTAACAACCACACCTAAAACAATAGCAAACCAAGAGGACACCTAGATCAGGAGTGGAACCATAGAAATGAAGAACACATGGAGCTTTAGAAACGGGGGTGGGAGGAGGAGAAGGGGAGAGAAGGCACAGAAAATAGCATAGACGGTAGGTAGAAAATAGGGGGGAGGGCGAGAATAGTGGGGGAAATATAGAATCTAAAGAACTTGAGACACGTGGTTATAAACTAAGGGGGGAGAATGATGGGGGAGGAGTGTGCAGGGTGGAGGGGAATGAAGGGGGGAATAGAACAACTGTAATGGTATAATCAGTAAAATATATTTAAAAAAATAAATTACAATTCAATCACTATTAATACTTGAAAAATAAAAAAAAAATTTAAAAAAGTAGTGGTACTTAAAGGAATACATGACAACTCTCCACCATTTTTGTTCTAAAATTTATAGATGTACAAGAATATAAAAAAGAAATTTAAATGGATGATGTAGCACAAGTCTTATGTACTGATATAAACATAGTAACACTATTTGACAGGTACTACTTTTTAAGTGCTTTATGTATTAATTCATATATTTCTCTTAGTAAACATTTGAGGTGAGTACTATTACTCTTTTCCAGAGCAAACTGGCACACAGCATTCTAAGCATTTTACCCAGTAACACTCATCTAGAAAATTGCAGAACTGAATTAATCCTAGTCTGGCTCTAGAGTCTGTACTTTTAACCAAACTGCTTTTATGAAAAGGAATATAACAGTATTAGAATATATTTCAAATGCTGCTAAGTTTGTAATTGTGATTTTTTTTACTCAATTGAATTCCATAGTTGCCACATACATTTGTTTTTATCTTTTCTAGGAATGAAATATAATGACTTTTTACGATACATATGCCCTACCCCAAATCTGTCTTTAAGCTATGGAATCTCTCTACTTTGAGCCAGCACTAAATAGCTTCTTTATTCAACTTTTTGTTATTATACTTCTTAACTTTTTCCTTAAAAGTGTGGGGAACAAAGGTCATCCTTGAACTTAACTTCCTAAGAAAGATAATAGTCCCTCTATAATATAAAAACACATTTTATATATTTTAGTTTTTTGAATTGGTTTACGTCTCAAGTTGACTTTCTAAGTCAGTGACTCCTAGGTTATCTTCAGACCTTGCTCAGATATGTACTTTTTAATGAGATCTGTGTGGACCATCCTAGTTATAAGAATATCTCTTAATGTTCCCACTGATATTCCAGAAATTTCTATTCTCTGCTATCATGTCGTTATACGTAAAATTATTGTTATTTATGGACTAGTTTCCTGTATTCTAGTGTGATCTTTACAACTCCAGACATTCCCAGGGCCTTGGCATATATAATTTTTAGTATATATTGTATAATATGAAAGTAGCTGAAGAAATTAGGGGTATTTAGCCTTAAAAATATGTGAGGATTATTAGTGAAAAAAATTTTCATAATATTTTAAGATTCTCAGTTGAAAGAATTCCATTTGATATATGGAGCTTTAGGAGTCAGGGAATAGAAATTAAAGGAAGACCTGCATGTGCAATTTAGAAAAAGATAAATGTCTTATACTGGAGGCAATACATTGTAGCCTTCTTTTCCTTTTTAAATTGTATAATCTACATAAAACACAAAGCTTTAAGTGTACCATCTCATACATTTTTAAATATATATATGTCTAAGTAAAAAATCAGACAGGTAGAAAACATTTCCAGTCTTCCAGAAAGCTCCTCATGCCCCTTAAAGCATTCCCCCATAAATTTAACTATGATTCTGATCTTTACCACCAGGGATTAGCTTTGACTGGAAACCTACAGTATGTATCCTTTGTCTCTGCCCTTTTGCACTCATCTCTGTGTCTGTGAGGGTCATCCATGTTGTTGAAGGTAGGTAGCAGTAGTTTGTTCTTTATGGTTAATGTTCTTTTTTTTCCTTGATGCATAGGAATCTATTACATATGAATAGAATCTCCCCTGCCCCCCCCATGCACGTACATACAATCCATACTATTTATTTATCAATTACAAAAACTTTAGCAGATGCTTTTGAATGCTTTTCTGAAGGTTAAGTGAATTTTATACTTTCAATAGCAATTTGGTTGTTTCTTCATATTACAGAAATGTAAAGAAGAAAATAAAAATTACTCTCATCACCAATGTTAATGACTATTAACCTTTAGTATATATTCTTCTAGTTGATTTGAGTACATATTTTTGGTAAAATTGAACTCATTAGGCAACTTGTTTTGTATCCTTTTTAAAAAACTTGTGAACATACATTGTGAACATTTTCTCATGTGCCTTTGTAAACAGTCATTTCTTGTTTGCTTGACATTCTCCATTGCTAAAAAGCCAATAATCATTTTTATATTAGATACATTTATTGAATAGATTTTTATATTTTTATGTTGATAAAAATCAAAATACTGCTTTGAGCCAGCCTATAGAAATTAAAAGAGGTTGAGAGAAAAAGAGAATAGAATTGAGTATCTTTTCTCAATAATATTAATAATTAGCTTACAAATAGTCTATTATTTCAAGCCATTGTGAGTTATTGGGTATCTCAAATAACATAAACTACTTTCTCTAATACAATGAAATTGTGATTTCTTCTTTCATTATTAGATAGCTATGGTTCTCAAATCTCTTATACTCATTTTTAAAAAACTGTTCCTTGAAAAACACTGTTCTTTTCCCAAGCATTGTATACTTAAAGGTTGCTTATAACTTGTTTCAAGAGGAAGAATTATGGTTATATAATGTTAAACTTGTTAGGGAATTTTAAGTTCTTCCCTTCACCTGAAAGATAAAGACACCAAAGCCCAAAAATTACTTGTCCATAGCCACAAATTTTGTGGCAGAGTCAGAACTAAAGCCTAGAGACAGAAGTTCTGATTCCCAGTCAGTGCTTTTTGACTTTAGATATAAAATACTTTGTCCTTAGTGCTTTCCTTGACACCAACTAAGAAAATACTAATTGCTTCTGTGGTAAAGGAAAATTGGTTTTATTTATACAACAAACACTTACATGCCTGCAGTGTATGATAGCCTATTGCAGAAATTACAGATAAATGAGAAATATGTTGGCAAGCAGCGTGTGGAAAGAGCTTGTTTTTTGGAATCTGAACATGTATGTTACCACCTCAGCTCTGTAATTGCCCTGTGTGGCTTATCCAAACTACTTAATCTCTTTGAATCTTCATATTCTTGTTCATTCACTCATTTATTGAGCCTCTGCTATACACCAAGAATTATATATGGTGCTGTGGGAGTGCAGCCAAATTCTTGTTCTTATGAGGTTTTTTGGTGAGGTAATGCATATAAATCAGTAAAATAGAAAAAGGACCTGTTAATACTACTTGACACAAGGTAAGCATTGATAAAATTTCCCTTATTTACTATTGGCTGAGGTTCTCAAACTTTTTCATCTCAGTACCCCTTTACACTCTTAAAAATTACTGAAAAGAGCTTTTGTTTCTGTAGGTGGTATGTATTAATTTTTAAAATACTAGATGTTAAAACTGAGGATCTTAAATATTCATTCAAAATAGCAGTACTTTACCCATGTTACAGAATTAACAACTTTTAAATGAAAATAATTCTTTTGCTCCTTTTGAAAGCTTGAATTTATCATTGGCAACAAATACTGTTAGTTGTTTTTTTTTCTTGAAATGACAGGCTTACTTTTTTCATTTTTGAGAAAATTTCTGCCTGGCCTGTGGCTCAGTTGGTTGGAGCCTTCCATACACCAAAAGGTTGCGGGTCCAATCCCTGATCGGGGCACGTGTGCAAGGCAACTGAATGATGTTTCTCTTCTTTCTCTCTCTCCCTGCCCCCTTTCCTTTCCCTTCCTCTCTCCCTAAATTCAATAAATATATCCTCAGGTGAAGGTTTGAAAAGAGAAAAAGAAAATTTCTGTCAAAAATCCAAGTTAAACTAACTGTAGTTTATCATTTAAGTAAAAATTATATTGCATGGAAAAGTGGCAGGTTCAGCTTGCATCTTAGCTGCCGCACAAGTGCTTTTAGTCAGGGTAATAATCATACTCATAAGTGTTCATGCATAATTCTATCTTGTTCCATAGGATATTAAAAAGATGTGTATTTAAGGGTGATATTTTAATAAAACTCATGATTTTTACTGCTTTCTAAAGGACACTCATAAATGAAAATAGCTTTTGAAAAAAGTTGAGTGCATAGCGAAGACAGTGACAGTTAAAGGGCTTTTTTTGTTTGTGGATTTTGTGTGTGTGTGTCACAGCCTTAATTTGTGCTAAGGTGCCAACAGTTTTACCATTTGTGCTTTTGTACTTCAAGTGCATGTGTCAGTCAGCACAGTAAAAAGGGGAAGTACCATCTTAGTATTATTTTGAAAATAGTTTTGACCATGTCTGCTTCCTGAAAGGATCTCTCTTCCCCTCGGCAGACCACATTTTGAGAACCATTACTATAGAGGATATTTTTGGTGTTTAAAGTTTTGATTGTTTTCATTTTAATGAAATGTACTTGTTTTCCTTGTGGTGTTGGCATAGTCTAGTCACATGCACTACTATTGTATGTGTATCTAAGCAAGGACTCCTGCAGTTTAAATTCTTAACACATTGGCCTGTTTGATGGCAGTACAATCAAAGTAGCAACAGACTAATTTACAGAAAATATTTATATTATAAAAGCTGCAAAATAGTAATTTTATTTCATTGGTATATTATTGGGAGTGTTGATTTAAATCTTTCGTAATCTTTTGTGTTTTTAGGCTTGCATTGATGACAATGTTGATATGGTGAAGTTTCTGGTAGAAAATGGAGCAAATATTAATCAACCTGATAATGAAGGCTGGATACCACTACATGCAGCTGCTTCCTGTGGATATCTCGATATTGCAGAGTAAGCCAGTTCTCTGTTTATTTTTATCGAAATACCATTCTAGAGACCTGAGATTTTACAGATATTGTCATTATAGGTAAATGAGTGAGCCCTGGCTGGTGTGATTCAGCTGGTTGTAGCCTCCTCCTATAAACCAAAAGGTCATGTGTTCAATTCCTGGTCAGGGCACATGCTTAGGTTGCCAGTTGTAGTACCTAGTTGGGCGCATATGAGAAAGCAGATAATAGATATTATTTGTTAAAGTGATGATACCCTCAAACTTTTACAAATGCATGATTATTTTTATCAACATTGTCTCTTTCAGCAATTAATTTCACTAACGAGTGTGAGAAGTTAATGAAACCGTTCGTAATTTTCTTGGGCCTAGGAAAATACAGCATGGTGGCTTAAGAGATAGGGTGAAAATATCCTCCAAATCAGAGCATCTGTAGAGTAAAAGGGCCCTGTTAATAATAATGTAGAGACGATCGTTATAAACCAGGAATAACCTAGGAAAATTGTGTCGCTCTGCTAAGTAAAGTATTTGGAGTTAACTTTGTTGCAAATCTTGGTTCTCCATTTACTAGCTTTGTGCTCTTGGTCAAGCTACTTAGCCTCTATGATTAATATTATTTATGAAATAATATGATTATTTGGAAATAATCTGGCACCTTCCTAGCTCTTGTTTCTCATATTGCTTTTCACATTTTTTCATTATGTCAATACTGGGCTACTTTTGGTTCCCTAACATTCCCTGCTGGTTCACATCATTGTTTCTTTGCACATAGTGGTTCATTTGCCTCATTTCTTTACTTGATCAGTTCCTACCAAACTCTTCAGATGTTGATTTTCTAAGAGCCACTTGTTTTAGAAACCTTTCTGGTATTCCTGACTGATTCATCATGGACTTTAACCTATCAGTTGTGTTACGCACAGAATAGTGCTAATTATCCCTGTTGAAATGAGAGCTGAAACAATGAAATGGAGAGTTTACTCTAAAAATTTGAGGCTAATTAGGATACAGTGAGTTCTAAATTTTTGACCTCCTCTGGAGATTGTAGAATAAAGAATATGAGATTACAGTTTAGTTTCTAGACATTTTAACAATTTCATATCTGGTGTTATAACCTAGCAGAAGCCGAGTGTATAGAAATGAATGATAGTTCTTCATATTCTGGCTCAATATAATTACCAAGATAATTACCAAGATAATTACCCTCAATCTCTCCCTGCTTTGAATAAAATAGAAGTCTTAGGGGAAACTAAAAATATAGATTTTTAAAAAAATTTAATTGTTCTATTACAGTTTCCATTCTTATCCCATTGCTCTTCCCTGCTCTGTCAGCCCCCACCCCGTTTTCCATGTCCATGAGTCCTTCATACATGTTCCTTGAATAGACCCTCGTAATGCCCCTTCCTCAGAGTGGATTAGAAGTATAAATGAGGCAACTTAGGGAGTATCATGTTAATGTTCAACATATGCATTGTTTTACTAAATATTGATGGGTTAAGTTTTGAAATGTGTGCATTAACATTATTATCTTCCTTTGGTGTGCTGAATTGACAGTGTTGTGGATCGAATTGTGTCCCTATAAAATTTAGAAGTTAAACATTAACCCCCAGAACCTTGAAAGGTGACTGTAGAAATGGAGCTTTTAAAGACACAAGTAAGTTAAAGTGAGACCTCTAGGGTGGACTCTAATCAAGTTTTACTAATCCTTACTATCCTTATAAGAAGAAGAAATTTAGACACCAAAAGAGTCACTAGGAATGTGAAGACAGAGATAAAAAACCATCAGAGGACACTGTGTGAAGACAGCCGTCTGCAAGCCACGGGGAGAAGTCTCAGAAGAAACCAAACTTGTAACACTTTATTGAACTTCTGGTATCTAGAACTATGATAAGATCATTGTTTAAGCATTTAATCTGTGCTATTTTGGTAGCACTAGCAAACTAATATAGGAAGTATAAAATTCTCACTGTCACATCAGGTATTCTTCCCTAAAAATTACAATGTTGATGTCACTGGGTTATGGAATAGAAGTAAAGTTGAATAGTATGACTTTCTAGCTTAACTAGGAAAGGCAAATAACTGTGGAGCCTAAGAAACCATTTATTCAGTTTATTGTTCCAATTTCAAACAGTTAGTTATAGCTCTCTGACTATAAATGATAACTGGATTATTGATGTAATTACTCTATGCAGGACATTGACAGTCAAGTCTTCTGACTGAAGAAAAATGGCAGCATTTTAATTTTGTTGTTTTTGTATTAATTAGCTGGAATATTTTGTAAAAGAAACTTTCTCATATCTGCTGTTCCGTTACCACTGGGGACAAGTTTTATAGGACCAACAGAATATATTATTATTTCCCTCCCCTCCATATAATGATTTTTACAATAATAAATTGGTTCACTAGTTACCTTCAGAAAGAACTGATTGTTCTTTTGAGGTCTGAGTAACTTCAGGAGTTCTGTGTTTGAACACACTTAATGTGTTTAAATCCACTGAAGTTATATTATCCTTATTGATTGGTGTATTATACCATCTTTGGTTATTAAAACTCTCTTCATATGACTTCTGTGTCTTTGAGACATGACCAAAAAGAGTGAATTTTAACACCTTCCTCGTACTTAGTATTATAAGATGTTCCAGACATCTTTTACATTTCCTGCCCTGGTCTGGATTTACATTTTTACCGTGGAGCTCCTTCCTAATAACGGGTGCTAGAAGTGCTTGTTGTTACTGTTGATTTTTTCCAATTCAGATTCGGCAACAAGATGTTTTTCGTTAATTTCTCCCTCTTGTATCAGTATTTCCTTTTTCTCTCACTTCATTGCCAGGAACAATAAGATTAACAATTACTATTTGTTTCATCATATATTACACATACATTATGCTGCTTATAACAATAATAGCACCATCACCAACAGCAACAATATGATTACTAAAAGCAGTTTGAAGTTTTGTTGGTTGGTTTGGTTGGGTTTTGGGCAGGGGAGAAAGGAGGTGCATAAGTATTGCTCGTCCTTTGTGGATAAATGGTAGAACATTATACACACATTTCTCTACTTTGTTCTTTTCACTTTACAGTTTATTATGAAGAATACTATGTAGTGGAAGATGGAGATATTTCTCATCATTCTTTTCAAATTTAGTACTCCATTGTGTAGTTTATTCAGCCTGTGCCTATTGATTGACTGGTGAATGCTGCCTGTTGGAATGAGTGCAGTTTTAGCCTTGGAAGGGATTTTTGTTTGTTTGTTTGTTTTTTGTATTCTTGTTCTTGCTTTATTAATGTTTTGGTTATTGATGTGAGTGTTAGTCTGATATAATCTTTTTGTATTTTAATTTCATCACCACCTTTCTTTTTTAGGCCTCCACTATAGATGTTTAAAGAATGCTTGAGTTGCTTTAGTGCTAGCCATACAATTTTCCAGTAGTGGAGAAAACTAATCCTGTATTAGTGTTAATGTTATAACTAGTCCTGTATTAATGTTATATAGCTTCATAGTATATAGAATATAGAATATTGATTAATTAGTATACTTACTATAATTTTCTTGTTGTTTGAACTAGTTTTAAAGGCACCACTGTTAAGGATTTCATGTCATTTTGAAGTGCTGGTGGAATTACATTCAGTGGCATTTTCGTGGTTTTATTTACAGCTTGGGGAGAGTTTTATTAGCTTTGTCACTTAATCATTAAAGAACCAACTAATTAAGGGTATGAAAACTTTTAAATATTTGTGGTAGCTTATTTGTAGCTTGGCTTTTCTTCATTTTAACCTTTATTCCATAATCATCCGACAGTATCCTCAAGATTTTTCATGACTTGTCCTTCAAAATATATCCAATATGTAACTGTTTTTCATCTCCATTTTCATTTCTCCCTGATCCTGGATACTGTTGTTTTTCACTGGAATTATTGCAGTTGGAATAATTCTAACCATAATCATCTTCCTCTCCCCATGTTTTTTCCATATAGCAGCCAGAATGATCTTTTAAAAATATTTTAAGTGGGATAACATATTTTTACTCAGAGCCCTCCTAGAGATTCATAATGCCTTCAGGGTGGAAGCCAGAGTTCTGGTGGCCTACAAGGCTATTGTGTGGGCCTTTGTCACCTTTCTGACTTCATTTACTCTTGTCCAGGCTCTCTTCGTTTAGTCATTCTGGTCTGGTCCCTTTGCTTAGCCTTAAACAAACTTAGACATCTTGCTTCATAGTCTGAACCTGCTGATTCTTCTGTCTGGAATGAAATACTATTGTTATTTTTGGTAAAAGAATCAGAAATTCTTATCACTTTAAGAACTGTACAAACTTTACCTTGCCAATGAGAAACGTTATAATGCTGATTTCAACCTCAGGAATCAGGCAACTCTATTTAAATTTTAACTTTGCCAAATAATTATGGTTAACTTTGAACAAATTACCAGCTTTTTTGAACCTCTGCTTCCTTGTCTATAAAATGGAATTGTTAATACTTATCCGTACTTTATAAGATTATTTTGAAGATTAAATGAGATAATATATATGAGACACTTGGCAGAATATGTGGCACATACTTAATATTCAGTAAATGTTAGCTAAATTACTTATTCTTCATAATGCAATTTCTGAAGAATTTTGCATAATGCAAATTTTGCACTACATTTAGTGCAAAACAGTAAGCTCTTGTTTATCCCAGATTATTGTAATTTTGTCTCAGGACTAACTAAATGAGCAGAGCGGAGATGAAATGCAGTCATTTGTCATAATTATACTTTGATATGCCAAGAAGAGTTGGCAGATCCATGAATTTTGCTGTTCTTTAGCAAGGGATACTTTTTGAAGGATACTTTGTTAGTATAAAACAGACCATGTATTTTGATTGAAAGTCTTAGAAAGTAAAACTAAATCAAAGCTCCTATGAAAATAGTAAAATTTTATTTGAGAGATACTTATATCTTGCTATAATGACAATTAGGTATATGTGTCTAAAACTATAAACATGATATTCTCATATACATTCTTACTCCATTTTTTTTAAACAACTTTGTGGCAATATTCACTATTATTTCTATTTCATAGTCAGAACTGGGTCCTCATTCTCAAGACTCAAATTTTTATGTTCTGTCCATTTTAACACAGCTGCCTCCTACAGTAGTGTCAGGCATTATGGAATGAAAAGTGACTGCGTGCAACATAATCTCTGTAATCTTCAAGTTTACAGATAAGTATGAAGTCAGTTAACTAACATTAGATACTAAAGAAGGACCAAGAGATGAGTGAACAAATAACACTGAGGAAGAGTTATTTCTATTTAGTCTGATCAGAGAAAGATTCTAAAGAAAACAACAGTACTAAATAATGAATAGAGTTTTTGCCTCTGGGTGTGAAGAGCTGCTTGAGTAAAGTCACATTATTCATGAATGAGAAATAATGTGTGTAAAGCTCTTAGCTGGCTCCTGTCATATTGACTAATTAACATTTGTCCTTTCTTTGTTAAAACATATTGAATGATTCCCATAAAGTTGTTAACTGAACACTGAAGCCAATAAACTACTTCTGCTGAACTCACTCACCTTCATTTCCAGCAACTGAATTATAAGACTACCAAAAGTTAGTTGTGTGTGTTTTAGCCTGCTAATACCCGTCAAACTTATTAGTGATTGTTTAATTTAATCAGATTGCCCCAAACTGATAAAACGGTACAAAAAGAGAAAACTGTTGCTATAGCTATATTAAACACTTTGGAAAGACTCAATAAAGGCAAAGCCCTAAACATGAAATTGCTGTTTATTAGATGTGAGTGCAACAACTGAAAGACTGAAAGAAAAGATACCTAGATAGCTTTTCTATTTACTTCTAGTTTTTCTTTGACTTTAAAGACAGCTTGAAGTCCTAGACAGTGTGTTATGGGTATGGCTTATGCTGAAAGGCAGCAGCATGGAATTAAGTCACTGTAGACATCCTCCAGTGTCTTTTATGTTGAAATAAATGTCTTATTTTTGTTTATTTATTTTCATATATGTATTCTGTTTCATGATTCTCTATTTTAATCAGCTTTTCTGCTTAACCAAGCAAATACTTGTTCTGATTGTATTAGATAAAAAGGCTTCTTTGGAGCTGAAGTTTTTTTCAGGGAGAGCAACATTAGTGGAATAGGGAGAGAATAGCAGATGAGAGTGGGAAGTCTTTGTTTATCCTACTTACTGGAAATAAATTTTTTGCAGTAATACCATATTTTGCCATGTATAATTCCCACTTTTTGCCCACATTTTTAAGAGAGGTAAGTAAGAATGCACACAATACATGGTTGTAATGATTACACACTGTGGATATAATCCACGTATAATGTGCACAAAAACATGGGTGCGCATTATACACGGCAAAATACAGTATTAATGTGTCGAGTTATAAAGTGCTGCCTCAGACTCAGTGGAGTTATTGAATAATCTATAATGTTATCTTTCTAAAAGATTTTACATTTTTGAATGACTGATGGCAGGCCTATATTATAATTCTTATTTTGTAGATGAGAAAACTGAGTCAGAGAGAGAAATCACACAGTAAATGGCAGAGCTAGGATTTGAACCTGTACATTCTAACTTTTCATGTCTGTACTACAGCCACTGCACTATCTGCTCTTCTTTCTAACCTTTGTACTTGGGAATATGATGCTATTAAACTTATTAAGGGATCTAAGGAGCAAGATAGAGGGAAGCAGAGGAGATGGTGTAATAGAACATGGACTTAGATAGGCCTAATTTGAGATGGTAATGTTGCGGTAGGAAACTAGGAATGTTTTGGATATGTTTATAACACATGTACTGGATTTCATCAGATCTAGGGTGCCATCTTTATAACATAGGGCTAATATTTTATTACCAACTCAAGGGTTAAAATAATCAAATTGTGATAGTGTTCTTTTAACTTTTTAATCACCTAGGTTTTTTTTAAAAAAACACATTCTCTGGGCAGTTTAATATCACTGATGTCATGTTGCTTAAGAGTATTCTGCTGCTACCCCTTGGGATTTCTTTCTAAGCCACTGATACGCATTCTGCAATTTTTTTTTTAATCCTCACCCTACAATATTTTTATTGATTTTAGAGAGAGGGGTAGGGAGAGAGAGGAGAGAGAAACATCAGTCAGTTCTCAACAGGGGATCAAACCTGCTATATAGGTATGTGCCCTGACCAGGGATTGAACCCAGAACATTGTTGGTGTACAGGATAACACTCCAGTCAACTGACTGTTGTACAAGTTTGAATATTGGTGCTTTTTGATACTACTATAAAGTATCAATGAAAGAGTTTCAGACAAAATCCAAGAAAACATTTTGAACAACAGTTAAGCTCAACAAACAATGCATGTGAGTCAAAATGAAAAAAATATATGGCTAGTTGTGACCAGGGTCACATGAGGACAGATATCGAAAACTATGTCTTGTCTGCTACCTGGCCAGTATCCTCATTTATAAGAGCTTAATGACTGTAGAAGATTTCAGTGATATTAAAATGTTAGGGAAATGTACATCTTAGAATTATTACACAATAAGTAGGATTTTTGCCTCTGGGAATTGGGAGCTGCAGTACTAAAGTAATAAAGTAATAGATTTTAATTAATAAATGTGTGTTACCAGGAGGTAGTATACGATAAAAAAAGTATAGTCACTGTTCTGGGGAATAATTGAAAGAAATTGGAAATGCTGAAGATAGAACCTTCGGGATTTTTTATATTTAAAGGTGGCCTTGCCAAGAGAAGAGAGAAATTAAAATACTTCCCCACATTTTGAATTTGTTTACAAATGACAACTCAGGTGCCTAGACAATTGGAAATAAGTTTTACATATAGACTCATTTCTCTCACAAGTATTAATCTGGCCTTTTTGGGCATAATTTATTATATCTGTAGCATAATTGTGGAATCATGGTGTCAGAAATTTAAATTTGGCCATTGTCAGGCCTACTAACAATTATATGAAAAATATGATTTATATATAAAAATAAGACTTCTACCTTTGAGTTTTCATAAATTGAAATTGATTAAAAGTTAAAAATTGGTAATGTTGTAAACTTTGCAAATTTTTAAAATTTATTGGGGTTACATTTGGTTAATAAAATTATAGAGGTTTAAAGTATACAATTCTCTACTTCTGGCCAACATGGAGGCATGTGGAAACACTGTGCCTCCTCACCCAACCAAGTTTAAAGACAACAAAGATTTGCTGACAAAAACACAGCCAAAACAAACAGAAAATTGAACTGTACAGAAGTCCAACAACAACGAACCATTCAGCCAGACCGGTAAAAGGGGCGGAGTCATCGGCTGGCGGAAAGGGGTCACGCAAGAAAAAGTGGCCCAACCAACCCAGGTGTGCAGGTGGCAGATCCCAGGTGTGGGGTGGCAATGGGTGGACCCAGTGAGGGCGCAAGGCAGCTGGCTGACTGTGGTCACACATTCACACTCAGATAAACCAGGCAAAAGAGCAGGCAGTAAGACAGACCATGCAAACCAGGGCCCCAAAGACGGGAATTAAAGCCTAAAAGCACCAATTGGAAAAACTTTCAGGAGTTGAGGTGCCAAGAGAGGCTCTCGGGCTCACAGAGAGTTCGTTGGAAAGATCCACAGGGTCCTGGAGGGTGCACAAGCCCACACACACAGGAACCAGCACAAGATGGGACCAATTTATTTGCGGGAAGCAGCAGAGGGGACTGAAATCCGAGAGAGAGCGGAACAAACGCCATTGTCCCTCTCTGACCCCGCCACCACATAGAGCATCACAACCCAGCAACTGGGTGGCCCCGCCCTGGTGAACACCTAAGGCTTACCACCCCCTCATACGTAACAGGCATGGACAGACCAAAACATTATGGCTCAAGCAGAAGAACAACTCAAAGCCCCAGAGCCAGTTCTTCTAAGCAACCAAGAGATAGCCAACCTATCAGATGCACAGTTCAAAACACTGATGATCAGGATGCTCATAGAACTGGTTGGTTTTAGTCACAAATTAGAGGAACAAATGAAGGGTAAACTAAGTGAAACGAGGGGAAATGCACAGGGAACCAATAGTGATGGGAAGAAAACTGGGACTCAAATCAATGGAGTAGACCAGAAGGAAGAAAAAAATGACCAAACAGAAAAGAATGAAGAAACAAGAATTCAACAAAATGAGGAGAGGCTTAGGAACCTCCAGGACATCTTTAAACATTCCAACATCCGAATTATAGCGGTACGAGAAGGAGTAGAGGAACAGCAAAGAGTGGAAAACTTATTTGAACAAAAAAATAAAAGAGAACTTCCCCAATCTGGCAAAGGCAATAGACTTCCAGAAAGTCTAGGAAGCTCAGAGTTCCAAAGAAGGTGGACCCAAGAAAGGAACACACCAAGGCACATCATAATTACATTAGCCAAGATTAAAATGAAGGAGAGAATCCTAGAAGCAGCAAGAGATAAGGGGACAGTCACCTACAAAAGAGTTCCCATCAGACTGTCAGCTGATTTCTCAAAAGATCACCTTACAGGCAAGAAGGAGCTGGAAAGAAGTATTCCAAGTCATGAAAGGCAAGGACCTACATCCAAGATTGCTCTGTCCAGCAAAGCTTTCATTTAGAGTGGAAGGGCAGATAAAGTGCTTCTCAGATAAGGTCAAGTTCAAGGAGTTCATTATCACCAAGCCCTTGTTATATGAAAAGTTAAAGGGACTTATCTAAGAAAAAGAAGATGATAAAAATGAACAGTGGATGGACAACAAACTCACAGTTATTAACAACCACACCTAAAACAAAAGCAAAGTAAGTGGACAGCTAGATCAGGAGCAGAGCCACAGAAATGGAGATCACATGGAGGGTTAGCAACATGGAGGGTTAGCAACAAGGGGGGAGAAAGTACAGAGAATAAGTAGCATAGATGGTAGGTAGAAAATATACAGGGGGAAGGGTGAGAATAGTATGGGAAATATAGAATCTAAACTTGTGACACATGGACATAAACTAATGAGGGGGATGGTGGGGAAGGGGATGTGCAGGGTGGAGGGGAATGAAGGGGGGGAATGGGACAACTGTAATGGCATAATCAATACAATATATTTTTTAAAGTGTACAATTCTGTAATACATTTTATGTAGATTGTACTGTGTTCCCCCCATGTCATATCTCTTTCCATCACCATTTATCCCCCGTTTAACCTCTCCTGCCTCTTCCCACCCCTGTTTTCTTCTGGTAATGACCATTCTGTTGTCTGTCTATGAGTTTTTTGTTGCTGCTCCTGTTTCTTTTTTGCTTAATCTTGGAGAGTATAATGCTCAGTGAAATAAGTCAGAGAGAGACAAATACTATAAGATTTCACTTTTTTGTGGAATATAATGAACAAAATAAACTAATAAGCAAAATAGAAACAGACTCAAAGCTGTCAGAAGAGAAGGGGTAGGAAGGCTGGGTCAAAAGGGTGAAAGGATTAAGCAATTTCTTGACAATTAAAAATAGAAGAGAATATTTCTGCCTGTAGGCAAATAGAATAGATATGCTTTGCCCTATTCTCTTGCTAAGTACAACTAAAAACCCTAAACATTATCTATAAGCATAAGGTAAATTTAAAAGGTGGAGTGAAGAAAGCAGAGCAGCTAGGGAATCTCAAGATCCGGAGAATGACACAGGGGTGAGTTTTATGGCGTTTGCTTTCTTTCTCTCTCTGTCTCTGTCTGTCTCTCTCTTTCTCTGCCTTACCATACCTGGTGCCAGCGAAGCTGGTAACCCAAAGCACCAATGGATACAGACCAAAAAGTCCCAACAAAAGCCTGATCTCTTTAGCCAAATACTGGGAGAAGAGCACCATGCAAGGCAGAAAACTTAAAAATAATAGTATCAACTACTCCAGCCTTGCATTATGGAAAAAACTATTAGTCCCACCCACATACATTGACCAGCAAAGGCCACATAGGGAGCATAGACTTCCACCCTGACTGGGTTTAATATCGTACCCCAATGCCCACACTGTAGTGATGTCAAATTAGTCTAGACACAAAGCTGAACAAGACTTTTATCCCCATCAGATGGTTAACTAGCCCTCCCCCTGCTTACAGCAGAGACCATGTGGAAAGCCTGGACATCCACCCCCACCTGCCAGTAAGGAGGAACTCTTACTCCTTCCTCCTGGGGTGATGTCTAAGGAGACCTAGTGTACAGTGATTACTTTTCACCACTACCACCGAGCAGTAGAGCCCTGCCTCCCTTCCTTGATGGTGTCAGTGGAAGCTATGATGAGTAGTAGTGGGACACTGATATCCTTTTCAGTAGGAGGTATCAGTGTAGGTTTGGAAAGAAGCCAGAAGTAACAAGGAGCTGCCCCATCTCTGGTATCACTGTAGACTGAGTGGGGAACCTGGACTTACATCCCCACCTTTCTCTGCTAGATCAGGGCCAGGCAAAGCCAACTGACATATAAGATTGAAGCAAGATCTAGAGTTGTAACACAGCCAAAGTGTTCAGATTTCAATTGGACATCAATCGTTATACCAAGGAATTTTCAAATTAAATGGAAGGTAATCAGCAGAGACTAACATTGCTACAACAACAATATTAATCTTAAAATTATCTGACAAAGACTGTCAGCAAGATACCATCAGAATGCTTCAACAGGCAATTACAACCATCCCCAAATTAAATGAAAAAATAAGTCTCAGCTAAAAACATAATAGAAAGTCTGCAGAGAAGTGGAAGATATTAGGAAGAACCAAATGGAAATTTTAGAACTTCAGAAATCAATAACCAAAATAAATAAAAATACAGTGGATAGCCTCAACAAGAGAATGGAGGGGAGAGAAGAAAGAATTAGTGACCTGAGACATAGAACAGAAATTACCAAATCATTGCAACAGAGAAAATAGATAAATAAAATGAACAGAGTGTCAGGGTTTTGTGGGATGGTAATGTAGAGCTAATATTTGTACTGTTGGAGTCTGAATAGAAAAGGAGAAAGAAGGCATGCTAGAAAAGTATTTAAAGAAGTAATAAAAGATGGTCAAAAATTTTCCCAAACTGAGCAAAAGGTATAAACCTACAGATGCAAAAAGCTTAGTGAATTCTAAATAGGATAAACCACAGCAGTCCCCACCAAGATATGCTACATGTAAACCTCTGAAAAACTAGAGATAAATTTAAAACCTTGAAGGCAGTGAGAAAGAAACTATACTCTGAGGTGGATGGTGGGTTGAATGACAAATTTCTGATCAGAAATTGGAAACCAGAAGAAAGTGGCATAATACTTGTCAAGTGCTGAAAGAAAAGAAGACTGTTTCTAAGGAGACTTTTGAAGTCAACTTTTCTTTGGATTCTTACTGTTACAACTATTTTCCCCTATTTTTCATTGTGGTATAGAACTTCAGAAATAACATCGCAAAGTGCATTTCACTGAAGATGCATAAGATTATTTTTACTTATTTTATAATTTTTGTTTCTCAGAGAATTCCAAAAGAAAATAGTAATGTCCTGCTTACCCACTTTTAAAGGTTCAGGTTGCTTAGTTTTCATAATTTCTTTCTCATTGGATAATGCTGAGTAATTCATTTGGATTGTCAAAAAAAACAACTATTTTAATGGTATTCAGCTAATTTTCTGATATTTTGAAAATGTTTTTGTCATGATTAAAAACACATAATGTTAACTTTCCATCTTAACCATATTAAGGGTATCGCTCAGTACTGTTCTTTATTCATTGTACAACAGATCTCTAGAATTTTTCATCTCGTAATATCAAAACTGTACCCACTAAACACTAATTTGTCCTCTCTTCTCTCTTTAGTCCTTGATAATCACCTTTGAATTTTCTGTTTTTATTATTTTGACAACTTTAGATAGTGTAAGTGGAATCATAAAAGTATTTGTCCTTTTGTGACTGGCTTCTTTTTGCTTAGCATAATGGTCTTAAGGTTCATCTATACAACAGAATTCCCTTTTTTTTAAGGCCATACTCACTTTCTAAGTTTTAAAAATTCATATATTGAATATGTGAAACATTCATATATTGTATAAAATTACTTCTTGATATTAATTTTCTTACAGCACCTAAGAACCTCAGTATTCATTAAATTTAGACATTAAATATATTCAGTTCTGAAGTTACTTTCTTCTTGTCTTTATTTAATACTTTTTTTTAAAAGGATTTTTTTATTTTTAGACAGAAGGGAAAAAAGAGGAGAGAAACATCAATGTGTGGTTGCCTCTTGTGTGCCCTCACCTGGGGACCTGGCCCACAACCCAGGCATGTGCCCTGACTGGGAATCAACCAGTGACCCTTTGGTTCGCAGGCCCATGCTCAGTCCACTGAGCCATACAATCCAGGGCTCCCCTTGTCTTTTGATCACTGTGCTTTTCAGGTTCTGATTTAAAGACAGATTTTTGATTAAAAGGTCGAAATTTGAAAATTCTTTCTCTTTCTCAGTTTCATCTGTAGTGTGACTTTTGTGAAAACTCAGAATCCAACATAATTAACAAAGACTGTCAAAATTTGTCTTGCAAATTGAATTGACACTGAGTGATTCTTTTTTTTAAATTTTTTAAAATTACAGTTGACATTCAATATTAGTTTCAGGTATACAGTGTAATGGTTATAGAACTTATATAACATTTATATAACTTATAAAGTGAGCATCCTGGTAAGTCTAGTACCCACTTGGCGCATCATACATAGTTATTACAATATTATTGACTAAATTCCGTACGCTGTACTTTGCATCCCCATGACTGTTGTGTAAACTACCAATTTGTACTTAATAATCCCTTTCCTCCCCCAAGCCTCTGGTCACTCAGTAATTCTAATGCGGATAGAATCCTACCTGTTTATTTAATAATACCATATCCAAATTTCATTCAGTGGCTTGGTTAACAACTTTATACCATTCATTAGATTTTTAAATAATATTGTAAAAGCCCATTTGGATCATGTCTCCATTTTGAGATCTATTAATTTATCCAAAATTATTTTTGACTCAAAGTTGCTAGATTATTATAAATCTCAATAAACCTGGTAGTTTACCATTTATCACTTACACAATTCATAAAGAATGTTGTCTTTTCCTAAGTGGCATATCCTAATTTTGCCCTCCTTCGCATTACTTGAAGAAATCATTAACCATTTACCTTGAAGCATCGAAAAAGTTACCTGTCTGAGAAACAGCCCAATAATCTGACATTCATTCTGGAACTCCTATGAGAAATCTTTGGGGGGGGTTTCCCAATAAATCCTAAAATAGATATAGTATATTTTTTCTAATTATCAGTCACTTAAGCTGTTTATAATACCCCAGTGTGTTTGCTGTGAAGGAAATCTACCCATCTGTTTTTCAGTACCTCTGGGGTCCCTCGAAGTGAATTTCTGTTATTCTAGATAACATATGTTTTATTTTGCATTACCTTAGACATTACATGAGATGACTCATTTAAACTTCACACAGCCTGGTAAGTCACCTTTAAATGAGGCTTCAGATGTTTTAAGTTAATGAATGTTACATAGCAGTTCAGGTAAAGATGGGAGTCTAACCCAAAGTCTGCAGAACTTAAATGTTTATGCTTTTTTTCATCCAACCAACATTTGAATAGCTCTTTGGATTATTCATGGTAGATAAGAATTAATACAATAAGACCTTATTTATTTTAATATATGTTTTTATATACTTACATTTGTAAACAGTAGTTCTCGAGTACAGGAGAGGTTTTTGAATTGTATACATGCATATATATACCTAAACTTTTAGCTAAGGGATTGCTTCTGGCCCTGCTTCCTGCCAGTAGTTTTAGAACTTTTGTTATTTTCTTTTAACATCCTTCCTGTTTTTATAAGTTTTGGGTTGTCTGTATTTGGCTTTGACCTGGTATTTTCTTGAGACTCTGCTTCCCATATAGCTCCCTCTTCTACAAGCACTGCAGCTACATTGAGGTATTCTTTTTATTCTGTCTTTATATCCTGTGAATGATTTCTAATACCATACCTGAGTAAAATAGAAGTGGTTTTATGTGTGCATATCTAGTACTTACCAAGGTTTTGCCTAGCAGAATACTTTCATATTCTCTTAGAGCATAGCACAGTTTTTTACTCCACTTACATCTTTTTTTTGCTTTATATTCATTTACTTATATGTAATATATAAATGTTCTCATTTAGTTTTATATTACATTTTTCAAAACTGTAAAACAGAAAAGGTTACCTCAATTAATTATGACTTATGTTTGTGAAAGTCCCATGAAAATCATAAAAAATGAAATATTACTTTGTACAGGGAGAAATGTTTACAACATACTATTAAGTTTAAAAATACCAGGCTACAAAATTATATGGTCGCTATTTTGTGGTCTGATATGCATATACAAAATAGACCTGCTGCAAAAACCTTGGGTAGCAAAAAAGTTCTTCTCACACACACACAAAAACCACATAATTTATACAAATCCCTCCTGATCCTACCTCTTATTAATGATCTCTGTTAACTTTATAGTGTATATTCTTTCATTTTTCTTTTCCTCTCTGTATCTGTGTATGTGTTTCTAAAAGTTACATCACTACATAGATACCCATAGTTAGATGGGTAAAGGCCTTCTTAAAGCAAAAGATTTACTAATCTGACTTCATAAAACCTTTAAGATTTAGTAAATTACAAAATACTTATAAGAAAAGTTTTTTAATTCAGTGACAATATGAAAAAAATATTTGCAACACATCTATTAGATGCAGAGAATAACAAGTTTCTTTGTATATCTTTGATTAGTACCATTATCCATTTACCACATCATATAAGTCAAGAACTTTAATTTATCTTAAAACACCTTTTTTTTACCCTCATTTCTCATATTCAGCTGATCTCACAGTGTCTCCTAGGTATCTCTGGAATTCATCCATTTCCTCCAAAAAGTTCATTTAGCTTTTTCCATAAAACGAAAGACACATTTTTCATTTTTACCAATAACTTTATTGATTTGTATATTTTAAGTATGTCAGTTATCTCCCACATGGTAGAATGTTGATTGTTCTCAATGTTTCCATTTGATCGCTGCTCTACCGCTGGTCTATTGCTGGTCAACCTCAGCTGGAGTATCTGACCATGGAGAGCATTCTACAGCAAGAAATCTCTAGCACAAAACTTCATAAACCACTTTTGACGCGTTCCATCAGTCACCGCACCTTCTCCATATACTGTACAAATCTTTTTTTGCATTTCAGTTGCATTTTTAACCTTTCTTAAAATAATAAAGCAAGGACAGCAAACTCATAGTTATTAACAACCACACCTAAAACAAAGGCAAACTAAGTGGACAGCTAGATCAGGAGCAGAGCCACATAAATGGAGATCACATGGAGGGTTAGCAGCAGGGGAGTGGGAGGAGGAGCGAGGGGGAGAAGATACAGGAAATAGTAGCATAGACAATTGGGGAGAAAATAGATGGGGGAGGGCAAGAGTNTTCTCCATATACTGTACAAATCTTTTTTTGCATTTCAGTTGCATTTTTAACCTTTCTTAAAATAATAAAGCAAGGACAGCAAACTCATAGTTATTAACAACCACACCTAAAACAAAGGCAAACTAAGTGGACAGCTAGATCAGGAGCAGAGCCACATAAATGGAGATCACATGGAGGGTTAGCAGCAGGGGAGTGGGAGGAGGAGAAGGGGAGTGAAGATACAGGAAATAGTAGCATAGACAATTGGGGAGAAAATAGATGGGGGAGGGCAAGAGTAGTGGGAAATGTAGAAGCTAAAGAACTTATGACACATGAAATGAACTAAAGGGGGAGAATATGGGGGGGTGCAGAGTGGAGGGGAATGAAGGGGGAAATGGACAACTGTAATGGCATAATCAATAAAATATATATTAAAATAATAAAGCATAACACACCAAAAGTATGTATTTTCGTCCGTCTTCAATGTTAAAATGGCTACCCAGAAACTCATCAATTTTGATGTTTTTTTTTAAAAATGGATGCTGACGTGACAGCTGTCACAATACAGTCTAATAAAATTGTTTTGAATGAAGTTAAACATAGTTAAGTGCTAGTAGAACCATCTTATGGAAAACACCAAATGAACTTTTTGGCCAACCCAGTATAAGGACAATCAGGTATTTCAGTTACACTCAGAGAAATTAACCTGGCCCTGTCTAGCCATCCATACTTCCTGTTGCAGGATTTGGGTGCCTTTTGTTCTCCCTTCCTGGAACACATGCTTAGTACCTACGTACTCTTCAGAGAATCCTTTCCTGATCTCACCAAATCAGATTATTACATATTCTTCAGAGAATCCTTTCCTGATCTCACCAAATCAGATTATTCTGTTTATTTTGCTAGATACAATAAAATTACCTAAGACTCATAATTTTACACTTATTTGGTTGATTTATCTAATTTTTTTACTAGACTGTAATTTCTTTGAGGGGTGGGTCCATATTTGCTTTTGCTTGCCATTGTATTCCTGCCATGTAACATAGTGCTAGACATATTCTAGATACCTCTTTTAGTTAGCTTTGGCTGCTATAACAAAGTACCATATATTGGGTGGCTTAAACAACAGACATTTGTTTCTCATGGTCCTGGAGACTAGGATGTCCAAGGTGCTGGCCGGTTCTGTATCTGTCCTGCAGATGCATGTCATCTCTGTCCTCTGGAGGAGAGGTAATCAGCTCTAATCTCTTCCTCTTTCAGAAGATCGATAATCCCACTGTGGGTGCTCCACCTTCAGGATTTCTTCAAAACCTAAGTACCTCCCAAAAGCCCCACTTCTTAATGCTATCACATTGAAGGTTGGGATTTCAACATGAACTTGGGGGACACAAACATTGAATCAAAATACAAGTAGAGATGTAAATAAGTTCCAAAAAGAGAACATACAAATGCCAGTAAACATATTGAAATATTTTCAACCTCATGTGTAATAGGAAGTAAGTTAAACAATGATAAGATGCTTCATTCTCATTATATTGAAATTTTTAGAGGTTAATAATGTCCAGTGTTTGTTTCAGAACATGTCCATTAGGAGAGTGTCATTAAATAATATTATTCAGCCATTCTATGTAATATTTTCAGTTATTATAAGGAATTATAAGCCTTGCATTCCAGTGCATTTAAAATAATCCCACTAACTTTTTTATTACAAAAAGAAACTCAAAAGTGACTATGTATATATGTTTATATACACACATAAATTCATAGCAAAGTTACTAGAAAGATACTTGCAATACTGTTGGCTAGTGTTTGTCTCTGGGAAAGATCGTGACAGCAGAAGAAGAGGTTTAAAGGAGGTCTTTTTCTTTTTAACTCTGTGGCCTTTTTTTTTACTGTTTTTATAATGAGAATATTACATAATCTGAAAAAATATAAATAAGAGTTAAGTTGTTTAGGGACATAGAGAAAAGCAGGTCATTCTTTACATATAGGAAAGGGAAATCAGAAATGCCAAAAGAGCATGGTTTAACCTGGAATTACAATCAATTCCATATTGTTGGAGCTTAAAGTGTGATACAGGAAAGAAAAGGAATGAGGCTGAAAAAGAATACAAAACGAGTATTGAGGGCCATGTATGTTTTCTCCTACTCTGCTACAACCGTTCAAAAAATTTTTAGTTGGGAATTGACAAGGGTCCTGTTAAATAGATGTTTTAGGACTTGAGTAGTTGACATAAGAAAGTGGTGTGATAACCTTTTGTATCTGGATCACTTGGGCAGGTTCGATGCAGCCTGTGCATAGTTTCTCAGGATTATATTTTTGGATACATAAAACATGAAGTACAAGAAAAACTAAATTATATTAGACTTCGTTTATCAAAATATTAGAAAAACATTGTTGTGGTATAGTTTTTTCTATGTGCTTTTTAAGCATCACATTAAGTAAAAAGGCCTAATGGTTAGTGTGGTAACTACTTAAATTTTGAAATCGTGGTGAATGTAAATAATACTTTAAGATACTAGCATCAGTGGAATGGTCTTCTGAATTCTGCCCATGGATCCCCAAATAAGAATTATTGCTTATGGCATGAGACTGGGAGCATGGAGATCAGTAAGGGTCCTAGTCAATATGTAGATAATGAAAAATCTTAGTGGAGACCGTCTGACATGATCCTAAGAAAGACGTTCTAATTATTATAGAAAACATTTTTTGTTAGCAAGGCTAGCTTTCCATTTTCTAGTATACATTATAGAAAATTTAAGGAATATAAATTTTTTTAATAAAGAAAACATGTTTTATGGTAGTTTTTTAAAACTTAACTAATATATATTTTATCCTAGGTTTTTATTGCTGTTCTTACATAGTTTTCCTCATTGACTGTACATTTAGTCTTAATCCAATGATATCATCATCGCTTAACTGTATTCCTTTTGATTTAACAGGTTTTTGATTGGTCAGGGAGCACATGTAGGAGCTGTCAACAGCGAAGGAGACACACCTTTAGATATTGCTGAGGAGGAGGCAATGGAAGAGCTACTTCAAAATGAAGTGAATCGGCAAGGTAACGTAAGAGCAACCTAAATGGAAAAAATGTTTACAACTGTTTTAGAAAGAATATCATACTTTTTCAGTAAAATAATTGTGAACATTGAAAGACAATTATAATTTCAGTGAGAAAAAATTATGTATTAATAAGAGCTTTTGAGAGAAATAAAACAGACCAAAAAGAGTAAAACATATATAGGATGAATTTAACACACTGTGAATTTAAATTAAGCAGTCAAGAAGTTTTTATTGGACTTTTGATCAAGATGGAGGCGTGGGTAGACACACTGTGCCTCCTTGCACAACCAAAATAAGAACGAAAATTTAGAAATAAAATAAGAGGACTTCTGCCAAGATGGAGGCATAGGTGGAAATACTGTGCCTTCTCCCACAACCAAGTTTGAATACAACAAAGGTCTGGAGAACAAAGACACAGCTAAAGACCGGAAAATTGAATTATACGGAAGTCCAACAACAATGAACCGTTCAATTGGGATGCTAAGAGGGGCGGAGCCAGCAGCCGAGCAGGGTTGGAAAGGACAGATCCCCTGACCTAGCCAAGCAAGTGGCCGGGACCCAGTCAGGGTGTGGGGCAGACTGACCGCGGTTGCACATTTGCGCACAGTGAGATGGACCACGTAGGCCCCAGGCTGTGGCACACTCGCATGCAGTGGAACGAAATGCGTGGGCCTGGTGACGGTGGCAGCTGTGGCACCTGTGCCTGCAGCGTGGGAGGCGGCAGACGGGACGCCATTGTTCCTCTTTGACCCCGCCCCCACATACAGTGTCACAACCCAGAGACTGAGTTGTCCTGCTCTGGTGAACGCCTAGGGATCTGATCCTGATATGTAACAGGCACAAACAGGCCAAAAGATGGCGCAAGAAGAACTCAAAGTCCCAGAGCCAATAACTCTAAGTGACCAAAAAATTGCCAGCCTCTCAGAAGCACAATTCAAGACACTATTTATCAGGATGCTCACAGAACTGGTAGATTATAGTCACAAATTAGAGGAACATAGTCACAAATTAGAGGAACATATGAAGGCTAAACTAATTGAAATGAAGGGAGATGCACAGGAAACCAATAGTGATGGAAAGGAAACTGGGACTCAAATCAATGGAATGGACCAGAAGGAAGAACAAAACATCCCACCAGAAAGGAATGAAGAAATGAGAATTCAAAAAAATGAGGAGAGGCTTAGGAACCTCCAGGACATCTTTAAACGTTCCAACATCCGGATTATAGGGGTACCAGAAGGGGGAAAGAAACAGCCACGAGTGGAAAACTTATTTGAACAAATAATAAAGGAGAACTTCCCCAGTCTGGCAAAGGAAATAGACTTCCAGGAAATCCAGGAAGCTCAGAGAGTGCCAAAGAAGTTGGACCCAAGAAGGAACACACCAAGGCACATCATAATTACATTAGCCAAGATTAAAATGAAGGAGAGAATCCTAGAAGCAGCGAGGGAGAAGGGGACAGTCACCTACAAAGGAGTAGCCATCAGACTGTCAGCAGATTTCTCAAAAGAGACCTTCCAGGCAAGAAGGGGCTGGAAAGAAGTATTCCAAGTCATGAAATCCAAAGACCTACAGCCAAGAGTGCTTTATCCAGCAAAACTTCCATTTAGAATGGAAGGACAGATAAAGTGCTTCTCAGATAAGGTCAAGTTCAAGGAGTTGATCATCACCAAGTCCTTATTATATGAAATGCTAAAGGGACTTATCTAAGAAAAAGAAGATGAAAAATATGAACAGTGAAAGGACAGCATACTCACAGTTATTAACAACCACACCTAAAACAAAAGCAAACCAAGAGGACAGCTAGATCAGGAGTGGAACCATAGACATGAAGAACAAATGGAGGGTTAGCAACAGGGGAGTGGGAGGAGGAGAAGGTACAGAAAATAGCATAGACAGGTAGAACATAGATAGGGGGGAGGGCAAGAATAGTAGGGGAAATATAGAATCTAAAGAACTTGAGACATGTGGTTATAAACTAAGGGGGAGAATAGTGGGGGAGGGAATGTGAGGGTGGAGGGGAATGAAGGGGGTGAACAGAACAACTGTAATGATATAATCAATAAAATATATTTTAAAAAAAGAAATAAAATAAGAACCAGAACTGACAGAAAATTGAACTGTATGGAAGTCAAATGGCCAAGGGGCTGAAATAGACACATTCATCCAGACAGGTAGGTAGGACAGAGTCAAGCTGAGAAGGGTTGGGGCACCAGAAGCAGTGATACCAGGTGCGCAAGACTGCAGTGGACAGACCCTGGGTGAGTAGGCAGAGGCTGGAAGACCCCGGGCTCTGGGTAGCAACAGGCAGACCCAGCGAGGCGGCCATTATGAAATGAAGCACTGTGCGCCAAGAGGCTGGCTGACTGGGTGGCGATTCCACATTCACACACAAGATAACTGGGGAGGAAGGCAGACCACGCAACCCAGCATCACAACACCTGGAAGTAAAGTATCAAAACACCAATTGAAAACACCTGTGGGGGTTGACCTGCAGGGTTAGACTCCCAGCCTCACAGGAGAGTTTGTTGGAGAGATCCATAGGTCCTAGAACCCACACAAGCCCACCCACCTGGGAATCAGCACCAGAAGGGCCCAGTTTGATTAGGGGAAGCAGCAGAAGTAATTGAAATCTAGCAGAGAGCCAAGCAAACGCCATTGTTCCCTCTCGGACCCTGTCCCCACATACAGCATCGCAACCCAGCAACTGGGTTGCCCTGCCCTGGTGAACACGTAGGGCTCTGCCACTCACTACAAAACTGGCCCGACAAGACCAAAAAAAAAAAAAATGGCTGAAACAGAAGAACAGATCAGAGCTCCAGAAATAATACAACTAAGCGACCAAGAGATAGCCAGTCTATCAGATGCACAGTTCAAAGCACTGGTGATCAGGATGCTCACAGAATTGGTTGATTTTGGTCTCAAATTAGATGAAAAAATTAAGGCTACCATAAGGGAAATGAAGGAAAATGCACAGGGAACCAAGAGTGATGGGAAGAAAACTGGGACTCAAATCAATGGAGTGGACCAGAAGGAAGAAAGAAACATTCAACCAGAAAAGAAAGAAGAAACAAGAATTCAAAAAAATGAGGAGAGGCTTAGGAACCTCCAGGACATCTTCTGAATTAATAAGGGTACCAGAAGGGGAAGAAGAGGAAGAGCAACAAGTAGAAAACTTAATTTGAATAAATAATAAAGGAGAACTTCTCCAGTCTGGCCAAGGAAATAGACTTCCAGGAAATCCAGGAAGCTCAGAGAGTCCCAAAGAATTTGGACCCGAGGAGGAACACACCAAGGTACATCAGAATTACATTAGCCAAGATTAAAATGAAGGTGAAGATCCTAGAAGCAGCAAGAGATAAGGGGACAGTTACTTACAAAGGAGTTCCCATCAGACTGTCAGCTGATTTCTCAAAAGAGACCTTACAGGCAGGAAGGGGCTGGAAAGAAGTATTCCAAGTCATGAAAGGCAAGGACCTATACCCAAGGTGGCTGTATCCAGCAAAGCTTTCATTTAGAATGGAAGGGCAGATAAAGTGCTTCTCAGATAAGGTCAAGTTCAAGGAGTTCATTATCACCAAGCCCTTATTATATGAAAAGTTAAAGGGACTTATCTAAGAAGATAAAAAAACAATGTATAGTAAAAAGACAGCAAACTGACAATTATTATCAACTGTGAGAGCGACTTTTCTCGCAAGTCCCCTCAACCGCCATGGATGAAAGTAAACATGATTGAGACATGATGTGATCTGCTTACAGAGGAGAAGTGGCCATTTTCCCAGAGGAAAAAGGCCATGAGCAGTGGCCAGTTTCTCTGGGGGGAAAGGCGTTGAGCTCACTCCTCTAGGGGCTTTTATTGGGTTGTAATACACAGGAATACAGGACAGCAAGGATCAAACAGTAGATAACATTTCAAAGAAACCTGAGGGTTTAGTATGAGTCAGAGTCTGTCAGGAACAGAGTTTTAGGGTTTCCTCCTCGAACCCTTACCATATGATTTCACATGTTTATCAGGAGGTCTTTGTGATGCCAGTATTGTTCCCCAGGACACATACTAGGAAGGCAAGGAGCTACACCTCTCCTCAACAGGCTTAAGGGGAATAGAGCCAGGAAGCACTTCTCCCAGAGAGCATGGGGACTTGAGCTATGTCAAAGCCAGGGGGCAAGAGTCCATTGCTTCCTCTTTGTTGCAGCCCCCAAGTCCTTCCATGAAGGCCTCCCTTCATGGAACCTAAGTGATCAAGTCTGGCTTAGGTTGCCCCACTCTGTGAAGGGTCTTACTCTTCATTGACTTCCGACCAAGCTTTGGGCGCAGGGAGAGGAAACTGAGGCAGCATTTGCTACCAGAGACAAGCCTTGTCTTCTGCCGCTCGCATTACAGAGGTTGTCCCTCTCCCTTAGCCACAGTGGGTCGAGATACAATTCCTAGAACCAGGCAGAGTGGTCTACAACAATCAACCACAGCTAAAACATAAGCAAACTACTAGAACAGGACAGAACCACAGAAATGGACATCACATGGAGTGATAACAACAGGGGAGTGGGAAGAGGAGATGGGGGAAAAAAGTACAGAGAATAAGTAGCATAGATGGTAGGTAGAAAATAGACAGGGGCAGGGCAAGAATAGTATGGGAAATGTAAAAACTAAACAAGTTAAGACACGTGGACATAAACTAAAGGAGGTAATGTGGGTGGGAGAGGGTCTGCAAGGTGGAGGGGAATGAAGGGGGGGAATGGGACAACTTTAATAGCATAATCAATAAAATATATTAAAATTTTTAAATTAGGCCTGGCTGGTGTAGCTCAGTGGATTGAGCTCTCGGGCCTGGGACCCAAAGGATCAGGGTTCGATTCCCAGTCAGGGCACATGCCTAGGTTGCAGGCCAGTTCCCAGCATGGGATGCATGAGAGGCAACAATACATGATGTTTTCCTCTCTCCTTCCCTTCCCTTCTAAAGATAAATAAATAAAATATTTTAAAAAATTTTAAATTAAATTTTAAGAAGTTCTTACTGAAGAACCTAATGAACAAAATAACCTGAAAAAATAGAACCCACTCATAGGTACAGAGAACAGATTGGCAGCTCTCAGAGGGGTTAGGTAGCTTTGTGGAAAAGGTGAAAGGATTAAGCAAAACAAACAAAACTCATAGAAATAGAAACAGTATGATGATTACCAGATTCCCTCTGGTAGTCACCATATTTGGGGGAGGTAGGAGATAGTAATGGAGGGACAAATGGTAATGGGATGAGACTTGGGGTGGTATACACGCAATACACTCTACTGATGATGTATTATAGAATTGTACCCCTGAAACCTATGTAATTTTATTAACTAGTGTTACCCTATACATTTAACTTAAAAAAAAAGAAAATCTCACTAATAAGTTGGTGTTTAAGCTAATATCTGAATGAGGTGAGGGATTGAATCGTGTGGATATGGGGAAAGAATATTCTGGACCAAGGGAACCATGAGTGCAAAGATGGAGGCTTCCTTGTATATTCAGAGAAGGAACAAGTGGTCTTAGTGTGACTGGAACAGGCAGAACAAGGAAGAGTCTGGAAGGCAATGAGGTCACAGAAGTAGTAGTGGACCACATTGTATAAGGCCTTATGGGTCATTGGAAGGACTTGGACTTTTATGTGGAATAGGGACCCAAGGGTTTGAAGTAGAGAAATGCCATCAACTGACTGACTCCAAGAAGGCTCTCTGTGGCTGTTGTCAAGAATAGATTGTAGGAAAGTAAGGATAGAAGTAGGAGAGTGACAATGGCAGAAGTAGGGTGTAGTGTTAAACAACTAATGGAGAGGTCGGATTTTAGATATATTTTGAAGTTTTGGCCAAGAGGATTATTGAGTGATTAAATGTAGGGTGTGTGAGAAAAAACAGAGCAGGAAAGATTCTAGGATTTTTGCCTTGAGCAACTAGATGGATAAAGTTTCAATTTGGGAGGTAATTATTATGGGAAAAGTAGATTGTGTAGGGAAAATTCAGGGGATCATTTTAAGACCTGTTAAGTTTTTTTAACCTATTAGATATTCAAGCAGTTAAATATGTGAGTAAAGAGAGGTACCAGGCTTGTGATATAAATTTGGGAGTTGTCATATTATAGATGAGAGACAGTTCTTAGGGGCAGAGTTTCTTTTAGGAGTGGTGGGTGTTCTGAAACTACATTAATCGTGCATAGCACAACTCTGAATTTACTAAATAGAAACTGTGGCACTGTATACTTTAAATGATATATCTTGATAGAACAGTTACTTTATATATAAAATATATATACACATAATGTACATCTGAGATCTTTCCAGAAAAAGTCCAGCCATTGTTAATATCACGAGAATAGTTTGAGGGACATCAATGTAACCTGGCAGCCGAGGAGAATGGACTGGAATGCACATGGGTGAACAGTGACAACTTAACTGTACTAGTTAGTGGGGGCAGTAGACACAGTTGAGTGAGCATGTGTACTGTATAGCCATCACGTTCAAAACGACCGAGCCAGTAGAGCAACAATCTATTCAGATTTTGCATTAAGCTTGAACATTCTCCATGGAAACTATTTGGATAGTTTAGAAGGCTACAGCTATGGGCAGCTGGTGATTGGCAACTTCATCACAGCAACACACCTGCTCATGCATCCTGTCTCGTGCAGAGTTTTTGGCAAACCATCAAATTACCTAGGTGACTCAGCCTCCATACAGCCTAGATTTGGTGCCCTGTGACTGTTGGCTTTTCCCCAAACTAAAATCACCTTTGAAAGGGAAGAGATTTCAAACTGTCAATGAGATACAGGAAAATACAATAGGGCAGCTGATGTAGATTGGAAAAACTGTGTGAGATCCCAAGTTGCTTACTTTGAAGCAGACTGAGGTGTCATTGTCCTATATGTAAAGTGTTTTCATATCTTGTATCTTCTTCAGTAAATGTATCTGTTTTTCATATTACATGGCTGGATACTTTCTAGACAGACCTCATACATATAATCCAGCAATTCCTCTTCTGGATATATATCCAAAGAATTAAAAGGAAGGTTTCAAGCATAATTTATACACCAATATTTATAAAGGCATTATTCACAATAATCAGAAGGTAAATCAGGTGTCCATTAGTAGATAAATGGATAAATGAAATTTGTTATATAAATACAATGGGGTGCTGCAGCATGGATGAACCTTGAGGGCATTATATGAAGTGAAATAAGTCACTGTCAAACAGACAAATAATGTATGATTTCATTTACATGAGGTATACCTCACGTAGTCAAATCCATAGAAAAAGTAAAATGTTGACTGTCATGAGCTGGAAATGGGGACTTATTTGATGGATATAGCATTTCAGTTTTATAAGATGAAAAGAGCTTTGGAGATTGGTTTACACAGTAGCGTAAATGTGCTTAACACTGCCGAACTGTATACTTAAAAATAGTTATTATGGTGGCAGTGTTTATTTTTAGTGTATTTTATTACAATTAAAATTTTAAATATTTATAAATAAAATTACCGTGTGTGATTTCCACTATATTTCATTGTGGCAGCGATTAAATGGGTATTATCAGAAGTGATATGTGTTTTGCTAAGGATAAAGGAAAGGTATGAATATTAATTTGAGAAGGTTGATTCCTGCTGAAGTATGATTCATCAGGAGATAGAAGCAAAGGAATAGAAGCTAAGCTAGTCCCTTGAAAAGGGACTTTTATTCCTTGGGATTAGAATTCATGACTACTCAATTGTTTAAAAAGAAAAATCGTGGGCACTAAAACTGAGAAAATATTTAAATGCCTAAATAGAATTGAGGCCTTCTAACAAGTGGGTAAGGATACCTGGAGCCCAGGAGAAACAGAACACACATTAGAAAAGTTGTCTTAGCCCTGGCTGCTGTGGCTAAAGTGGACTGAGCACCAGCCTGTGAACCAGAGGGTCACCAGTTGGATTCCCAGTCAGGTAGGGCACATGCCTTGGTTGCAGCTGGGTCCCCAGTGGGGACCCACACATTGATGGCAACCACACATCGATACTTCTCTCCCTCCCTTCCTCTCTCTAAAAATAAATAAAATATTTTTAAAAGAAAGAAAATTTATCTTAATCTGAAGCTTGGATAAGTACACAGAAGAGCTTTTAACAGCTATGTTTTATGTAAGCACTTTGGAGTAATGGGATCTTCAAGACTTGAGGAAATTAGAATATACAAGCAGTGGTATCCAACCTTTTGGCATCTCTGGGCCACATTGAAAGAAGAGTTGTCTTGGGCCATACATTAAATTACATTGCTGTGTGTACTCACACAAAAAAATCTCGTAATGTTTTAAGTATATTTACAGGTTTGTGTTGGGCTGTATTCATAGCCATCCTGGGTCGCATGCAGCCCACAAGCTGCAGGTTGGGCACCCCTGAATAAAGCATCACAAGCTAGAAAGAACAGTGCCTTACCTGCCATCTTGCCCTGATGAGTGCCTGGATAGCTAACAGTTTCCTGTAAAACAATGGTTCAAATAAATCTTTTTATACTGTCTTTTACTAGCAGTTATTATGAACTAAGAGAGACATGGAGATGTACTGAAAACTTCTTGCCTTTGCTTTCCTTTTATATAAAGGAAACTATTAGCAGTGCTGATTTTAATTGTAATGATCATTCAATGTCAATTAATGTGCCAGCAAATGTTCTGAGTGTTGAGTATTAAAGGGGGAGAAAAAAGAAGGCAATCTTTGTTCTTAAGAATTTCACAGTGACAAATATATTAGCAGAGCCTCACAGTACAGTATGCTATGTGCTCAACTATAGATAGGAAGAGAATATTGTGGGAGAACAGAAAAGACTATGACTATCTACAATAGGAAAGGTTTCAAAGTGATGGCATTTGAGGAGTTTACTTGGCAGGAAGGGAGGCAGTGGACGGAAGAGGCGTGTCAGGCAAGGCTGTTAACATGTACAAAGAGAAGGAATTGGAGACATAGGATATGTGGAGAATTCATTACAATTGTAATGGAAATAGAAAGTCAGGATGGAATTAATAGGAGTTGGAAGTGAGGCCTTAAAAGTTTGGGCTGGAACCAGGTGATGAAGGACATGTATTTTGTAGGCATTAGACAAATGCAACAGAGATCTCAGCAGGAAATTAATTCAGCTAAATTGGATTTGGTTTTTAGTAATAAAGCTTGTAGCCTTTTAGAGGATGTATTAAAATAGGAGGATGTATTAAAATAATGTATTCTTCCTCACAAAGGAAGAAATAATTTGCTTCCTGAAGTTTCCAGTTTAAGAAGTGATGACTGGATGAATTTATATGGGAAAATATGGGGCAAGGCCAGAAGAGATTTGGGAAGTACATGAGTTTGTTTTGGAATATATTGAGTTTGTGGTGGCTTAAGCATTTCTGGATGACAGTATCTGGTATACTGTTGGAACTTAGGAGCTATCAGGATGGAAAATGTAAATCTGGTAGAATAATACATGAGGGAGTATTTGTGGGAGAAGTTAGATGAGATTACCCTGGAAGTGAAAAGTGAAGAGCTAATACTAAAAATAGTAGCTAACTCTGATTAAATATTGAGTATATGCCAGACATTGGAACAAAGGGCTTTATGTGCATTACTTCATTTCATGCTAACAGCAATTTAAGAGGTTAATACTACTATTGTCTCTGTTTTACAGATGAGAAACTGAGGCTTAACAATTTGCACGAGGTCAAACGGGTAGGAAGTGGCGCTGTAGTTTAGTCCCAAACCGTGTGACAGATGTCTTGAGCCCACACTCTTCCTCACTGTACCAGACTGCATTTTATTATTTTTTTAAATCCTCACTCAATATGTTTATTTTGATTTTTGAGAAAGAGGAAGTGTGGGGAGGGGCATCAATATAAGAAACATTGATTGGCTGCCGCCCGTATGTGCCCCCAGATCAGAAGTTGAACCCACACCTAGATGTGCACCCTAACCCAGGATCAGCCCACAGTCTTTTTGTATGTGGGACAATGCTCCAACCAACTTAGTCACCCAGCCAAGGCCAGACTGTATTTATTAAGGATTTGTCCTAGAAAACTTAATGATGTTCACTTTTTATATAACGGAAATACATTTATATAGCATACACCAAAGAAATGAAAAGATAGGGACATTGCTAATACAGTTTAATAATTTTAAAGAGAGCATCATATATATATCTGGTAGTGATAAGATTTCCCGTTGTTTATCCTGGTTTGAAAGTTATTTAATATTTTTAAATTATTTAATCATTCTTTTTGTCTTTTAGTTCTTATTCTAATGAATTTGATCAATAACAAGTTAATGTTTAAATTTCCTTTGAAAGTACTAATGATTGAACACTAGGTAAACCTATAGAAGTAGGTTTACATTTTAGTATAATTTTCTTTATTTCACTTGGGACACAAATCAATTTTTGTATCTCTTCCTGGACCAAATTTCAATTTAATTTTATTTTTTCTTGCCTAAGAGATTTGGCTACATTTCAACCTAGTAGTTACTGTTTTTCCATTGTAGTGGCAGATGTTTAATAGTCTAAATACTTTATTACATCCCAGGTAGTTTTAGTATCTATTGTTTTCATTGTTTAACCTTGTAATTATAGTGGGTGGATTAAAGACCAGTTAAATGAATTATAAGAATTACTTTCCATTAGACCATAAAGCAAGAAAAGAGAAGCAGAATCATAGACTTTTAGGTCTGATAATGGCAGTTAACACCTTGCAGTCTTGAGATAAGCACTTCGAATGTGTCAAATAATTTAATCCTCACAACAACCCAGTGGGGGAGGTACTTTCATTATGCCTATCTTTCAAATAAAGAAACTGAATATTAATGTAGATTAAGTATTTTTCCCAAGATAATAAAACATGAAAGTGTAAGTGGCAGATCAGGGATTGAAACTCGGCAGTCTGGTTTTGGTATCTCTTCTTAACCCACTATACTTATATTCGAGAATTTGTGCCTTTCTCAAGGTCACTAACTAGTTAAAGCACTGGAATTACAAAACAAATATTGTAACATTATAGTACAATGAACTATATTATTTTTTTATCTTTTTAAAAAAATTTAATGAACTAATAAGCAGGGTGGTTTTTAAAGTTTAAAAAGTTTTTTAAAAAGTTTAATCTGTAAACGTTTTTTTAAATTTTAGGAACAAGAGAATGAGAGAAGAGTTTTTTCTTTCCTAACTGGATTTTCTTAAGAATAAGAAATTTCCCTTTACTTTTTATTTATTTTTTTCATTATCATTTAGTCACCTTATACCCACCTTCCCCTGGCAATTACCATACTGTTGTCCATGTCTATGAGTCCTTTTTCCTTTTTGCTTAATCCCTCCATCTCCAACCTCCTCCCCCAACTGTCATCCTGCTCTCTCTCTATATATATACACTTTAATTTCAGCATTGAATTGTTTTATTTTTATATAATTCATAGAATAGCATGATTTGGAAGCAAAGAAAGAGTAGTTGTTTTATAATTAGATAAACATACAATGAAATTAGATAAATCTAGAAGTAAGAAGTAGGGTTTTTTGTTTTGTTTTGTTTTGTTTTGTTTTTGCCCTGACCTGTGTTGCTCAGGTGGTTGGGCATCATTCACCAAACCAAAAGGTTGCCAGTTTGATTCCTGGTCAAGGCACATACCTAGGTTGTGGGGCTGGTCCCTGGTTGGAGCATGTACATAAGGCAGCTGACTAATGTTCATTTTCCTCTCTTTCTCCTCCCTCTCTTCCACTCTCTTTAAAAATAAATACACCTGGCTGGTGTAGCTCAGTGGATTGAGCCAGGGCCTGTGAACCACACGATCGCGGTTCGATTCCCAGTCAGGGCACATGCCTGGGTTGCAGGCCAGTTCCCAGCAGGGGATGCACAAGAGACAACCACACATTGATATTTCTCTCCCGCTCTCCTTCCCTTCCTTTCCCTTTCCTTCCCTTCCCTTCCCTTCCCTTCCCTTCCCTTCCCTTCTAAAGACAAATAAATAAAATCTTTAAATAAATAAATATGTATATGTGTACATATATACATACCTATATAGAACTAGGGTTTTTTTTTAATTTCAAGTTCAGAGGGCATTTAGAATAGTAAAAACCAGTGGAACTCAGATGGTAAAGGCAAAAAAGGGATACAGATAATAAATACATTCATGTTTTAAAAATGGCATAATAAAAGAATAAAGCATAAGTAAAAAATTAGTCTGAGAAAAATCACTTAGTGAAAAAGGTTATTCTTAATGTATTATAATGCAGCTGTATAATTTTTTTCTCAATAACATTAGAAGGAGTCTTAAATAGGATGGGTTGATTATCTTTTGGTTGGACATTTTTAATATACAAAAGTAATTTATTATGGAAATGGTGATAATTTTTTTAATTTATTGATTTTAGAGAAATATTGATTAATTGTTCAACTTATTTTTACATTCATTGGTTGATTCTTGTATGTGCCCTGATTGGGAATCAAACCTGCAACCTTGGCATATTAGCATAACACTCTAACCAACTGAGCTACCCAGCCAGGGTCAAAGTAGTGATAGTTTTAAAATAAAGATTATAATAGGTTTTGTTCATTATTATGTATCATTGGTTGTTTTTAGAAAGTCTGGGAAAACTTTATTGCACATATCTTTCACATGCAGAGATGAGGTATTACAATCTTTAGAGATGACTTATCTGTACTTGTATAATCTTGGGATTTAAAAAAATAATTTTAATTACAGTCTCCTTTTTCAAAGTTGAGTTTCAATTCAACAGTTTATGTCTTAATAAATGGTAGTTTGTTAATCAGTCAAGGATACAAATCCAAGTAAAGGATAAAGCTATACAACAGCACACAAGCATGATGCACTTGGGGACCTAGGCAGAGATCTAGATGGTTAGAACAGTGGGTGATGATAGAGGAGAAAGACTAAAGCGTAAAAACATTTAGACCAAAGTGTAAGAGGCTTTGTGTGCTACACCAAAGAGCTTGAGCTTTCTCTTATAGGACATGAGCAACTTATATAGAAAAATCAGTTATATTTTTGAATTTAAAAAAAATCCTCATCAAAGGGTACATTTATTGGTTTTTAGAGGGAGAGAAGGATGGGGGTGAGGGTAAGAGAGAAACATCAATTGGTTGCCTCCAACTGGGCATTGAACCTGCAGTGTTGTAGTGTATGGAATGATATTTCAACCAACTGAACCACTCATCCAGGAAAACGATATTTTGATACAGAAAAACTATTATGACATTGGTGTGTGCAGTGAATTAGAAGGGACTTACTCTGAATGGGTTCAAAGCCAGTAGTAGTAAAAAAAAAAAGTGTGAGATATAACTTACAAACTAAGAATGGTAATAGGGGCCATTAAGAAGATGCTCTACTCAAAATCTAGTAATTTAAAGGGATGGATTAAGGATGTTTTCCATGTTGTTGGTAAGTATTGGTACCTAGTATAGTAAATACAAGACAAGCAGCAAGAAGTTTGCCTGGGAAAAATTGAGTTAAGGTTTTAGCATTGAGTTGAGGTGTACCCATGGCATATTATTTTATTATATTAAATTATTTGCCAATCTTGACCTCTTTTCTGTTCTCCAGAGTTCAGATATTCAATTGACTACTTGATATCTTCAATTAGATGTCAATTAAGGCATCTCAGACTTCACATTTTTCATATGAAAAACTTTTTTAGTTGCCCAGGCTAAAAACCTCTGATTCATCCTTCTCTTTTTTCTCTGATTCATCCCTTTTTCTCCTACTTCCAAACTACCAGCAAGTTCCATTTTTGTTCCTTGGAGAACACAGAATCTAACCTCTTTAATAACTTCACTGCTATCACTATCGTCTCTTCTCCGAATTATCGCCATAGCTTTCAAATTAATACTTTCACTTCTTACCTTTTTAGTCGGTGAGCATCTTAAATTAGATTATGTCACTCTGTTCATTGTAAATACCATTTTTTCTAATCAAAATATCATTCCAAGTGGGCTTCTACCTCAGAACCTGCTGCTACTTCCTCCTTCTTAGAATGTCCTCCTATAATATAGTATGACTGTCGCTTTATTTCTTGCTGTAAATGTCACCTCATCAAAGAGACTCCTTTATCAACTCACCTGTTTGAAATAACACCTTTCTAATTATTCTCTGTCCTTTTACCCTGCTTTATTTTTCTTCACAGATGTACATCTGCAACCTAACTTCACTTTATAAAGTACCTGACATATAGTAGACATTCAGTACATACTGGATGGATGGACTGATAAAAAAAAATCCTGAACAGATAGTTGGGTACATGCATATGATTTATAAGAGATCTTAACTGAGATATAAGTGTATTGTGTGTATATGATTATTTTTAACTCATTTGTTTATTCATTATTTAGTAAACATTTACTTATTGATCCCTTTTACTTTGTATCAGGTTCTCATCCCCAAAATACAGATACAAGATGAAAAATCAGTATCTTTACCTTTAATAAGTTTATATTCTTCTCTACTAAGACTGTAAATGCCTTGTGGTGTGTACTACTTATTAAATAGCCAGCCATAGAAGCCATAGGACAACATGAGATCATTCATGAATTTCAGGATTATTTTTTGCATTTTACATTTTTTTTATTTAGGATGTTGACCTCTTTGAAGATAAGAACTAGAGTAGTATCCTGTTACTTTTTGAATTTTCTCCACTCTTACTCTCTCAGCCGAGCACAGTGCTTAATAAATTCTTTTAAATTAATGAACATCTATATAATTTATTAAATTTTAAAACTAATACTAATGGTATAGACAACCTAGTTATGTTAGAAAAGGAAAGAGTTTGGTAGAAGAGTAATCTGTTTTAAGGTTTGGTAAATTTTAGATGAAGAGAGCATCTCCAAGTTGAAGTGTTCAGTGTACATTTGTACCTAATACATTAGAGTTCAGAGAGCTGGTCAAAGCAGTAGATAGACATTTGAGACTTAATTACATATGATTGATTTTTAAAAATTTTTTTTAAGATTTTATTTATTTATCTTTAGAGGGGAAGGGAAGGAGAGAGGGAGAGAAACATCAATGTATGGTTGCCTCTCATGTATCCCCTGCTGGGAACTGGCCTGCAACCCAGGCATGTGTCCTGACTGGGAATTGAACCATGACCCTGTGATTCACAGGCCTGCACTCAATCCACTGAGCTACACCAGGCATGGCCTAAAGACATTTTTATCAAGAGATAATATACCTAGGGAAACATTCACATTCTTAAGAACAAAAAGAATAATCAGAAAAGGTTTAAAAAAAAAAACCAAAACAGTATGGTGAGGTAGAAATTAAATCATCAGTATAGATAGGATAATAAAATATCTACAATATTCTCATTTTTCATTTAACTAGTTTGTTATACGCAGCCCATTTTTCAAAAATTAAACTTTTGATTTTTATTTGAACTTGAAATGTTTTAGATAATTTTATTTTCCAACATTGAAAGAACATTTTCTATGAAGAAAAATAAAAGCAATTTTAATTTTATTAGGAGTTGATATAGAAGCAGCTCGAAAGGAAGAAGAACGGATAATGCTAAGAGATGCAAGACAATGGCTAAATAGTGGTCATATAAATGATGTCCGGCATGCAAAGTCTGGAGGTACAGCACTTCATGTTGCAGCTGCTAAAGGCTATACAGAAGTTTTAAAGTAAGTAGTGCTTTTCACAGTGGTTTTCCTACTTTGGTTTGTTTCCTTTATTTCAGTGTTCCTTTTCTTAAGATAACTGCAAACATTTCAAAACAGCTTATAAAATCATATTTAATGTTCATTTAGAGAAATAAAAACTACCTTGACTGTTTATTATTGATTTGTTTCTAAAGTTCTTTCACTTAAATTTTTATTATTTTACTCTTGTGTTCTTTAGTTGCAGTTTTCTAATAAGTTAGTAAATGTCAGACAACCATTATATGTTTCCTTCTGAGCTAGTAAATTATCACGCATTCATTTTGAGGTTCCTGGATTGGTGAACTTCGGTTTCTGAGACTACGAACAGTGTCATATAGTAACATATTTCTGTTTATGTATTTTGAGAGCTTAATTCTCAGAATTCTAAGAGCTTGGTTTATATTGAATATTTATTTAAATGTAATTTATCTAAAATACAGTGTCTTTTTACTACATGAAAGAACACCAGCCCTCAAATGCTGTTACATTAGTGTAAGAGAAAATGTCAAGCTGTAAGCAGCTTAGCTATATGTTATACGTTTCCTTGAAACAAAGCTTCTTTATGTCACAATAATTTTTTTTATGTATGCAATGCAAAGGTGTTGGCAACTATGTGAAAAAAATTCAGAGCATAACTTTTGTTATGTGTGTATGAAAGGAAGTAAGACTGGTCCTAGCAAAAATCTATTATACCCTTTATATTGCTTTTGTTCCTTTTAGGTTTGTAATGTCATATTCTTCTTATTCTCTTTCCTTGGTAAAAACAGTGAAGCAGTTTAAATATATCAGCAATTCCCAAATTGTCTGGTTTTTTCAATCCCTACGCCAATAACTTAAGCCTTCTTTCTCTTAGAGTAGTACAGTTAACTTCTAATTAGTTTCCTTGTCCCCCGTCTGTTTCTCTCTAATTCAGAACTTTTCGAACTTCAGTGTGGCAAGTTGCCAACAGCATTTTTTAAAGAAAGAATTGTAAATATCAAGAGTATTGCATATGGTGAAGATAAATATGATCTGTTAAAACTCTTATTTCTATAAACACCTATGAGTACTGGATTACACTGTAAAATAGATTATACACTGCTTGCAAAATAGTCTTTGTAATTAGATTATCCAGACTCTTAAAAATCCTTTTTAAGATTCTCCATGAGGATCAGTATATATGTTAAACTTCTCAACTTACCACATAAGACTATTTATCATCTGACCACTGACTCTTCCTTTAAACTAAGTTGCTATCATTGCACGTTAGGCCTGCATTGTCTCTCTGTGTACACTTGAAGTTCTGTCACGTTGTCTTTTTATTTTTTTATAAGGTCTTTTTTAATTGTTGTTCAAATACAGTTGCCTCCATTTTTGCCCCACCCATCCCCACCTCCCACCCTCCCACCTACCCCTTTTGGTGAGGTCTTAATGCCTACTCTCGTTTCTCTCTGGATACCGATGAATGATCACCATCTCTTCAAGTTGGAGGTACATGTCTTGATCCTTGGACTCAGTTCAAGGCTTTTAAGCCTATGAAAAATAAAATGCTCAACTTCATAATAAGTGCACATAAAGCTATAATGAACTGTCATTTTTCATCTGTCTTATTAACAAAGATTAAAATATTTGACATCCTGTGTTGACATAATTGGAGAAAAAGGACTCTTACATTACTGATAGAAAAATAAATAACAGTTGAGCAAATTCTGTCAACGTAACAGTTATTCTTTGGCTTAACATACCTACCTCTGGGATTTTTTTTAACATATTCTCACTCACATAGTATATGCTAGTAGCATTGTTATATTAGGAGAATGGTCTAATAAATTATGATACATCCTTTCACTTGAATACTCTGTAGCAATTAAACACTACATACATGTATATGGAGAGAGCACTAGGACACACTGTTAAGTGTCAAAACCAAATAGAAATTGCATAATTTGTGTTTATGTAAAGTCTTTTAATTGTATTTGCTTATAAATACATGAAACTTCTCTAAGGATTCAGCCAAAATTAGTTGCTTGATTATCTATAAGGAGGGGAAACTGGTTCAAGGTCAGGAGCAGGAGAATGGCTTACCTATTAAGCCTTTATTTTTTATTTTTGAACCTTATGAATATGTTATTTATGAAAATACATAAATAAAAATATGTGCAATAAAAATAGAATCTTTTTCAAATGTATTCTCCTTGTTTGCCCCTTCCCTGCCAAACAAACAAAACCCCTTTCCATTGATTTTGTTGCTTTTCAGTTCCATATTCCCATTTCATCTACATCATAAAACCTGTCTGTGATGGTTCATTGTTGTTTTACTTGACTTTTCTCCTTCTTTATAAGATCTTTGAATATAATAAGTACTGTCTCATATTGTTTATGTGACCTGGCATATACAGAGCACTGTGTTTGGGACGGGAGGTAGAATAGGGGATAATGTACCTACTTTCCTGACTCTTTCCTTTCCACACAGGCTCCCAGGTACTTAGATTTTATGTTGTTCAGGATATTTAATACTAATTTAGTTTATATTCTCTAGTAAAGCATGTTGTTTATTATCTTATATCCCAGTGTTATTTCTGTCTCTGTTAACGGACATATTTTTATTTAAATCTCTGGATTTGTACGTGTTAGTCTGCTCTTTACAAGATTGGCAACTCTTAAAAGTTGGTTTACAGGCAGGTGACAGCCAGTGGTATGAGAATCATATAGGAGACTTAATAAAAATGTAGATTTACAGGGCCCATCTCCTAATAGGATGCTTAATCCAGTCAATCTGGAATGGAGCTGGGGGATTTTTTTTTTTAAACACTCTTCAGATAGTTCTGCTGTGGAGCCAGAATTGGGAACAGCAGCTTTAGATATTGTTAGGAAATAGGGAATCAGTTTTTAAAACATAAATAAATGAAGGGTTATGTATTAGCTATCACTACCACCTTCTGTAGGTAAAAAGAAGCCCTTCTCAAGCTCAACATCTTGGAAAGAAAGGTAAAGGTCACCAGATTTCATGAGTTGTAAAGTATTTAGTGTTTGGCCTGTGTGTGTGGGGCTGTGCTATATGCAATTTATAGACCCATTTGCTCTTTGTGAGTTTAATTTCTAGATAAAATAAAGGTTGGTATCAGTATACAGTTAGAAGGGCATGCTAACATAATTTGTGTAACTCTTTGCATTGTATTAAAATGTATTTCTGTTTTCTAGCTTTGTTGATGATTGGAATATCTGCTTTCTACTGCTACAGAAAAGTAGACCCTCTCCCTTGGAATATTTGTTTGGCTTTGTTTTGTTCCTAACAGTCAGATTGTCATTTTCCTATGGAAATTTCTCATGGCACATTGTAAAGGTTTGTGAAAGCTTTCACAAACCAGTTCCTCAAATGTAAAGCAACAGAAACACTACAAAGTATGCCTGTTTGATGTCGGAATATTTTTAGAATACATTTAGCCTGAAACGATTTATCATATGGGCACCTAAAGCCTTCCTTACAAGAAATCCATTTAACATGCAAACTGATCCAGTAATTTTTTATCTCACAATGAAAAATTATAGGTTCCTAAGAAAATTTTAATTATAGGTCATATTAACAAGACTTACTTAATGTCATACGAAACCATAAGACTTACAGTCATTAGGAATTAATTAAAGCTAAATGCATTATTATAGTAGTTATTGAAGAAGCTCTTTGCCATTGTTTTCTGAGAATTACTTTCTTTTGCCCTTTTTTGTTGATGAGGGGGATTTGAACTATGAAAAGAGAAATATATTGGAAATTTTTGTTAACTCGCATGGTATAAAGCTATTGATTATATTTGTTCATTTCTAGTTGTTAATGATCATTTATCTAACTATAATTTCTTTAGACTTTTAATACAGGCAGGCTATGATGTTAATATTAAAGATTATGATGGCTGGACACCTCTTCATGCTGCAGCTCACTGGGGTAAAGAAGAAGCATGTCGAATATTAGTGGACAATTTGTGTGATATGGACATGGTCAACAAAGTGGTAAGGCCTTTTAAATGTATTTTAAAGGTTATAACTTTTAGAAATATAACTTTAGTCTTAAAATATTAAGAGAATACACATTATATAATTGTATTTTACTATATAAAACAATATTCTGTCAGTGTATTAATTTTTATTATTAATTAATTTAAGTCTTTTCAGCTACCTGTGAGGTGGTTTTGGCCTCTGTTCAGCATAGAAAGAATTACTATTCTTTCATTAATCATTATTAACATACATATAGAATAGATCTCATTATTTCAATTGATATTACAGTATATTTTTAGGAATTAATAATAACAGTATTTTGTGTCTCTATATGTTTTCTTCGTTATAAGTTGGAATATACGTAGAAGTGTTTTTCTAATTCTTTGTTACCTGATAGTCCTCTTAGCTTGCTTATAGTAGCTTTTTAAAAAATATATTTTACTGATGATTCTATTACACTTGTCCCATTTTTTCCCTTTTTTTCCCCTCCACCCTGCATACCCCTCCCACCCACATTCCCCACCACCTTAATTCATGTCCATGGGTCATACATATAAGTTCTTTGCCTTCTACATTTCCTGTACTGTGCTTAACCTCCCCCTGTTTATTTTGTACCTACCATTTATGCTTCTTATTCCTTGTACCTTTACCCCCATTTTCTCCTCTCCCCTTTTTACTGATAACGCTCCATGTAATCTCCATTTCTGTGATTCTGTTCCTGTTCTAGCTGTTTGCTTAGTTTGTTCCTGTTTATGTTTTGGGGTGGTTTTTTTTTTTAGGTTTGGTTGTTCATAGTTGTGAGTTTGTTGTCATTTTACTGTTCATAGTTTTGACCTTCTTTTTCTTAGATAAGTCCCTTTCACATTTCATCTAAGGGCTTGGTGATGATGAACTTCTTTAACTTGACCTTATCTGGGAAGCACTTTATCTGCCCTTCCATTCTAAATGACACCTTTGCTGGATAGAGTAATGTTGGATGTAGGTCCTTGCCTTTCAGGACTTGGAATACTTCTTCCTAGCCCCTTCCTTTTCTTCCACGTCCCCTTTTTAAAAAATTATTTATTTTTAGAGGAAAAGGGAAGGAGAAAGGAAGAGAAATATAAATGTATGGTTGCCTCTCGTGCATCCCCTACTGGGAACTGGCCTACAACCCAAGCATGTGCCCTGACTGGGAATCGAACCATGAGCCTTTGGTTCTCAGGCCCACACTCAAATCCACTGAACTACACCAGCCAGGGCTCCAGCCCCTTCTTGCCTGAAAGGTTTCTTTTGAGAAATCAGCTGATAGTCTTATGGGTACTCCTTTGTAGGTAATTGTCTCCATTTCTCTTACTGCTTTTAAGGTTCCCTCCTTATCATTGATCTTGGTTAATGTAATTATGTGCCTTAGTGTCTGCTTCCTTTTGTCCAACTTGTTTGGAATTCTCTGAACTTCCTGGACTTCCTGGAAGTCTATTTCCTTTTCCAGATTGGGGAAGTTCTCCTTCATTATATTTTCAAATAAGTTTTCAATTTCTTGCTCTTTTTCTTCTCCTTTTGGCACTGCTGTGATTTGAATGTTGGAATGTTTAAAGTTATCCTGAAGGTTCCTAAGCCTATCCTATTTTTTTTGAATTCTTGTTTCTTCATTCTGTTCTAGTTGAATGTTTACTTCTTCCTTCCAGTCCAAATCATTGATTCGAGTCCCAATTTCCTTCCTGTCACTGTTGGTTCTCTGTACATTTTCTTTTATTTCACTCTTCATATCCTTCACTTTTCCCTCCATTTTGTGACCATACTTGTCCATTTCTGTGAGCATCCTGATTACCAGTGTTTTGAACTGTGCATCTGATAGGTTGGCTATCTCTTCAGTGTATAGTTCTCTGTTTGTTGGAGTTTTGGTCTATTCTTTCATTTGGGCCTTTTTTTTTTTTTTTTTTTTTTTTTTTGTCTCAGTGCATCTCTTACGTAGTAAGGGGCAGAGTCTTAGATATTTGCCAGGGCAGGGCAAGCCATCTCAGTGTTGTGTTGCTGTACATGGAGGAGGTGTATGAGAAGAAAAAATGCTGCTTGCTCAGCTCTCCACCAGCTTTCAGTCACTTCCCCCACTACCCACAAGCAAATTGGACCCTTCTAGTGCTGGTTCCCGGGTGGGTGGGTTTGTGTATGTCCTAGGACCCTGTGGGTCTCTCCAACAGACTCTCCTGTGAGGCTGAGAGTCTCCTGTAGCCTCAACTGCCACAGATTTTTTCAGTCAGAGGTTTTGAGGCTTTATTTCCCTGCACCAGATCCCTGGGTTGTGCAGTCTGTCTTGCTCCCCAGTTGTTCATCCTGGCCTATCCACACACAGATGTGGGACCACCCCAGTCCTCTAGCGGCTGCCTTGCTTCGAGTCTTCTCCACCCCAGCTGCCTGTCTCTGCCACTCCACCCAGTCTGGATGAATGTTTCTTCTCTCATTCTTGGTCGTTGGACTTCATACAGTTCGATTTTTTGTCAGTTCCAGTTGTTTTTTGTTTTTAAATTTGTTGTCCTTCTTTTGGTTGTGCAAGGAGGTGCAGTGTGTCTACATACACCTCCATTTTGGCTGGAAGTCTAGAGTAGATTTTTAAGTGACATGGATAGTCACTTAAACAAATGGAGGTTTCATATCTGGTTAAAATGGTAAAAATCATGAAGTCTTATGCCAAATTGATGCAACATCTAGTCTCCTAGTTTCACAATTGAGAAAAGTTTAGTGAGGTATCTACTTACTCCAATATTAGTTACCCAGCTAGGTAGGTAGAGGGAACAAATGTCATATAAGTGCTTTTTGTAAAAACATGAATGTATTCAAGTTATCAGATTCCTTATTAGATTTTTCTCCTCTGCTCCCTTTCAGGTGCCATCAGTCAGCTACCAGTGTCACCAATATTCTTACTTGTTCCCTCCCACTCAATGTCCATAGATGATAAGGATCATTTACCAGCAGTTGCTGAGCTCTAAATATGTTTCTTCTAGTGAGCTAAATTATTCTTGACTTCCATTGAATATCCTTTATCTATCTTACTTCATAGGCTAATGTAGTAAATTACTCAGCATAGGATCCTGAAGTGATCTCATCTTTATTCAAATGGGAACATCTTAATTGTTTTATGCCATTAAGTATGGATGCTGGTGCTGGTTATTCTAGTAACTGCAATTTCTATTTGGGATTTGCAAAGGGAAGAGATGTACCGCTTGCCTAGATTTTCCCACAAGTGTTTGGAGGTTGAGGGTAGTAGTGTATGTCCTAGTTGCTGACATAGATAAAAAAAAACCCTGAAATTCTTTGTTTTTTCTGGAGTATTTCATAATACATATTTATAAATGTATTTTAAGTAAGAAATATGCAGGCAAGAAAATCATAGGAAATGGTAAAATTTTTCAGAAAGTCAGGATAAAAATGTTTCAGGTGATCCATTTGTAAGTATAGGGTTGCTCTTATAAATAATTGTCTTCAAGCTAAATTTATATCAAAACTTCTGATAACTTTTAAATTTTCTGTTTTGTAGTCAGCATTAGAAGACAGGTAAATATTTAATTTTAAGTTAAACGCCAGTTCATTTTAGCTGGGCAATTTATATTCCTCTCCTGTGTAGAAATTCCTCCCAGCTGCCGGGATTTTTCTGAACAAATTAGTGAATGGATTATCTGTGTACCTTCTGATCTCTGTTTTGCATTCCTGTCTCCCAGATTATACCTCCTACAAGCCACTTGTCCACTGATATAGGCAGTGCTGATAGATTGGTTCAATTCAGTGATAGTGGCCTCCAGATAAAGGGCCAGAAGAAACTTATTTACTTGAACTGGCTTTCCAAAGAGATTATATCATGTCCTACTTTAAATGTGTTGTTTTGCTAGTAAAACATACACAGTGTATAGAATGTATGAAAAAAATTATTTTATCTTGCAACCTGTTCTATCATTGTCCAACTCCTATGTCATACAGTTCATAATTATGCTCTAGGGAAAAAATACATATAAAATTTTTGCTTTATCTTTTCTCTTTCTATATTACTATATTAGCAGTTCCTTGGGTCTCCTTATCTATTTATTTATTTATGTATGTATGTATGTATGCACAATTCCTCCTATTGTGCATAGGCCCAATTTATTTTCTTTTAATTTCTTTGTTTTTTTTATTGTTTAATTACAGTTGTCCCCATTTTTCCCTATTACTCTCCTGTGCCCTGCTCATTTTATCACTTTAGTGCATCTTTATATGATTTTCAGAGGATTGTGCCTCAAAATTCTTTAGAAATTTTTAGTTTTCAACTTGTTTTGGGACAGTGCTATCCTTTTAACAACTGTATAAAGTATCTGAGTTTTGCAGATTCAGGAACATGATCAAAAAGTCAGGTGATTTTCGTAAAGCCTTGATGATTGTTTCTATTTAGTCTGCTAAGTTCTTCTGCAACTTTCCATAGTTTTTGCATTCTCATATGTTTTATTTTTCCTGATACTAACTCATAAGTTGTAAAAGTGTGATTTTTAAATTTTTATCAAAATGAAAATTTTCAAGACATCTTTTAATAGCAAGGGACTATATAGTATACATAGGATTCCAGAGGCTCTTAGGACAAATATACCCAAATACAACTTGTTTTTAGAATTATATTTCTAAATGGAAGACATTTTTATAAGACTTTTAATTTTATAGTTTTGCCCATGTGACTTAGGCTGTCTCTCTTTTCATTGGCTGCATTTTAAAGTAACATATCATACTTCATGCTTAATCAGTGTAAGGTAGTCTTAATTGTGTAAGCCTGCCTATATATATTTGTTGTCATTTAATACTTTCTACAAAATTTATAAATTGAAATTTTTTGCTACACTTATTAAAATGATAGCAGAAATGTAGTTAAGATGCCTTCAAAGTTTAGGTAAATTCTCTACTAATAGAAAACATAATTTGGAGAAATATATGATATAGAAAATGCAATAAATTATATCCTAGAAACCTTGAAAATTTTTCTGTATAAAAGTAGGGAAAGCCCTGGCTGGTGTAGCTCAGTGGATTGAGTACGGGCCTGCGAATCAGACGATCGCGGTTCCATTCCCAGTCAGGGCACATGCCTGGGTTGCAGGCCAGTTCCCGGCAGGGGACTCAGGAGAGGCAACCATACATTGATATTTCTCTTCCTCTCTCCTTCCCTTCCCCTCTAAAGATAAATAAATAAATATTTTTAAAAAATACATAAATAAAAGTAGGGAAAATGTTCTCAGGTTACAGTATTTCAAATTTTTAGCCTCATTTCTTTAACTTAATTGCAAACTCTAAAGCACATTTGCTGTCATTTTAACTTATAAATTGTGTGGTACAGATTTTAAATAGAAAGGTTTTTATTTTGCTTAGCTAATTAAAAGAACTGTTCTACTAGAAAGTACCTAAATAGTAGCTTTTAAAAAATATTTACTAAGGTGCCTTTGTAGTTGGAATTATTTCTAAATCCAGTATTACAATCATTAGTAGGCAATTTTTTGGCTTCACAGCTGTCATTTTAAAGACTGGAGTGAATAACAAAATTGATGCTGTTACTCTGTCTGGGCCTTTTCTTATTTTCTGTAAAAACAATGGAGTAAAAGACACATAAATTCTATTCCCATTCCCCCTCTATTACCTGCATGACCTTGGGCAAATAGCATATACTCAGATCCTAGGTTTTCTCATCTGCACAATGGGAATCATAATAATGATTGCCCTGACTACTTCACTGGTTGTTGTAAAGATGAAGAGAGATCATACCTGCAAAAGCAATTCAGTCAGAATAAGTGAGGAAGGAACTGTGTATTTAAACAATGGCACTAGAATGACTCTAGTAATTTACAGATGTTTTGAACTGATTTTTAAGTAGTAATTTTTTAAGATAGTTTTTGTGATTGATAGAGTTTTTATTTTTCTTTTACCTCAGCATTGTGCCCTCCTCAGTAGTTTCCTGGTTGCTTTGAGTGACTGTATATGTGCCCTACTTCATTAATACCCCATTAATGAAGCGTAGTAACCTTGGTTAGCTTCATAACTGTCCCATTGATTGTTTAAAAAGCATGGTTTACAGATTTTCTTGTAAATAATGCTACAGTGACCATAGGAGTGCTTATGTTCTTTCAAATTAGTGTTTTAGGTTCCTGCATATATATTCCCAGAAGTGGGATCACTGGTTCAAAAGGCAGGTCCATTTTTAATTTTTTGAGGTATCTCCATACTGCTTTCCACAGTGGCTGCACCAATCTGCATTCCCACTAACAGTGCAAAAGGGTTCCCCTTTTTCCTCATCCTCACCAGTACTTGTTGTTTGTTGATTTATTGGTGATAGCCATTCTGACAGGTGAGATATCTCATTGTGGTTTTAATTTGCATTTCTCTGATGATTAATTGAGTGTCTTATCCCTCTGTCTATTGGCCCTCTGTATGTCCTGTTTGGAAAAGTGTCTATTCAGGTCCTTTGCACAGTTTTTAATTGGTTGGTTGGTTGGTTTGTTTGTTTGTTTTGGTGTTGAGTTCTATAAGTTCTTTATAAATTTTAGATATCACCCCCTTATCAGATGTATTGGGAATATGTTCTCCTATTCTGTGGGTTGCCTTTTTTATTTCATTGATGTTTTCCTTTGCTGTGTAAAAAACTTTATAGTTTGATGTAGTCCCATTTGTTTATTTTTTCTTTTGTTTCCCTTGCCTGGGGAGAGATATCTTATAAAATATGCCTTCAAGCAATGTCCTTGATTTTGTTGCCTATGATTTCTTCTAGGATTTTGTGGTTTGGGGTCTAACATTTAAGTCAGCAGCTATTTTAAATATTCTTTCCCACATAAAATAACAATAGATTGACGGGTATTCATCTGCATTAATTTTTGAAACTAAGCCATACCTGTGGCAGACTGGACTTTAACCATTTTAGATGTATATTTTTCATTTTATTACTCTAAGAATTTAGTTAATTTTTATAGCAGTATCAAAAAGTAATGAGGCCTCCAAAGATTAAACATGACGTTACCACATAACCCAGTAATTTTACTTATAAGGTCTTCAAAAGAAAATGAAAACAGATGTCCAAACAAAAACTTACAGACAAAGGTTCATGGCAGTATTATTCATTATATATACCAAAAAGCAGAAAAGAAAAACAAATGTTCATCAACTCATAAATAGATTAGCAAATGTGGTGTGTCATGCAATGGAATATTATTCAGCAACAAAAAGGAATGGAGTAATGATACATGGTACAACATGGATGAACCTTGAAAGTATTATGCAAAGTGAGAAAAGCTAGTCACAAAGGATCACATATTATATGATTCCATTTGTATGAGATGCCCAGAATAGGTAAATCCATAGTAACAGAAAATATATTTGTGGTTGCCTTGGTCTGGGGGGGATGGGTAAGTGAGGAGATGAATGCTAATTAGATATGTTGTGTGTGTGTGTGTGTGATGAAAATATTCTAAAGTTGTTTATATTGAGAGTTGTAAAACTTTGTGAATATACATAAAAAAACATTGACTTGTGTACTTTAAAATGGGTGATTTGTATAGTATATGAATTTTATCTAAATAAAGTTGTTACCAAAAAAGAAAGATCTATCAACTTCTCTCTCACACTGATTTCTCATACATATCATTCAAGTTATGTGTAGTATGTTTTCTAACTAACATAAAAATGTTATCTTTTTTCTAATTAATCATACAGAATCACCAAAGGCATTTTATAGTGTAATTGAGTTTTTACTATCACTATCCCCCTTGTTTCTTACCTAGGGCCAGACAGCCTTTGATGTAGCAGATGAAGATATTTTAGGATATTTAGAAGAGTTGCAAAAGAAACAAAATCTGGTATGTTTGATGACTATCTAAAAATTATATACATTAGTGAATTAATTTTCTTAGTAGCTTTGAGTTTCAGACAGGCTAAAAGTATTCTTAAGGTGTTTTGTACTTTCCAAACCATAAAACTAAAATGACAGTGAAAGAGAATAATTACCTGTATATTGTTTATCCCCATTTTTTAAAAGATTTTATTTATTTATTTATTTTTAGAGAGAGGGAAAGGGAGGGAGAAAAGCATCGGTATGTGGTTGCCTCTTGTACACCCGCAACTGGAGACCCGGCCTGCAACCCAGGCATGTGCCCTGACTAGGAATCGAACCAGCGCCCATTGGTTTGTAAACCCGTGCTCAATCCACTGAGCAACACCAGCCAGGGCTGATCCCCATTTTTTTATCCACCCTTCACAAAATGAATAATTCTATAATGTATATGTCCCAAAGAATAACATGTTCTTTTATGTTTATAGAAAAGTTTACTTAGGCCCTGGTGGGTGTGGCTCAGTTGATTGAGTGTCATCTTACAAACCTAAAGATTGCAGTTTCAGTTCCTGGTCAGGGGCAGATGCCTGGGTTGCAGGTTTGGTCCCCAGTGGGGCCACGTACAAGAGATAGCCTATGGATGTTTCTCTCTCTCTCTTTCACCTATCCTTTCCCACTCCCCAGTATCAGTAAAAGAAAGTTTTCTTAGAAGGTAGAAGCTGAAAATCTCAGATTCCTCAGATAACAGACCCTGAACAAGCAAGAAGTGATGTAACTAGGAGACAGATTTTGAAGTAAAGTATCGTCAGACCTCCTAAGTTGTGGTTGGACCCTGAGTTTTTAGTGAGCAAAAGTTGAGAGGGATCTAAAATAATCCACCTTAGTCCTTCATGGAGTTTTTTAACTATCTTAACTTTCTTATCCTTTATCCAAGCCCCTTTCTTTTCATGTACAACTTAAATGTTTTCTTTGTTTTATTTTATTCAGTATTTGTTGTTTTAAATTTTGTATTTTACTAATTAATATTATTTTAATAGTATTCTTATTTTCCCTTCCATAACCTTTATAAAGCTCCATAGTGAAAAACGGGAGAAGAAATCTCCACTAATTGAATCAACAGCCAATATGGACAATAATCAGTCACAGAAGACCTTTAAAAAGTAAGTAAAATATTAAAGTAGGCTTTGTTATTGTTATGAATGAGTTGGCATGATGGCCACAGTTGTGATTGTTAGATTTTGTAGATCTGGACAAAATTAATGTATTTTGACCTGTTGTATTTATAATCATTTGAAAGTTATTTTCCTTTCACAGCAAAGAGACATTAATTATTGAGCCAGAGAAAAATGCATCCCGCATTGAATCTCTGGAACAAGAAAAGGTTGATGAAGAAGAAGAAGGAAAGAAAGATGAATCTAGCTGCTCTAGTGAAGAGGATGAGGAAGATGACTCAGAATCAGAAGCTGAAACAGGTAAAATTTGAAGGATAAAGGATTTTTAGTGATTGTTGGTTCATTGTAAGGTTAGATGAGATCAAACTTTAATTTTGAACTTTTAAGACTGATTTGCTACTTGTCTACCAAGCCAGGAAATTATCTTTCAGTCAGTATAGTTGTGATTTTATTGTTCTCTAATTAATTAAAGGCTCTTGTTCAACTCTCTTTTTTTTTTCTTTTCTTTTTTTTATCCAACTGACCTCTTTAGGTTTGAAGGTGGAAGTCTCCCTTGGGATGGTGTAGATAGGATGTAAATAGGTTTTGCAGCTATTCAAGAATGTTCCTACTATTTTTCTGAGGCCCAAAAGTTCAGAAGTAGGTCCCAGCAGCATCCCAAACACTGTATTTTTTGGACTGTAAGACACACACACACACACACACACACACACACACACACAAATTTGGGAGGAATAATGGTGGCTAATGCTGCTGTTGAGCTCTGTTTACATTTACATTGGTGAAATAATATGTTATTTATGTTACTAAATATTTTACCACATTTTTTGCTTCAGAATATTTTTATTTTACTCCTCTAAAACCTAGGTGCATTTTATAGTCTGAAAAATACGGTATATTCCCTCTAGAAACAACAGTAACAATTTTGAATCATTTTATTTTTACTCAGCAAAATATTTCATATCAGAAAATTTGAGAAGCTAAAGTTTGCCAAATAAATATCAAGAAACACACTGATAACTCTTGTTAACCATTAAAAACAAAATGTTGCTAACATACAGGTTACCTTTGTTGCCAAGAGATATGTTTGGCATTCCTTTTTTTTTTTTGAAGCTTGATAATCATATAAGTAAACTACTTTTCAGTAATACGCAGAGTTTTTTGGTACATACATATGTGTGTATGTGTATATAAATACCTCAATTCTAGTTACTTGGGGCTTTAATTTTTTTATTTACTGCTGTCACATTACTGGTCAAGTGATTCAGTATATCTTTTGCCTTGGTGACAGTAATATGGGTAAAATTGGAAACTAAAGCAACAGGTAGTCATTGGGTATATGTCATTTATTTCTATAATGTGCTAATTAAATATTTAATTATTAAAAGCAAGCTATATGAGAATGCAGTATTAAAGGACACAGACTGATTCATGCATATAATTGTAGATGTAGGTAATTTGTTTAATTTCAGATTTCTTTGTAAAATCAGGGCAATAGTACCTGCTCTATATTGGTACTATATAGCGATCAATTGCTTTATAATATGTTGGCTTTCATATAATAATTGTATAAATTTTTACATTAATGATTTACATATGATCAATATACATGCTTACCTAATGTCACTTTAGTTAAATTTGTGCTATTTTCTATGTTCAAGTTGAAATGATATTATGAAATTTAAATTGTCTCAGATACTTTTGCAAGTATTTAAAGTTATTTCTATATAGTTAATCTTGTACAACATGCCTTGGCCCCCAATCAGTAGTAAAAATATGTGATTATGAATTAAAGTATATTCAGATATGTACAAGAAAGCCAAGACTAGCACCCAGATCTGCTAATGCATATGTGTCAGGTCTTTTACTACTTTTGTGTTATAGTTCAAGAACTGGAAATCCAGGCGTCTCACAGAGATTTCTGAGATACTGTTCTCTGAGCCCTTTCTATATAATTCACTGTTCAATGGTAGGCACTGGGGAACTATTTAAAACGAAACTCTTCAGATTTAGGCCTGTCTTGCCACTGACTAGCGATTTTCCTGACTTCTTTTGGTTGAAATTTCCTTGCTTGTAAAATAAATAGAAGTAGATACCGTCAAATTTTATTGTATTAGTTCCCTGTTTGGGGTTTAGGCATACCAGCCACTCTCTGCTTAGTTTCTTACTGAGCTAACTTTAAATGTTCCTCTGAAGCATTGTACTATGATAATTTTGTTCTTCCTGTTGCTAATAGTTAGTTGTGCCAGGAAAATTTGACTCTGTCTCAAGAATTAATCCATGTAAATGCTGTGGGGTTTCTTCTCTCTCACTCTTTTAATATCAACAAGGCTTTATCATACTTTATTTGGCAAGCTTAAGAAGGCAGCCATTTCCCTGTAGAGCCACAGCTTGATTTGATGGTTTCTAAACTTTTCTTTTTTCTATGGCTATTTCCTTGGGAACTCTTTGACATAAAATGACTATTTTACTGAACTTTCTTTTATAAATTATTTAGTAGACTAGTTTTTGTTTTACCAAGCCTGTTTTTAAGCAGTGTTCTTTTCATAAATTAGATGAAAATAAGAACTTAACCAAAAGTATAATATCCTTTCAGATAATTTATAAATTTGAGAGGTTAGTTGAGGGAATGAGAACATGAGGCATAGTTTTGCTTTTAGGTCTTTTTCCTCTAGAACTTGGAAATTTTTCGTTCTTCATTAAAATCAAGTAGATAGAAGGGCTTCGGCAATATTAATAATATTTATTTAAGTTGGATAGTGGGCACCTGGTGTTTCTTTCATTCTTAAACCAAACGTAAATGTTTACATACATACATACATACACATTTTTTGGTGTGTAGATTTAATTGATATAAAACAATTTTTTAAAGATTTTGTTTGTTTATTTTTTAGAGAGGGGAAGGGAGGAAGAAAGAAGGAGCAAAACACCAACATGTGTTTCCTTCTAGCATGCCCCTAGGTGTGTGAGGTCCTGGCCCATACACCTAGGCGTGTGCCCTAGATGGGGAAGCGAACCAGCAACCAGCAACCCTTTCGTTCTCAAACCCACTCTCAATTCACTGAACCACACCAGCCAGGTCTAAAACAAATTTTTAAACCAAAAGAAAATAGGGAGAAAAGAAAAAATAATAATAAAATGAGTGAAAAACTATTGAATTTTATCTTTATTATTTATTTCTTCTACTACACTGTAAGTGCTGTGCAGTTAATATATTGTGTCTTTTCATTGACTGATATGTACCCAGTACCTAGGACAATACTTGAAGTATGGAGACAATAAATATTTGATGGGTTATTCCCTCTATTTAATTGGATTATTTTTCAGGAAGATGGTCTAATTAGGTTATACATGATTTGTATTTAACTGTGGTAATAAGCTTAGCTGCCACTGAAGGAAAAAAAGGTATTATTTAACAGTGACAAAGTTTATTAGACTGAGTGTAGCTGATTCAGTTTATTTGGAAACCTAAGATTATAGTGATTTTTAAATGTGATGCACTGGTGTTGTCCTTTGTTATCATTTGAGATATGCTTTTTACCTTATTACATCTTACAGATGTTTTCATAGTCACAAATAGAACCGAATCATTGCAAATTTAGGTTGTTGGTGGGATGTTTATACTTACCCTAAAGATAAGGCTTTTTAAATATAAAAAGTATAAAAAGTCTTCTTATAAAGTATAACACCATACAGTAATGATAAGGAGGAGATTTCTTTGGGAAACTGATGGTCTAAAGGGAGAGAGATAGTATAATGAAAATATCTCATAAGGCTTTAAAGCATTGTACTTAATCCCCAAAGTATAGAAGGATACCTGTCCTGTCCTATTTTGAAACCAAAGGTATGTTTAAAACTAGATAAAATGGCCTTTGACCATTTGGAAAATAAGCTTTTCTAGTTCCTTTATAAACTATAGTTAAAGATTTAAATTGTATGTGATCATTTTGGTAAAAGCCAGTCTGACTAATATGTTGAGACATAGTGTTTGAAATTTTTTGTAGCATCAGATTAATATTTCTAATATTTACAGAAATCTTTTTCTCAGTGATTAACCATTTGGAAATTGTCTTGATACATTGTGAAAAGATATTCAACCTGATATTATGCCCATTTAACTGTAGACTTTATAGGGGTGAAAAGGCATGCTTTTTATGATATTGAAGCATACTTTTTGTCAGTAAGCTGATTATTGGCAAAAAGCACTTTTACATTTCTTTGAATAAAGAGCATCCATCAGTTTTAGGTATATGTTGATCTATTAGAAAATTGCACAGTTCTTACAGTGTTTTAGTACATTGTATTTATGCATTCAAGTCTTAGATATAAATTTAAAAGATTTTTAAAATTTTTATAGTGTTAAAAGTGCAACCGTCAGATTCTATTTGTGCTTTTTATTGTTTGAAGCTTTGTCGTGTTTCTTCATATAGTCTTACATACTTTAGCAAACATACCGAGACATTTCTAGAAATTCCTTTAAAAATTCACTTGTTTAAAGGGACAATAATAGTGAGAGAAGTCTTTGAATTAACAAAAGCTTAAACAAAAATAGAATATAAAATGGTATTTTCCCAGTCTTTGAAACCAAATTCATATGGAATTTTGACTCTTAATGTTCTTTTTTTTTATTAAAATAGATAAAACAAAACCTCTGGCTTCTGTAACTAATGCCAATACTTCTAGTACACAAGCAGCTCCTGTGGCTGTTACAACACCTACTGTGTCATCTGGTCAGGCCACACCCACATCACCCATAAAAAAGGTAAGCCAAAATTGTGTTTGCTAAAAATACGTATATTCTGTCTAAGTATCATTTGGGCAAAAGCCTTAAGACAATTCTAAATTTTTAGTTTTTCTAAAAAATTAAAGTTTTAGAATAAGAATATTCTGAAATTTGACTGAGCTCCTCTGAACCATATTACATTTTTTAATGCTTTTGCAGTTGATGTTATAGTTGACAGTTATCAGAAATAAATGGCAGAAAGATTAACATTTTAGTATGAAAATGAATAATCACAGTGGTTTTTATTTCAGTTGAAACTTTTGAGAAACACAGATCTTTCTTTTAATCTTTTATCTCTGTAAAGTAAAAGTGCATTTTGATAATTTTACATGAGTATTAAGCACAAAAAGTACTACCACAAGTCAAAGAGAAAACTAGAATCTAGATTTTCTAGCTCAATACAAGTGCCAAGCATGCAAGTATGGCATCCCAGTAAGAAGAGCGTGGTCTTTGATGACAAACCAAGGATTAGCTCCTGACCCCACCTGTTGTAAGTTTATTCCTGGAGTGAGTTGGCATCTTCCTTATCTAACAAAAAGAAAAAAAGGTGAAAACAATAAATAAAGAAAGTCAGTCAATATTGCTAAACTCTGGTTGAGAGAGCCTGGCTGGTGGCTGAAGCTCCCAAAAATTTAATTTCATATCTCCCTCTTTTCCCTTATTCTATTCTCCGTTTGTTCTCTGTCTTTTTTGCTTCTTTTTCTGCACCAAACAGTGCTTTTTCACCAGTGTGTTAATCTTTTTAAAGACTTTTTTTTTTCTGCTACTCCAGATCCTGTACTTCTTTAAACCCAAATTACTAAAGATTAAAAGTTCTAGGGTTTTTTTACCTACTTGTCTATTTTTAAAGGCTTCTTTCCACCATCTCTTACTTATCTGTTTTGAGCATGCTCATGCCCCTCTCCATGTGTACACCCAAACACACACTCATCTGCACACACTCGCACACATACCTTTTTAAAAGTTTTTGTGGAACCATTTAAGAATCGGTTGCAGTCAGTATAATACTTGACCTCTAAATATTCGAGTATGTATCTCCTAGGTACAAAGTCATTATCTTTCACTCTCACACTAAAATGATCATATGTAGGAAATTTAACTTTGAAATAATACTATTTATGTTCACTAATGTACACATAGATCACATTCAAGATTTTCCCAGTTTCCCTCCTAGTTGTAAATATGTCTTTTTTTTTTCAAGTCAAGGGTGCACTCAGGGATTGTACACTTTCTGTAGTTACCATGTCTCTGCCTTTGAATTCCTGATTTTGTTGCTTGTCTGACATTATTTGGTTTGCAAGAGTTTGAGGACTGATTTTAAATCCCTATAGTGTTTCTATCTCAGTGTCAGTCTTGCTAATCTTTGCACCTGGCTCCAAGTGGTCAAAATGTGAAACTTTTCAAATCATGAAGTAGAGAATATTTTAAAAATCTATAGCGTTAGCAATAATCTTCTAAAACTTTTCCTAAGGGAAACAAAATTGTGAATTCTACGTGTTAGAAATGTGTGGATTTCACTCTACAGTTTGAATGTCAGGAAACAATATGAATGAGTAGTTCTCTTTACCTTCTATATTCTAGAACTGAGGGCTTCCAAATTCAGCTAGATCCCGTGTTCGTATGATCATAATTATTCTTTAAAATGGAATTCTCCAGAAGCAGTCTGTCTGTCTGCAGAAGTTTTAAGATGGTTATCATGTCATACATAATTGGTGTCACCATGTTGCTTTAACTAAAGTTTTATTTACTTAGAACCCCTATGTACTTCTTCATTGAATACTAAACTTTAGCTTTTGGATTTATTATCTGTTAACACCTACATTTAAAAATAATCCCAAAAGCTCCAGCCCCTTAGAATAGTTGGCCAATAAACTGGCTGTCATTCTTTTGAGTATTTAGCTAAGTCATGTCTTACTTACCAAAGTCAGTTACAATGGACTTCTTGTGATCAATTATATTTTTCTCACACAGCCCCAGATTTCTGGCAGTTTATATCTCGATTTGTGCCACCTTCCTTAATAGAAAGTACATACTTAATAACTCTGTTAGATTAGTGAACTAATAACCTGCTTGCTTATAAAACTCTGATTCTGAATTACTTCTGTTTGTAATCAAATTGATCGAATGACACTATTTGCCTCTATAATTTGCATATTTAGAAATTCCAATTCTAAATTTCAAGCATTATAACTTAATTTGAAGAGTATATTGTTGATTTGTAAATGCATCTTTAAAGATTTTGCAATTAAGGGTTCTATTTTTCGATTCCCACTCACTGCTATGCTTCTAACACTTAGACATAGCTATCTTAGGTTCTCTAGTTTCCTCCATCAGTCCATGAACTTCATGGGAGCCCCCTGCACATGCATAAGCAAGGAATGGCTCACAAACCAGGAAACTCTAAAACAGTATTTAATATCCCTTAATATTTTTCTTTTTAAGTGTATTTTATTGGTTATGGTATTATAATCATCCCATTTTTTTTCTCCCCTTTCTCCCCCTATACCCCACCTCCTACCAGCATTTCCCTCCCCACCCTTTAGTTCATGTCCGTGGTCCATGGGTCATACATATAAGTTCTTTGGCTTCTCCATTTCCTATACTGTTCTTAACCTCCCCCTGTCTATTTTGTGCCTCCCATTTATGCTTCTTATTCACTGTAGCTTTTCCCGCATATTCCCTCCTCCCTCTCCCCACTGATAACCCTCCATGTGATCTCCATTTCTGTGATTCTGTTCCTGTTCTAGCTGTTTACTTAGTTTGTTTTTGTTTTTTTAGGTCCAGTTGTTGATAATTGTGAATTTGTTGTCATTTTACTGTTCATATTTTTGATCTTCTTTTTCTTAGATAAGTCCCCTTAACATTCCATACAATAAGGGCTTGGTGATGATGAACTCCTTTAACCTGACCTTAGCTGGGAAGCACTTTGTCTGCCCTTCCATTCTAAATGAGAGTTTTGCCAGATAGAGTAATCTTGGGTGCAGGTCCTTGCCTTTCATGACTTGGAATACTTCTTTCCAGCCCCTTCTTGCCTGTAAGGTTTCTTTTGAGAAATCATCTGATAGTCTTATGGGAACTCCTTTGTAGGTAACTCTCTCCTTTTCTTTTGCTGCTTTTAAGATTTCTTCCTTATCTTTAACCTTGGTTAATGTTATTTGCCTTGGTGTGTGCTTCCTTTTGTCCAACTTATTTTGGACTCTGAGCTTCCTGGACTTCCTAGAAGTCTATTTCCTTTTCCAGATTGGGGAAGTTCTCCTTCATTATGTTTTCAAATAAGCTTTCAATTTCTTGTTCCTCTTCTCCTTCTGGCACCCCTATGATTCAGATGTTGGAACGTTAAAAGTTGTCCCTGAGGTTCCTAAGCCTCTCCTCATTTTTTTGAACTCTTGTTTCTTCATTGTATTCTGGTTGAATGTTTATTTCTTCTTTCTGTTCCAAATCATTGATTTGAGCCCCAGTTTCCTTCCCTTCACTGTTGGTTCCCTGTATATTTTTTTATTTTTTATATCCTTACTTTTTCCTCTATTTTGCAAGCATACTCAGACATTTCTGTGAGCATCCTGATTACCAGTGTTTTTGAACTGTGCATCTGATAGGTTGGCTGTCTCTTTATCACTTAGTTCTCTATTTTTTGAAGTTTTGATCTGTTCTTTCATTTGGGCCAATTTTTTTTTTTTTTTTTTTTGCCTCAATGTGCCTGTTACATAGTAAGGGGTGGAGCCTTAGGTATTTGCCAGGGCAGGGCAACCCACCTCACTGCACTGTGTTGCAGTATTTGGGGGAGGGGTACGAGAGGGAACAATGCTGCCTGCTCAGCTCTCAGCTAGCTTTCAGTCACTTCCTCCACTACCCACAAGCAAACTGGGCCCTTCTGGTGCTGGTTCCCAGGTGGGTGGGTTTGTGTACATTATAGGACCCTGTGGGTCTCTCCAATGAAATGTCATGTGAGTCTGGGAGTTTCTCCCCCTGGCCTCAACCCTCACAGGTTTTTCAGTTGGAGATTTTGAGGCTTTATTTCCCTGAGCTGGAGCCCTAGGTTCTGTGGTCTGTTTTGCTTCCAGGTTGTTCCTCCTAGTTTATCCACACACAAATGTGGATCGGCCTGTTCCTCTAGTCCCCACTTTGCCATTCATCCTCTCCACCCCTCCTACAGTCTGGTTGAATGTTTCTTCTTTAACTCATTGGTTGTCGGACTTCCACACAATTTTCTGGCAGTTCTGGTTATTTTTTGTTTTTAAATTTGTTGCAGTGCTTCTTTTGGTTGTGCAAGGAAGCAAAGTGTATCTCTGTATGCCTCCATCTTGGCTAGAAGTCAGTATCATTTAGATTTTATAATAACTTGTAGTAGCTACAGAGAAATCTAATTGTATTTAAGTGATTTTCCATAAGCTCTCAACTTCTTCAGCTAAAAATTTAAAACAAAAATACTTCTGTAGCAATGAGATCATGTCTCTGATTTGTAGAAATGTTAGCTATAAAACCATCACTTTAATTTTATGATTTAAAGTTTTAACTAACAATATATATAGAGAGCTATATATAGCTCTCCAGTCAAAATAAATATTGTTGGGCTCTCTAAAAAACATTACTTACTCTGCTGTATGTACTTAGATATCAATAAAAATAAACTTTTTTCTTTACTAGGTGGTAAAAATTAGAATTGGGGGAGAATTAAATGTTCTAGTTAATTGAATCTAATCATTAAGCATAATAATAACTTAATAAAAGACTACTATGTTCTGTAGGTATATGAAGTATCCCAATAAAAATGTACATATGTAGAATTATAGTTTAAAATGGAAGAAAGCATATTTGATTTGATGTAATGAAATTAGGACATTGAGATAGATCTTAAAGAATGAATATATAATATTTCAACTAAATAGAAGGAAGATCTAAATAGCTTGTTGAAAAGGAGAAAAGAAATAGGGTGAGCCAAGTAGTGTTAATGTGAAGTAATTTGTGTGGAAAATGAGTTACCTAGTTTGGTAGATTTATAAGGTACCGATATAAAATAAAACAGGAAAAGTAGAGCTAAATTGTGAAATGTCCCCCTTTCTATGGTAACTTTTCTCTTTTTACTACTTTATAATTATAAATGTTTGAAAAAGGCCATGAGAGAATTACTCTTTATGGAATGTATTTTGATAGCAATGCACAGATACATTGGAAGATGAGAGGCTGGTTTAGAGAAGGTTTATTAGAAAGTCACTGAAGTTGCCCAGGGTAAGAATATAAATTAGGTAAGTGACAGGAGTCTTATAGAGAAGAGAAGGATATTTAGAGACTTGGCATCTAATTTGTAAGTGGAGGAAGATAACCCAAAAAAAGTTTAACATGACTAAGAAATTTCAGTTGAAGAGATTATTGATTCCATTAACAGAAACACAGAACTAAGAGTTGGTTTGGAAATAAAGGTGTTTGATTTTAGGCATGTTGAGTATCAGGTTCCCATTAATTGTTTTTGAGGGCCCATTCTAAAGGTAAATAGAAATTCGGGAATGGTCAGAAATGTGATTTGAGGAGTCAGACTGAACTGAAGAACAAATTGGAAAATAAGCTGAATTTGATTAATATTTAGCCTACTCTGAAAACCCAGGAGAAGAAACTGGAAAGAGCAGATGAGAGAGTATTTATGTTGCAGGGCTGTGACAAGGAAAGTTGCTAAAAAGAACAACAAAAAGACCAAAAGGGGGGGGTTAATCAGAAGAGTAGGAAAGTCAATACCATGTCCTATTATGAAAGCCAAAATAAGATTTTTAGGGAGTGGATATCGTTGAATATTTCAGAGAGCTTCATTTAAACCCCAAATAAAATTGAAAGGTGCTTTTTAATACATATACCAGGACTTAAGCGCAAATTTATGTTAGGCAGAATGGAAGTAGACCAGTTACCATAGTGTTGCAAATGTTTGTTTCGGAACTGGTATTACTGCCTCATTTTTCTCAAATCTAAAATAGTAGTAGTAGTATTTCATTGGATCATTATAAGATACAATCAGATAACCCATGTGAAGCACTTAGCTTAGGGCTTAACACCAATTAACATTTGTTACAGTTTCTGTTACAACATTCAGTAAATGTTACCTGCTGAATGACTATTTTATTATGAAGAAGTAACATTTGCTTCTTGGGGGAAGTTTGGGGGAAGGTCCTAGGGCAGGGGTTGGTAACCATGGTCTGTGGGCCAGAGTGTCCCACGCTGCCTGCTTTTGTGTAGCCTACAAGTTAGACTGGTTTTAATTTTTTTTAAGGGTTGTGGGTAAGGGAATCAAAAGAAGAATATTTTATGACATAAATTCTAATTCCAATGTTTTTACATAAAGTTTTATTGGAACTCAGCCACATTTTCACTTCTGTATTACCTATGGCTGCTTTTGTGCTACAGCATAGATAAGTAGCTACAACAGAGGTTTTGTGTCTCAAAGCCTAAAATGTACGGTTTGGCCCTTTATAGGAAAAGAGTTTGCCAACCCCTGTTCTAGAGTACTATGACTGTAATTTCAGAAATCAATAACCAGTCACCTCAGTGCCAATATATGGAATGAAATATGTCAGTTTCCTGAACTTTTTCAATCAATGGAGCCCTTAGTATTTTACTAATTTTTTTTTCCCCACAGGCCCACTTGGCCAAAAGAGACATCTGTTTATTTATTAAGTAGTTAAGTGCAAATAAGTTAATAATGAAAAGTTTGTACATGCAAATAAGTTAATAATGAAAGAGATGTCAGTGTGCTTCTTTCAAAACTTTAAAATGTCCATAGAGTCCCTGTGATTTTCTCCTGGTGCCCTAGAATGCCTCAGTACACACTTTGGGAACTGGAGAATGCTGCGTGTGTCTATTTTCAACCCTGTTAACCTACTGGAGTTACCAGAAGTCTTACAACAGTTTTGTCTGTGAAGTAGCTCTCTGACATCATGGGTGCTTTTAACAAACTGTTAAACTGCTAATTATAGCAAACTTTGGCAATAAATATGAAAGAAAGGGTTTTTAAGAAGTATCTGTTTCTTATGCTTGTAGCAGCTAGTTAGTTGCTATATTCATCCATCTGTATTTAACTGATGGAATATTTAAATTCTCTAAGTGAACTTGATGACATGAGCTAGTTAAAAATAACATGTTTCATTTTTAGGGTTGTTGGAAAGATAGCCATGAAAATAAAATAAATATTTGTACAAAAAAGGTTTTAGTTGAAATATTTAATACAATACTTAGTGTAAAAAATCAGACAGTAAATATAAGGTTATGGTATTAAAAATATAACTCAAAAATATGTCACTTATTAGTTTCTTTGTTGGTTATATTGGATTTAAATTTTTAATGTAAATATATAAATGAATAAGAACAAAATTTAAGTGCAGTAATTTGTTTACTCAGCATTCTGTGTGTTATATGCTCTGTATGCTTTAACTGCTTTAGAAGTTTCTCTATTAGATTCTTTCAGATTTTCTCATGCTGAAAATGGAACTTGTTTTCAGTGACTTTTAAAGATTGGATTATTATGCAGTTACTAGGTTTTTTAAAATTTATCATACAACTCTTTTATAGAAGAAAAAAGTATGTTTTGTTCATAACTTCCTTTTCTGTTTTCATACTTTAAATCTTTATCTCTTTACCTGTCTTATTTTAATTGGCTTTAGTATGATTTCATTGCTCCTATCATGCCTGTGGTGGAATCAGTAGATCCTGCATCATGGAGGCAGGGCTTGCGCAAAACTGGCATTGTTCTTGTGCCCAGTAAGGGTGAAAAATCTATGGTGAGGCATTTCTATGTGCAAGGATTTATATTAGGTTACAATATAACAAGTTTAATGTGAATATTGGTTCCAAAGATGCATGGTTTTAAGTCCTTATAGTGTGCTCATTCCTGTTCTCTGTATTTGCATCATAATTTTTCTGTGTGATATAAAGTGTGGAGTGTGTTTTCTTATATCTAACTTCTGAAAAGGCAGTTCATTCATTTTTCAGCTTTAGATCTTTTACACTTTTGACTAAGACATTAACCTACTTAGTAAAAATGTTGCTCCTGAAACTATTAACTATAATTTTAAACATTTTTTTCTGTAAACTTATCATTGCCAACTTATGAACTGTGATGTCTTGATAATGCTTTTTTTTTATTTTCTTTAAAAATAAAATAAAAACAGTTCCCAACCTCAGCTACAAAAATTTCTTCCAAAGAAGAAGAAAGAAAAGATGAGTCTCCGGCATCTTGGAGGTTAGGACTTAGAAAGACTGGCAGTTACGGTGCACTTGCAGAAATCACAGCATCTAAAGAGGCTCAGAAAGAAAAAGACACCGCAGGTGTTATGCGTTCAGCTTCAAGTCCCAGACTTTCCTCCTCTTTGGATAATAAAGAAAAGGTAATCTATTTCATGGAAATTAGAACCCTTCATTTTACTTGAGAATTCACAATAAAATGTATCGAGGACGAAGTTTATTTTATTAGGAAAGTTTTTCCAAGTTTAGGAACACATTTATTCTAGAATGTGATTATATTCCTAAGTTACATTTATTTATCTAGTATCTGCAGTTTTTTATTTGCTTTTTTATTACAAGCAACGTTGTCTTAATGAGTAGTTTTAATAACTGTATTTTGAAAAGCAGTATTAAAATGCATCACACAAAATGTACCACAGTTCGTTCATTATTACTTCATATCGTTAGATTATTTATTTCCCACAGCATTTTTAGTGCTTGGACTTTTATTTTATACAGATTTCCCCCCTCTATTTAGGAGTGTTTCCTTGTATCAGAAATTCAGAAATGGAATTTCTCATCAAGTAATTTAATGTTTTTATTTTGTATAAATGTATTGCCCAGTTTTTTCCAACATATAGATGCTGGTGTGTCAGATGCCATTGTTGAAGCACTCTCAATCAGATGTGGATATACATGATTTCAGTACTTTTGTTTTGAATATTGTATTGTTATATTTTTAAGCAGTAGACTATCAAGATAGTAAATCCCTTTTATAACATAAGTATTATAAGTGATTGGGACTTAAGAGTAAACCATATTTTCCTGAAAGAAATAAGCATATTTTACCTTCTGATACCACATTACTTTAAGTAATCTGTTTCAGAAGTTTTAGAAAAAGTTATTAAAATGTGAAGGAATTTTTTTCTTATGTTAAAATATTATCTAATTGTAGATAAAAAGAGAAAGAAAATAAAATTAGTTTATGCTGGCCGTCCTTTAGTGCTTTATAGTACTGAATATTGATAAACATCAATTTTAGAGTTTGGCAAGGAAGTATGGAAATACTGTAAAGTAAACTAATGGCTATGTAATTATATATTGTTGAATACTCTTTCTTTAATAAATACTCTTGGCAGAGCCTACAATTATGACACAGATTTATTTTCACTCATGTTTTTTTCCTGTTGTGTAGGAGAAAGATAGTAAAGGAACTAGGCTTGCATATGTTGCACCTACCATACCAAGACGACTAGCCAGTACATCTGACATTGAAGAGAAGGAAAACAGGTGGATTAACTATGATTTGCTTTATGTTTTTACTACAAAATCTTTATTATCTAGCATGAAAGTTAAAGCATGAGCATTATTGTAATTATGTTGGACATGGATTGTGAGAAGAGATGGAGGGGATTCCTAAGAGAACACCATGGACTCCTGAGGAAAGTCTGGCTTGTTGTGTTCATGAAATAGTAACAAACAAACAAACAAACAAACAAAAATTGTGTTTGGAACGGAGTAAGGGGACAGTGATGACAGATGAGGTCACAAAGTAGTACATGCTCTCTGCATATGTGGAACATATTGAAAAGGAGAAAGAGGAAGGGTAGGAAAATGCCCTTACTTAATTTAGTTTCTTCTGTTTTTCAGCACATAGAATATGAGAGCTTATTAATATAGGTGTAATCCTGTTATAATACCTAATTTTGCATCTGGCCTTTTTTATTTAGCATCTTATATGCTAAATATATATGCTAATATATATTTTCATTTAAGCATTGTTTTTCATCAGTACATAATGTTCCATAGAGTAGCTCTTTTGAGATTAAAGTAAGGTCTTCCCTTCCTCACACTGTGGACATTTAAATTGTCTAATGTAATCATAAATTAAACTTCTGTAAGCCTCCTAATTTTTCCCTATAAGTAGGATTATTCCTTAGGGATAGAATCTTTAGAACCGGAATCACTTCCACTTGTTTTCCCAAGGGATTTTTCTAGTTTCTACTTCTACTTCTAATGCTTATTAATGTACAGCTTTGTTAATAACTCTGTTTATAAATTATCTATCAGAATCTGAAGGATATTCTTTTCACAGAGACTCTTCAAGTTTGCGAACAAGTAGTTCCTATACAAGAAGAAAATGGGAAGATGATCTCAAAAGGAATAGCTCAATTAATGAAGTATCAACTTATCATAAAAGGTAGTAATATAATTCTTAACTAACTTGTATTTTTAAAAAATATGAGGTAATTAGTTTGGACTCCTCAATTTAACATCATATAAGAAAATATATGCATGTCTTAAATATATTTGTTTAAATGAAACTTTATTTGAAGACACAGAATATATATTTAAAAATGAGTGAAACTGTTCATTAATGCCTTTCTGTTATATTACAGTGAGTCCTCCTATAACGTTGTCAGTAGGTTCTGCTACTTGAAGTGAAATGTATGACAAAACCAATTCTATCTTAGGCTAATAGATAATAAACAAGAGTTAAGCTCCTATGGAATCTCATCAATGTTTTAATGAAACGATATTGAGTGAAACGTTATTCCAGGACCTACTGTATATATTTTAATTCAATTGGATGTATTATAAAGTATCTTTTAAACTGTAGCATACTGAAAAGAAAGTCCTTATCTAATACACTGGACCAGTTGAAATAGCCCTGGCCATCATTTGGTGACCCAGAAAGTTTTCACTTGTGGTAGAACTCAGAACTATGGAAATGCCTTGAATTAGAATGTTGTTAATATCATGGAGGGGGTTTGGGGAGTGAGGGCTATAAATTATTTCATAGCTAAAAGCAACCAAAAAGAATAAAAGACAAACCTGTGTGATATAGGTAGGCATGGATCACTCTTGAGGATGTGACCCCATTGCTGAACCCATTTTCTTCAAAAATGTCAGTCTTAACTTCCCCAAATAAATCCAAATGACAGTGTTTTTTCCAAACCCAGCCTGGCATGGCCAGATGATCTGGAACACTTCCAGAAATGTAAAATATTCGATCAGACCACCTTTGAGTCTTGTCGAGGAAGGTGGGAGGCAGTAAAATCATACACTACCAAATGAGTGAAATCATCTAGACTCTAGCAAGTTGTAGGTGCAACTCTTGGTGCTGGAGCTGGTGGTGTATTTAGGAACACAGTTTCTTAGATTTTCCCTAGTCTTGTGAATCTGTGTAATGTATAGACATTAACTATAGAATACACATACAAACACGTCCTATATAGATATGACTCTTTCCTTTAGTTGCTCCTTTGGTAGAAGACAAGATGATTTGATTAGTTCTAGTGTTCCAAGCACCACATCAACACCAACAGTTACCTCTGCAGCTGGGCTTCAGAAAAGCCTGCTTTCCAGCACAAGCACTACTACAAAGATTACAACGGGTTCTTCCTCAGCAGGCACACAAAGCAGGTGAGTCACAGATACATTTTATGTTCAGGCCTACTGTGTGCTTATGTATGTGCATGCATTTTTGTTTAGGAGATTGTGGGGCTCTGGATTTTTTTCATTTACCTTGTTAAAATTATTTACAAACAAAAATTGGTTCCAAAAAGAGACTGTTGCGCATGTCTGGGGGAAAAATTAGATTCCCGATTTACAAACTTCCCTTGAAATTAGGCTGCTTAAAATATAAATTTCTCTCTGACAGATCTGTTTAACCTTTTTGTTCATAGATGAAACATGTCTTGCCTTGTGTTTTTAAAAAATCCATCCCTGTAATCACACGTTTTCAGCTGCTAGAAAGTGCTTTCATTGTTTAGCTGTTTTCCTTTTCTCTTTTTGTGTTGCTTCTTGTGATGCTATAGTACCTCAAATCGTTTGTGGGCTGAGGATAGTACTGAAAAAGACAAGGACAGTGTTCCTTCGGCAGTGACCATTCCTGTTGCTCCAACTGTTGTAAATGCTGCAGCCTCTACCACAACCCTGACTACAACTACTGCTGGCACTGTCTCCTCCACATCAGAGGTCAGGGAGAGACGCAGGTGTGTAAAGGTCCTCCTAGGACTGCTGCTGTATCTTGCCCAGTGATGAAAGTTGTTTGTTTTGTTTCATTTTTTTAAATCTTGGGAAGTTGGTGACCATCTCTCCAGTAGGTTAATAAATAAAATGTAAATTGATACAGTTAGCCATTGTTACCATTCAGACTTGATAACCCATCTCGAACAGTATTGTTTTTGTTTAAAGGCAGTAAGCCAGACCATTGTCTTCTTATTTGGCCATCTTTTTTTAATGGTTGGTTTAATTCAAAGTGTTTTTATTATGAAGATCTAAACACACGTGGTCACACTCAATGGAAAACTAGATTCAGCATAACAAAAACAGGTTTTTTCATTCTATACATTATTAAATCTGATGGATAATTAAGCTGTTTTGTTATTTTTGAGAATTTCCTTTTAAGACACTCTTGATGAAAAAAGGCTTCTCTCGTACATACATATAAGCCAAATAATTTTAACTATGTTGAGTTCACTCATTTAGTTTTTTAGTTGTAGTATATAGAAGGTACTTGATAATTAAATTTTTTTAATAGTCTATGAATTTATTTTGTGGGCTGCTGTCAGCGGTACGGAATCATAGATGTAGAAAGGAACTTACCTATTATCTTGTGTGATGTACCCAGTTTACGGAAGGAAACTGAGGCCCAGAGATATTAAGTGACTTTTCCACTCTGATATAGTTAGTGTGAGAGGTAAGGCCATGCCAAGATTACAGAGGACTCAGTGCAGTTTTCCTGCTATATCATTCTCAGTCCCTGGCTTTGAATTTTGTTTTTCCTCTTGAGAAAGAAGAAAATCTTAAGAAGCTAAATGTAACCTTTTTTATATTTTATTCTTGCAAAATTGAATTAGCTACATAACTGATATTTTCTTTCTAAAATGCTGACCAGGTTAACTTTGTCTTATTTCTGGCATATAGTGTTCATAAATAGACAGTCTTAAACATCCTTTGTCTCTGGTTCCTCACAAAGTGCATCCTTATAGTAAGATCCTTAAGTCACATGTGTGGTGATTATTAAAAAGTAACAAAATGTTGAATTTTTAAATGTAGGTTTCTTTCGATATATTTATATTTCATTTTTATTTTTGTGGTGAAATTTAATACTTATGTAACACCACTACAGATGGCTCAAAGATTGTGATTTGAGGACCAGTATAGGTTGTATCATTCGAATGATCTTTTCTTTATTTTGCCATACGTTTAAAGTCAGTTTTAGGTTTTTGAAGTGTTCTTTATAAAATCATACAGCCAACATAAATCAGAGGAGCATAGGCATCCATCATTCTCTTATAGTGAAATAAATTGGAGAGTTTTGCTTTTGTGGGGAGGTAGGGTGGGAGGTAGTAAAGTGGCAAAATGGTCAGGGGTCCTTGGTTTTTTATTCCTTCCTCTGCCTTAACCCTGAAGTTAGAATTCTCTCCAGATCAGGATTTTTTCTATAAAATGAGGTGTTTGATTTGTATCATTTTTAACTCCCAGAATTCTTTTAACCCTAGTAGTCTATGCTTTTAATATTTTTTCAGTGATAATTGAGGTCTAAGGAATGTCTCCCAGAATCATATGTTGTTTCAAAACAAATTATGATTCTTAACCTCAGATTTTTTCATTTTTTATATTGTAGAAAGTTTAGTTTCAGCTTTTTAGAATTAATTCTAAAAGACATCCAAGATTGAGAATTAAATATGTGGAGTTACTCTAAGGGCAGAGCAGGTCCTAATAAACAAAATGTGCCTATTGACATTTTTCCTGGTCTCTTACAGAAAATTTGTTTGTCTTACCTTGTTTCAGTGATGTTTGCAGTAATATTAATGTGTGTTTTGTTTCACGTCAGATATTTGCTTGCAATTTTGAATACATTGTTGGCCTCTTTTGTTCGTCTTTTAATTAAAATTCATTAGTTTTTTTTTTCAAAATGTATATGGCTGTACAGTTGCCTCTAAAATATATAGATGATAATTTAATATATTGTGGCTGAACAAAATTCATTTAACACATTTATGCTATTTTAGGTACAGTTATATATATGTACTTGTGGATATTATGTAAAGTTACCATACATGCTATTAAATTGCATCATGTTAAAGAATTTTCCTGTTTTTATTGACCAGGATTGGGTGAGGAGTTCTGTTTTTGTTAGCTAAGATTTCCAGTGTATTAACTTAAAGGGAGTGTAGTAGGGAGTAGATTGATATAGATATAGATGTAGATATATAAATAGATACATAGATATATATGGAATAATTGCATTTATTGGGAGAAATCTTTAAAATAACAACTTTTGGGTTGTCCAGAAAATCATAGCAATATAAGACAACTGGGGAGTAAACTTATATTACCCTAGGTAGTTATATGAAAGAGATCCTGTCTGACAGACAGTATGACATAGTAATTATTAAAGCAGTGATGAAGTTTGATTCGTATATTTTGTCTTTTTTATGATTAGCTCTTTGTAATTAAAAATACGTAAAATATATGAATCATTTTTCTTATCTACATCTATTTTTAGAGGCCTGCTCTATATAGGCACTCCAAGGATGGAGAAAGAAACTGAATATCATATGGAAACTACCAAATATAAGAAATGTATGCGTTAGAAATTGATAGACTACAGTTTTATGCTACTTCGGGGCAAATGTTTTATGGGAAATTTAAATGAACAGATTTTACAAGTCTTCTGACCCTCGTTTTTTATCTCCCTAACCCGCATATGTCAAACCAGATAGATTTTTTAACTTTCATGGCATCTTGAAACTTTGAAAATCAATCTTGGCTCCTGGAAGAGAGTGTGGTTGATTAGTGATTTGCCATGGAGTTAAAAGGGCAAGTAGCAATGCACATTTCCTTGTGAACTAAATATGAAAACTTTGACCATATAAATAGTAGGAGTTAGAATTTAGTAGTTCATATTCTTGCTTTTATAGCAGGTCTTGAAATGCTGGAGTGATATGAAACCTTTTCGGGCTGCTATAAACTTTCTTTTTAAGTTTTTTTTATTTTTTAAGATTTTATCCATTTTCAGAGAGGGGAAGGGAGGGAGAAAAGGAGAGAAACATCAGTGTGTGGGTGCCTCTTGTGTGCCCCACACCAGAGTCCTGGCCTGCAGCCCAGGCATGTACCTTGACTAGAATCAAACAGGTAACTCCCTGGTTCACAGGCTGACACTCAGTCCACTGAGCCACACCAGCCAGGGCAAGCTGCTATAAACTTTTGTTTAACCAGATTTGCTATGTCATCTAGGTTTCATCTCCTTTTACTATTTTCTTCTTATCTAGTAGAAATCCAAAAAGCAATAAATTGCATAGGACCAGTTGGTGCATAAATAAGTGTTAAATGAATGGATGAAAGGAATAGCCATTGGACCATATTTTCCAAGCTGATGTCTCTTGGAGCACTTTTCCACATTTTATAGGTGTACCACCAAAGGAAAAAAAGATGTATTCCCTACTTAAATGATTTTGAGAAATGCTGGATTAAATTAGCTTCTTCCCTCAGTACTTCTCAGACCCTTGAATATATTGTGATTTTTCTGGAGACGCATTAGGATGTATAGAATTTTCAAAATTAAAATACGAATATCGACAAGCCCTTCATCATATTCCAAAATTGTTTCTTAATAACAAGTTTATTGGTCATTCTCTTTCTTCTTGTATATTACTTGTTTTGTATTACTGGTAATTACTTGAAAAGTCATTAGCATTTTTATAAAAATAAGAAATATCTGTTATATTTCAATAAAAAACTTAAAACTCTAGAGAGTTAATGGACAGGCATAGTGAAAATTACAAGACAGAGCCCTACAAGACATAAAAAACTCAAGTAATTCTGATCATTGCAGGGAAGTTTTCTTTTGCATTACAAAGCTCTGTCTCACCTTGGATTTTTCAACCCTTTAATTATTTAACTCTTGACATAGATTTCATGCCTTTGAAATTATGCATATCCTAAGACAGGATGGAACATAGGTTTAGATTTATAAGATGAAATTTAATGAAGATAAATTACCCAAGAGTAATGCTGATTAAAGCAGTTCATGTATAAAACCACTTGAATTTTTTGAGAACTCATAATGTGAACAAGATATGCTATCTGCCAAAGGCAGCATTAATAAGTGCACGGTGACACAAACGCAGGGAGCACGGCTTCCTCTCTAGTCATCCAGTATCCTGAATGCTACATTCGGTCCGGTCATTTTACCCTAAAGACACAGACAGTCTAGAGTTTAGCCAGATAACTTCACATATGATCTAGGAAGGTTTTGCAGGGAATCCAAAAGGGAATAATGTGGAATGACATTATATAGTTTTGTATTTAAAAAAAAACCAACTATAGTTGGGAAGAATTTGAAAAATGCTATGTTAGTATGATTAGTTCTATTTAATCTAAAAAAATTATCAGGTTGAATTTAGAGTAGATGTAACCATTTTCTGAAGACTCTTTTTCTTAAAATCTATTAAAATTCTAAACTTGTATGTATTGCCCACATTCTTATGTAATAACATTCACAGAAGTTGCATCTCCAAGTAACAATTACTATATATTACTGTAGATCATACCTCACTCCTGTTAGAGATGAAGAGTCTGAATCCCAAAGAAAAGCAAGATCTCGACAAGCAAGACAGTCTAGAAGATCAACACAGGTATATTTATAATGTGTATAATATATGAAACTTCAAAATAAATTACTTTTTCTTTTCACTTTTCTATGAATACATTCATGTCAGTATAAATGTGAGTAAATCATTAATGATAAAAATTGCTTTCATACTCCTCCCATATTTTTTTTATATGAATACACTGTTACTGTTATATTTCATTTAATTAGCATATGCCTTGTACCTCCTTGAGCATGTTTTATGCCAAATATGGTATCTGGCACAGATTATTTGATAAGTCTTAAAATGAATTAATTATATATAATATCTAATAATTATGAAAGAATTCCATGAATATTTGGAGTTAGGGGAAATAAATCTGTTAGGTTTATCAAATAGTTACTGTGCAGGTATGAGAAAAATGTCACTCAGTAGTTATCATCTCATTACCTCCTCCTCGATGTAGCATTTATATCACATGCATCCCTCTGTGTTTTTCCTTTCCTCCAATTTGGCACAAAAGTCCCGCTTCAGCTGTTTGATCCTTACCATTACTAGCATATCAAGCTAGATAAAACTATTTGCTAGAATCTTAACATTATCATTTTTTCTGTCTTTGTACCTTCTTGAAATCCAACCTGTTCTTCAGGGCTTAACCTTCAAAATTATCTCCTTATTGAAATCTGTGTGTGCATATACATATATAAAAACATAAATACATACAAATGTAATACAGAAACAATGCATTTTTGGCTTTTGCTGAACCTTTTGGGAATGTTTACATTCATATGGTATTTCTCTCATCTCCTATGCTATTTCATTAATTCTTTAAATATAGAGATAATTTCTTACACATTCCCTTCGTAGAATGAATGGGTGTTGCTAGGTAGAAATTGTTTCGGTTTTCAGACCAATTCCAAACATGTATATTTGACTTTCAGTACCTTCACATTTCCTTTATCTGCTTATAAAATATTGCTTTCTAAACAAACTTTACTGCCTCTCATAATTAAATTTATCTTTTTTTGTTTGCAGGGGGTAACACTGACCGATCTTCAGGAAGCTGAAAAAACAATAGGAAGAAGTCGTTCTACGCGAACCAGAGAACAAGAAAATGAAGAAAAAGAAAAAGAAGAAAAAGAAAAACAGGATAAAGAGAAGCAAGAGGAAAAAAAGGAGTCAGAAACATCTAGAGAAGATGAATATAAGCAAAAGTACTCCAGAACATACGACGAGGTAATACTATACAATGACGCTGCTGGGTCAAACGGTAGGAATAATTCTTGTGATTCTAAAACCCAAGAGAGATTTCTCTTACCAACAAACCATATACAAAATACTCCTAAAAGTTTTAATTAGAAACCTGAATTATTTTGACATGAATAGAACATCACTTTTCCACTGAAGTGAATTTAAGTGTTCTGTGTGTTTTTAACTATATAATATTTCAGATGGATTTTAAATCTAATATTTCACAGACTTACCAGCGTTACAGATCCGTATCAACTTCAAGTTCAACCACTCCATCTTCTTCACTTTCTACCATGAGCAGTTCACTGTATGCTTCCAGTCAACTAAACAGGCCAAATAGTCTTGTGGGTATTACTTCTGCTTATTCAAGAGGATTAACAAAAGAAAATGAAAGAGGTAAGAAAACCAAATTTTGAAAACACCTTGTTCCCTTCAAATACTCCTTTGTATTGTTACTTCCTAATTAACATTTCAACAGAAAAGAAGTAGCATTCTAAACTGGGAGTCATTCTACTTAAGTGATAAGATGATTGAGAATGAGAGAAGTAGAAAATGAAGAAAGGAAATTATATAAACTGGCATTAAATACATGTGTTTTTATAACCCAAAGTGTCCTAAAAATCTTTATGTCTACTAATATAGAAAAGTTAGTATACAAGAACTGATGGAGCAGTTTGTTAGTGTTTTAAGTTATTTTTTGCCTGTTTTGTTCGTATCTTTTACACTTTTGGTGGAATTGTTTTAAACTAAATCACTTAACACATGTAATGTCTTTGCTAAAACAAAATTGTTTTTACACTTTTTTCTTGAAAAATGGATATTTTTTCAGCTATATTGGCATACTGGTGCTATTAACATTTCCTGTTATTTCATATAAACTCTGTAATTTAAATTCTAATTGATTTCTGTTGTAAATCAGAGATGGGTACTAAATAAAATTATTTCTTATTACAGACATTTTATGTTTTAAAAGCAAATTCTCATAGCTTTAGTCATGATAATAGCAATAATAATCACATAGGGTAGACTTCAGAAAATTAAGTTTTTCCTGATCTCCAGCTGCTTTTCTTTTGTTGGTCATTGAGATGTTTTAGTTCTTTAATCCATTAGGTTGAGAGGTCCACATAATGTTTATAAAAATTTTGAGCCAATATTTAAAAGTATGAATATTTGCATAATAGTTCAGATTTCAGTCTTCTGTTGAATAATTGGAAGACTTGGCATCACATGTCACCAATTGTCTAGAGCCCAGTAGTAGCAGCCCCCACCCCCTTGGAATGGTGCCCTCCTGGCCTATTTGATATATTTTTATTATGTTGCCATTTAAAGGCATTGTAGTTTGAGGTCTTTGCTATAAACTGATTCCAAAAATAACTTTAAAAACTTTTTAAAGTATTGTCTAGAGCCCAGTAGTAGCAGCCCCCACCCCCTTGGGCCCTCCTGGCCTATTTGATATATTTTTATTATGTTGCCATTTAAAGGCATTGTAGTTTGAGGTCTTTGCTATAAACTGATTCCAAAAATAACTTTAAAAACCCCTCTAAATACTATAATTTAGGCCTATCTTTTGCTGTGACTCTTCACTAATGATAGATACAAAGAGACTTTTAGAAATCATTGCTTTGTTCCACATGTATTTACCTCTTAAAGCACATTCAAAGGCCATAATCTTCTAATACATATGTTCGAAGCCTTTTTAATTACTTCAGGAAGGAAACCGATTTTAAGACCAATATTTTTCACATTGATTTTTTTTTAATGAAAGATAAATATTTTTTCCAGGAAAAAAAAGGATTTGCTCTTACATGGTATAGAAATGAAGTTACTGCCGTATTTATCTTGCTGAATAATATCTATCTTGTTGAACAAGGAATGAATAGTAGAAGCATCAAGTGATACGATGCGTACTAGCTACTGCATCATTAAGAAATGGTTGTTTGCTTGTTTTCTTGCAGTGTTAACTTTAGGTATAGTAACTAGCTCCTTATCAGATATTAATTAATAAGTAGGACCTCATTCTCTTCTTAGGGCTTATTTTTGTTCAGCAAATATTAAGTGTATCTTTTGAGCAACATTTTTGTTTTAAGCAGTAGGAAAATGAAGTAATTAAAATCCTTGTCTTGATCTTCAAGAAAGTATCTGATGAGAGATACAAATACATGTTTAAACCAAGTGTTACAGAAGCACAGAGGAGCAAAATTTGATAATGATTAGGAAAATTTTTCAAATATTTTATTTATTTATTTTTAGAGGAAGGGGAAGGGAAGGAGAAAGAGTGGGAGAGAAACATTAGTGTGTGGTTGCCTCTCATGTGTCCCCTACTGGGAACCTGGCCTGCAACCCAGGCATGTGCCCTGGACTGGGAATCAAACCAACAACCCTTTGCTTAGCAGGCCCGCACTCAATCCACTGAGCTACACCAGCCAGGTGATTAGGAAATTTTAGAAGGCTTCACAAAGGAGGCTGACTTAGAACTGTCTTTACATTTGCCTTGCAAAATACTGTCAAGATACATTGCTACCATGTGGTGCATTGTAATCCTTAACAGAAGGAGAAAAGAGAGAAGAGGAGAAAGAAGGAGAAGATAAATCACAACCTAAATCAATCAGAGAACGTCGGCGACCAAGAGAGAAAAGAAGATCTACTGGAGTTTCATTTTGGACACAAGATGTGAGACCCTATTAAAATACAACTCCTTGATAGTATGCTTCTTTTCAGAAGTACATACTAATAATTTCTTATATGCCTCAGATTATATACTCTTTAGATCATCACTATGTGTTTTTAAGCCAAGTTATGAAATAGGAAAAGCTCTTTTATAAGGGATAGTTAACAACTACTTAGAGTTTTGGTATTACTTAAAAGCAGGATTTCTTTTGGAATAAAAATAAAAATAATAATAATAATAATAATAGCAGCTTCAGGTCACCATATGTACACACACACACACACACACACACATATAAGTACTGAACTGCTCTCTTAGAGAGTCTTGAAAGAATCCCATTTTTATGAATATGAATAGAAAATATATGCATAACACTTGTTTTCATCTCCAGTGGTGCTGGATAAAACAGTTCTTACCAAATTAGAGCAGTTAATCCTATAGAATTTAATTTTTCCCCCTGATTCCTGATCGAATGCCTGGTATTACTCATATACAGAACAAAAAGGAAGTACGGGGTGGCTCTCTTAATGAGAAATTTATACTATTTTAATATAACATACAACAACTATAGTGGACAAACATAATTTGTTTTGTGGTTTGGGGGATTTTTTTTTTACCTCTTGATTTTTTACATTTTTATCTTTTAATAGAGAAAACTTCAACCATACAAAAGTAACAGGAAAGCATAATGACCCACCTTGTGTATTCATTATTTAAGCTAATTCCACACCACTTTCCCAGCTCTCATATTATTATGAAGAAATCTTAGACATATCATTCCATCTGTAAAAATTTCAGTATGTTTTTAACAGATAATGATATCTTTATAAAAATTACTAAAAATAGTAAACACAGTGTTATGTCACATAATGATCACAATACCGTGAGCACCCTTACTGTTAAACACTAAATCCTTAGTATTGAATATCCAGTCTCTGTTAATGTCCAGTTAGTTCATGTATGACATAAATGGTTTGTTGTAGTTTATGCTTTGCTAGTTTGCTTAGCATTCAAATAAGGACCATACATGATGGTTAATTATCTCCTTAAAGATCTCCTTAAAGTCTCTTTCAATCTGTGAGTTTTTCCACCCCTTCCTTTTTTCCCCTTACAATTGTTCTCTAATGAACTGGGCTTTCATCTTCTGACAGTATAGTTTTTTTGTTGTTGTTGTTGTTTTTTAATTTTTATTTATCTTAGAGGAGAAGGGAAGGAGAGAGAGAGAGAGAAATATCAATGTATGGTTGCCTCTCATTCGTCCCCTGCCGGGAATCGGGAACAGGCCTGCAACCCAGGCATGTGCCCTGACTGGGAATCGAACTGCGATCGTGCGGTTGGTTCACAGGCCCATGCTCAATCCACTGAGTTACACCAGCCAGGGGGCAGTATATTTTTTTTATGTTTCCTATTAATTGGTAGTTGCAAGTAGAGAATTGATCAGATTCTGGTTTAATATTCTTTTGGCAAGGCCCTTTTTTTGCTCCATTAGAAAGTACATGATGTGTGGTTGATTTTAATTGACTGCTGGTAACACTTTAATAGTAAATTAAAACCTCACACAGTCTTAGCACCCAGACATAAAACTTATTACTTAAAATAGAACTTATTATTTAAAGTTATTTTATCTTCTTAATAACTAATACATGTTAGGAATTTCATAGGCAAAGCTGTATTTATTACAGTTTAGTATTTATTTTTTCCCCAGTTTTATTCAGAGCAGTTCTCCCTTTGACTCCAGCTTCTGGCATTATAAGGATCCTTCCATTTGGAGGATACTTATGTTAATTTGAGACTGCATTGAATTGTGTTGTCATCAGCCATCAAAGCACAGCTCTCCTTTCCCTTCATAGCCACACCTATATCATACAACATACAAAAAGAACCAGGGGCTGTGTCAAACAGTGGTGGTGTGAAGTGAAGTAGCTTTTTGCTCTAGTATTATTAGTTTTATTAGTTTCCTTTTTTTTTTTAAGTTACTACTTTTCAAGACCTCTGGGCTTTCCCCCACACACACTATTTTTTATTTCCAGTTCCTGTGATCTCCCTTGGAACTGCAATATGTAAAGACAATCAGTTATTGATATGGAATTAAGATATTTATATTAATAAACAATAATAGCAACAGCATTGATTTCTCCTGTTCCCAGCCTGGTGTTCACATATCATTTTTACTAGGCACCAGAAGGACAGCTTGTACAGATTCTCGCTAATCCTTAGAACAATTCTATAAAGTTTTAACTATAGCTCAGAGAAATTTAAAATAAATTTGTACTAAGTCACATAGCTAAAATAGCTATACCATTGTTAAATTAAGATGATCTAGTTTTAAAGCCTGTGGTGTTTAGTTTATATAATGAGCTAAGACGGATATGTTTTCAAATTTTTCTTTTCTTTCAGCCATTTAAGGTTTGTTGAGATGTTGAAGACCATCTGATACAGGGGTGTCAAACTAATTTTCACCAGGGGCCACATCAGCAGTTGCCTTTAAAGGGCTGAATGTAATTTCAACCCCTTAACAGTTAAGAAGTAATTACATTTATACAGTCCTAAAATTATTTTGGCCCTTTGAAGGCAACCACAAGGCTGATGTGGCCCCCAGTGAAAATGAGTTTGACAGTCCTGGTAGTAGGATATTCCCATACTCTGGGATTCTAGGCATTTAACCTGCTGAGACTAATTTTCTATTTGGTGTGCTATAAACTCCCAAGGAATTTCCCAGTGGATAAACTACCTGGACATAATACAGCTGTTGCATAAATTTAGCCAAGATTATGGAATCCAGCTTTTCTTACTTAAAATAACAAATTTTCTATTTTTGCTGCTTCGTTATAATCAAATAGCTAAATAGTACTTATATTGACTATTAAAGTTCATGAAGTATTATTACATTGTAAAATGGACTCTCTTCTTCTTTGTCATGCTAAGCCTCCAGCTTCCTCGCCCCTACTACAAGTATTTCCTAAATCAGGTTGTTACGTAGGTGGTCTTGAATTAGCTGTATGTACTAAACTACTTAGATTATTCAATGCCAACAAATAAGGTTCCTCTGCAGGTTAATGGGGTAGAAAAATTTTGCTTAAAAGTCAGTGTTCCTTTTGATCCATTTCCCTGGTAGGTTTTTTCCAAGGGTCATTTTAAATTAGAAAAGCTCTAAAGTATTTAAATATCAATTATTTGACATTTTTATTAACTTTTCTAAAATAAATTGACAATCTATTTTAGAGTGATGAAAATGAACAAGAACAGCAATCAGATACAGAAGAGGGATCCAATAAGAAAGAAACTCAGGTAAAAACCTTTATTTGTATTTAGAAGTATGCATATGTTTATTGATTGATTTTAGGGGGCACAAAGAGGGGAAACATCAATTTGTTCCACTTACAGATGCGTTTGTTGGTTGCTTCTTATATTCGCCCTGACCAGGGATCGAACCCCCAACCTTAGTGTGTTAGGATGACACTGTAAGGATCTGCGTTACCTGGCCAGGGCGAAGTATGCCTATTTTTGAAGGATTACTTTACTTGTGTTTGTATTTATTCATGCAAGATGGTTACTATGCATTGTATCTGCATGCTGGGGATGGACTCATCAGTGGTTTGCTGGGATCAGGGGTGGAAGGACTGGAAAGGGATCTTTTGCCTTATACACAAAGAATTTTTTTTAAGATTTTATTTATTTATCTTTAGAGAGGAAGGGAAGGAGAGAAGGAGAGAAATATCAATGTATGGTTGCCTCTCATGAGTCCCCTGCTGGGAACTGGCCTGCAACCCAGGCATGTGCCTTGACTGGGAATCGAACCGTGATCATGTGGTTCGCAGGCCCGCACTCAATCCACTGAGCTACACCAGCCAGGGCATACACAAAGAATATTTTAGAGACAGTGAAAATGTTCTGAATCTTGATTATAGTGGTGGATTTATGGATAACACAACTGTCAAAACTAATCAAACCGTATACACAAATGGATCTAGTTTCTTGTATGTAAGTTAATCTTCAAAGTTGGAAAGTAAAACAAACAAACAAACAAAACAATACCCTTGACCAAAGAAAAATATCTAAAGAATATCCAGAAGGAGTGGATCCCTTTCCAGACCCAGATTTTAGTTTTAGAAATATCAGAGTCATGTTCTGGAAAAGGCTATAGGACATTTTAATTTTCTTCAGGTTTGTTTAGAAATTTAGTATCTCTAAAGGACTTTTACATTCATTATTACAACTGATCTTTCCAACAGTCTTCTGAAAAGGGCAGTTTTTTTCTCAGTACAGATAAAGAAATTAAGACAAGTTTGAAAGACTCGAGGTGACATAGCTAGCAAGTGGTGAAAGTTTTGCAGCTAGTTCCCTCCCCCAGGTTCTCTGTTGTTCGGCTGCAGAGAGCTGGCGTACTTTAAAGAACTCTATTCACACAGGTGTAGAACTATGCAACATGATCTAATCTTACAAACTCAGCCCTTTCTAGCCTGAAATGTCACTCTGGTCATATCATCCTCATTTTTACTTGGAGTTTCTAAATAGAACTGTTAAAATTTCTTTTGGTCAGCAAGGATCTATAATGTAAAGTGACCAGAAGTTGTTTACTTGTGATTGTAAATATATTTTTAGGGCCAGGTTCACCTATTTTGTCCCAAAGGATACTTTCATCTTTATGTGGCATGACAGACAGTAAGAAATTAATTATTTCGAAAGGTAAATTATTTTCAGGGCTAAAGTTTGGTCACTTAAACCCTTTGCCTATCAATTCTCAGTACTCCCCCAGTTTACCTATGTCTTTCTTTATTATATGCTGTAAACTTGTCCATCATCTTTGTTTACCAGTGGTACCCTATGAATTCCCACCTTTCAAGGAAAAACAATGGACAGGTAGACAAGAGAGAAGAATTTAGTGCACTATCCGCATCTGACACTTCTCACTGCCTTGTCACACACAGATCTCATGTCCCACCAGACTGGGATAAGAGGGAAAAGATATTCTGGCTTTCAGAGTTGTGACTTTTAAATACGCTGATACATGTTGTGTTTAAGTTTTTTAAGTTTTACTGTTAAAATTATACATGAGATACAGTAAGGTTGAATCCATTGTTTCAAAAAAGATTTTTAGTTCCAGACTATTTAAACAGTTTTTATCCATTTTAAATAGAAGATTGTTTAGATCTTGCTTTGTGCTACCATTCTTTCTGTTACAAGTAACAGAAAACACAACTCAAAGTTGATTAAACAAAGAATTTATTGCACTCCAGTTACATAACCCTCTATGTTGGCTTCATCCTCAGGCTGGTTTATCTCACAGGCCTGGGATTATAATAATCCACCCAGGCTGTAGGAGACCTAATGTGGCTACATACCATCTCACTTAACCCCAAAGACTGCTATACCATGAGGAAAGGAGGAAGGAAATTAAGACACACCTGCAGTGTCTTTTGCACTAGATTAGGAAAGTACTTCTACCAAATAAGTGTGCTACTCTCTTTGAAAATTTGTAGGGTGAGCCTTTCTTTATGTTTCTATGAAAAATTATGAGCCGCAAAATTCTTCTGTGCATTTTCTTAAGTAGTGTTATCATCACCTCAAAAGTATATTTGATAACAAAACTGAAGTTATGGAATCTAAGTTTAACCACTTTGAAAAATGGTTTTTTGGCATGTACTTTTTCTTCAAAGGTTAATATTATGTAAGATGATGAAAGGTTCTTGAAAATTCTGAACTGTATATGAAACTCAAGCGGTCTGCCTTCAGGATATAAGTTTAAAGAAAATTGATAAATTTTATCACAGAAAATTTGAATTTATTATAATATTATTGCAAAAACAGGTTCTGTAGCTTGGGTTATTATGATTTGCTTTCATTAAACTACTGGATGGTAAAGCTTTAACATGCAAAGGACATTAGTAACCAAGAATTTAAATATAACACTAAGGAAAGAAACCATAAATAACAGACGAACAAATTTGATTATTTAAATATATGAAGCTTTAAGATGGCAGAAAAGATACCTTTAATTGAGTTGAGACCCTTGTTTGCTCTGTTAAAAGTAAAGATTCGTAGATTTTTTCCTAACATTTAAAAGATTGATATTTATACTATGTGAAAAATAAATGGGGGTATAATACGTTAAATTGATAAATTTACAAAAGAAATACAAATGGCCGATAAGCTTGAAAATGCACGTAATCTCATTAATAAAGACATAGTACCAAAAGAAAATGAAATTGACAAAGGTTAATAATGCCTGTATTTGGCGTGATAAGTTTTAAAACAGGCATTCTCATGTAAGATTTGGGGACTGTCATAAATTCATACTTTCTGGAGATCAGTGTAACATTACAAATCAGAAGCCTTGCCAAAAAGTTCATGCCAGTTAACTTAGCAATTCCACTTGCAGAATTTATTTCCAAGGAAATGACTGGAGTACATAAAAATAAATCTACACAGTATTCATAGCAACAAGACTCATAAAGCAAAACACTGAAAATATCTTTAAATATCTATTGGTAGGTAATAGATGAAATAAAATGTATTTGCATAGATAGATATTTTGTGTTCACCTGGATATATGTGTATAAAAAAAGGTTAACTCTAGAGGATTTGAGGAATGGGGAATTATAGAGAAACTTTTTATATCGCAGTGCTTTTGTATGTGTATGGTACTGTAATAAAAAATTTAAAGGATATTTTTATTTTGGAAAAGAATTTTGAAACACAAGGAGCAAAGACATTATGCTAAGTGAAATAAACCAGTCACAAAAAGGCATACTGTTTGAGACCCCTTATATAAAGTATCTAAAGTATTCGGATTCATAGAAACAAAGTAAAGTGGTGGTTTCTGGGGACTGGGATAGGTGGGTATATTGAGTTGTTCAGTGGGTGTAGAATTTCAGTTTTGCTAGAAGAAAAAGTTGCAGAGATCTGTTGTACACGTTGGGAATATAGTTAAGTTAACACTACTGACATAAACTCTTAAAAAGTGATTTAGATAGTACATTTTATGTTTTTTACCACAATTTAAATATTTTTTTAAAAACAGTGATAACACCATGATTTTTTAAAGACAGACATAAAATGTGGGTGATTTTGGTGACTGCGTAGAGTTTTTATTCATAAAGTTTAAGTCAGTGAACCAGAGTATAGACTGATGTAGGATGTGATGTTTTTGTTTAATGTATACACATTTTGTTTTATGTACGAACATTTTCCTGAATTTGAATATCTTTTGTTTGTTTCTGTACTTTTTAAAATTGAGATAAAATTAACATGATGTTTTTAATTTCAGGTTTACAGAATGTGATTTGATATTTGTGTATGTTGAAAAGTGATCACCACAATAAGTCTAGTTAACATCCATCACCATGCATTGTTACAGTGTGTGTGTGTGTGGCGGAAACTTTCAAGATCTACCAACCCTCTTATGAATTTGAATATTTAAAGAGTTAAATTTTAACTTCAAAATTGTTAATTGCTATAAAACTAAAGAAAAAATCAATAAAATAAAACATTATATCCAAGAATAGAACACAAGTGCAAAATTAGTTTTGCATAAGAAATTTAAATAGATTTTAGTAAGACATTTTTAGTCTGAATTACCAGCCTCAAAGGAACCCAGTAGTGTTACAGAGTATGTGAAGATAAATACAGTGGAAAACTAAAAATACCTAAATTCAGGAATTTAACACACCATGTCTGAAGGGTTGTCTTCCTGAAAATTATTGATTCAGTGAGTGTCCTATTAACTATTTCATGACTTAGATAAGAGTTATTGGAACTTCAGTAGAGCATACCACTAGCTTGGGAAAATTTAAAGTAATCATAATTTTCCGTCCCCTAATTTCTAAACTTTGAAGGCTGGATAGCTGGGTTTTCAAGAAAGTAAATTTTAAGCAAAATATGTGTATACTCTTATATATAAAATACCTTAGGTGTTCATTTGTCTCATCTTATTGCCTCAAAAATAGAAAAATAAGAAAACTAGTTGCTTTGAATTGGCACATAGTAAGCTTGACGTTTTTAAATATAAACATGTTACTTTTCTCCTGCTAAGTTGGTATAAGTAATGGATTATGTGTTTTAGTCTCTATTTTTTTCTAAATAAAAAAATAATGTATGATGGCATTTGTAGGAATTCAAAAAAGATGACCAAAAATTGCCAAAAGTAATTATGTGGTATTGTGCATATAAAAATACAGAGTGACTGTTTTCTATAACTTCTAAGAACATCCATGTTAAAGTTAAAACATAAGTAAACGTAACAGATGTTACTTTAATAATGTGAAAGTGGTATTAATGTTGTGTTAAATTTACTCAGTCAATAAGTTGCTTTAATGAAGTATAAAAATTTAGTATGCCCACATTTGTTTTTCTTTTTTTTTCTAGACGGATTCCATTTCTAGGTATGTTTTACCTTTTTCACTACTCTCTCCTTTTTATTCTTCCTAAAACCATATGGCTAGATATTTGTAGACTTTGTATGTTGATGAAATATTTTGAGTAATAAAAATCTATTGATACTTATATGACCTAGTAACACTTTACTGGTTTTCTTTGTCATTGGCTTTACTTCTAGTTCAGTAGGCATAGTACATCATGATTTTTCTTAAATGTTTAGAACAGTACAACTTTCAAGTTTTCCTAAGCTTCCTAAGTTACTTCAGCAATGACTATGTCATTATTAACATCACAGGTTGATGTAACCCACCAGAAATTTATTTCATTGGGTTCAGACTCTTATTCTCTCTTATCTGCTTTAAATTAAAGAAGGTCAATGAAAATACTAAGTGTCATCTAGCTCAACATTGTTGATCTTTTTAGAGAACGTCCTTGAATCTAATCTCCATTCCATTTCTCTTACCCATAATTGTTATCCAAAGCCGTGTAAAACCAGGAATAACTATTTATGTGCTGTTGATTGTGTTGAGTTGAAATGTAGAGGCAGTAGCATTTATTAGAAAATGTAACCTGAACTCAGAACCAAATAAGAGAATTCTCATTTACAAATGAGGTATGTTCTTCTTCTTTAGGACAAAGCCATTCATTATCTGTCCATCACTTCAGATACACTATAGTTAATTGGTCAAATTAAAAATTTTACTAACTTAAAGCACAATTATACACAAGTTTTAAAAAATGCTACCAATGAAACTATAATACACCATCATATAAGCCATGTTTTGATTTCAGAGATGTTAAAATGTGGGAAAAAATTACAATTTAAAAATTTTGAAAACATTTATCATGTCAAACCAGTTTTGATTTTTAGATACAGAAATAGTCAATCCTTTTCTCAAATAATGGAAATTAATAGCATTAAAAATAACTTCCCACTTATTTATTATAATAGTTGATTAGATAATAGGTAAGGGAGAATGTTACCTACTATATACTAGGATGCATGTTAATGTAAGTTGTGAAAGCCTGTAATAAAGATTTTTACTTAAATTCATCTTTCAAAGGTATGAAACCAGTTCCACATCAACTAGTGATCGGTACGATTCCTTGCTGGGTCGCTCTGGATCGTACAGTTACTTAGAAGAAAGAAAACCTTACAGTAGCAGGCTAGAAAAAGATGACTCAACTGACTTTAAAAAGGTACTTGGGTTATTTAGTAAAGTTTAATTTGAAATAATCTGTTTGTTGAGATATATGTGTTATGATATGCTTAGAAACTCATAATGAAATCAGCATCTTAAGATATCTTACTCTGATTTTTAATTTGGAGCAATTAATGGTAAGTGGAATATAAATAGCTGTTCATTTGTTTGTTGTTTAAAGGAAAGGGGAAAATACCCAGGGCTTTATTTCACATTTAAGTGTGTCAGACTGTTACTATGATACTGTGATAAAGCTGAAAAGAGACATTGGGGCAGGGTGCACATCTGTGTGTTTGTATGCATATGTACACAAGCACGCATGCACACTTCTTTATTTGTTACTAGGAAACAAATAAACTGAGAACATGGGGAAGCTATTCACGAGTTTTTAATGTATGAGATGAAGGTATTAATAGAATAGTTGGTATATGAAAATTGAGATTGTCATTTTGAAACGTTAACTCCTGCTGCTCTATACAAAACAGATGAGATGGAAGTCAGGAAAATAATTCTAGCATTAGCATAGTTTAGATAAGAGATAATTATAGTCATTTATCATGGTTGTGGTAGAGATGAGGGAAAAAGAAGTAGTAAATTCAGGTGTTATGAAAGGGTTCAAGAAATATTTCACTTGCCTTTTAACTTTAGTAAAAATAATACAAGTGTAATGATAAATGCAACTGATATTCTCTCTCTCAGTGTCAGGAATTTAAGGGGCATGATAGAAAAGCTTATAGACCACAAATAAAGATCACAGGGTCTCCTTAGCTCCAGCTATCATTACTATGCAGATATGTGGTCCCTCTCTAACAGAAAACTGAATTTTTTAATGGAAACTTTTCAGTAATATTTTTCAGCAACATCTTAAATTTTAAATACCGGCACTAATTTTTAAGAGTCTATGCAGGACAAACCCACCTGTATAATGAAAATTTTCTGCATTGCAACCAGAAAGCATTAAAACATATTTTAACATATCTTTTAATAACTCATGTTAGTTAACATTAATCTTTCTACACAAGTTTTAATATTGCAAAGTATTAATAGGAAATCTTAATAAAATATTTGGAGAGCAGAAAATAATTTGTTCTTCCCTTATCTTTATAGCTTTATGAACAAATTCTAGCTGAAAATGAAAAGCTGAAAGCACAGCTACATGATACAAATATGGAACTGACAGATCTTAAATTGCAATTGGAAAAGGCTACCCAGGTTTGAACCTTTCTTTCTTTGTTACTCTAAAGGTGATGGTTGTGATTTGTTCTATCTGAAAGGTCGCACTGAAATGTCCTCTAGTATTCTCACCATAAGTTTGGTTACTAACAATAGCTTATTTATTAGCCAGAAAGAGAGCACGTGATGTAGTTTATTGATAATTTCTTCTACTTTTCTCTAAAGTGAATTAAGAATATAGAAGTGTAGCCTCATAATGGAAAGTCTAAATATTTTAAGCCATTTAATACCTATGTTCTAATCCGTGAAGGATTTAAGTGCTTATTTCCAGCATACCAAGTGTAGCAAGGTAGTAAAAGCATTTATAGGGAATCTCCTTAAAGTTACAGAATTTCTTTATGATAATTTTTATTCATTCTGAGTATTTTTTATTTTAAAAAAAATAGGCAATTCAATACAATAATGCTGGAGGAACATAATTTTAATTGTAACTTATTTTGTCTTCCTTCTGTGCAGTAGCCTAGATGAGACTATTTTAGACAAGGAAATTGGAATAGCCAAGCAGAACTCACAGCCTTGTTCATTTGATCTAGGATGTACATGATCTAGGAGTTGTTTCCCAAGCACCTTTTCCATGGAGCACGAGTTCCTAGGAGACAGTAATAGACACATTCTATCCTCCTCCTCCTCCTCCTGCCCCCACTTCAAAAAAAAAAGCTCGATGATCCAAGAGACTTGGGAAATAATATATATTCTACATCTCAGAGATTTCACAGGGTCTATTTATATGGTAAAAGTTCTAAAGGGTCCTGTAATTGTTAAGAAAACAAACTTGTTTAAATTTAACATGGCACTTTTTAGCATAAACACATTTCTGTAGTACAACTCTTGGAATCCAGTTTGAAAGCACTGCTCAAAAATGTCATCTCCAGTTCTATAAATTATACTGCAGATACTGCGTACTTTCTTTGGCCATTTTTTTGCACTCATCTTTTTCATAATTTTTTAAAATTAATTTTCTATGTTGAAGTCATACTTGTCTTCAACATAGAAAGGTCTCTTTTTATTGTTGTTAACCACTGTTATGTTGTGAAGCAGTTGTCTATGCCAAAAAAGAAACTGCTGAAATTCCAGGGCTCAAACTAACTTAAAGAGGTTGTGAGGGCTCTTCAGATTTCACTAGTTAGTGAGGATTTACTAAAAAGATACACAGAACAAACAAACAAACTCAGAGACACAGATCAGTATGGTGCTTAGCAGAGGGGAAAGGGGTGGGGGTAGGAGGAAGAAGGTAAAAGTGGTCAAATATGGGGTGGCAGAAGGAGACACGATTTTGGGTGGTGAACACACAATGCAACATGCAGAGGCTGTATTGTAGAATTGTATACTTGAAACTCATAGAATGTCACTAACCAATGTCACCCCAATACATTTAATTTTAAAAATGGGGGGAAAAGAAAAGAAGTAAAACAGAACAAGAACACGTTTCATAGTGACATGTCAAAAACTTGGATTGTTATACAAGTTAAAACTTGCTGGCTTATACTTAGGCTCAGTGGTAGACTGAAATGTCATCTTCTTCGGGTCATATTAGTAGCTTATCCTCCGTATATAAAAATATCATAACCAGTTTTCTGAAAATATCTTTAGCTCTAGAACTTTGATAATGTTTTCCAAATAAAAATGTTTGCTGCTGGCTAATGTAGTGTCCTGTCATAGTGACTCAGCTAATCTGCATTTCCACTGCTTACTGCTTTCTTTGTTTTTCTCTGCTCTTCTTCTTCTCTGTTGTCATCTAATTTGTACTACGTGTCTCAGTCAAACTCTACAAGAGAGGGGAACTGATGGAATTAGCCCTTTATTATCAGGATGGAGCAGTGTTAGTTTTCATGGCCCTATTAAGCATTTCATGGGACACTGGATAACTTACAGCAAACTGCATTTGGGTCATAAACCAATTTCTGATCCTGTCGACTGGCCAGAGGAACAAGTCATTGTATTAAAAAATATGACACTTTCTGCCTTTATAGGCGTTTATCATGCCTAGTATATTGAAATAATGATGTGGAGGATAATGCAAAGTGTAAGATAATTGAGTAAATATTCAAAGTTAATATCTCGTTGGAAAAACTATGTAAATGTTATTTTAAAATTTTAGGACTAGCCCTGGCCTGTGTGGCTCAGCTGCTTGGAGCATCATCCCATAACCAAAGGGTTGCGGGTTCCATTCTCTATCACAGCATATTATCTAGGTTGAGGGTTCAGTCCCTGGTCTAGACATATGCACAGTCCCAGGTATGGGCACGTACTAGAGGCAACCAGTTGATATTTCTCTCTCCTTCCTCTCTCTAAAAAGCAATGAAAAAATATCTTGGGTGAGGATGATAGATAGATAGATAGATAGATAGATAGATAGATAGATAGATAGATAGATAGATATCCTTGGGTGAGGATAAAGATAGATAGATGCTAGATGACAGACAGACATTCGATAGGTAGAGAGAGAGAGAGAGAGAGAGAGAGAGGAAGGAAAGGAAAGGAAAGCAAAGGGAAAGGGAAAGAAAGAATTTAAATTCTAGAGTACTTACCCTGAGCGTTTAAGTCTACTGTGAATCCTTCCACCTGTTTTTTTAATATTATTTCCATAACTATTTATGAATATAGGTGGCAGTGTTGATAGTTACATGGAGTTTTCCAAGGGAACTATTCTTCTTCTAAGGAGTAATCTTGGAGTTGAGGTGTATTTGATAGTGTTTAGCCAGTAAATTCTGGAACCCTTACCTCCTGCCTCAGTCCAGCAACCCTCCTCCATGTACATCTCCATGGAGGGACGGAGCTGACGTGCCAGGAAGTGGCTGATGAACTTTGTCCAGTGTCACTTCACCAGATTTACTAATTGCAATTTTAACATAACCTTTAAATATAATATTTACTAAAAATATTAATTAAGGTTGGTTTTTTTACCTAAGAAATTGGCAAATGAATCATAAAATTGCTAAGTGGTAGGAGGATTGCCTGAGGCAATGGAGAGTGCTGGGTAGAGGGGTGCAAAGGGGAAAATCAGGACAACTGTAATAGGATAATCAATACAATATAATCAAAAAAATAAAAAAAATGTTTCTATATGAAAAAATCCCAATAAAATACTAATTTTCTATGTAAATTTAACTTCTATTCAATGGCATTGTTCCATTCTGATTTTCAGGTGCTTTTGAATGTAATTTTTGAATTCTTCCATCTTTTAAGTGGTTTTTAGGATTCATTTACACGTCTTGAAATGGTATATTAGGCCATGTTTTTCACATTTGTAGCAATTAAAATACAAATTTTAAAATGTCAAAAATCAGAATTAGCTGAAACAGTCTTTTCATAATAGAAATTCTGCATTTGGTTTATAAAAAATAAACAATTTAAATGGCGGTCCCTTCATTTTCATTACATTTATATCCCTTACATTTTGTCTTTTTTGTTTTAATTTTTTATTGTATTTTTTCCATTACCATTTGGTCCCCTTATATCCCCCCACAGTCACCACACTGTGGCCCACATCCATGAGCCCTTTTCCTCTTTGCTCAATCCCTCCACCCCCTATCTTCCACCTACCTCGCTTAGCTGCCATCCTGCTGTGAGTCTGTTTCTAATTTGCTTGTTAGCTCAGTTTGTTCATTAGATTCCACACATGCGTGAGATCATATGGTATTTGTCTTTCTCTGGGTAGTTTATTTCACTTAGCATAATGTTCTCCATGTATTTCTTACTTCACTTGCAGAGACAAGAAAGGTTTGCTGATAGGTCACTATTGGAAATGGAAAAAAGGGTACGTGTCCACTTTACTGAATACTTTATTGTTTTGTATAAGCAATGGTAGGTTTTCTCCCTTTAGTCTTTCATGAATGGTAGTTTTAACAAGCTTAAGTTAATATTCATTAATTTAGTTAGACTGTTTTCTAGCTTACCTTCTTTGTAGGAGTTCTGTGAGTTCTTTCTAAGTGTGACATTGCTTGGTTAAATAAGAGTTAATTTACCATATTATTCTTTCTTTTTTTCTAATTTTTTTAGATTTTTCTTTTTTTTAATTCAAAAAACATGGAACCATAACCATATTGTTCTTTCAATAGATTAAAAATATCTTGCCTTGATTCTAAAAAAATATCTTGCCTTAATTACCAGATAGTGAATCTGGTATTTTCGAGGTGCCATTTATCGCTTTGATTTTCTGTAGTAATGTACTAGAAACATTGTAATCATGCACACTTTTAATTTAATTCTTTGCAAAATTAAAATTATTTCCATTCTCGAAACAAATTTTGTAAATCTTTGGGGAATATCAAATTTTCAAATTCTTTTTAAATTTAATAGTACTTATTTTGAGTTTAAATATTTAACTTAAGTAAAATATTTTAAACAAAAATGATTATGAGAAAATGCTTTTGCTGTTTTAAGCCTTTATATAATTTTTCATATGGCTATGGTATATTCACTTGTATTTCTCTCCATTTATCATTATTATTGCTCAGGACCAAAAGAATAACTCTACAAGTATAATCTGAGCAGTTGAGAATGTATAAATGATTGGAAGTTAAAGAATAATGCTTTAGTAGTACCTGTAATGCAAATGGCTAGACTTGTAAGGTTGCAGCCAGAGAAGAAATTACATCCTACGTATCTGTGATCTAGATCAAAGAATAAAAATAATCAGGAGCAGTTGATATAACAACACTTTCTTCCATTCCATTTAAAAAGTAGCTGTTTGCCCTTCTGAGTGAGCAAGCAAGAAGAGAGAAATGATACTAAAATACAGAATATATAAGCAAAGTCTGTTAATGTCTGTGCCATTTACTAAATTGTACCTTGAAATAACTGCTTGTTTTATTATGATTTAAGCACTTTTAGAAATTATTGTTCTAGGCCATTTTAAAAACTGTTGTCATAACTAATAATTGCTAAAAGTTTAGAATCACTTACTTTATTAAATTTTATATTATTCTTTCACAGTAACTATTAATTGAATTTTATGTCTGAGTTGTAGAAGTCATAAAAACCACTCACTTCTCTGTTATGCATACTAATGGTTGAGATTAGAAAAAAATAGATAACAGAAAATATCGGACTCACAAAAATTATTTTTGAGGCAGTCACATTTTTTAAATCTAATTTTTCTTGGGAAAACAGTAATGCTTATCACAAAAATTTTAGCAAAAGATAAAAGTAAGTTACCCACAATCTTGTCCTGAGAAATAATTGATATTTTGATATCTATTCTTTGTGTTATCTAGGCTTAGGCACACAAAACAGTTTTATACTCTGACATTTTCACATGACCTTTTCCTCCCTGTCAAATGCAGATGAATTTCCAAAGTAGCTAATTCACTCTCAGTTTAACAGATATTGGTAATCATAGTATTCACAATAACTGCTGGAGACAACTGTACTTTAACTACAATAAAAAATATTTTGTAAAAGGTCAGAAATGAAGAAGTCACGTTTCGGGGGGGGGAGAAATATTTGATATTTTACTGCCAGTGTTTTTTTCTACGATGTTTATAGTTCGGGTCTAACATTTAAGTCTTCAGTCCATTTTGAATTTATTCTTCTGAGTGGTATAAGAAGGTGATCTAGTATCATTTTTGCACCTATTTGTCCAATATTCCCAACACCATTTAGAGAATAGACTATCTTTACCCCATTGTATTTTTTGCTTCCTTTGTCAAATATTAATTGACTATAAAAAACAATAATAACTGCTAACATTTATTCAGCACTCTTATGTGTTAGGCAGGTTCCAACCTAAGCACTTTACATGTGCCTTACTATTAACCATATTTCTTAATGTTAACAAGTTTATTTGTCAGACATAAGAAATTGCCTGTGACTTTACAGTTGGCAATTTGGCAACAAGGCAGTTTGGTATGGTGTTCTTGTCTTTACCACTAAGTACTTAAAACCTTGAAGGCACCTAGTAAAATTGAGGGTGACGGGGCATGTATTTGTCAGTTGGAGGAAATATGCTATCTCTGATACTTCACAAAGTTATGAGGATTAAATATGGTACTGTCTATCTAAGTATTTTGAGAAGTGCAGTGGTTTTTATGAATTTGTCATGGTATATTGTTAACTAAGAGAAAGGTCGGTTTAAAGAAATGTTTTTGTCTATGTAATAATGCTTAAACATGCTGGTAATAGAATAACATGATATGTATAAGACTATTAGGATTCCATCTATTTTTTAAAATTACATAACCTTAAAAACATTAACACAGTAAATGTACTGCTTCACTAAATAAGAACATTATTAATCTGGCAAAGAATGTCTTGGAAATAATTTCAGTGTGATTAAACTAAATTTAAATGATTTGTATCTGAAAGGTGACCGGCAAGAGTCAGTATCTTCTGGGCGGTATGACCTAACCAAAGTTTTATAGCACATTAATTATTGCTGCTTGCTTTTTGCATAACACCCTAGAAAAACAGTACACTGCAATAATGTATGTTGCATTTGCCTGTCACTCTTTGAAACAGGGTAGTTTAAAATAAATAAATGCTACAGTTGCTTCTCCATTATATTCACTGCATTAATGCTACACAGTATCAACCTAAATACAAAGCTAGGAAGTCAGTTGGGTAAATAATGGCTAGTAAATAATTTGGGCAGAAGAGATGAACTTCTCTTCGATCCTATTCAGTTTTAAAGTACAAATATTTTAGGCACGTTTGCTTCTTGCTTTTCTGCTTCTATCACTGTAGAATTAATTGCATCTTTGTATGAGGTGTTTTTTTCTTTTCTATACAGTCCTCAGTCTTCATTATTGGTTTATTCTACCTGAGTTTAACATGAGCTAAAAAAAAAAAAAAGTAGTTTGAATATGTTGTGTAGCATCATACCAGAAAGACAAAGCTTTAAAGAAAGAGCTTATAGAAAGTAATGGAAATAATGACCTTTATATTTATTTCTCTCAAATTTTGGAAAGCTCTTTACACATCACTGGCATCACATATTTTTCTACACTGCTCCTGATGTGACTTTTTATTCTAAAGAATTTCACAATTTCACAATTTAGAAGAGGATGTAAGAATATAATAATTATGTAATTAATATTGGTCCCTTAAATTGATCTAGGAGCGAAGAGCTCTAGAAAGAAGAATATCTGAAATGGAAGAAGAGCTCAAAGTAAGTAAACCACACTACTTATGAGAGACAGTGCTATATGTGATCTCAAATTTTACAGTACTGTTACAGATACTGTGTTTACAGTAATTGTTCTCAAAGCTCTGTATGCGGTTTATGATTTATCTATATCTGTGCTTCTCTTTCTTCCTAAATCCAGGTTTTAGGTGGCCTAGGGGAATATAATATTTAAAATGCATATCTTTTTATTAATTTATATGGCACTTTTGATGTTCAGATATAGAACAAATTAGATAATAGTCACTCTGCGGTTCAGAATTTATTATTTATTCTTCACATCCACATGCTCTGTTTCTTGGAGAGAAAATGGTGGAGGGGTTTCAGTATAAAACTGTTCATCTTTGAAAATAAAGCTATATTTTATCAAGCTGTGCATTACCTGTGGAAATAACTGTTTTGATTGTTGGAACACTCTTTGCAGAAAAAGAAGAATAGCATAGTTAATTCATTAACTCCTATCACATTGTCTTGCATGAGATATCTCTGTCACATTATGAATAGGAACTAATGCATAGGATATCGTGCCCAAGAATTAGAATTTCAAGACTTAAGTGTTTTATTATTAAATTGTTGGTTACTTGGTAGAACATTATTATTGAATGTCTTTGGAGACAGATATATTGGATTTTGCTTGCTTATGTATTTTGTTTTATATGGAATTTTAGGCTACATTGTGTAACTTTGTCCATCTCATGGAATTTTTTTTAAAGGATTAAGTGTTTTCTTATATTCCTTGTCTGTGAATCTCTGTGAATTTATATTGTACTCTTTTCCATTTTCTTATTTTTTATTTTTTATTTCTTTATGTTCTGATTCCTGCAGAACCTGCATCAAATAAAGCAAATTCAAACTCTGAGAGAGTTAAATGAACGGCTGCTGACTGAGAATAGGGCCTTGACAAGAGTGATAGCCAAGCGCTCAGGGTTCTGTAGGAAGCTGCAGTCTGTGAACCTATAAAGTCTAGTTTCATCATTTCTTCTGGGTAGAGCCAGGCAGGTGTTTTTGTATTAGTAAGCGTGTCTTGAGTTCACTTTCACAAATTAATGCCATTTTGTCTGGAGCTTATCATATAACTTTAATTATGCATGGCTTCTCAGAATGTTAGAAAGTGTTACTAATTGTATATTAAACTGATAAACAACAATAAACAGCGAATTACTTTGTAATTTAAATAAAAGAATTGTCTGCACTTTGGTTAAGCTTGTGCACATTTTGGCTCTACAAATAATTTAGGGCTTAAAAATAGCTATTATATTTAAAATTCTTCATTAGAAAGAAAATGGAACATGAACAATGGAACATGTATTTTACACATAGTAATGTTGAAGCTGAAAATTAAGCATGCATTATCTGTTTTTCAGCACATCACTTTCAAAGCCATCTTTAATTATTCACTTAGTTCTCTATTACAGAGGTATCTTAATACATAAACTTCAGATCACTATATATTTTATCCATATATTTTGAAGTAAGAATTGATTGGGTCCACATAAAGTTAAACTTTCTTCAACTAGATTTTACTTATATTTTGCTAGATATCTTGAAAAGTATACTTTAATGTCCAAAATACAAGCTGTTTCATTTCCTAGTAAATTTGGCAGAGCACATGTAATTTAAATGATTCTTAGTAGAAAATTCAGATAATGGAACATTTTCACTCCCCCGCCCCCTTCAGTTTGTAAAACAGAAAATTGATTTTTTTTTTGTTTTGAGGATGTGAGGGTGTGTTTTTCTGTTTGCTCAAAATAACTGGTTATTTTTTCCATGCTTGAGATTTTAATAAATACAGGCTCAGTACATTGGCTTATAAATTATTTTATTCTGTTCTCATAATAGTAATAATTGCTTTGTTACCACTTAATGAGCACCTATTTTTTGAATCAGACGTTGTATTAGTTACTTCAACTTAGTACCATAGGTTAATCCTTTAAAGAATTTTAATAGTTTAAAACAAGTTTAATGCCCTCAAAACTTTCCCAACTATATTGGTTTCTAGTGAAATATGTAAGTATTATTGTTTGAGTCTGAAGTAAATTAAACAAAAGCTTTTTAGGTACTGGCAGGAACTCTTAAAGGGTGCTCCCTTGAAGCTCCTTTTTATCCTAACAGAAACAGGCTTCATTTTCCTGGCTGCTCTAATTCGGTGTGCTTGTGCATCGTAACCTCAAGTGATTTAGTACATTTCAGTTGGTAACTTTGGGAGAATGAGCCTTTCATTCCATCATTTATAGTTTCACAAATTGGGGGTTGGTTTTTTCTTTTTTTCTTTCTGATATACGTTTTAGCCACTAGAAAAATATATAACTGACAAAGCTTGTTCATATGTCTTGTGATGAAAATACAACATTTATTAAGAGTAATATTTTATCTTTTTATTGAAGCAAACTTTTCATTTTTTCCCCTCATAGATGTTGCCAGATCTTAAAGCAGACAACCAGAGGCTAAAGGATGAAAATGGGGCCTTGATCAGAGTTATAAGCAAACTTTCCAAATAAAATTTGTTAAAAAGCAGCAAATAATGGAGTTGCACCTACTAGTAAGCCAGTGGACCATGATTGACAGTCACTGGAAGCCTGGGAAGAGTCCTTGGAGACTGTCATTTTCAGATATTCTGCCAAATGCCCTCTTATCTTGGAGTTTTGTTTTGTTTAATTTTCTGGGGTTTTTTCTCCTCGTATCAAGACCATTGTTTCATGTTAATGCAGCTGCTGAGAAGATTTTTTTTAAAGACTGAGAAAACTTGTTTACAGCTCCAACGTATAAGGAAAGTGTTCAAGGCCAGATTTGCCTCAGATATTTAACCAGTAAGCCTTAGTTGTACATAAATACTTTTGTGTCAACAAAAACTTTCAGCTCTCACAGAAGACAGTTATTCAACATTTTTTGATGTGCCACGGTTTCCAGTTTTTCGATATTTAAATTCTTTTTTTTGCTTTACATCTAAGTTTGGGTTTGTATGTTTTTCCTTTTAACTCTTCATGTGGCAGACTCTTCTATGTTTTCACAGCTTTTTCATTTACAGAAAAGAACACTGCTCTTCTGAGGTTGTTTTCATGTATTAGGCTAATGCGGTGTTGTCCCCCACCTGGAACTGAATTGCTTGGTGGAACATTTGCTTTCACTGTTTGTGCAATATGCATTTATTTCTTATATGAATGCTTTAAAGTCTGTTGAAATTAGATTCTTTTAAGTCCTATTTTCTGCCTTCATTGGTCACTTCTTTGTTTTTTGTTTGTTTTTTACTATTATAGTACAAGATGTTAGATTCTATAATCTTCACATTCATTTTAGCAGGTACTGAGTGATGCTGTATATATAAATAAGTGTATTGTTTTGATTTTTAGACCACCACATGGCATGCTTAATATTTTGTTATTTCAAATGTCTATTAATGCAAAGTAGGCTACTCCATAATAGTGTTAAAAACAAAATTTGCTAACAATGTGATATAAAGACTTTAAAAGTGACACATTATGTGGAGCCCTGTCTTTACAAAAGTTTCCTACTGTAAAGTGCTTTTTCTTTTATTGTCAGTTTTTATTTGATAGTATTCAACCATAATTAAAGTTGTATAAGATAATTACTTCACATTTCACACACTGATATTTATCTGAGTGCTGTCTAAAACTGTTGTGCCAGCCAGAGTGATGCTAGGAAGTCATTTGCAGACGTACCAGTGAGTTCCTGTTAAATGCACTGTTATTGCCACGTGAAGAGGCATTGACTTTGATACCACCGTCATATTCAGACCATTTTATACATTTCAGTGGCCTTTAAAAAAAAAGTAAAACCAAGTACATAGTGGAGATGGCTTTTATTTGGACAAATAGCTTTTATATTTTCATTAAACCATGCAAAAATTACTACATCTTTCTGGCACATAACTGTCTCTTTAACCACTGAACAGTTGGGCCATTTGAATAAATTGTACATTGTAAAGCTTATAGTAGCTGATTGTATTATTGATTGTATTGTATACTATATTAAATGTGAATTTGTACCCCTTCATTTTAAAAGGTCATTGTGTTCTACTGCCTATTTTAGATTACTTTGGGGTTGGGAAAAGGTGTTTTGGTAAGCAGGATTTAAGTCCTCTCTCTCTTGATTGGTTTTATGAAGATATAAGGTTATGCTCTTACTACCAAGCTCAGGATTCTTGATTTTTAAAGGTACAAGGATAGTTGTGAGAATTTTATTTTTGGTTATATTTGAACTGTATGAATGGTGGGTCTGAATATAGAGGATTTCAGTGGTCTTATATGGACATAAAATATACAGATAATTGACCAGTTTGAGTGACTGCAACATGTTCTGGTTGCACAACAGTTAGGCATGCTAAGGATTATATTTGTGAAGTTTGGATGCCTGTGAAGAATGGTTAAGTACGTGTTTCTAATATTTTAGTGTTTTGTATTTAGGTTATTTATTCTTTGTATCTAAAACTGAACAGCTACTGTGCTATGTTGATTTTATTGGTAGTATTGAGCAGACCTTGTTTCTGCATGAAACTAGTTGCAAAACCCACTATTTTGGAAATAAAAATGTATTTTGACATATACAAATAAAATGAATAAAACTATTTTAAATGTGTGAACTTTTACTGAGACATATTAAATTTTGTTCTGAGATATTTAAATTCTGCATGGGTATTTTTTCACTAATTGCTTTAATTTGATTCCAGTTTGCGTAATTTGAAATTGTAATATTGTGATAATCTGCATAACATTGTACATGCACATCTGTAAATGCAATCTTAATTGCCATATTTATGCAATCTGTGTACCAATTTGGACAAATGTTTATATATTTTACATAAAGCTGTCTGTATGTAGAACTTGAGAACTAGTTTTTTTATGATTATTGGGTAAAAAAATAATGGTAACTGAGTTTCAAGATAGTAGCTTTGTAGCACAAGATTTTGTTCACATAAACATGGTGGTTTCTAAGTTAAACCTGTGTTTTTTCTTAGCTGCAAACATAGGCTTGAGAATACATCTAAAGATAATATTCCATTGAAATGTAAAATATTAGATTCTTTTCCAATCTTGATTTGTTCAACCTCTGTCTACCAACATGTATAAGTAAGATAAGTGATGCTTTCAGTTGGGATTTGTAGGAAGCCTGTGTTTAAATTAATACAAGAATTGAATTCTCCTTTCTACTTCCTAGTATTTTCCCTGTGCATACTCACAGAATGATAAGTTGTACTATTGTTGTTTGTCCTCCATAAAAGAAATTTCATATGCAGATACTTCAAAGCCAAATGAAAAGCAGCTATAGAACTACCTAGGAGCATAGTAATATAAAAAGTAAAGTAGATATTCATTAATCCATTAGGCTACTTTTTTCTCTGGCTTAAAGATTTATTACATCTTAGTTTTTCCTGGCTAATCTGAAACAGTCGTGACTCCCAGGGTCAACACTCACCGAGTCTTCTGTAAGGAGAATATATCCAGAGTGCCAGATCCCCCTCAAACTACATATGTGGATCTTCCATAGGACTTATTAGCCTTGTAGGTTGTCATTCACTTTGTTATTATAAGCAGAATGTAGAGCAAACTCCACTACCTGTTATTAAGTATCCATTTAGCTGTTTCTTGCTAATGAAAATCTTCATTTGCAAAGATGAAAGCTGGCTGATAAGCAGTCTCTTCTGTGCCAATCTGTATTTTTATGCTGTGTGTGTGTGTGGCCTCTCTGTGTCTTGAGTGTGCATATTCAACAGGGGCAATGTACATATAAGGGCTGCCGAGTACATTTCTCGACGTTCATTTTGGAAAGGTTCTCTTGAGTTAAGTGTTATGCAAACAACAGAATGCTCTTTCTCTTAGGCAAGTGGTATAGAGAGTGTCATACTGTTGTTCCCTACCTACAAAATGACGAAATTACAAAGTGATAAATTCAAAATGGAAAGATAGGAGTGAGAAATTTAAGATTCTCTAGTAAGGTAACAAAGAACTAACTTATAGTAATTTTAGTACAAGTTTTCTGAAGTTTATTAGACATAAGCTTTTTGGAGCTAAGCATCCCAGCTTTTCACTGCTTAAATTCCAGTAAACATCTAGGTCACAAAAATATACTAGATTTTTATTTTTAAAGTCTGAGGAGAAAGAAGGAGATGAAGTTCGAAGAAATGAACATTATCAGTGGATTCTGCCCCGAATAATAAACAGCTAGGTGGGTCTTACTTTGTCCTTATAGGTCTGAGAGAGGGGTAGTGGAAAAGAAAGATTTACTGTATCTTCCCCTTCCTCACACTCAGTTTTTCTTATAGGTTAGTTTTTTTTGTTTTTTGTTTTTTTTTAATATTTTATTTATTTATCTTTAGAGAGGAAGGGAAGGAGAGAGGAAGAGAAACGTCACTGTATGGTTGCTTCTCGTGCATCCCCTGCTGGGAACTGGCCCCTGTCGGGAACTGGCCTGCAACCCAGGAATGTGCCCTAACTGGGAATCGAACCTCAAGAGTCTGGTTCGCAGGCCTGTGCTCAATCCACTGAGCTACACCAGCCAGGGCTCTTATAGGTTAGTTTTGATACAAATCCATTTCAGTAGGATACCTCATCCTTAGACTGGGTAAATAAAGTGTATCTCCATTTTATCTGTGAGAAAGCTAAGATGTATAGATTATTAACCGATGCAGTATTCCAAGCCTCATACAGAGTTGAAGTCTTAACCCAGTTTAGTGGTGATCATGGTGGTTATCTTTTAATGCCAGCTCTTAATCTAGGACTTTCCCATGGTATCAGTCATTTTGATGGTTTATTTGCATGGAATTTAATCCATATTAACTTCCTCATACATACAGAAGTTATATATGAGGCTATATTTTAGGCTTACAATGCTTGATTATCTTTGAGCAACATGTTTCTTGATTTTTTTTCTTCTGCATTTTTCTTTCATCGTACATCCCCACCTCTACATCCACTTAGGGCTTAGTATTACTTAAACCACGTGTGCTATAATGGGACTTAAAGATGAATGATTCCCTAGCACAATTTCTAACTATGCCCAGTAGACCATCATAAGTTTATAAAAGATTTTCACGTACCTACATGCAAAAGAACTACTTTTGCACTCTTCAAAAACATTTTTTAATTGATGAGAGCTTAATTCCCTAGATAGGCAACATTAATAGTGCTGTGGTATTAGCAAATTTTTCCCTCCAATGAAAAAGTGTGGAATACCAATGTGTAAAATAGATAAAGTGCGTACTTACATTACCCATGGATAACATCCCACTCCAAAAGAAAGTGCCCAAAATAGGCCTTTGTAAGACAGCGTGACTCCCTCACTTGTTACTGTGGATATTAGGGCCAGAGTATTGCTGAGCAGATTCACCTTCTCTGCACTTGATTTTGTATTAAATGTACTAAACCCGTGCTCTAGTACTTAGTTTATGTGAGTATGTTCTGGCCTAAAGTCAGAAGCAAGTACAGGGCAGGAAAAACCACACAAAAGCAAGAACGTGGCAGTGTGAGTAGGCCATCGGTGCTCTCCGGTGTTTCAGTTGTGTGTGTATCTAAGTATTGTTTTTGTAAGTTTTAAGAGCATTTTTAGCAAACAATTGAATCAGACTTTTGTGAGATCCATAGAGTACCTTTGCAAAATTAATAGGGCACTGATTTTTACACTTGACAGGGAGAAAGCTTTGGATTCAGTCAACTTTAAATGTGACTCTCAGCTTCACCACTTTGTAATTGTGTGATATTGCTTGCTCAAATCACTTAACCATTCAAGCACAATTTCTTCTGATAAATGACGTAGTTGTATAAAGTGCTTTGAATAGTTCTTGGAGCTTGGTGAATAGATGCTGAACAAATGTAAGTATGTTACTGCTTTGAAGAAATTACATTCATTGTGACCTTTTGCAGTACTGATTTCCTTGGGAACATAATATAGTTTTACTGGGATTATTAGATGAATGCCGATAACTAGTTATTCCAAACAATCTTGTAGTGTTAAAAAGTTAAATAGTATTGTTTTTTCTTAGAATATATATATTAAAGCAAAATTTTTGGAATAATTTACACAGCATAAATACCTAGTTTGTTTGTTTTTTAATTTCTGGGACCAGTAAGGGGAAAAGATATGATGTAGATTTCAGAGAATTTCCTTCAGTCACCTGGGTGGTTTAGCAGCCTTCACATCAGACTCACCTAGTCACACAGTGATCTTCTGCATGAGAGTTTTACAATTTCATCCGTTCTTCCATTAGAGATTAAGAGTCCCGCCAGTCCCATTCGCACTTCATGCTAGATGTGCCTCTGGTGTCTGTGCTTGCTGTACAGTAACCAGTAGTAAGGAAAACCAGAGGTAAAGGGAGCTGACTTTTTAGTATTGCACCAGTATTTAGGATTAAGGGAAGGTGAATTTAACTAGTTCATTCGTACAAAGTGTCAAATTGTCATACTGGGACCAACAGTGTCAACATCAAACTCTGGTCCCACTGCAGACCTATGGAATCTGAAACTGAAAACAGCCCAGCAGTCTTTGCAGTAAGCCCTCCAGTGGGTTCGGAGGCAAGGTAAAATCTAAGAGCTGCCAGCCTATAGGTTTTAAATCCAGGTCACCTGGGCCGAAATGGAACATAAACATTTATATAAAAACATTTTTAAGCTTTTTTTTCCTCAAGGACTATACTAATGGAGAGGGAAAAGAATTACCATATCAGTGGTGCATGTAAGAAACCTAGCTGTGTTGAGAAAGGACCGCTGTTTTCCACTCAATCTGAAAAATACTAGGGAAGATTTTACCCTTGAAATTGGATTGGATTGGGAAGGTTCATAATCATGAATTAATCTGAAGTGGAGCAGATTCATCTCAATGAATAGGAGCTTCACTTTTAATGGATCTCTACAAAGGAATGGAGTAGGATATTCTTATTTGGTGGTGGGGAGAGAGAAGGTTATGCCACAAAATGAGTTTATTATTCAGTGCTTACGGAGTTCCAAGTGAAGTCCCAGTACATTAGAGGTCTCCTACCTCTGAGTGAGACACAGGATCACTGAGAAAACTTAATCCCTACAACGAGATACAGGCTGTGGCTAAATCTGAGGCAAAAGTGGGGCCACAGAAAGCTCTCCCAGCCTCTGCCCATGCCACACCCAGTGAGCAGTACCCAATACCCAGCACCAAGGAAGCAAAAGAAGCGTGTGGCTGGGGAAGGATTAAGAGCATGGAGACCCATTCTGAGACACTAACTAGTAGAGGACTTAAGGAAGAGTCAAAACATTGAGAAAAAGTTTCTGATAAACTAATTCCCACCCGAATCACAAGTGAAGTCCAGTGAAATCTAAAACCAGTGTGTACAGAAGGTAAACAGCAACAACACAAGACAGTCCCAGCTCATTCCTAACTATATTGACTAAACACTCTACATTGTAGTAGAAGAGTATCAGTTCCAGTTAATACATACTGTTTACCTCAGTCTCTACTGTGCTATATACTATGCAATAAGAAATAAGTATAAGAAGAAATTTAAAAAACACCTTTAAACCCATTGTCAACAGACAAAGCAATCCACAAAAGAACCAGATTTAGAGATGGTATGTATATTGGAACTATCCAGTAGCAAGTATAAAATCATGAAAGTATATCCCATTTTTAAAACATCATAATATCAAATCATTGTGAGTTGCATGTTAACAACCTACAGTAGAAAAGGTGGAGAACAGATAAGGAAATTCAGCAGATACAGAAACTATGAGAGTCTAAAGGAAAGGGTAGAATAAAAAACATGACACCATAAAGAATCCCTTCTTTAAAAATTTTATCTTTAGAATTAAGGGAAGGGAGAGAGACTGAGAGAAAGAAACATCAGTTAGTTGGCTCTCCCATGCTCCTGGTGGGTAGGAGGTGCACCTGGCCCACAGCCCAGGCATGTGCCCTGACTGGGAATCAAACCAGTAACCTTCCAGTTTGCAGGCTGAGGCTCAGTCCACCGCACCACACCAGCCAGAGCTAAACCGTGCCTTCCTAAAACACACCAGATTTGACACAGCCAAGGAAACAGAGTGAAGTTGAAGATAAATAGAGATTATCAAACTAAAGCTCAAAAAAATACACAAGATACAAGACCTGTGGAACCATATCATATGGACTAATATGTATGTAATTTGAATCCCAGAGAAGTGTTCAAATGAAACAGAAGAAATTTTTGAAGAGAGAGTAGTTGAGAATTTTCCAAAAAATAATGAGACACATCAAACCACAGTTGTAAAAACCTCAAGAGAACGCCAAGATGGATTTTTTAAAAACTGGATACATTATATCAAAACTGCTGCAAACCAAAGGTAACGACCAAGTCTTGTAAGCAATCGAAGGGCCGTGTGGGGGAGGTACATCACATACAGAGCAAAGGTGAAACTGATCGATTCCTCAGAGCCGGCGCAAGCCAAGTAACGGGAGTGGCGTCTTTAAAGGGCCAAAACAAAAGAACTGATGGCTCTGATTTCTATGCACAGTAAAACAATCTTTGAAAAATGAAGAAAAATGCTTTGTCAGGCAGCCACTGGGGCAATTCATAGATCTACCCTACCAAAAAAACGTTTAAAGGAAGTTCTCAAGGCAGAAGGAATAGGATATCAGTAATTCGGAACTTCACAAAGGAGTGAAGAGTCAGAGTATTTAAACTGTAAGTAAATATAAAAGACATTTTTGTCATATTTAATAGGTCTTAAAATAATTGACTAAATCAAAAATGGAGGCAATATACTCAGGGTTTATGATAGGTAAAAGTAAATCATATTACAATAGCACAACAGATCGAAGGGAAGAACTGAGAGCACATCCATGTCAGACTTAGTCTACATGTGTTGGGTATAATGTGGTTTGATGTGCTCTCAATTCTGGGGTGAGTGTAGGATAAGAAAGATTTTATTTTGCCCGAAATAAGTAAGCCTGTTCACATGAAAGCAGTTGAAAGCTTCAGCAAGATGTTTGTTATTTTCCTATGAATTACAGGATTTTTTTTTTTAATTACAGGATCTTTGTTTGTTTTGCTTGTCTTTACAGAAATCCAGAACTTGTCTAGGGGCAGGTCAGTAAAGCTCGCCTGAGTGTACAGACTCACAGCTCACATATTCTCCAATTAAGCAGATTGAGAGAAAGGGGTTTTCCCCAAATCATACTGTGTTGGGAGGGAAGGAAAATACTGTTTAATTTTGCCTTGCAATTCCTCTAGGTGATTTCAATAAAATCGGACACTTGGAAATATCCTTCTTCACTGTCAGACTCAAGAAGCTGTGGAAGTATATCACAATTTCCCTTAAAATCCAAAAATCTTTCATTTGATATCAGACCTTTTCTATAGGGTCTTTCAGAGATTTGTCCAACTGGTTGTGTGGTTTTAAAAAGCCTGTTTTGTAGGCCCATCTCTGAAACACTTCTGCATTTCTAAGCACTGCGCAAACTCCAGGGCTCCATTTGCATGAAAGGACTCTGGGAAGTCTCTTTGAAGCTCAAACACCCTTTTGAGAACTCTTCACCAGATAAGCCCCCAGGGCTTCTGCATTTGGCAATAAATATATGCACTTTTAGTTCAGGTTTTCTTGAGTAAATTAGTCTTTCTTTAACATAATTTACCATTTTTTGTAACACCATTCCACTTTTCTAAATTTCATCTCTAAGAGTTTTGGATGCAAGCATCTCTCGGTAAAGTAAATAGTGTATTATGATAACACCAACATCCGAATTTTCTTTATTCTTTTTTCTAACAACAGGCTACAGCCAACCAGTGGTAGGTAGAGCATCATCACTCCAGATGTTAACACAGTCCCTTTAAGAGAGATGTTTGTTTCCAGATATGAAGACAAATTTTTATTTTTTATTAATGATATTCTATTGATCATGCTATTACTGACATCCCAATTTTTTTCTCTTGGCCCCCCGACACCTGACACCCCCAACTCCCTCAAGCAATCCCCACACCATGGGTCATGTGTATAGGTTCTTTGGCTACTCCATTTCCTATACTGTACATCCCCATGATTATTCTGTAATTACATATTTGTACTTCTTTTTTAAAATTTATTTATTTAGCCCTGGCTGGTGTAGCTCAGTGGATTGAGTGCGGGCCTGTGAACCACATGATCGCAGTTTGATTCCCAGTCAGGGCACATGCCTGGGTTGCAGGCCAGTTCCCAGCAGGGGACCCACAAGAGGCAACCATACATTGATATTTCTCTCCTTTCTCCTTCCCTTCCCCTCTAAAGATAAATAAAATCTTTAAAAAAATAAAACAAAATAAATGTATTTAATTGTTTCTTTTTAAAATGTTATTTATTTAATTGTTCATATTTGCACTTCTTAATCCCCTCACCTTTTCACTAATTCCCCCACACCCACCTCCCATCTGACAACCATCCAAGCACTTCATACCCATGATTCTCTCTATTCTTGTTTGCTTAGTTTGTTTTTTAGATTCAATTGTTTATAGGTATGTATTTACTGCCATTTCCTTGTTAATAGTTTTTATCTTCTTTGTCTTAAATAAGTCCCTTTAACATGTCATGTAATAATGGTTAGGTGATAATGGACTCCTTTAGTTTGTTTTCATCTGGGAAGTACTTTATCTGCCCTTTAATTCTAAATAATATTTATGCTGGGGAGAACAATCTAGGCTGTAGGGCCTTGCTTTTCATGACTTTGAATATATCTTGCCAATCCCTGATAGCTTGCAAAGTTTCTTTTGACTCAACTGACAGTCTTATGGGAACTCCCCGGTAGGTAACTAACTTCTTTTCTCTTGCTGCTTTTAAGACTCTCTCTTTATCTTTAACCTTTGGCACATTAATTATGATGTGTCTTGAAGTGGGCCTCTTGGCATCCATCTAGTTTGGGACTCTCAGTGCTTCCTAGACTTGCATATCTATTTTCTTCACCAAATTAGGGAATTTTCTTCATTATTTTTTCAAATACATTTCCAATTTCTTGCTCTTCTCATTCTGGCATTCCTATGATGCAAATGTTGGAACACTTGAAGTTGTCTCATAGGCTGTTAACACTATCCTCATTTTTTTAATTCTTTTTCCTTCTTCTTTTTCTGATTGCTTGTTTTTTTGCTTGCTTGTATTCCAAATCATTGATTTGATTCTCGGCTTCATCCATTCTACTGCTGTTTTCCTGTAAATTGTTCTTTATTTCAATTAGCAAATCCTTCATTTATTACTGGATCTTTTTTATGCTGTTGAGGTCCTGAGTTTCTTGAGCATCTTTATAATCAGTGTTTTGAACTCTTCATCTGATAGATTGCTCAACTCCATTTCATTTAGCTCTTTTTTTTTTTTTTTTTGAGTTTTGATCTCTTCTTTCATCCAGGCCATGTCTCTTCGTCCCCTTGTTTTGGCAGCCTCCCTGTCTGTCTGTTCCAATGGATTAAGTAGAGGTACTATGACTCCATGTCCTAGTAGTGTGATCTAATGTAGTAGGTGTCCTGTAGGGTCCAATAGCACAGCTTCTCCTACCACCCGATTTATTGCACCCTTCTTGTGGGCTGAGTATACCCTCCTCTTGTAGTTGAGCCTTGGTTGCTATTGGCAGGTCAATGGGAGTCAGCTGCAAGGACTGGCTGTGACCACTGACCACCAACCTCTGCCCTCTATAGAGGATCAGCTGTGCCAGCGCAGGGTGGTGGTGCTCTAATGTGGCATGTAGCTGTCCACTGGGCGTGGAGGCTCTGCGGTTTCATGGGTGGTGCAGGCCAAGGTCAGCCCTGACCTGTGTTTTGCCCCAGACCACCCTGCCTGAGTTATAAAGCAACCTGAGATGGCTGCTGCTTGTGCTGGGTTTGGAGACGCCCAGACAAAGCCAAACTGTAAGTCTAGGCAGGCTGTTGCTAGTGTCACGCCTGTGGTCACTTAGCAAGAGGTACAGGGGTTATAAGGGTCACTGAGATTAGCTGTTGCTTTTTTGAGAGGATTTAGGAAGATGTGAAGTGTGAGCCAAGACCAGCCATTCATATGGAAAAGTCCCTGTTAACAGCTTGGGTGGTCCAGTAAGTTGGGTGGAATAGAGTCTCAGGGGATCTCCAGTGCATGGCAAACAGTGTTAGCCAGGTTGATGGAGTCTCAGATATGGCACTGGTCTGCTGGCTCTGTGGCTCTGTGGGTTCAGAAAAGGGGCAATGGCCTCTGCTCACCTTTCTGTCTGGGAGAAAGCTGTCCCCCATCTCTCACCTTGATGCCAGACACTTCACTTCCTCCCTGTATGCCTTTCAAGCTGCTACTGTGGTGCTGGAGCTCAGAGGGAGTGAGTCTGAGTAGGTGTGTCCATGTGTGGATTCTTTAAGAGGAGCTCCAGAAGTTCTTCTGGAGCTCGAGAAGTTTCTTCTACTGACTGAGTCCCCACTGGGTTTTGCAGGTAGAAATTATGGGGACTTATCTTCCTGGTACTGCAACCCTGGGTTGGGGCCCTGGTGTGGGGCAGGGATGCCTTGCTCCTGAGATATCCCTCCTGACTTTTTATCCACTAGACATGGTGTGGGATCAGCCTGTTCCAGGTCTCTGCCCCTCCTACCAATCTGGATGGATGTGGCTTCTTTAATTCTGTAGTCAACTTGATTTAACTTGATTTCTGCAGTTCTGAGTGATAGTTGTTCTGTAATTTAGTTGCAATTTTGATGTGGTTGTACAAGGAGGTGAGTCATGTTTACCTATGCCTCCATCTTGACTGGAAATTTGAGACAAAGTTTTAATATATCTTGGCTTTTGCTTGTTTCAGGCGTCTCATGAAATCCTTATCCCTAACAAAACTAGCAACATCTTGCAGAAACATAGGTTCCATTGAACCCCAGTAGAGAAAATTTGATCTAGGATTGCAATTTGCATCCTTAATTTATCATATTTCACTGTAATATTATAGCACTTCATTAAAAAATGGGAGAATCTTGCAATAATTAATTCCATTTACCACCTTTCACTCCTTGTCCTTTTGCTATTCTACATTTTACATCTATTTATTTATAAATACTACAAGGCTACGTTGTAATTTTTACAATAATAATCAGCTAGCCATTAAATAAATTAAGAGGAAATAAAAGTGTGGTAAGCAGAAGGATGTCTCCCAAAACATGTCTAGGTCCCAGTTCCTAGAATCTGTGAAAATGTTAGGTTATATGGCAAGGGGGAGTCACAGCAGATGGAATTAAGAATGTTAACTGACTGACTTTAAGACAGGGATATTATTTTGGGTTTTCCAACTGGGCCTAATGGAATTGAACGGATCCCTGAAATGGAGAAAGGGAGGCAGAACAGACGGGGAGCATGACTCAACTTGTGGGGCAAGGACATAACTTGAGACTGCTGGCTGTGAAGGCAGCGGGATGGGCCGCAAGGCAAAGAAGGCACGTGGGCTGAACAGGCTGAAAAAACAAGGAAACAGGGTTGACTCTGGGGCTTGCAGAGGAATATAGCCCTCCTGACACCTTCATTTGTACCCAGGAAAACCCACTTCAGACTTTCGACCAGCCTTGTTATCTTAATAATATGTTTGTCTTGTTTTAAGATCCTACCTTTGTGGTGATTTGTTGCAGCAGCAAAAGGAAACTTGTATGGCCTTTCACATTTCCTTTTTCAGAGCAGTTGCTCTTTATTTCTTCCTGTAGATCCAAATTGTCATATCATGCCATTTACTTTCAACTTGAAGAAGGTCTTTTTGTAATCTTCGTATTCTCTCAGCTTTCATTTTCTTTATGTCTTTACCTTTCCTCGTTGGAGGTTATTTTCTCTCGATGTAGAATTCTTAGTTGACTTATTTTTTTTCTTTCTTTCAGCCACTTACAATTATCATATCATTGTCTCCCAGTCTTCATTTTTTTCTGATGAGAATTCAGCCATCACTTATTTTATTTTATTTTTTTGTATTTTTGCTGCAAGAAGTTTACTGAAATTTTTAAAACTATAAGTTGATATTTTTGCCAAATTTGAGAAAGCTTCAGCTTTTTTTCCTAAATGTTTCTTGTTTCTCATTACATTATTTTTCTCTTCCTCTTATGTATCCAACTGCATGCATTTTAGGCTGCTTGACGTGGTCCAGCAGCTTAGTCAGATTTTGTTCATTTTTCTTAATCCTTGTCCTCTCTATTATTCCAGTTGGATTTTTTCTGCTGATGTTTGAGTTTACAATCTTTTCCATCTCCAATCTGGTGTTAGGCCTATGCAGAGAATTTTTTATTTTGGATATTGCACTTTTTAGGTCTAGAATTCTATTTTTTTATTTAAATAAAATAGCTTTCATCACCTTGGCCAGTGTGGCTCATTTGGTTGGGTATCATCCTGCAAACCAGAAGGTTGTGGGTCAGTTCCTGGCGAGGGTACATGCCTGTGTTGTGGGTTCAGTCCCCAGTTGGGGCACATGCAGGAGACAACTAACTGGTGGATATTTGTCCCTCACATCGATGTTTTTTCCCCCTTTATTTCTCCCTCTTTTCCTTTTTTTCTGGAATCAATGATTTCAATAAATAGATTAATCAAATTAAAGTAGCTTTCATCTTTCTGCAGAAATTCCCCTGTTCACTTACTATAACTATTCTTTTTCTGTAAGTCTTTGAAAAAAAATTATAACTGCTTCAGACTCCCTGGTGGTCTAGTGGCTAGGATAACTGCTTGAAGGTCTTTCTCTGTTAATTGTAACATATGTGTCATCTGAGGGTCTGTTACTATTAACTACTTTTTGTCTTGATCTTGAGTCACATTGTCCTGTTTCTTTACATGTTTAATATTTTTTTTCCTGGACATTATAGATAAGTATATCCATGAACATAAATTCATCTTTCTCTGAAGAGTTCTGATTTCTATTCTAGCAGGCAGCTAAGTTACTGGTTGATGGCTTTGAACTTCTATAAGCCTATGCTTTATATTTTTAAGATGTGTCTATTTCCAATTTGTTATTAGCCTTAGAGCAAAACGTTAGTCCTAGGAAATTGTTTTTACTCCAAAGATGTAGCCCCTCTCTAGTTTTGATTGAAAGCTTGACGTGTTTACCAAGTCCCTCTGACTTGGTAGATGCTATGGTCTGAATGTGTGCCCCTAAAATTCACTTGAGTTAACCCTAACATCCAATGTTACGGTGTTAGGCAATGGGGCCTTTGTGAGGTGATTAGGTCATGGGGTGAAGCTCTCAGGAATGGGATTAGTGCCCTTATAACAGAGGTCCTGCAGAGCATCCTAGACCCTTCTACCATGTGGGAAGTCTGTAAGCTGGAAAAGGGCCCTCCCTCACCTTACTGTGCCAGCACCCTGATCTTGGACTTCCAGCCTCGAGACCTGTGAGAAACAAATTATTGTCATTCATAAGTCAGGCTGTGATATTTGTTATAACTGCCCAAATGGACTAGAAAGGCAAGTAAAATTCAAAATCCATACTCTATCTCTTTTCTGGTGGGCAACATCCAAAATTTTCCTCGGCATTTTCTAGCTGTTGCTTTCCTGGGCTTGTTCGTTTGTTTATGAGACATTGCATGTGCAATTAAGAGGCCATCCAGGAATCTGAAGGGAGTTTATACACGGACTTGGGGCCTTATCTCCATGACTCTTATTCCTAGAATCTTTCCTCAGTTTTCAGTTATTCTGTCCTCTGACATCTCGGGCTTCAAGATTCAGCATAAGGCTAGTCGCCCTCCACTGCACTCACTGGGTAAGTCAGTCTAAAAATGGGTCTCACCACGTAGCATTCTCTCTTTTCCAGGGTTGAGGTCTCTCAGGTTTGTACCTGCTGTTGGTCATTTTCTAGGTATTTTTTACATCTTGTCCAGCATCCATAATTGCGATTGTTGGGAGGCTTAGTGCCTTACAAGCTGCTCCGCCACTATTGGAAACAAAATTTCTGTGTCACTTCCACAACTTAAAAAACTAGCCTTAAAAAAGGCTAGGCCAAATGGACAGAAATATAGCATTTTGTACTAGGGAGTAGCTTCACAGGTACCGTTTTCTCTTCTATTGTCCCAGTTTTTTTATAATGTGATATTTTAAAAATTAAACTATGTTTCAAGGACAGAATTTGCATAGAGTGAGAGGCATCCCAGTAGGAAGTATATAACATTTTCTGGAATCTGGCATTGTTTTAATTAAACTTTTCTTATGGAAAGCATTTGAATGGAGGAAGAAGCATTTCAGATGTGGGAAGTGTGTAAATGAAAGGTGTGTTTGTGTGAAGAACATGACTCATCTCTGGGCCAGCTGTTGGCTGAGGCAGGATGGTTTGCAAGGGCGGAGAAGTGTTGGAGAAGCGTAAAGAAACAAGGAGACTTGACCATTACACAGGGGTAATTATTGTCCACTCATTGCCAAATGCTTGTTGAATTACCTTATGTGGTAGAAGAATAACTAAATCTGACAGAGAGAGCCTTGCATATTTTACTTGAATTTCCAACTTAATATTACACAAAATAATGAATAAAATACATATACGACTAATATGTATGTCTTTGGATGCAAATCAGAAAGAAATAAGGAGAAAGAAGAACAACTTATTGAAACAACTTATGAAATTTGGGGAGATGTTTAAAGCAGTGGATCTCAATTCCCTGGAGGCATCTGGAGGATGCTTTATACAGGGCAAAATCATTAATAACGGTGACTAAGGGAGTCAAGGCCACGGTCTCCACTGATTGGTCAGGGCCAGAGCAGGGGGTTGGTGGTCATTGCATCTGGTCCGGATGTCACCCATGGTGGCGTTTGCCCTGGTTTCGCCAGGCCGCGGCTGGTGGGGTTGTCCTGCCTTGCTGGGTCTGAGGTGGAAACGCTGCTGAGGCCTCCATATCATCTTCAGTTTGACTGAAACTGGTTCTGTGGTCGGCAGACCAGAGGCTCTGTTCCTAAGACTGTTTGAGGCTGACCAGAACCTCATTGTCCTGAGGACATAATGCCTAAGGCCCCCTCTGTGCTCCGTGCACACCAGCATATTTGGACTCGCAGAAGAGGCCTCAGACTTGGCATGCTTTTGCCCATGGTTTACTCGTTTCCTATACAGCTGTCAAGACGAGGCGAAAACAGCGCCGCTTTTCTGAAGCCTGGCTTTCTTTGGGCTCCCACTGCACTGCTTTCTGTCTCTGCGCAGCAGTTATAATAAACCGTGAATGTCATCAGTTCCTCCTACCAGACCATGTCAGCGGCACGTCTTATTTTTGTCTAAGTCCCTGAAGTGAGTCACTTCTCCCATTTACACTTAATAGAGGCTATTTTAGGCATTAAAAAAAAACAATGAATGATATGCTAGGAGGTAAAACTAGCTCAGTAACAGAAGAAAAGGATACTGAATCTAACCAAAATATAGTTATATCTATGTTTAATGAAGCATGCTGTCATTAAGCAAAATTAATGAAAAGATTTAGTGACCCTCATAGAATTGCAGAGTTGGCAGTGACCCTGTAGCCTGTCAGTCTGCCTCTCATTCTCAGACCAGAGAATTAATTCTTGGGCAAGTGGGCAAGGGTGTCACAGAGGCAGAGGTGGAGAGTGAAGAGCAAGAGCGGTGCAGTGAGTGCTGGGGACTTGCGATTACAGAAAGACCCTTTCCAGCCTCACACCTTCAGAGTCTCCTTGCCCGCGCCAGTGGCTGGAACTGTGGGGCTCACCCCTATGCGTGTCCTCTTTCCTTTATGTCGGCAGCATCTTGGGGATTGGAGCAACACTCGGAGGCTTCTATACTCACTTCCATACTTCTTCCCCTGAGGCAGGAGGAGAGAGAGGAGTGTAAGGCTGCGTTCAAGGCCATTTCTGAGGACTGCTTGGCGTACTTAAGGAAATGCACTTCTGGGTGTTTCTCCCTCTGCCTTGGCTGGGATTACGCAGAAGGCACACAGGTGAATTCAAACCCCCGTAGTGTGAGACACACCCAAAACGGAGTGAGTACGTGAGTGAACAACTAAGTAGAATATTAGATGTAACTAAAGAGAATAATATAAATTCAAAAAAACTAGAAGAATATGGAAGGGTTTTAGTTTTTAAAATGGTATAGTTGAAAAAATAAAGTGACAAAATACATTTAGTGGCTTAATAAGGGAAATGCTAAGCTAAGTTTCAAACAGCAGACTATGAAAATAGGCATATTAGAGGACTAGTCCTTATGTATAATCACTAATCAAAGTTTTAAAAGTTTAGTTAAGCCCTGACCCATGTGGCTTGGTTGCTTGGCATGTCCCTCAAATGAAAGGTCACCAGTTCAATTCCCAGTCAGGACACAGGCCTAGGTTGCAGATTTGATTCCCAGGCTAGGTTCCCAGTCAGGGCTCCTATCACCTTGATATATCTCTCCCTCCCTTCCCCTCTCTCTAAAAATAAATAAGCTCTTTTAAAATTTAGTTAAAATTTCCAGTATAATTTTACTTTAAATATTGCCAGATTTTTTTTAAAGGGCTGAATTTTCCCTTTACTAATATGCCAACCATTTTTTTCTTTTGCTAAGTTCATCAGTAAACCACTGAGTAAAGAATGAGTATGTCTATAGCACAACTTAATACGAAAGGGAGTATTTCCACAGTCCTTAAGGATCCCTGATATGGACATAATTTCTCAATAGTGACATTTAATCAGTTATAGCGTTTTTACCATATTACCACAAACAAGCTATAACTGATTAAATGCTATAAATGGGTTTGGATAGTAATAACATTAAAAGCGGTAGTGAGTCAAATAAAAATTTTTAAGTCATAATCTATGTTCATTTATACATCTTTGCAAATGTTAATGGAAGCAAGAGTATTTTCTCAAATACTCTTTTGAGAAAAAAGAGTATTGTAGGTACAAAAACCGCTTTGACACTACCAACATTTCACGTTTTGTTGATAATGATTCTATAAACAGAAGTGCTCTTTTTGTAGCCTGCATATTTATTATTCCCTTATTATTTATTTTTTAATTTCATATTTATTGTATTTTTTCCATTACCATTAGTCCCCTTATACCCTCTCACCCCAGCAATCACCACCAGGTTGTCCATGTCCATGAGCCCCTTTTCCCTTTTCCTCAATCCCTCCACCCCCTAACCAACCCCCACCCCGGCTGTCACCTGCTCTCCATCTATGAGTCTGTCACTGTTTTCCTTGTTAACTCAGTTTTTTCATTAGATTCCACAAATGAGTAAAATCATATGGTATTTGTTTTTCTCTGACTGGCTTATTTCACTTAGCATAATGTTCTTCAGGTCCATCCATATTGTTGCAAAGGGTAAAATTTCTTCTTTTTTACAGCTGAGTAGTATTTCATTGTGTAAATGCCCCATAGTTGTTTTATCTACTCATCTACTGATGGACTCTTGGGCTACTTCCGTATCTTGGCAATTGTAAAATAATGTTGCCGTAAAAATAAGGGTGCATATATTCTTTCAAATTAGTGTTTTGGATTCCTTCAGATAGATTCCCAGGAGTGGGATAGCTGGGTCAAAAGGCAGATCCATTTTTAATTTTTTGAGGTATCTCCATACTGCTCTCCACAGTGGCTGCACCAATCTGCATTCCCAGCAACAGTGCAAAAGGGTCTCCTTTCCTCCACATCCTCACCAGCACTTGTTTGTTGGTTTATTGACAATAGCCATTCTGACAGGTGTGAGGTGATATCTCATTGTGGTTTTAATTTGTAGTTATCTAATGATTAGTCACATTGAGCATCTTTTCATATGTCTATTAGCCATCTGTATGACCTCTTTGGAGAAGTGTCTATTCAGGTCCTTTGCCCATTTTTTAAGTTGGATTGTTTGTTTTTTTGGTGTTGAGTTTTAAAAGTATTTTATAAATTTTGGATATTAACTCCTCATCAGATGTATCCGTGGATATGTTCTCCCCATTCTGTGGGTTGTCTTTTTATTTTGTTGATGGTTTTCTTTGCTGTGCAAAAACTTTTTAGCTTGATGTAGTCCCATTTGTTTATTTTTTCTTTTGTTTCCCTTGCCTGGGGAGATATAATATTGGCAATAAAAAGTTTCTAGCCCTGGCTGGTGTAGCTCAGTGGACTGAGTGCGGGCCTGTGAAGTGAAGGGTCGCTGGTTCGGTTCCCAGTCGGGGCACATGCCCAGGTTGCGGGGCAAGTCCCCAGTTGGGGGACACGTGGGAGGCAACCACACATTGATGTTTCTCTCCCACTCTTTCTCCCTCCCTTCCCCTCTCTCTAAAAATAAATAAATAAAATATTTAAAAATTTTTTCTAGAGGCAATGTCTGAGATTTTGCTGCCTATGTTTTCTTCTAGGATTTTTATGGTTTCAGGCCTAACATTTAAATCAGCACCTTTTAAAAATATTCTTTTTTACACATAACCATAGATTAACAGGTGTTCATCTGGATTAATTTTTGATACTAAGCCATGCATGTGGCAGGCTAAACTTTAAGCAGTTTAGAAATATATTTGATCTATTTTGAATTTATTCTTCCACGTGGTGTAAAAAGGTAGTCTAGTTTCATTTTTCTGTATGTATCTCTCCGATGTTCCCAACACCATTTATTGAATAAACTCTCCTTAGCCCATCATGCATGCTTGCTTCCTCTGTTGAATATTGACTATTAAGGTGTGGGTTTATTTCTGGGCTCTTTCTTCCATTCCATTGATCTACATGTCTGTTTTTATGCCTGTACCAGGCTATTTTGATTACTGTGGCCTTGTAGTATAGTTTCTATCTGTGGACATGGTATATACTTCCATTTATTTGTACCTTCTTCTATTTCTTTCTTCAGTACCTTATAATTTTCTGAGTACAGGTCTTTTACATCCTTGGTTAGGTTTATTCCTAGGTAATTTATTCTTTTTTTAAATACATTTTATTGATTATGCTATAACAGTTGTCCCATTTCCCCACCTTCATTCCCCTCCACCCTGCATACCTCCCCCCCCACATTTCCCCACTTTAGTTCATGTCCATGTGTCATAAGTTCTTTAGCTTCTACATTTCCCACACTATTCTTGCCCTCCCACTGTCTATTTTCTACCTACAGTCTATGCTACTTATTCTCTGTACCTTTTCTCCCTCTCTCCTCCTCCCACTTCCCTGTTGCTAACCCTCCATGTGATCTCTCCATTTCTGTGGTTCTGTTCCTGTTCTAGTTGTTTGCTTAGTTTGCTTTTGTTTTTGTTTTAGGTGTGGTTGTTAATAATTATGAGTTTGCTGTCTTTTTACTGCTCATGTTTTTATCTTCTTTTTCTTAGATAAGTCCCTTTAACATTTCATATAATAAGGGCTGGGTGATGACGAACTCCCTGAACTTGACCTTATCTGAGAAGCACTTTATCTGTCCTTCCATTCTAAATGAAAGCTTTGCTGGATAGAGCAATCTTGGATGTAGGTCCTTACCTTTCATGACTTGGAATACTTCTTTCCATACCCTTCTTGGGTGAAAGGTCTCTTTTGAGAAATTAGCTGACAGTCTGATGGGAACTCCTTTGTGGGTGACTGTCCCCTTATCCCTTGCTGCATCTAGGATTCTCTCCTTCATTTTAATCTTGGTTAATGCAATTATGATGTGCCTTGGTGTGCTCTTCCTTGGGTCCAACTTCTTTGGGACTCTCTGAGCTTCCTGGACTTCCTGGAAGTCTATTTCCTTTGCCAGATTGGGGAAGTTCTCCTTTATTATTTGTTTAAATATTTTCCACTTGTTTTTCTTCCTTTACCCCTTCTGGTACCCCTATAATTTAGATGTTAGAACATTTAAAGATGTCCTGGAGGTTCCTAAGCCTCTCCTCAGTTTTTTTGAATTCTTATTTCTTCATTCTTTTCTATTTGGTTGTTTCTTCCTTCTGGTCCACTCCATTGATTTGAGTCCCAGTTTCCTTCCCATCACTATTGGTTCCCTGTGCATTTTTTTTCATTTCATTTAGCATAACCTTCATTTTTCATCTAATTTGCGATCCAAATCAACCAGTTCTGTTAACATCCTGATCACCAGCATTTTGAACTGTGCAGCTGATAGGTTGGCTATCTGTTGGTCACATAAAAGTATTGGCTCTGGGGCTTTGATCTGTTCTTCTGTTTGAGCTTTTTTTTTTTTTTTGGTCAGGTTGCATATGTATGAGGGGCGGAGCCTTAGGTGTTCACCAGGGCAGGACAACCCAGTCTCTGGGTCGTCACGCTATATGTGGGGGTCAGTCCAAGAGGGAACAGTAGTGCTTGCTCTGCTCTCTCCTGGATTTCGGCCCCCTCTGCTGCTTCCCCCAAGCAAATTGGGCCCTTCTGGTGCTGGTTTCTGGGTCGGTGGGCTTGTGTACATTCTAGGAGCCTGTGGTTCTCTCCAATGAACTCTCCTATGAGGCTGGGAGTCTATCCTGGCACCTCAGCCCCCACAGGTATTTTCAATCAGTGCCTTTAGGCTTTATTTCCCAGCTCTGGGGCCCTGGGTTGTACAGTTTGTCCCGCTCCCCATTTTTGCCTGGTTTATCTGAGTGCAAATGTGTGACCTTGGTCAGCCAGACACCTTATATGCCTCACTGGGTTGGGTCTGCTCGTTGCCTCCCAGTCTCCAGGTCTACCAGCTGCCGCTTTTTTCTGCTTAGACTCCTGTCCTCTGGCCACTGACTCCGCCCTTCTTACAGGTCTGGATGAGTGGTTGTCTGACTTTCGTATAGTTCAATTTTCTGTCAGTTTTGTTTGTATTTTTGTGACTAAATTTTTCTTGTCCTTAATTTTGGTTGTGCAAGGAGTCACAGTGTGTCTACCTACGCCTCCATCTTGGCCGGAAGTCAGTTTATTCTTTATGAAGTAATTGTGAATGGGGTTGTTTTCTTAATTTCCCTTTCTGTTAGTTCATTATTGGCATATAAAATGCAACTGATTTCTGGATATTAATTTTGTATCCTGATACTTCAATGAATTCATTTATCAGTTCTAGTAGTTTTTCAGTAGAATGTTTGGGATTCTCTATATACTGTATCATGTCATCTGCAAATGAAGACAATTTTACTTCTTCCTTTGCAATTTGGATGCCTTTTATTCCTTCTTCTTGTCTGATTGCTATGGCTAGGACTTACAGTACTATGTTGAATAAGAGAGGTGAAAGTGGGCGTCCCTGTGTTGTTCCCAATCTTAGGGAAACACTTAAAATTTTTTCCCATTAAGTATGATGCTGGCAATGGGTTTGTCATATATGGCCTTTATTATGTTTAGGTATATTCTCTGTAATCCCTCTTTCCTGAGAGTTTTTATCATAAATGGGTGCTGGATTTTATCAAAAGTTTTCTCTGCATCTATTGATATGATTATGTGTTTTTATGCTTTATTTTGTTTATGTGGTGAGTCACATTTATTTATGAATATTGTACCAACTTTGCATTCTAGAATAAATCCCACTTGATTGTGATGTATGATCTTTTTGATGCACTGCTGTATTCAGTTTGCTAATATGTTGTTAAGGATTTTAGTATCTATGTTCATCAGAGATATTGGCCTATAATTTTCTTTTTTTATAGTGCCCTATCTGGTTTTGGAATTAGGAGAATGTTGGCCTTGTAGAATGAATTTGGGAGCTTTCCCTCCTCTTGAATTTTATAAAATAGTTTGAGTAGGAAAGATGTTAATCCTTTTTGGAATGTTTAGTGAGATTCTCCTGTGAAGCCATCTCTGGTCCAGGACTTTTGTTTGTTGGGTTTTTTTTCATTACTGCTTCAATTTCATTAGGTGCAATCTGTCTATTCAGATTCTCTGATTTTTTTCTGATTTGTTTTTGGAAGATTGTATGTTTCTACAAAGTTATCCATTTCATCCAGGTTGTCCAATTTGTTAGCATATCATTGTTCATAATATTTTCTTACACTCTTTTGTATTCCTTTTTAAAAATATATTTTATTGATTATACTATTACAGTTATCCCATTGTAATAATCCCATTTTCCCATTGATTATACTATTACAGTTATCCCATTGTAAAATCCCATTTTCCCCCCTTTATTTCCCTCTACCCTTCATACCCCCTCCCACCTTCATTCCTTCCCTTTAGTTCATGTCCATGGGTTGTACATAGAAGTTCTTTGGCCTCTACATTTCCTATACAATTCTTAACCTCCCCTGTCTATTTTCTACCTACCATTTATGCTATTTATTGCCTGTGCTATTTTTTCCCCTGGCTATTTTTTTCTATCTTGTCTCCCAAAAGACTGATTCAACCCTCTGCTTCATTTCGCCTCCTGCTGATTTCCTCTGGTGTGTCTTTCATTTCAGACATTGCATTATTTATTTCTGAGTGGTCCTTTCTTAGAGGTTCCATGTCCCTTTTCATGCTGTTGAGTATCCTTATAATCACTACTCTAAACCAGGAGTGTCAAACTCATTTTCACCAGAGGCCACATCAGCCTCACGGGTGCTTTCAAAGGGCCGAATGTGATTGTAGGATTGTATAAATGTAACTACTCCTTAACTAGGGGCAAAAAGCTCTGCACTGCCACCAGGTAGAAACAAGGCGTGGGGCCGTATGAAACCAGGTGGAGGGCTAGATTCAGCCCACTGGCCTTGTGTTTGCCACCTGTGCTCTAAACTCTCTATCCGATATATTGCATGCTTCCATTTCATCTAGTTTTTCAAGAGAATTCACTTGTTCTTTCATTTGGAGCCTGTTTCTTTGTCCTACCATTGGGCTTCTTTTTGTTTTCTACTTTAGCTGTTGAACTAATCAACTGCCAAAGGGCTACTCTCCTGCTAATCTAATCAATGTGTGATCATTAACTGGCTTAAGCACCACAGGGTGGGACTGAGTAATTCCTGCTGGTGGGGTATTGCATCCCCTCAGGCTGATGCCATTCAGAGAGGAGTGCTCTGTCTGCGAGAGATGGCTCCTACAATGCGGGGAATGACTCAGCACAGGGATCCTAACAGCTGTTCCTTCAGTTCTCTCCCTCAGTGTCTCCCGTCCACTCTGCCCTCCCTTTGCTGGGGCCCAGAGTAAGTGTCTACAAACAAAATGTTGTGCTTTGGCCCTTTAAGAGCCTTTCTGTATTTCCAGCCATCTCTCCCTGGGAGATAGAAACCCTGCTGCTATTCACAGCTAGATCTTATCTGGGTTCTTTTCCAGCTCTGGTGCTATAGGCTGAGGAGCCCAGATTGGGGTTTAGACCCCACACTTCTCAGGGGGGACCCCTGGCTGCTGAAACACCCCTCTGGCACTTCAGCTGCCACCCATGGGAGCCCAGCCAGCCCATTCATGTCTCCTTCACACTCCTTACGAGTCATATTGTGGTGAAGTGATTTGTTCTGTCTGTCCCTTGGTTATAAGGCTTCTCTCCAGCTGGAGTTCGGTTGGCTATTCTGGATGATTTCTCTACAATTTAGTTGTAGTTCCAGATTAATCCTGGGAGGAGGTTAGTGTGTCTTCCACTTACTCCTCCACCACCTTGGGTTCTGCCCTCCCTTATTCTTTAAAGCTTCCATGTCAGCTCTAAACTAAGAAATTTTTGATGTCAAATTAAAATAGAACAAGTGGGGTTCACTATGTTATAGTTATTATATTTAAAAAATATAGATCCTTAGGGACAAAAATCTACTTGTTATAACTAGGAGTAATAATACATTCTTAGGGCATTAAGAATGTTATATGAAACATTAAAAACAGCTCATGACTTGTTTGCCAGTGAAACCAAAAGATGGTGGGAAACAACTTTGAATGCTTTGTTGATTGCTTTACTAATATTGCCTGGTATGTTTGGTCTCAAAGGAAAAAAGAAATGAATATTTCTTGATCACTTACTGTATGCCCAGCATTCATAAGCACCTTACGTACAATATATTTATATGATTTAATCATCACAATGAACTTAAGAGGCCGAATAATTCCCACTTTGCAGAGGAGAAAACTGCAGTCATGAGCACAGGTCATACCCAGGCAATGAAGCCAGGATTGAAACAGTATCTGACTCAACTCCCATTCTATTCCATGTATCTTCAGGAAATCAGCATGAAAGGTTCATGTACTTTTCCTTCAAAACCTATTTTGTTCCTACTTGTCTTCAACATTCATCTGAACTGTTTAACTGGAAAGTCTAAGGGTATTCCAAGAGCGTTCAGATTTTCTTAAAAGCAGGAAACAACGTCAGTTTCTCAGTAATTTACATAAAGAGCTTAATTTTGCCTGACATAACTAGTGAATGCTACTCAGAAACTTCATCTCTGATTCTAGCATTTGTAAATGGGCTACATTTGCTTCACATTTTCTTTCTTTTTTTTTTTTTTAATGACTTCTGGGAGGAAGAGAGCAAGAGAGGGACAAAAAGAGAAACATTACTTTGTTGTTCTATTTATTTACACTTTCAGTGGTTGATTTCTGTATGTGCCCTGCCTGGGGATTGAACGTGAAACTTTAGTGTATCAGGACAATGCTCTAACTGACTGAGCTACTTGGCCAGGGCTGCTTTATATTTTCTTAACTTTTTTTTTAACTGGCAGGGTGAAAATACACTTCTAGTCAATGGTTAAAAACATTCAATTATTAAAACAAGTCTGTAACAACAGAAAGCATTATTTGCACAGGTTGAAACTTATTTAAATGGGCACTTCGATCGGTTTTCCAAATCTCTCCTGTTAAACTTTTCCAGCTCTCTTATGCATTATCTCAGATCTCTTTTTGCTTTTGCTAGGGTGGTATCTCACTTCTGTTCGAAAACCTGTTTCTCTTCTTTTCTTGTCACTGGTCCCATTTCTCTCTATGACTGCTTTTATAGCCCATGTTCTTGGATCTATTCAAGTTCTCTCCACAGACTTGTTAATAGCTTCCCTTACCCTGTCTACCAATTTTTTGTGTGTACTTAAATATCTAGTTATCATTGCCATAATCGTTCTGAAAATAGCTTTGATAAGTGGACCATCCCAGAAGATCAGCAACTTCTAGAGTTAGTAATATCTCGAGCAAACAAATTATTTTCTGATTCACTCCTCATGACCCCTCTTAAATAAAGAAAATTGTTATATGGTAAGAATATGTAGAATTCATTAAGCATTGTAAGGATTCAATAGTTGTTAAGATGGGTTTGGCAGCTCAGATCATTGTTTTGACGTTAGGAGAAGGATTGTGTCTGATGAGCATAGGTTTCCATTGAAAGAAATGAATGTTTGTTAGAAAACTTCAAAGAATTAAAACTCCCCCTTTTTACATAAATTGTAGAAGTTTATTATATTTCAAATTCAGATGACCTGAAGATTTAGATTCAATCATTTTTCCTCATTTTTCTATTATATGTATAACATGTTTAACTGAGTTGAATAAATCCTAATAAAACCCTCATAATGGTTAAGTTGTATACTTAATTCTCATTGTGGTGCTATGATATGAGTTTTAAGATGACCACGAGATATTTTTTACTCAGGGTAGTACTTAATTTAATAAAAAGTCTCAATTGCAGATTTTTTGTTAAAAAAAGAATGTGTTAGGACTTTTAAATACCTAGAGTAACCTGCCTATTAGTTTTACAGGAATCCAAGGATCTGGACTAAGGAAGGATTCACTATTCTGACTTAAAAATTAGCTACAGCTATCAAGTAGTTTTTGCTTAAAAATAATTCATCTAAGTAATTTGCTCTATCAAAGAGGAAAGTTTTTAATTAGCAGAGATAAACTTTATAGCTAAATTTAAAATGAGCCTTTTCCTTTGCATTTTTCTCTTTTTTTCCTTTGCATTTTGAAAAGCATTTTCACCTAAAACACTATAGAAATAAAGTGGCTGAGGGAGGTTGCAATGACTATTAGTATATTAATTGAAACAGCCTTAACAAATAGGGGAATCTAAAATGTCTTTTGAATTACTGCTATAATATCCATCACTTGAACCACTAGGTGGCACTAACAGGCTTTTTCCAAATACATATTCTAAATGATGTATAAGACATGCCTTGAATTCCTTCCACCTATAAACAGTATCGCATACCACCACTACCAACATGTCAACAAATTCAACCAATCTGTTTAAGGAAGATTATATAAAGTTACGGCTCTATACAACAATAAATGTTATTACTTTAGCAAATTACTAGCTGTTTAAGAAGCTATTTGCATTGTTGACAAAAATATTGAGAATTCAATCAAAATACAAGGCACCATGATTAATTCAGTGAAAAAATTTAAAACAACAACAACACTGGACTTTAAGTCAATAGTCTTGGTTCTGTTCTCAGCTTCACCCCAACAATCTTTGACTCTTGAGTAAAAACCTGTCTGGTTACCAGACTTCTAGTCAGTGAAACAGAAAAACAAACAAACAAACCAAACCTCACCCCACCTTTTCTCCTACAAAATCCCTCAGAATTCTCATATGCAAAACAAACCAGCCCTGGCTGGTGTAGCTCAGTGGACTGAGCACAAGCCTGTGAACCAAAGGGTCGCTAGTTCGATTCCCAGTCAGGGCACATGCCTGGGTTGCAGGCCAGTTCCCAGCGGGGGACTTACGAGAGGCAACCACACATTGATGTTTCTCTCCCACTCTTTCTCCTTCTTGTCCCCTCTCTCTAAAAATAAATAAATAAAATATTTAAAAAAACAACAAAGTAAGGCTGAGGGGGTGAGGGGGTTGGGACGGAATGTTAGAAGGAGAAAGGTGTATGGGGCACACTTTCTGCTCTACTTCCCATCACTCACCATAACGTCCAACCCATGGTCTCCATGGTCCAGAAAACAGTCATTTGGAGGCCCATGAATATTACTGCAGTCCCTTCTGCTCCAGAGTCTGGTTCCATGTGTGTAACTATGTGCAAATTCTTAAACATTTTCTCTTCATTTGCCCAATTCCAGGATATAGTATATCCAGGATATATCATTTCCTCCATTTTATAAATGATTAAACTGAAGCTGTGTAATTTACTGTCTTTCTAAAAATCACCCAAGCACAGGATCAGAATCCAGAACTTCTGGTATTTGGGGTGCGGGCAGGGATTTTAACTTTTTATTTTGAGAAAACTGTAGATTTGCATGCAGTTGCAAAAAACAGCACAGAGAAATGCCATGTACCACATACACAGGTTCCCCCAAGGGTAACATTTGCAAAATTACAGAACCATATCACATCCAGAACATGGACACTAAGACAATACAGAACAATGAACACAGGAGTCCCCGTGTTGTGCTTTTATTGATACACACACTCCCCCCCCACCCCTACTCCTCTCTAGCAACCAAACCCCTGCTGGGAACCACTTATTTGTTCTCAGGTCTTCGATTTTATCAAGAACATGATATAAACAGAATCATACAGTATGTAACCTTTTAGGATTTGCATTCTCACTCACTGTAATTCTCTGTAGATTTGTCAGAGTGTTCCATGTATCCAACATCCATTCCATTTTATTGCTGAAGAGTATTCCGTGGCATGGATGTACCACAGATTTTTAACCATTCACCCAGTGAAGACTATCGGGGTTATTTTTACTTTTTGGATCTTAGAAGTAAAGCTGCTATAGAATTTGTGTACATGTTTTTATGTGAACATGTTTTCATTTCTGCAGGACAAATGCCCAGGACTACTGCTGAGTGATTCTGTAGTTGCACGTTTAAAGACACTCTCTTCCAGAACAGTTATGCTATCATACATCCTCACCAGCAATGTAGGAGTGATATAGAAGTGGGTGTTTTCGCCACTTCTTTTATTTCAGCCATTCTGACAGGTGTGTAGTGACATGTCATTGTGATTTTAGTTTGTATTCGCCTCATGGTTAATGATGGTAAACATCTTTCATGTGCTTACTTGCTATCCCCTTGTTCTTTTTGGTGAAATGTCTCTTCATGTCTTTTGTTTGTCTTCTAACCAAATTTTTTTGTATGGTTGAGTTTTGAGAGGTCTTTATGTATTTAAACACCAGTCTTTGTCTTTTCATCTCCTAACTGGATCTTTCGCAAAGCATAAGTTTTTAATTTTAATGAGATCCAAATGATCAATTTTTTATGGGTCATTTTTTGGTGTTGAGTCTAGGAACTCTTTGTCTATCTCTAGATTTGAAGGATTCTTATTTACTGTGTATTTTTCTAAAAATTTTATAGTTCCTTAATTTATACTTATTTAGTTGGTCTATTTTGAGTTAGTTTTCAGATAGAATTTCAGATCTACTTTGAGTTAGTCTTAGGTTGAAGTTCCATTTTCTGAATATAAATTTGCTCTGATTGCTGTAGCACCATTCCTTAAAAAGCCTGTTTTTCTCCCACTACATTGCATTTGTAAATTTGTCAAAAATCTGGTAGGGGCCCTGGCTGGTATAGCTCAGTGGATTGAGTGTGGGCCTGCGAACCAAAGGATCACTTTGATTCCCAGTCAGGGCACATGCCTGGGGTGCAGGCCAGTTCCCAGCAGGGGGCGCACAAGAGGCAACCATACATTGATATTTCCCTCCCTCTCTCCTTCCCTTCCCCTCTAAAGATAAATAAATAAAATCTTTAAAAAAATCTGGTAGACATATTTATGTAGGTATGTTTCTGGGCTCTTTTTTTCTTTATTCCACTGTTTAATGTGTCTATCTCTCCACTAGTAACACACTGTCTTTTTTATTGTTTACTGTTTGCACTATTATAGATGTTCCCCCTTGGCTCCCCTTTTCCCCTCCACCCAGCTCCTACAATAACACACTGTCTTGATTAATGAAGTATATAAAAAATCTTGAAATTGGGTAGACTGATTCCTCCCACCTCATTCTTTTTTTAAAAAAATTGCTTTAACTATTCTACTTTCTTTGCTTTTTAACATAAATTTTAGAATGATCTTATTTATATGTATAAAAATGATGCTGGGATTTTGATAGGAATTTCATTAAATTATATATCAGATTGGGGAAAACTGACATCTTTACTACAATATGTTGAGTCTTCCAATCAATGAACATGGTATGTCCCTCCATTTATAGATTTTCTTCTGTTTATTTTGCCAAAGTTTTGTAATTTGGGGTATAGAAGTCCAGTACCTGTTTTTGTGATATTTATAACTAGGTATTTCATTGTTTTGAGTGATTACAGGTGGTATTGTTTTTAATGTTGGTATTGACATATTAATTGCTAGTATATAGAAATGTAATTGGTTTTAATATGCTTACTTTTTATCCTGTGGCCTTGATGAACTCACCTATTAGTTGTAGAAGTTTTCTGTAGATCCCTTGGGATTTTCTATATAGGTAAGTATGTCATCTTACCTATAGATGGGCAAATAAGAACAGTTTTTATTTCTTCCTTCTTGATCTATATGCCTTTCTATTAATACCTCCTCTTCTTGCGTTATTGCCTGGCTAGAACTTTTAGCACTATGGTGATTAAGAGTTGTGAAAGTAGACATTCTTTTCTTGTTCCTGATCTTAGAGAAAAAGCATTATTTTTCATCATTAAATATGTTACCTGTAGGTTCTTTATAGAGGCTCCTGATCAAATTGAGGAAGTTCTCTATTCCTATTTTTCTGAACATTTTTATCATGTGTTGAATTTTGTGAAATACTTTTTGTGCATAAATTGATAGAACCATATGATTTTAAAAGTTTTAGCCTATTACTAGTGAGTACATGGATTGATATTCAAATACTACCCCAAGAGGGCATCCCTGGAATAAACTCCACTGGTATGGTGTATAATTCTTTATGTATGTATGTTGTATGAGTATGTATGTGTGCATATAGATGTCTGAATTGTAGTTGGTAATATTTTGGTAAGGATCTTTGCATCTATATTCATGATGGGTACTGGTTTGTGGTTTCCTTTTTTTGCACTGCCTCTGTCTGGTGGGCATCAGTGTAATAGTAGTTTTGTAAAATGAGTTAGGAAGAACTCCTATTTTCTGTAAGAGATGAGAGCTGATGTATAATTGGTGCTAGTTCTTCTAGTAGTTGGCACCTATTTTGTTTTCATTCAGTTCCAGATTTTCTTGGTTCTTGGTATGGTGACTGAATTTCATTGGAAATGGGGACACTTCAGGAATTATGTTACAGCATTCAGTCTTATTTAAACTTTCTGTTTTAGCTTGCTTCCTCTGATGTCACGCTCGCAGCGGAAGGGGTGAATGGGAAAGCAGCCCATCGAAGTCGAAGTCCAGTGCTCAGCCTCTGTTGGCAGCTCACGTGGGGGCTCCTTGATACAGCTGGGCGGGGTTGGGGGTCCCAGCCCTCCTCTTGACATCCACTGCTATCACCTCGGCTGGGATAGGTAGGAGTGCCTCAGTACTGCTCTCCGGGTGACCTCTGTTCACACCAAGGTGGTGGGGAGAACGGCTTTGTAACCACTATCGCTGCATGGCGGTGAAAGTCCTGTCTCCGCAAGGCCACCACCGCAAAGGGAGTAGTAGAAAGGAATCTGCATGACTGCCCGATGAGAGGGGAGGTCCGGGCTCCTCAGATGGTTTCTCAGTCATTGCCGAGTACGGGGGTGAGACCTCATCACTGCCTAATGGAGGGGGTGGGGGGTGGGTGCGGAGAAGTTCCAGCTTCCCTCCCTGGTCTTCTCTGACCCCGCCCCTGCGAGGCGGTGGCCATGCTTCATTTCAGCCTGGAGAGGATGGCAGCGTAGGCTCCCCAGCTGGCCTCCCCTGGTGTGGGTGGAGGTGGGATGAGTTTTTGTCTATGATGTTCGGCTGGATTAGAGTGGTTATTGTCTCAAAGTTTTCTATCCTGCCAGGCTGCCCTTTCTGGGTCTTTTGGTCTTTTGGTCTTTTGGTCTTTTGAAGAATTACAGGACTTATTTGATGGCATTTACTTATTAGGATGGGAACTCAAGTCTGTCTTGCTTCATGGAGTGTCCTGAAGTTGTAACAATCTCTTCGGCATTCAATACAAATGGCACGTATGTGTGTGTGTGTGTGCCTGTTGGTGTTTGTAGGCTGAAGGCTTCTCCAGCACCTATTCCAGGATATACGAAGCAAATAAATAAGAAAATAAACAATAAAAACCATGGCACTCCTTGGATCCCCAGGTCCTCAGGTGGTCTGCCTTCTTCTCTCCACCTTTCAGAGTCTATCTATGTTTGTTTTATGGATAATGGGCACAGTTTCAAGTTACGTTTAATGGGAGAAGTAGGAAAAAGTATGTTTACTGCCTCATCCCAGAAGCATTATGGAAGTCTCATTTATGATCTTTTCATCTCACACTCTGAGGCCATCACTACCCTGCCACAGAGAGACACCTTGAGGCGTGCCATTCGTGTCGAATGCCGAAGAGATTGTTACAACTTAAGGACACTCCATGAAGCAAGACAGACTTGAGTTCCCATCCTAATAAGTAAATGCCATCAAATAAGTCCTGTAATTCTTCAAACATTATCTAATAAAAAGCTCAAAAGTAATTATAGTACCTTTAGCCTGTACCCTGTGCCAGACGCTGTTGGTTGTCTTGCATGCCATTAGTGCGCAACACCCCAGTGCAGTAAGCATTGCTGCAACTCCCTCTCCCACAGCTGAGGGACGCGGGACTCAGAGATTTGCAGGAAATAAGACAAGCCTTGCTTTTGAACTAGATCTATGTGAAACCAAACACTAAGCTTTAACCACTCTGCCAGACTGACTTGTTCCTTTCAAAGTCAAAACAAAGGCACGTAGAAAGGACCTCCAGACATCATCTGCTCAGCTGAAACCAAAGCTAAACTGTTGTAGCATGATAAATATAAAAAATATATGAGCACAGAGTAATATTGGAAGTGGACACTTTCAAGTGTGGTATGGAGATTCTGAACAAGTAATGGACATGAGTATTTCATATAGAGGTGAAGATTTTACTTCTGGCAATGTGGCTTGCCTTTGTGTTCCTCAGTTTCTCTGTGAGAAGATGACGTAGGGAAACAAGCCCTGCTCTTTAAGTGAATGTGATGTAAGATGTGCCAGCAGTATGAGTCACAAGACAATGAAATATTCTATGTGGCTTTAAAGCTCTTGAGCCTCAGGGCAAGGTGCATTCCTGGTTGATGAGGTAGTATGAGGTTGTGTATTAATTCTACCTTTTCAAGTTATATAAAAGCACTTTTCCTATAACCATTAAAGTTGTCCTTTTCATTAATCAACTGCATTGCAATGATATCATCTTTGGATTCATTCTTTTTCTCTCTGGACCTATGGATCCCTAGGAGTATCTTTCTAAACAAACACCTCTCATAATTATTTGAAGATCAAGGAACAATGAAGGACTCATGGAGAAACCAAAGGGCTTGGGTTTAAGGGTGGGAAGTGGGGGTGGGGGGGGTGGGGAAATGGTGGAAATGGAGACAACTGAACTTTAACACCAATTTTTAAAAAAGACTCAGTCTGAGCTGATCTTTTCTTGTTCATATTCTGCTTATCTCCCAAATTTTCTGAGTCTATTTCAAGAAATATTCTTGGTCTTTCTTCTTTACCTTTTAATGATATCATTTATAAGAACTTTCTTGTTGGAAGAATATCTCCTTTGAGTTGAAGGCCAGGAATCACCACATCACTGCGTCAGAGCTCTATGGAGATTTAACAAAGGGCAATGGATTGCCAGCTGTCTCTGCAGACGGATGGTGCCTCTGTGCCCGTCTTCTGCCACTGTTTTGTTACTTTTCCTTCATTGTAGAGATCAACAAAATACGCCTCTATTTACCAAAAGACCAAACAGTAGTTTTTCTTTTTTAAAATATTTTTGATACATAGATTTTACAACTGTGATTTTATGCTACATTATTTAATATTTTTAATGTTTTTACATAATATCATTTTGAAATTATATTGTTAATACACTTAAATTATATAAACTGAGTGTGTGTGTCTATGTATATGGATTTTTAATTTCAAACTTCATTTCTTAAAAAATTAACTAGGCACTATTATAGAATTTTCAAGGATAAGTTTTGAGGTAAACGTTTTAATGTCTTCATTAAAGTGGTTGGTTAGTTTTAGGAAACTGTAAAAAGGTATATTGTGTAACATGCCGATCGATGTTGTTAACTTTTATTAATAGTAATAGCTACAACTTATTAAGTACTTGATTATTTCTATGTTGATTTTATGTCAATGGTTTTATTTACTTTTCACAACCATATAAATTAAGTATCATCTTTTAAAAATATTTTTATTGATTATGCTATAGCAGTTGTCCCCATTTTCCCACCTTTGCACACTTCTACCTGGTACCTCCCTTCCCTCCAGCAACTCCTCGCCCCTTAGTCCACGCCCATGGGTCCTGCACATAAGTTCTTTGGCTTCTCCATTCCTATATTATTCTTGACACCCCCCCCTGTCTATTTTTGTACCTACCATTTATGCTTCTTAATCCCTGTACCTTTTCCCCCATTCTCCCACTTCCCTCTCCCAGCTGATAAACCTCCAAATGACCTCCATATTTATGATTCTGTTCCTGTTCCACTTGTTTGCCTAGTTTATTTTTTTAGATACAGTTGTTGATAGTTGTGAATATATTGCTTTAAATGTTCGTAGTTTTGATCTTCCTTTTCTTAATACTTAAAAAATATTACATCATGTGATAATGTAATAATGACTTGGTGATGAACTCCTTAGCTTTACCTTGTCTGGGAAGCACTTTATCTGCTCTTCCATTCTTAACGATAGTGTTCCTGGATAGAGTAATCTAGGTTTTAGATCCTTGCTTTTCATCACTCTGAATACTGCTTTCTAGCCCCTTCTTGCCTGCAGAGTTTCTTTTGAGAAATCAGCTGATATTCTTATGGGAACTCCTTTGTAGGTAACTGTTTTTATGATTGTCTTTACCTTTAAACTTTGGTATCTTAATTATGATGTAACTTGGTATGGTCCTCCTGGGTTCCAACTTGTTTGGGACTCTATGCTTCTTGGACTTGTACATCTATTTCCTTTGCCAAATTAAAGAAGTTTTCTTTCATTTTTTCAAATAAATTTTCAGTTTCTTGCTCTTCCTCTTTTCCTTCTGGTACTCCTACAATTCAGATATTGGAATGTTTAAAGTTGTCCCAGAGGTTCCTAAGCCTATTAAAAAATATTTTTTTCTTCTTGCTGTTCTGACTGAATGTTTTTTCCTTCCTTGTGTTTCAAATTGTTGATTTGATTCTTGACTTCATCCTCTCCACTATTGGCTTCCTGCAGATTTCTCTTTATTTCACTTACTGTAAACTTTATTTCTTCCCTCATATTTTTGCTGTACTTAATGAGTTCTGTGAGCATTCCGATTACCAGTGTTTTGAAGTCTACATCTGATAGGTTGGTTATCTCCATTTCATTTAGTTCTTTTTCTGGGATTTTGTTCTGTTCTTTCATTTGGGCCATATTTCTTTGTCTCTGCAATTCAGGAGCCTCCCTGTGTTTGTTTCTGTGTATTAGGTAGAGCTGCTTTGACTCCTTGTCTTAGAAAAGGCACCTGTAAATTGGGTGGGGCAGAGCCTGAGGTAATTGTCAGGGCGGGACAACCCGTTTTCTGCTCTGTGTGGGGGAGGGCGTGGAGAGGGGACAATGCTGCTGTCTGGATTCTGGAGGCTTGCCTGGCACTCACCACATTTCCAGTCACTTTCCCCACCTCCCCTATGTGACTGGCGTCCTTCCAGCTGTTGCTCTGGTGGCGAATCCCAGAGTGGGTGGGTTTGCACGCAGTTGAAATCCATGCAGGCCCTTTAAATGAACTCTCCTGAAAATCGGGCAGTTTCTGCTGCTGCCCCAAGCCCCTCTTCTTTTTACAGCCAGAAGTTACAGAGATTTATTTTCCCAGTGCTGGAACCCTGGGCTGTGCAGTCTGGTGTAGGGCTGGGATTGCTCACTCCCAAGGTGTCCCTCCTGATTTTTACCCACCACATGTGAGCATGGGACAGCCCAATCTGCTGCCACAGCTGTTGCCGCCTCCCCACACCGCATCGTGTATCCCCGCCTCTCCACCCATCTCCACAGCTCTGCTCCTCCTACTAGCCTGGATGAATGTGACTTCTTTAAGTCCTTGGTTATCAGACTTCCACACAGCTTGATTTTCTGATGGATCTGATTGTTATTTGTTTTGAGAAATAGTTATAATTCTCTCTGTGGTTGTGCAAGGAGGTGAAGCGTGTCTATCTACACCTCCATCTTGGCCACAAGTCACCTGAATTAGGTATAATCTTTTACCCATTTTACTGATGAAAAAGATGATGTTTAGAAAAGGTAAATAAATTCCCCCAAAGATAACCTAGATCCTTTTGATCTGAAGACTGATCTGCTTATCTGTCCCTTTTATAGTTAAGGAACCTGAGGCAGAAGATGTTAAGTGATTTGACCAAGATTACACAGTAAGTTGTATAAGCAAGGGATTCAATTAAAGGAAGTCTGACCTTGAAATTCATATCTTAACCAATATGCTATACCTTTAGCTGATTCTGATACTGAAAGGTGCCTTCATTTTTGTGGAGTCCTTCAAAGCACTGACAAATAATGAATGTATCTTTTTACTTTTAGAAATAATTTTCCTTCCTTTTGCTATTTGGTTGAACCACATGAAATTGATGATATTCAACCATTTACAAAATGGTCATTTCATGCAAACATAGGTTTTTTTAAAAAAACTTGTCATTCTCAAGATAGCTGTTTTTCCTTCCCTGACTTCTTGAACACCATTTTTTCTCTGTTACTGTTCAATCCTTTCACAACTCTGTAGGTCGTACAACCGGACCACCATGTGAGAATAAGGGACCTGGGCCCCACCTTCCTTCGAACACAGGCCTAGAGCCGACTGATGGCCGCCTTTGGAACACTGCTGCAAACACTTACTGTGCATTTCTGTTGTCATAACACCGGGCAATAGGGATACCCGTCATGATGTTTGTGATTTAGAGACTAATGAGTATGTTTTTTCCTATTATTTATTTAAGTTTGAAAGAAACAAGCTCAAGGCAAAAGTAAAGTTGGAAAATTTTTTCAAAGTAAGTTTCTTCTTTCAACATTTTTCAGTCAACCTGTATTAAGTCCCCACAAGGTATTGGCACCTGGCCCTCTATGAGGCACTACGTTAGGAAGATGTAAAATGGGGGGAAATTTTTCTCAGTCTGGGCCGTAGAAGTATTTAAAGGATAGTTTATCTACATAACTATTAAGCTATATGTATGTATGTATGTATCTATGTATATATTTTTGGCTATTCTCTGGTTTCTGAGATATGTCCTTAAATGGAAGTTACAGAGACGCCCAGGGACTATTACTCTCTCACCTTATTGCTGACTAATGTTGCAAATTACCAATTATAATTTTTTTGAAATGGCGATTGATAGTTCACAAAATAAAGTTCTAATGATGAGCTATATGTATCAACCAATTGGAAATCTAGATTCCTTTTCTCGAATGCAGACGTGGCTGACAAAAAAGCACTCTAAGTTCTGTGGTCACCCGGGTTGCCTGGCTCCACAAACGTGTGTTCAGAGAACGCTGGAGGCACAAAGGGCCCCAGGATCAGGGGTCCATGTTGCTCTGGGGCCCCACGCCACCCCAGTGGACTTCGCCCTGGGACCTGAGGAGCGTAAGAGAGGCCAAGCCTTTCCTTTGCCTCTGACTCCCTCTTCCAAGTTGGAGTGGTGGATATTTCATAACTTTTGGATCTCATACTATTTATTAAGGGTTGTTCTTTTGCAGTTTCACATTATTTACTTATTCATTTGGCAAACATTTGCTAAGAGTCTTTTTGTGTGCCAGGACCAATGCTATGTGTTGAGGACAGGAAAATGGATAGTATAGTTTTTGACCTTGAAGCACTCACAATTGAGAAGCACAAACAATGATAACATACGACAGAGAATAAAGCAGGGCTCTGTGAGTCAACTGCTCTAGAGAATAAGCAAGCGCTCAGCTCCTTTGAGAGTGGGCATAGGGGGCATCGGAGAGAGTTCACTGAGGAGGTAACATTTGAGCTGATTCATGAAAAATAAGCAGGTATTTTCAAGGCAGAAAAGGGAGCCAGGAAGCCACTACAGATAGAGAGAATAAAGTTTTTATATGTTGGTTTGTTTCTATGTACTTGAACCTACTTGAAAATGGATAGAGACAAGATTCCAAAGTATGCTTACATTGTGCTAAGGAGATTAGATTTTATCCTGAAGCAAACTAGAGGCAAAAAAAAAAGATTTTAATATAATCAAATGGTGTAATCATCAGATTATATTTTGGAATATCATTCTGCTTTTATTGCAGAGAATCACTTAGTGGTTAAAGGAAGTCATCCGGGCTAGAATAGATCAGAGTTTTCCAAAAATGGGAGCTAGAGCAGGAATTTAAGAGATTTTGGAGGTAGAAACTGTGGGAGTTGAGAGAGGGCAACCTATTGACCTCCAGGATTCTGACTGGGTAGATGGTGAAAACAGTACGTTTCATTCATTTTAATAAGCACATTTTTTTCACATTTGAACATTGCCAAAAGTGAGACCCATTTTATATTTGATGGTGTGTCTAGTAAATATTATAAGTGGTTTCTTTTTCCTTCCTCAGTAATGTAATAAATAATGGTGCCTCACCACATTATGGTATCTTAGATGCCTTATAATACAGGAAATAAGGTCAGGAATACAACAGGAAGATCAGATTTGGGCAGGAGGGCTGAGAGGACAGAGTCATCACCTTTGACAGGTAAGGGGAATGCTGCTTTCAACCATCACACCTTACTTTATTATGTAACGCGAAACCATAGGCCTGTCTTCCTGCACATGGAATACTTACCTAATCCGGTAAAATAGTCAGCAGCGCAAAATATTTTAATTTCTCTCCTGCTCTCAAAAAACGAATGGGCGCAACCCTGTCAGTGGAAAGAGCAGTCACCAGGGTCCACTGCTGCCAGGCCCTAAAGCCCCCTCACTGGCTTCCGTGTCCTCGGGTGGCATGTTCACCACTTGTCCCCCAGTGTGGTCATCTCAAACTGACATCTCATGTCATTTCCCTGTGCAAAACTCCCCAGTGTTTCCCACCACCCTCAGAATAAAATCCAAACTTACCTCAGCCTGTAAGATGCTACACCATCAGCTCTGACCCAATCTTTTCCTCTCTCCCTCACACCCCTGCAGTCAGACCTGTCTTCAGGCTGAACCCTGCAATCCCACCAATTATGTCCCCGCTCAGAACCCGTGTCCTTGTTCTCTCTGCCTGAACTGTCCTTCCTCTGGATCTTCCTGCAGTTTCCTCCCTTCATTTGGGTCTTGTCACATGTCACTGACCCGGGTAGGCACTGCCTACACATCTCCCCGAAAGCAGGGAATGCCCCGCACATCCCTTCAGCCTGCGTCCTTTCTATTGCCCTTACGACAACCTAAAAATATAGATTTAATTGTTCACTCCAATTATATGTAAAATACAAAGAGGACTTCATCTTCCCATGGAATTGGGCCTGGCACCTTGGAAATGTAAAAGAAATAAATGCTCATGAGCCAGATACTTAGTCTAAATGGAGCTGCACCAGGTAAGACACTGTGCTGCTCTCCACGCTTTCTGTGGCCATGACTCTCTCTCAAAAAAGTTACCAAAAATCCTGTGCAGAGATCTCTGTGCTTCATATTAAGATTCTAAGACCTTTACCTCGGCTGATTAAACCAGAGATTGGGCCGCAGGAACCAAAGGCGAATAGCTTCAGGCTTGCTTCCTCAGGTAGTCCACAGACCAGCGGTGTCAACACCCGCTGCAGGATCTGCGTGAGCATTAACATTTGAGAAGCACTGATCTACAGCTGTGTTTTTCTAAAGGCAGGCTTATGAAATCGGTTTAGCAAGTCACAACTAGCGATTTTTTAGAGCAGATGAGATAGCTTAGGTCAGATTAAGAACAAATTATTAGAGTGTAAATCAGGTAGATTGCCTAAGTTTTATTTTAAGAAACTATGCATATATGCATGTATACATAAGGTCACAATGTAAAAATAGATGTATTACTGTGGATTATGGTCAAAATGTTTTACAGCTGCTCATCTGCAGGACAGCCAGGAACTTGAAGAGAGAATTAACCTGAGGAGAAAAATGCTACTCTATTGTGACAACTGAATCAATCAGATCTTCTAAATAGCGTTTAGAGAATTAAACCAAAGGGGTTGTTTGGACAAACCTTTTCCAGACAATTAAAATCTTTCCAGTTTAAAACTTTTTTCGTAGTTTTGTCTTTAACACATGTAAAGTAGTACATAAATTTGTCAACTCTATACTTTCACCACTGCAGCTTGAAAAAAATCAGAGCTTAAAACTTCTGAACGTCAGCAATTTGGGACTTTGGAAATGTCCTTACCTCAACCTGCAAGCTGTTAATGAGTAACAGATTTAGAGGGTTACAAGTGCCTTTGGGGCATTTTGAAAGGAAAATTAAAAGTAAAACAGCAGAAGACAGAGTAAAATTTAACTGTAATGATTGATAAAGTCTCTGTACAAATCCAGTTGTTAGCAATCCATAAATGTATTTTTATAGTAATATGACATTTTAAAACAATCTCCATTCATCATTTTTTTCAGAGCTGACGCACGTGTCAGAGTAACTGAAGCCTCTCCTTTGTGCAACGGGCATTGCAACACCCGGCGCACATAAATCACACCGGGCTCACTAATTACCCAACACACTCATTCAACAGGTTTTTGTTTTTAAATACCTGGTATATTTATGGCATTGTGGAGGATAAAGATGTAAACTTTTACACACTCTCAAAGCATTTTTTCTAGACAGGAAAACTTGAGTATTGATATTGTAGATGAGACAAGCAGGGGCCAAATTTTTCTGTGTTTGAGAAAAGAAATAGTCCTTAAGTTAAGGCCAAGTTTTGGCTAATTAGAGGCATACTACTAGGTTATTTGGATCTCATACTCCCTTCCCCTTCTTTTTGCTTGGCAATTTTATCCTTCTCTGGTACATCCATTAAAGAATGAGCAGTTTCAGAGCAAGACACTGCAATTAAGTTTCCTTGTGGGACATTTTGCCTCTGTATTATAGCTCTTTCAGGGATTGATTTCAGACCACCTCATATACAGGGCAGGGCAAAGTGGGTTTACAGTTGTGAGCACACAAAAGATGGAGTTTATTCTTGCGTTATTATTTATTAATTGTAGTATTACTTTCTATATAAACAGCTGTAAACCTACTCCGCCCCATCCTGTATATAAAAATGTTAGCATAGTGGTAGGATAGGAAAAAAATGAGACAGAGTAATCAGCAACAACACTGCCATCCTTGTCTCCTTCACTTTTTCAAATATCCTTATGATAAATCCCTATCACTAGAAAGAACCAATGAATAAACCTCTTCACTTTCCAAAGTTTGATCTCTGGTGAGCACCCCAAAATTTTATGATTAACAACTTCTGAATGGAGACTTCTGCTTCTAGTTATGACCAAGAAGCTTGTATTAGAGTAGCATTTCCATTAACATCAGGAATAAAGGGACTTTCTTATCATCACTATTATTTAGCCAAAATAAATAACAGAAACAGATAAAAATGGCCAAAGTAAGCAACATTATCATTATTTGCTGATGATATGATTTTTTAGGCCCAAAATGCAAGAGAATCAAATGAAAAACTATTAGAAACAATACGAGAATTCAAAATTCACATATGGAAACTAAAGGCTTTTATATAACCGTGCAGAATGAAAAACTGAAAAAAAAAGATATATAGATATGTGAATGATTTACATGAAGAAAACAAAAACACTACTAAATACAAAATATATATATACATACCAAATGACACCATACTCTTGTTCAGGAAATTGGAAATTTCAGTATGACAAACTGAATCAAATTTCAATATGATTGATTCTCCTTAAATTAATCTATAACTTTAGTGTAAGCCCAATAAAAACAACCAAGATGATTTATTTTGGAACTAGACAGACTCTAAAGTTCAAATGGAAAACGAGCCAATGAAAAGAGTCAGAGAAAGTCTTAAAAATAAGAAAAATGAGAAGCTTTTTTGTTTTAGATAATAAAACATATAAGTTAAACATTTTAAAATGTGGTACAGATACATATGTAGAAGGGGGCATGGCACATATAACACACATTTGTAGAACAAATCAATGGATTGGTAGAAAAACCAATTGCACACACGTGGTATGTGAGGAAGTGGTATTTAAAAATCATGCAGAGCCCTGACTGGTGTGGCTCAGTGGGTTGGGCATCGTCCGGCAAACCAAAAGGTTGCAGGTTCAATTCCCAGGCAAGAGGCAACTGACTGGTGTTTCTCTCTCTTTTTCTTCCTCCTCTCCCTCCCTCTAAAAATAAATAAATAAATAAATAAATAAATAAATAAAACATTTTCTAAAAAATCAGGGAGAAAAGAGGAATTATCTAATAAATTGTGTTGGGATATGTGGGTAACTAGTTGGGAAAAAATTGGAGTGATGCCTCACATATTACATAGAATGAATTCCAAATAAGTAAAATATGTAAATGCTTAAATGTTTTGAGCATGTATTAGATGAAAACACAAGGAGTTTTTAGAAATAATTTCCAGAATAATAAAAAGATGGTTTAATTGAACTATATAAAAATAAAAAAATTCACCCTCACCGTTGTGGCTCCATGAGTTGGATATAGTCCCACAAACCAAAAGGTCACCGGTTCTATTCCTGGTCAGGGTACATGCCTGGGTTTCAGGCGAGGTCCCCAGATGGGGGCATGTGAGAGGCAACCAATCCATATTTCTCTCACACATTGATGTTTTCCTCCCTCTCTTTTGCCCTACTTTCTCTCTCTAAAAACAAATAAAATCTTTAAAAAATAAAAATTTTCTGCTTCTTAAATTTATTCATTATAAACACAGTCAAAAGAGAACTGACAAATTGGGAAAAATACTTGTTACTCACATCCCAAAGAGGATGTAAATTCTTTGCTAAGTAAAGCAGGGGTGTCAAACTCGTTTTCACCAGGGGCCACATCAGCCTCGCAGTTGCCTTCAAAAGGCTGAATGTCATTTCAAGACATGTAACTACTCCTTAGCTGTTAAGGAGTAGTTACATTTACACAGTCCTAAAATTATTTCATCCCTTTTTGAAGGCAACTGCGAGGCTGACGTGGCCCCCAATGAAAATTAATTTGACACCCATGAAGTAAATCTTCTATTAAGAAGGATCTCTAAAACTCAGAAATGAAATAAAACAAAACCATCCCCCACACAGATGTAATAGAAAATTTGGCAAAGGAAATAGAAAAAATGGCCTTTAAACATGTGAGGAGACACTCCAAGCATAAAAAGTAAAATGAAAATTATACTTATAATGACATTTCATGGTTTGCTCATCGGATAGACAAACATCACAAATTCTGACAACACACTGTGATGGTGATGTGGCCCTCTCATGCACTGCTGAAAGTCTGTAAATTGGTACTCTTCAGAGAGTAATTTGTCAATTTCTGTTAAAATTAAGCCACACAGCTCTGGCAGGTGTGGCTCAGTTGGTTAGAGTGTCATCCTGTGCACCAAAATGTTGTAGATTCCATCCCTGTTCAGGACGCATGCAGGAGACAAATGAACGATGTTTCTCTCTCACATCAGTGATTCTCTCTCTCTTTCTCCCTCCCCTCCTCTCTCCAAAAGTAAATACATACATACATACATACATTAATCAATTAGTTAAAACCACACAGACCCTTTGAAATGGCCATTTCACCTCTAGCAATTTAACCTATGGAGGTTTTCTTAGATGTGTCAAATGACATGTAACAGAAACAACGTAAACGTCTGTTGTTAGGGGACTGATCAAATAAATTATGGTATATTCATCTGACAGAATGCTACTGGACCAGTAAGGAAGGAGGCCTCATTACCTGTCTGTCTGTCTCTTTTCCCATCCTCCTTTAGATTATTTTTTAAGATTTTATTTATCTTAGAGGGGAAGGGAAGGAGAAAGAGAGAGAAATATCAATGTATGTTTGCCTCTCGTGTGTCCCCTGCTGGGAACCGGGAACTGGCCTGCAACCCAGGCACACGTGCCGTGACTGGGAATCGAACCGCGATTGTGTGGTTCGCAGGCCCATGCTCAATCCACTGAGCTACACCAGCCAGGGCCTCCTTTAGATTCTTGTAGCCACTCTTCAACTTTTACCCTCCCAGCATTCATTCCACTTTATTCTTCTCGACAGCATGTGTGACATCGGGCATAATATGTGTATTCCATTGCTTATTTGACCTTTGTCTGTCTTTACTATCCTCCTTAACTAGAATGCAAGTTCTGTGAAGTCAGATGTTTTGCCTATTTTATCCACTATCTTCATCACCTAAGAGTGCCGGGCACATGGTAGACACAAAGTAAGGACTTGTCAAATAAATGAATAAAAACATGAATAAATATTAAAAGAGCTCGAAAATATTTTTAAGTGAAGAAAGCAAGATGCAATAGTATTCTAGTCTTTGGGTAAAAATTTACATACTTACATATATATACATACATAGACGCATCCACTTGCACACCTACACATATGCAATGCATGTGTGTGCATGAGCATGTACACTTGCTGAACCAGAGAATTTCCTGAAAGATCTGAGTAAGCTAGTACGAGTGTCGTCCCTGAGAGTGGGAGAGCAGGATTGTACAGCTGGCCACCATAGATGGGAGGGAAACCTGATTTTTCAGACTTTGCCCTTATACTTTTAAAATATTTTTCTATAAAGATAAATAATGTACTCAAAAATAATTTTTCTAAATTGCTGACTTAAGGAATGACGTGAAAGAAGGAGAAATTTCTGAAAGAGACACAGAAATAATAGCCAGAGGCTCAAGAGGCGAACGTGGAGGGCCCAGTGTTCCACGGTATGAGGGAAGGGGCTTCAGGGAGGTGGGAAAGGTCTCCTGTGTCTTTGGCCCTGAAGACCTGGGTAGCCTGGTCCCTCTGTTTACACACCTGCAAGCTCCTGGAGGGCAGGAGATGGCATTTATCTTTGCACTCCATTGCTTAAACAGTCACTGGAGTGGAAGAAGCCTGGCGCGCAGCAAGTGAGTGCCCAAACGTTCAGCGAGTGAATACTGGGATCCTTTTCTTCATATAGTTTATATATTGACTTTGAAATTTGGAGCATCCTGGCTGGTAGCCCAGTTGGTTAGAGCAACCATCTTTAAAAAAATTTTTTTTAAATTAGGAATTCTATTGGAAGGTCAAGGGACTACACCTCTACTGAGTGGCTTTAGAAAACGGTAGTCATTAGTACACTGCAGTTATAGTAGAACTCTCACCAATAAAATTGCCCTGGAGAATTAGACTTTTAAAAAATTCAATGCATGAAATTTGCAGAGATATGCAAATTTACCAGATAGAGGTCTGACCAACAAAATGTGAACATAACCAGATTAAACTCATTGACGTGCATAAAGAAAGAATGTCATCAGTAGCAGAGTTAGCAGCCTCCTCAACAAACAAGAGTCAGAATGCAAAGGTCCTGGGGAGAGCCATTCTGTTCTGTTCAGTTTGGTAGAACTGCCCTTATTTGTGGAGATGAATGTCTGTCTCTCTCAGCAGGGGCCAATAAGCACTGGATTCCTTTAACCCACCCCTCTTGTTCACTTTCCATACGTACCAATTAAATTTCCAGTTATGCCTTCTGTCCTATGAAGGTTGGCCTTCTTGGAGAATGCACATGGTTCATGACTTCAACATTCCTGTGTTTCTGACCTTGATATTTTTCATGATAAATGAATGGTTTGGTTCTTACACATCAGGCAACTGGCCTACATTAATGTGACTGTATCCCTCAGATATTAATATGCTCTTTAATTGCTGATAAAATCAGAGTTCTTGAATCCGCAGAGCTGAGGATCAAAGGCTGGCTATGGTACAAACACCAAGGAACTTCCCTGTGCTGAACTGTCCCTACCTCCCAAGTAAAGTCCTGGGAGACAGTTTTAGGACACCCATCCTGCCATGTGCCATCTGACAAATATTCATACATAGAGCACCTGCTGTGAGCCAGACACTATGATGCAAAGCCGGAGACTGAAGGGGTTCCTTGGGGAGTCTAAGTTACATGGCTTGTTTTGTCCAGTTGTTCTTAGTCCTAAGGATTGCTGATGATGAAGCTGTAAAATTTCGATGAAATCAAAACAAATCTTTCACAGAAAAAGGCACAGAAACTGAGCTGTTTACCTTCCATTTATTTTATTACATTGAAGGTTCTTTGATATAACTGTTGGCTTTATCATTTACTAGCTGTGTAATATCACATAGCTAGTAACTGAACACTTATTTGACATTACTAAATTTAACATTAAGTAATGTCAATTACTCAATGTAACATCACACAGCTAGTAACTGAAAACTTATTTAACATTACTTAATCTGACTCCATGCCTCAATTTCCTTTTTAAANATCAAAACAAATCTTTCACAGAAAAAGGCACAGAAACTGAGCTGTTTACCTTCCATTTATTTTATTACATTGAAGGTTCTTTGATATAACTGTTGGCTTTATCATTTACTAGCTGTGTAATATCACATAGCTAGTAACTGAACACTTATTTGACATTACTAAATTTAACATTACGTAATGTCAATTACTCAATGTAACATCACACAGCTAGTAACTGAAAACTTATTTAACATTACTTAATCTGACTTCATGCCTCAATTTCTTTTTAAAAATGTTTTTATTGATTTCTAGAGAGAGAGAGAGGAAGGGGTGAAGAGATAGATAGGGAGAGAGATAGAGAGGGAGAAACACACTGACTTGTTGTTCCACTTATTTATGTATTCATTGATTTATTCTAGTACGTACCCTGATTGAACTTGCAACCTTGGCATATAGGGGATGATGCTCTAACCGACTGAGCTACTGGGCCAGGGCTCTGCTCTGATGTTCTGATCTCTGGAAGGGAAGTAATATTAGTGCTATCCTTACCAAACCATGTCAAGGGTAAAGTAAGACCTTATATGCAAAGTGACAGTACAGTAGTTCCTCATTTGTGATAAGCAATAAATTACTGCTATAAATATTACTATGCAAAATATTATCTTCAACATTTGACCTAAACCCAAATGTCAGTGAAATAAAGGGCAACCTTAACATTACTCCAAAGTAAATTCCAATGAAAGGCTACTTTTGATTTGCATCCGAAATTGGTTTATGTCATCCATTTGATTTCAGTATTTTCTAAAAGTCAAGGAGTGCTGAAAACATTGGTTCATATAGGTCAAAGAACATACTCCAAGACTTAGTTGAATTCATGTGTCATTATCACTATAAATTAATGGAACCATCTTTGGTGAGGTATATATCACTGAGGCATTCTATGGGCCAAAATGATAATGAACTCATGCTTTAAATTTTTAAGAATATATTTTATTGATTATGTTATTACAGTTGTCCCAAGTCCCCTCTTTACCCCCTCTGTCCAGTATCCCCATTCCCTCCAGCAGTCCTCCCTAGTTCATGTCCATGGGTCATGCACATAAGTTCTTTAGCTTATCCACTTCCCATACTGCTCTTAACATCTGCCTGTCTATTTTGTGCCTACCAATTTGTACTTCTTAATCCCAGTACTTTTCCCCCCATTCTCCGATTTCCCTCTCCCAGCTGATAACCTGCCAAATGATCTCCGTATCTATGGTTCTGTTCTTGTTCTGCTTGTCTGCTTTGTTTGTTTTTAGATTCCATTATTGATTTTTGTGAATTTATTGCCATTTTAATGTTCATGGTTTTGATCTTCTTTTCTTGTATATTTCCCTTTAACATTGCATATAATAATGGCTTGGTGATGATGAACTCCTTTAGCTTTACTTTGTCTGGGAAGCACTTTAACTGCCCTTCCATTCTAAATGATAGCTTTGCTATATAATCATCTAGGTTGTAGGTCCTTTCTTTTCATCACTTTGAACACTTTTTGCCAATCCCTTTTAGCCTGCAGGGTTTCTTTTGAGAAGTCAGCTGAGAGTCTTATGGGAACTCCTTTGTAGGTAACTGTTTTTCTCTTGCTCCTTTTAAGATTCCCTTTTTACCTGTGACCTTTGGCATTTTAATTATGATGTGCCTTGGTGTGGTCCTCTTTAAGTCCAACTTGTTTGGGACTCTGTGATTCCTGTACTTGTGTGTTTGTTTCCTTCACCAAGTTAAGGAAGTTTTCTTTCATTATTTTTTCAAATAAGTTTTCAATTACTTGCTTTTCCTCATCTCCTTCTGGCACCCCTATGATTCAGATGTTGTATGTTTGGAGATGTCCCAGAAGCTCCTTAGCCCATCCTCATCTTTCTTAATTCATTTTTCTTTTTGCTCTTCTGGTTGAATGCTTTTTTTCTTCCTTATGTTTTAATTATTGACTTCATTCTTCTCTCCACTATTGGTTCCCTATAGATTTTTATTTCACTTAATGTAACCTGTATTTCTGCCTGGGTCTTTTTAATGCTGTTACAGTATCAATGAGTTCTTTGAGCATCCTGATAGCCAGTGTTTTGAATTCTGCATTGGTATGAGAGGTTGCTTATCTCTATTTTAATTTTTTTCTGGAGTTTTGTTCTTTTCTTTCATTTGGGCCATATTTCTTTGTCTCTTCAATTCAGCAGCCTCCCTGTGTTTGTTTCTGTGTATTAGGTAGAGCTGCTTTGACTCCGTCTTAGAAAAGGCACCTGTAAATTTTGTGGGGCAGAGCCTCAGGTAATCACCAGGGAGGGGCAACCCGTTTCATCATTTCATCACTTTGTGGCTCTGTGTGTGGGGGGGAGGGGGCGGGGCGTTGGACAGGGGAGAGTGCTGCTGTCTGGCCTCTGGAGGTTTGTCAGAGAGGAAGCTGTTCCTCGGTACCTGTCCTGGTACCTCTCCGGTACCAGTCACTTCACTCCCTCTCTGCATGCCAGTTGTACCATTCCAGCTGTTGCCCTCGTGCTGAGTCCCAGAGCAGGTGAATCTGAGTAAGTGCTAAGACCTTTTGGGGCCCTTGAAGAGGAGTCTCCTGAGAATCCTGCAGTTTCTTCTGCTGCCACAACCCTCACTGTTTTTTTTTTTCACCTTTTAAAGAGTTTACCTCTTTTTGGAGAGAGGAAGGGAGGGAACAAGAGAGGGAGAGAAACATTGATGTGCAATAGACATATTGATAGGTTGCTTCTCCCATGTTCCTGACTGGGGACCTGGCCTGCAACCCTGGCATGTGTTCTGACTGGGAGTTAAACCAATGACTTTTTGTTTTACAGGCTGGCACTCAACCCCCTGAGCCACACCAGCCAGGGCCTCCACTGGTTTTTACAGCTGGAAGTTACGGGTATTATCTTCTTGGTGCTGGAACTTTTGGCTGGGTGGTCTGGTCTGGGGCTGGGATCCCTCACTCCTGAGGTGTGCCTCCCAGTTTTTATCTACCACATGTGCATGTGGGACCACCCCGTCCACCACCTCTCTGGCACTTCTTGCCCCTCCACACCTCTCCATGTCTCCAACCCTCCTATCCATCTGGATGAATGTGGCTTCTTTAAACCCTTAGTTGTCAGAGTTCCATGAAGCCTGATTTTCTGATGAATATGGGTGATATTTGTTTTGTAGTCGAGTTGAAATTTTGCTGTGGTTGTGTGAGTGGCGAAGTGTGTTTATCTACGCCTCTATCTTGACTAGAAGTCTCATGTTTTAATTTTAAACTCATCTGAGCAGAAGAAAAATTCAAAAGAATTCTAGGCTGTTTGGGGAGTATTGAAGATTTCTGCTGGCAGAGAAACTAATAAAACTTTTCAATGGGCTTCGGACCATAGAAAGTTCTTCTTCCTCATTGGCAAGTTGGCGATGTTGCTTGCATTTCATCTTCACTTCCCGAAATGGTGGTTGAGCTGTAAGAGTTGGTGGGTTTCTTTTAGCAGCATCCATAATGCAGGACCTTGAATCAAAAGATGTACCTTAGTCTCATGGCAAAAAAATATCTATAATGTAATAAAACTGGTAATGAATTCTTCCCAGTTAAATTGCTCTGAGAAAGCTTCTTCCTCTCACTCTGTTTCCGTCTCTCTCCCTTCTGAGCACACATACAACTTGCACGTGTGGTTCAATCATATAATTTAAGATTTGTTCTTTCTTTCCAGAAAAAAAAAAAGCTGAAGGAATTCATCACCACCAAACCAGTATTACAAGAAATGTTAAAGGGACTTCTCTAAAAAGAAGAAAAAAATTAAAAAATTTATGAATAAGAAAATATTGCAAAGAAAAAAAGGATCACTGACAAAGGTCAACATATAATAAAAGCAGTGTCAACTAACACTAAAGCTAATATAAAGGTTAAAAGGCAAATGTAAAAATATCAGGTGTAATTATAACAGTAAATTAAGGGATACATACACGTGCTCAAAAGAAGTAAAAAATAATGGCAAAAACATAAACATGGAGGGTTGAGTAAAAATTTAGTGACTTTAGAATGTGTTTGAACTTAAATCAGACTGCTATAAACAGTTTTGTATATATGAAGCACATGGTGACCACAAACCAAAAATCTGTAAGAGATAACAGAAGAAATAAAGAAAAAGAAATCCAAACACAACACTACAGGAAATCATCAACATACAAAAGAGAGCAAGAGAACAAAAAAAGGAACAGAGAGGAATTACAAAAACAATCAGAAAACAAATAATAAAATGGCAATAACTACATACTTCTCAATAATTACTCTAAATGTAAATGGATTAAATGTTCCAATCAGAAGACAAATGGATAAGAATCTGTGGTACATATACACAGTGGAATACTAGCCATAAAAAGATGGAAATACTACCATTTGTAACGACAAGGACAGACCTACAGGCTGCTATGCTAATGAAACAAGTTAGACAGAGAAGGGCACATACCATATGATTTTACATTTATGTTCACATTTGTGGAACAAAACAAACTAACAAAGAAACTCCTAGATACACAGAACAAACTGATGGTTGCCAAATGGGTGGGTGGTTGGGGCACTGGGTGAAAACAGTGAAGAGATTAAGAAGTACAACTTGGTAATTACAGAATAGTCAGGGGGCTGTAAAGGACAACGTAGGAAATATTGCCAACACTATTGTAATAACCACATGTGGTATCAGTGAGGTGCAATACTTACTGGGGAGTCACTTTGTAAGTCATACAAATCTCTGACCACCATGCTGTGCACCTGAAATGAATGGAATATTGAATGTCAGCTGTAATTGAACAATATAAAAATGTTTAAAGGATTTGTTCTTTGGAAAGTCAGTGGACTCTGTGTTAATAGACAAGGCCTTTTCTAGTCAAAATTTCTTCAAAAGGTTGAGGTCAGGACTAGGCTCTGATAAATTCAGTGACCTTCACAACAGTAGACAAGACCCCTTTTCCTATTTCTGGCACAGACCAATTCCTGAGAACAATGAGTCACGACAACGTGTGGAGCACTTTCAGCAAAGCAATCCGACCAGACCCGCTACTAAACTTCTGAGGTGCTCTCCATCTTTGCCCAGAAAACCAAAACTTTCTGTCCACACGAAATTTTCCTTGACAAAGACATTTTTTCACTATTTGGAAAATGACAATGGTTTGTCGAATTTCCAAAAGGGAGTTAGAAAAATTGGAATATTTCTTAATGGTTCCAGGGTACAAATAAAGAATGATAATGAAGAGCTAGTTTATAATGAAAGGCATCACCTGCTTTGTCTAATTCTTTGCCTGTTGAAGGAAAGTGGTTTAGCAGTGGTTTAGGGACCTGCTTCCAGACATTAGAAGACATCAGTGACCCTGAAGGGGACCTTTTGAAATTTGCACGGCTTCGGTTTTCTTCCTTTGCCCCAAGCCATAAATCAGTTCAAGTATTTCCAAGCTACACAGGTTCACTGATTTTTCTACAATTTTTTTGTCCTTTTTGGCTTGACTAAAAAAAAGATAGCTACACTTTCAGGTTGCCCCAAAATGTGTTGGGCAAGTCCAATTTTGTTAAAGTTGTAGCCTTTTAACGAACTATAGAAATGATCCCTGAAAGCAGTCTAAAAGTTGCAGCCTTTTAAAATCAAGTCTTTTCTTATGAAATAATTTATATAAGTCTAGCCATTTTCCTTAAAAATAATTTTAAATTCTAGCATATTTTAAACATACAAAATTCCAGAAAATAATATAACAAATAGCATAGGTATCCCCCACCCCAGATTTAACAAATGTTAAATGTTTTGCAACATTTTTCTTAGATCTCTTTCTTTTTAAAGAAGTAAAACAATTACAGCTTCTTTATCTTCTTTCTTCATTGTCCTCAGAAATAACTAATAAGATGAATTTGCCATGTTTGTGTTTGTGTTTGCATTAGAAAAGTATGTATCTGTGAAAAATATATTATACATTTTAGAAAATTATATGAATCTCACATTTTACATATCTATTTTAACTGTTTTTATTATGTTTCCGAGATGCTGTAAATGTTCCATTGTATTAATAAGCTATAATTTGTATATCTACTCTCCTGCTAACTACAGGTAGTTTTTTTCATCATTTCACTATTAAAATCAATGCTGTGTGGATGGACCTACAGGGTATTATGCTAAAGGAAATATGATGAAGACAAATGCCACATAATTTCACTTACTGATAGAATCTGAAAAACAAAATAAATGAACAAGCAGAATAGACAGAGACTTATAGACACAGAGAACATTTTGACTGCTGCCAGAGACGGGGTTTGGGAATATGGGAGAAAAAGATGAAGGGAATAAGAAGTACAAATTGGTAGTTACAGAATAGTCATGGGGTGGAAAGTATAGCCTATGGAATACAGTCAATAATATTCTAATAACTATGGATGGTGTCAGATGGGTACTAGGTTTACCAGGGTGATCATTTTGTAAGTTATATAAATGTCTAATCACTGGATTGTTCATGTGAAACTAATATAATGTACATCAAGTAGAATTAGAAAAAATACTAAAAATCAATCAGTGCTGCAATAAACTCTTTTCCACGTGTCCCTGTGTACATGTCAGAGTTACAGGTAAGACAGGTAAGACTGTAGTTGCTGGCTTATCAGGAAAACCTCTTGCAGGTAAAATCTCCTTCGGGTAAAAAGAGAAACACTGTACCTCTCTTGCTCTCAACACTGCGATACTAAATGTTGCAAGGTGGGCAGTTCCCGCACAGACCAGTTTTCCCACTCTCAGGACACCGAGACTGGATACCTGCAATTCAATGACGACACTAAGCACCACGGGTTAGAAGAGGCCCCAGGGATTCAAGGCTGAATCCCACAAGGTTGCAAGAGGGACTGAAGATAATTCTTTCAAGAATTTTGACCGTGAACACAAACAGAGAAGCAGGACATTGACCAGACTGGATTCTAAAGTCAAGGGTAGTTTGGTTTCGTTTTGCTTTGTTTTCCTAAGAGGGTATAGCAGTCAGAATAATGGCCTCCAAAGAGTTCCAGGCCCTAATTCCTGGGAATTGTGAATATATTAAATTATATGAAAAGGAGAATTAAGGTTGAAGGTGGAATTAAGGTTGCTAATCAGTTGACTTCAAAATAGATTATCCTAGATTATCCAGGTGGTCCCAATGTAATACAAAAGAAAAACCACAGGCCCAAAATGTCATCACGTGTACCGAAAGCCCATGATCCCAAACTTGGATTTAACACTTACCCTAATTGCAGTGTTGACCTTTTCCAGAAATGTAATCTTAACTAGTCTGGAATTCTCTGGTCAGCGGGGATGACGTTATCTGTCACAAGGGCCATCTGCATTCCCCCAAACCAGAGGCAAACTGCAAGATAAAATCCTTCTTCCTGTTCTCCTGGACCAAAGAAAATATCCTGGCCTAAAAATAACCCTTTCTTTTGCTAATAGCTCCGTTGCCTCACCCTTCTTTTCTATGGAAACCTTAAATTCTGTACGAAGCCTCAGAACACCCTTCTGGTTGCTAGATGGGATGCTACCTGATTTAGGAATGACTTAAAAGAAACAATTGTGCTTCAAATGTGCTCCCTTGAATTTAGCAGTAATCGCAAGGATACATAAAAATGGAAAAGGGAGGCAGAAGAGAGAATGATAGGGATTTGTGATTATGGGAGAAACGTACAGTGAGGACAAAGAGATGTGACATTGCTTGCTTTGAAAATGAGGGAGGAAGGCCATGAGCTGAGAAGTGTGGGTGGCTTCTAGGGGCTGGAAGAGGCAAAGAAATGGGTTCTTCCTGAGGGCGTCTAGAAAGGAATGCTGCAGCCCTGCTGGCCCCTGGACGTTAGCTCAGGGTGACCAGTGCTGGACTTCTGGCAACAGAACTGTAAGATGAAAAAGTGGTACTGTCGAAGATGCTACGTCTGTGGAAATTTGTTCCAGTAATAAATAGAAAACGAATACAGAGGGAATTATAAGAGTTTATTTGCATGTTGAAAGGGATGATTTCCTAGAGAAGAAATTACTTATGAAGGAGAGGAGAGCAAAGCCCTTTACAGAGGAAACAGAACAGATGGCAGGACTGCCTTTGAGAGGAGCAGAGAACTTTCAAAGAAGGCAGAGAATAGGTCCAGATATAGGAAAATGGGTACAGGTGCCTTAGGAATTTTTATAATGCTTATGACATATTTCAATTTGTTAACATTTATAATTGAGAAAAAAATGTGAGTAGTCCAGGCTGATGTGACGCAGTGTGTTGAGTGCTAGCCTGTGAACAGAAAGGTCACCAGTTGGATTCCCAGTCAGGTCACATGCCTGGGTTGTGGGCCAGGTTCCTGGTTGGGCACATGAAGAGGCAACTGATTGATGTGTCTCTCTGTCTCTTTCCCCCTTCTCTCTCCTCTCTCTAAAAGCAAAAAGAAAACAAATGAAAAAAATAAAAATAAATTTTATTACAAATATTTATTTTCTTACCTATTCTTTTTCTTAAGGAAGATTGTATAAGTGTCGGGCATCACAAAACCTACATCCTTTACTTGATAGGCCATTACTCTGGCAAAGATTCCCAGCAATCAAATGACAAAAGGGAAAACTCACTAGCTGAATAACACATAGTTTTACTGCGATTTTAAAAAAAGTGCCCCGACTAATGTGGTCCAGTTGGTTGGGTGCCGTCCCACACAGAAAATATGTCACTGGTTCGATTCCCGGTCAGGGTACACGTCTAGGTTGCAGTCAGTGCCAGGCTGGGGCGTGTAGGACAGGCAACCCATTAATGTTTCTCTCTCACATCGATGTTTCTCTCCCTCTCTTGCTCCCTCCCTTCCTCTCTCTCTAAAATAAGTAAAAGCTTTAAAAAAACAGTAACAAAAGAGAAATAGAGCTATTTTTAATATTAATGTTCCTAGGTTTTTAATGATAAGAACATTATGTAATATAATGGTCCACATCTTCAAAACAGTCTATAGAAAATACATTTTGTAGAGCTCTTTCTAATAGTGCCAATTAATAAGGGGCTTATGATTTCATCTAATGAGAAGGAAAATGAGATGTATTGGTCACTACTAATCTGGCTTCATCATGGATTCGATTTCAAAGTATTTGGAAATCTGCAAAACTGATGGATTGGACTTCCTGTTAAACTTTACAGACAAGAACACATTTTATCTTGTAAACAAAACCAAACTTCTTTCTGTTTAGTTGCCTGGGGAAGAACGCTGCTTTACATTTATTTTTCAAAACTTCAAACCAATTTTTTTGGTTGTATTGCACTCCCTTGAGTGTACTCCCTCAAGTAACTTCACTAAGACAAACGTAAAGTGATAAACCAATAACAACAAAGAGGGTGGGAGATGAGAAGAAAATTTTGGAAGATGAAAGATGGAAAACAGGTAGACTTCAGCAGAGCAGACAACGGTGAATTCTAACCACCTGCAGGAGGCAAGATGAAACGAGGTAATTCTTTTTACCTTGAAGAACCCTAAAAAGAAAGTCCAGATATTGGAGTCAGTAGCACATACTCTGCATACTCTGAAAGGGAGCAAAGGTTGGAGGTGAAAACTGAACAACTAGTTGAAAATCAACCTAAGAAAAAATTAGATTTTTTAATTTTTTCTTCAAGGCTCAGTAGCAAGGAGGTTGTTGAGAGGACAAAAGTTTGAGTGTAAATTTGTGACTGGTATATAGAAAAACAAGCCAACAATATTAAAAAATTGCATGTTTTAATTGTGGAAAAAATAGCTGTGTAACAGGAAAATAGATGTTACAAAACAAAAGAAATTCAATTATAGTACATTGCATGGCTCAGCTGTGATCAATATTTGAATCATCATAACACTATAAATATTTACTGTTTATTTAATAAAAATCATGATATATCAGAGTTTAGGAGTAAGAAAAGTATATGTGTGGTTAGTGTAAAACAGCTAAATTTTATTCTGTATTAGGAGCTCAGTAAAGAAGTCTAAAAATAGTAAAATCAATAAGTAGATACTAGATAAAGACATTAAAAATAAATATGAAGATCTATATTGGCAGAAACGGTCAAGAGTTCAAAGTCCTGGAAGGGTTTGGGAGTAGAAAGGGTAGGTTGCTGTTTTTTGCTATAATCCCGGTAGAACGAAAGTATTTAACTTTTAAAACAGTGTACATGAATTCTTTGTAGTTTAGAGGGTGAATTGCCTATGGTCCAGAAATATTTTCATTGAAGGCAAAATAGCTATTTCTCAATACTCTATTACTTCAACACATACAAGTAGGCTGTTTCACATCATAGCTAATTGACTGCCTGGAAAACATTAAGAAAGATTTAACATTTAGAATAAATTTCACTGTGACGTATTAAATGGAATATATTTGTTTTGTTAGCATCAATTATTAAGGCAAAGTGAGTCATCAAAATTAGTTATTTTAGGCTAGCTCAGGGCTTCTAACTGGGAAATACTTTGCCCCCCTCCCTGTATCCCCCAAACATTTGGCAAAGTTACAACCAGGGCTGGGGGGCAGTTATTGGCATCTAATAGATAGAAGCCAAGGATGCTGCTAAACAGCCTACAATGGACAACTCCCCAAACAAAGAATTATCTAGTCCTCAATGTCAATAGTGATGCGGTTGAGAAACCAAGCTCTGAGTCTCTGAAGATTATTTCATCAGAACACTATATACTTAAAGATTGATGATATGCAAACATTTTGCAATTTAGGACTGACTCAGCTATATATCTTGGTGCAATGTTGGAAGCAGTCTGGCTGTGAAATACATGTTTGGGGATGTTGAGAATGGTAAGGTAAAGACAAAGGTATAATACATGATAACAATAATAATATATAGTGCTTTGTACCTCAATCATCTCTTTCATCCATGGTTCCTAAGATACTTTATAGACTAGTAATAACTACTTTGGTACTAATGTACTACCTTTTATCTAAGGATCTCAAGCACTTTCACAACACTCTTGCAATGTAGGAAGTATTATTATCCCCATTTTATATGCAAGTCAACAGAGGCACAAATGTTAAGCAACTCACTCAAAGCCACACAAGTCAGTAATAGCCAGCATTCCTGACACAGAGCCTATTAATATTAAGAGAACTGGTCTAAGAGATGCAGTAACAAATTTATGTGGCATAAGTATTATCCTTGTTCATTCAGTCAATTGGTTTCAAGTTTATGTTTCATATTTAGCACCTTATGTTTTTCCCTGAGGCCCCCCAAACCTCCCAGCATCTCGAAGATCCGGACTCTTCTTCATACCCTATTAATAAAAGGGACTGTAGTTACTGAGTGCCTTTCTTTTCTTTTTTTAAAAGATTTTATTTATTTTTAGAGAGAGGTAAAAGGAGAGAGAAAGAGAGGGGGAGAAACATCAATGTGTGGTTGCCTCTTATGTGCCCCCTGCTGGAGACCTGGCCCACAACTCAGGCATATGCCCTGACTGGGAATTGAACCAGTGACCTTTTGGTTCACAGGCCTGCTCTCAGTCCACTGAGCCACACCAGTCAGGGCACTGAGTGCCTGCCTTTCTTGAATCAAGCACACTTAACACACCTTGTCCGTTCTTATAAGAGCTTTAAAAAATATATGCTGTTATTGCTGATTTTTATAGTAAAGAAAATTTCAGAGAATTTAAACAACATGCCTGAGACCTTTCAGCTACTTATGTTTGCATCCAATCAGACTATATTCTCTTTCCACTGTATCCTGCAGCCCCTCCAAGCATATTAGTGTGAATCTGGTTAATACCCAACCCTTTGTCTCCTCTCCTAAAACTCAGAAAACAAATTAATGAATCTATAATGAAAAATTTCAGGGGGTGCACCCAGGTTGGTAACAGCCAGGCTTAGCCTTTTATACTCATTCCCAAGGAAGTCCTCTAATTTTCTAAGGATTTTTCCAGAACCTCTTCTTGGTCCCTCATATTCACCCCAACAGCCAGACCAAAGCCCAGATCTGTGTCTTTCCTTGTGAGAAATAAATAGCAAGTGAATCATCTTCTCCTGTTCTCATTCCTGTGGCAGGAGCACACTGACTGCCCACCCACCACGTGTCACCTGGGCAAAAGAGGCACACTAAATAGGAAGAAAGATTGATGTTAGGTAAGAGTGTGACTCAGGGCTCACCTGCTTTTCACAAAATGGTGCTCTGACATTTGTGTCCCAAGACTCTGACGTGCCTTGGCATTCCTTGGATACAGTGAGCTCAGGCTCCTCAGGTCCCTGTCAGCTGCAGCCCACACAACCCTGATCCAGAAATCGAAGATGATTTGCACCTGAGAATAAGATTAATGCTAGGGCGCGTTGAGAAAAATAAAAGACAATCTCGGCCCCAGCTCATAACAAATGAGCTTCAGTGCAGCGTTAGTACTTTGGTAGGGAGCTTTTGCTGCTAAATTCACTATCTGCAAAGAGGAGGTGTAGAGACAGGGTTAAGAAGAAAACCGCAAATAGAATTAAGATAGCCCACGTGGTCGAAATGTTTTTAATTTTCTCTAGTAAGCGGAAGATAATTGTAAACCCTTGATAATTCACTCTCAATTTAAGCCCTTCCTTTTAGGTAACCGTTTCACCAGAAGACTACAAACTTTGCTTACAAGGAGAGTGCTGGGTTTGTTACAGTTTTCTCTGTTCTCTACCTGCCATCCTAGCACATCTGAAAAGGAGCAGCGAAGAGGAACCGGGACGCAAGCATGTTTTCCCACTCTGGCTAGCCAGGCCCTGAATCATCCCAAATTGATTGCACTTTCCCCCTCAGCCAGCAGCATTCTAGACTTTCCCTCGAAGATTTGTCTTGTACTTAAAAGGAAGAGTGGTGGGAGAAGGGAGAGGCGGAGAAGACAAACGGGGTGAAGAGCGAGGAGGGCCGTTCCCGCCCCAGTCGAAGGCGCCGAAAGGCCAGACGCCGCGAGGCTGCGAGCCCAGGAATGTGCCATCGGAGAGGCGGGCTGGCCCAAGCGCTGCTCACCTGAGCGCCGGGGGCGGGGCGGCAACGGGCAAGACCCCCCTCCCACCTAGCGCCGCGCCCCTCCGCGCCGTCTCGGCCCTTTCCGCCCGCGCTTCGGCGACGATCGGCTCCCCTCCCGCCCCTCGCTGCCTGCCTGCCTCCCTCCCTCCCTCCCTCCCTCCCTCCCAGCTAGCCGAGTAGTGAGCCGGGACCTCCCGGCGGCGAGTCGACTCCGGCGCCTTTAGCGCGGCCGCTTCGGCTCACCTGGGCGCCGGTTCTAGCCCCACGCCTCGTCCCCCAAACTTCTCCCAGGTAAGGGGTTGTCACACGCGCACCGGTCCCTGCCCGAATCGGCTGGACACCTAGAGTCTATGCGTCCCCCTTCCTCCGCGAGCCGTTCCCAAGGAATAGGAGTGTCGGCGGCGGGGACCCGGACCCGTAGTGTCCGGAGCGAGAGGCAGGAGAGGAGACGGGCCGACAGGTGGCGGGGTCTGGCCCCGGGTCCACAGACCCTCGCAGGCCGGGTCCCCGGTGCGCTTGGAGCGGGGGCCGAGGGTGGGGGCAGTCCCTTTCTCCTCCCCTCGAGAGGTGGCTAGCGTCCGGGCCCGCCGTGTAGGTGCGTCGGCGAAACTTTGCAGGTCGGGGACTCGGCCGCCACTCGCCTGCGGGGCAAGTGGGCGCACGTTGAGTCCGGGGACCCGGAGGGGCGCAGCCGCGGGGCAGTCCCTTGGGCCGCGTGAGGACCTTACGCTTCCCTTCCCCGCCCCCTTTTGTGTTCCCATTCAGACCGGGAGCGGCTGGGGAACCGGCGGCCGCTCCGCGCCTGGGGGTCGTTCGCGCGTACCCTCGGGGTCGCCGGAAGGAAGAGGCGGCGGCGGCCGGAGTCTGGGTGGGCGGCCTGAGGTGTGAGCCCGGCCGGCCCCGGTGGGAATATGGCGACCGGTGGCTACCGGACCAGCGGCGGCAACAGCGGCGGCGGCGGCGGTAGCACCACGGACTTCCTGGAGGAGTGGAAGGCGAAGCGCGAGAAGCTCCGCGCCAAGCAGAATACCCCGGGCCCGGCCGCCCAGGGCGTGGGCAGTTGCGAAGCTGCTGGAAAGCCCCCGCCCGGGACTCTGGGCACCTCGGGGGCCGCCGCGGCCAATGAGCTCAACAACAACCTCCCGGGCAGCGCGGCCGCACCTGCCACCCCCGGGGGTGTGAACTACGCGGTGGCCCCCCCGGTGCTGTCCCGGGCGGCCCCAGGCCCGCGGCGGCCCGAAGACGAGACCCCCGCCGGCGCCGCCTCCACCTCCTCTGGGGCACCACCGGCCCGGGGCGACGAGGAGGAGCGGGACGGCGCCCGGGAGAAAGGCAAGAGCTCGGGCCCCAGTGCCAGGAAAGGCAAGGGGCAGATCGAGAAGAGGAAGCTGCGGGAGAAGCGGCGCTCCACCGGCGTGGTCAACATCCCCGCGGCGGAGGTGAGCCGGGCGGGGACTGCAGCCTCACCTGGGGGTGGCGGTTGCTGTCTCCTGGTGTTTCCTCCAGGGAGCTCTCGGGTCTCCCGGGCTCAGGGTTTTCCCACTGTAGCCCGTACCACCTACCCTTTAAGGGTGGCAGAGGGTGATGGAGTTTTACTCTGAACAAATGCTTCTTGGGAAGTTCCCAGAACCCAAAGCAGGGAACGTGCTTTTCAGGCTGAGGTCTCAGATCCAGGCTACATTTTTACAGTGGTGGACGGACAACTCCTGGCTCTAGAACTTGTTCATTTAGACTTCTTTTTTTAAATGCTTGATCAGTTAGGAAAATTGATTAATGGTGATGATGACGTACTCTAGTTTCCCACGAGTCTGTCTTAAGTTAACAGATTGTTTATCTCCTCTTCTGAACAGTGGTTAGTAGCACCTGTAAAGGAAACGTGGCCTAAGCACTATCCGAGACACCTTTATTTTTCAGTGAACCCAAGATGAGTATATCCACATAAATATATGCCCTATTTCATCTATTTCGTGTATAACCCAGCCTTTGGAAGTAGTGTTCTTCAACACACACACACACACTTTTTTTCCTGGATGATATTTAGAACAATAGGAATGCTGTAGGAACTCAAAATTTTTGCTGAGATGATCTCTCCTTTGTTTAAGCATTTGGCTCTGTGTATTCTAGAAAACATTTGTGGTAGGGTCGGGTTTTGTTTGTTTTTGAGCAGTGTCAAAACATTTCTGCAGGCAGTAGCACCTTCCTATTAGAGTGACTGGTAAAGCATTTTTTACTTAGTGTATAGCTGCACCACTTTACCCGCCACAAAACAATCCTAAACAAGTTTTGATTACTGTAAAAGTAGCTCACGAGTTTTGGGAAGTGATTCCACAACCTTGTTTCATCCAAAGTAGTTGTTCCATCTTTTTCTCATTGGCTCATTGTTTTACTACTTCTTTTTTACCTTTTTTAAACTTCTGGTCTTCAGTTGCTTCACTGTGACACCAAGAAAAGAATAAGAATTTACTAACTTTAATTGTGGTTCAAGTAAAAGCATTGGCAGACATGCCCAGATTTTTAAGTCTTAATATAATTTCTGTACCTGGCAAATCAGTTTTCCTTTGAAGAGTATATTTTTTAAAAGTGTTTCAGAGAGATTTTTATCAGCCAGCAAAACTGTCCACTGTGGTTTGCTACTTGTACAAAAGATCTGTTATTCATTAAATTGCTTTAGAAGGAATTCATAAGAGTGGTAATCAAATTTCTAAGGTTATTTTTATTTGTTTAGTTAAAAATATGAAGATTAAGGGGAAACTGGAGACCAGGCTTTGGAAAAACTACATTCCTCAACTTTATTTTTAAAAGTAGCTGAGGGTCCAAATAAAGGAATTTGTCATTTTTTTAATCTTTTGCTCATTATTCATCTGACAGGAGTCTTATTCTGGGAAATATATTGGCAGATGTTAAACTTCAGTATTTGGCTGCTTGTGCTAACATTGTTATTTCTCAAATACCTTTATGTTTTTGTTTTTTAACAAGGGTAATGTTTACTAGGGGAAATAAGCATGGTGTATTTTGTGAGATCCTAAGAAACATCCTTTGTTAATACTTCTGCTTTGGGTGAGGAACATAGTGCTGAGAATGTAGATGACTCCCCACTACAATTGAGTCTAATACTCTGGAATGTTGTTCATTTGGGTGTTGGCAACTCCTAAATTTAATCTTCCTTAAAAACAAACAACCCAGGTTGCCATTTTTTTGTCTGTGGAATTTGAACCTTTTTTATTGAGGACTGCTTGCTTTTTGTGGTTACTATGGCTCTGTTCCATGCTGTAGGGCCCAACAAAACATGGTCATGTTTTACCATTGTATCTAGCTAGCAGGCGTGCTTCTTGAGTGCCACCTCCCCATGTGTTTGGTTTTTTAAGAAATGACTTCAGTCAGATTATTTTAGTAGTGGTCAAATAGATAGCTCAAAACTTTGAAAGTGAACCTTTTGCCATATCTTTTTTTTTTTTTTAGAGTTTTGTGCCATTCATTTCTATTAGTTTCAACATTCACAAGGTCTGTTGCTGTGGAGCTTCTTGTGTAATACTACTTGTAGCACTCCTGTTTTAAAAAGTCATACAATATTTACAGAATTTTCAGGCACAAAAATATTATAAAAGCAGAACATCACCAATCTTTCAATTTTGAAAAGTAGACTTGTATTATGTATTATTTCGTCTAAGACTTGTTTTCAGACCCTGTTCCTGACCAAGTTTATAGTAGATTAGCATGTAAATTGTATGCTTATTTTAGTGGTTAATAAACAGTAAGTTCCTTCAAGAAGTATTTATTAAATGTGTGTGGCACATTCATTGTGACTTACATTAACTTATTTTACTAATTACTACTGTAAAATTATTATAAAGGTACCTGACAACAGCTAAAGATACCAGAAGCAGCTAGGGGAGGTAGTTTTAGGAAGGAAGTAGGTCAAAACATGAAAGTGGTGAGTGAGGGTAAAATACTGGGTTGATACTGCACGTGATGACTGTAATAAAAGAGCAAATATGCAGATGAGAGAAACTTTAGTTCTCATTTCCAAAGTAAGAGATGTTTTTAAAACTTTCCAAAACATTTTTATTGTTTTGTTTTTTTTTTGAGGAAATGGCCTGGATTGGATATTGGATGCGACATAATTCCTGCCAATAATTATTGCATATGCTTATGAAATCAGTCAGATATTTACTATATGTTTGTCTTCAAGGTACTATTGTAAGCACTGTGGAGAAAACAGGGAGAGTAATGAGCAAGAATGTCATCCAGGAAGAAGGCTAAGTTAACAGTCTAAAAGCCATCTTAATGCTCATAAGTAATTGTTTATTAGAAATACTCTGTGTTTAAAGGGAAAAGGATGATTGGGCTGAGAGGCTACTGAGGGTGAGGGTCTGGAGCTCAGGATTATGTTTCTCTACCTATGTATTCACACATACACATATACATAGCTATTTGTATGAATAGAGTATTTTAAATGCCAGAGTTCAGGGGTTCTTAACTGTAGCTGCATGTTAATATCTTGTGAGAATCTTAAAAAAACACTCCCCTCTTCCTCCCTGACCCCCCTTATGATTTAGCGGATCTGGGGTGGATCCCAGGCAGTGATATTTTGATAAGCTTTCCATGTGGTTCTGAAATGAGTCAGGGTTAAGAACTATTGGGCTGCCGTCTGGGGTACAGAAATGAAGAGGACACAGGCCTTGCCCACAATGGGCTCTCAGATAGTATAGGCAGTTATGCTAAATACAGTGTCAAGTACAGCCTATTGATCAGGGTACCTAACTGAGGGAGGAGGGTGATAGTTGAGGAAGGCTTGGTAGGTAGTTATATAACCCTGTTTATAGAGTGCTTGTAAAAGTTACTGCCACTGATTAGCTTTGCATGAATGGGTTAATAGAGATGGTTACCATAGAAAATAAACTTTTAATAGGTAGGACTCAAATGACACTGAGGTTTTGATTCAACTAGAAAAGTTAACATTGAAACTCATTGATTTCCTGTTGGTTAACTAAAGTATTTTATGTGTTGTCCTAATTAATGTTCACAAGTAATTCCATGTGGTAGTTACATTTACTCTTTTTATCCCCATTTCTGGAGGAGAAAATGGAGACCTAGAGAGTGTAAATGACTCAAGAGCACATGGAAAGTGAATAGGGATAGAGCAGTGTTGGTGGGCTTTTGGGTATGTGAGTATCTACGGAATGGGGAGTTTTAAAGAATTAACCTACTTTACATTGTTTAGCTTATTTCCCTAGACTTTTTAAATAACTTTTTAAGAGGTTATCTTAAACAATTTAAACATCTAAATGGGGAAAACAGTACAAGTAAGGAACCGAAAAGAATTTTAGGTTAAATTTGTAGGTTCAGTAATTGCTTGTGACCCTGTACAGTTTGCTTGGAAAAATTTCGAATACCAGGCTGTCAGCAAAATATAAACCTGTTTTTGGCTAGCAGTCAGAAAATGTGGCTGTTTGATTTTTACCTAAGTGACATGTTGCTTCTCTGTCAAGGTGGGTTTTTAAATTTGTTTTTAAATCCTCTACTGGGGATGGATTTTATTGATTTTAAAGAAAAAGAGAGAACATTGGTTGCCTTCTGAATGTACCCTGACCAGGAATTGAACCTGTGGACTTTGCAGGTACAAGCCGTACAAGCTAGGGCTGTCAAGGTGGGGTTTTAACTCTTACTCCATCGTTTGAAAGAGCATTTGATACATAGAAAGCATTTTTAAGTGAACAAAATTTGTTGTAATCATTCAGCATATTTTTGAACATTATGTAGTAGAACATTAAGTTCTACTTAGTAAAACTTATAAATCCAGGTAGATTAAGAACTGCCTTTTGGTATGCCTCTTATAGACTATTTACCTTTCTATGTGATGCGTCAGGGGAGGGACTAATAATGACTCAGAGTTGGAAAAATTGGACTTGTGAATAGAATAGATACAACAAACAACAAGGCAGCTTAATAAGATATTAAGCTAGACTTTCCTAAATATTTGAGTTCATCGATGAAGTAAATTGAATTTTAATATTATTGTGATTTGTAATGAGTTGTTTAAGGTGAGGTGCTTTTTCTCATAAAAATAATAATTATGTAATTAAAGTAGATGACATTTATGGTGTGCTTATTTAGTACTAGGCACTGTTCTAAGCACTTTAGGTACATTGATGCAACAACCCCGTGGGAAATGGGGCAGAGAGGGCAAGTTACTTACTTGCCTGAGGTGTCATGTATATGGTCAGGAGCAGAGATGAGATAGTCTGCCTTCAAAGCCTGACGCTTAATAGCCATCTTAAATTTTCCTGTATTGTATACTGTATACTCAATTTAAGAAATACAAAGAGTATCTTAGTAAAGTAAAAAGTATTAATATATTGTTACAGAATTTGAAATAGCTCTTATAAAAGGCAGATAAAGTAGGATTTCTTGGAAAAAATTGAGCAAATAAACATAATAAACATTGGCATTTAAATTCTTATTTAAAATCATTATAAACCAGTGGTCTTATTTACATTCTTCATTATTTCTACATTGCTTTTTAGCATCTATGATGTAGGCCAGAAAATAATTATGCTATTTAATGCGGATATATCTTTTTTTTAAAAAGATTTTATTTATATTTTTAGTGAGGGAGAAAGAGGAGAGAAACATTGTGTGGTTGCCTCTTGTGTGCCCCCTACTGGGGACCTGGCCTGCAACCCAGACATATGCCATAAATTGGGAATTGAACCTGTGACCCTTTGCTTTGCAGGCTGGCACTCAGCCACTGAGCCACACCAGCCAGGGCTGATATGATATCTTATAAGTTTAAAATTATTGGGAAATATTAGAGTTTGAAAGTTTGTGGTTTTTTTTCTTTTTGAAAAATGAGATATAGCCCTGGCTGGTGTGGCTCAGTGGTTGAGTGCTCTTCTGTGAACCAAAGGGTTGCTGGTTGATTCCCAGTCAAGGCACATGGCTGGGTTGTGGGCCAGGTCCCCAGTAGGGGGCGCCAAGAGGCAACCACACATGGATGTTTCTCTCCCTCCCTTCCCCTCTCTCTAAAAATAAATAAAGATCTTTAAGAAATAAAAACCGAGATATAATTTACATATCATAAAATTCACCCCTTTAAAGTGTTCGAGGGTTTTTAGTATATTCACAAAGTTGTGCTCTTAAGTGCTTTTATAGTTTCAGCTTAATTTTTCATTATGTTCCTAGAACCTGAGGTACCTAAGTTTTGGTTTCCCACTCAATAAAGAGCAACAGTTTTCAAGCCATGAGAAGCTAGTAAATTAAAATAATTTAATCAGTTTTTTCTTTAGTTCACAGAGAAAATGAAATTGATGGTAGAATCTACTTAGTTTTAAGTTTCTTAAAACTTGGTCACCTACTGGTTTGTACAGGAGTTTAGTATAAGGTATTTAATTTAACTGAATGTAATATTTCAATTTATTTAATATTGTACATATCTTTCATGGAGATCCACAAAGCTCTGCTGTCTAAACCAGCAGTTTTCAACCTTTTTCATCTCATGGCACACATTAATTACTACAATTCTGTGATGCACCAAAGTATTTTTTGCTGATCTAACAAAAAGTAGGTAAAATTTTGATTAAGTTACAGAAAAATATATTGGTAGTAATTATCTACCCTTTTTGCTCCAGAGTGACTTTTTAAAAAACAGATGCCTATACCTGTATATAAGGATTTCTGGTACCAAGAATTAACCAGTCAGATGCCACCTTATTATGTGAGGTGACCAATAAGATGCAACTCTGTTATATGCCCTGTGTATGTGGATCAAGACATGTATTCACACTGCAGCGCTGTTATTACATTGGCTGTTACAATATTTCTATTTTCCAGTCTAAGGGAAAAGAGGTCAATGCCCCTGTCTAAATGGTCAGGCCTTGCATGTTGTAAAAATTCTTGCTGCACTCTGGTTGAAAATCACTGTTCTAAACATTTGGGAGCTTTGACTCAGCATACAAAGGGGGGTTTAGACCACTATCAGTATTAGTGTATGTTACTTAGATCAGTGTCCTAAAAGCTGTGTCTGGGCGGGGGGAGGTACCACCTGTACCAGTATTTATTTAAATACTGATTGTTCACATAAAATGCTGATTTCTGAGATTCATCTCAGTCTGGGGGTGGGTAAGGGTTACTTGAGACTGTATTTTAACATGTTCTTGAGTAATTCTTGTAAATGCTAAGTTTTGGGAAGAACTGATGTGCCTTGTACTGGTTTACTGATATCTCAAATGAGATTGATACTGATTATCCAACAAGATTGTTATATGAATCAAACAAAATATTTGTAAAACATTCTAAAAATGACCAAATGATAGCCCTGGCTGGGAGGCCCAGTTGGTTGGAGTGTCGTCCTGGTGCTCCAAAAGGTTGTGGATTTTTTCCGTGGTCAGGGCACATACCTAGGTTGTGGGTTTGATCCCTGATCTGGGTGTATATGGGAGGCAACCAATCCATGCTTCTCTCTCAGATTGATGTTTCTGTTGCTTTCTTTTTTTCTTATTTGTTTTTTTGTTTGTTTTATGTCTGTTGCTATCGTTCTCTCTCCCTTCTGCTCTCTAAAATCAATAAATGTATCCTCAGGTTACAATTAAAAAAAATGACCAAGTGATAAGTTACAGTTACTGTATAGGTTACATTGATAGCTGGCTGTTGATGTCTAATGAAAATTTCTTATTGGGATGTAAAGCATTCTCATTTTCCCTTCTAGTTAAACTTTAAAGATAATTTTAACAGATAGGATGAGCTACTTGGAAATTCAAAATACCTCATAAACATTTATGTAATTCATATATTTAATATAAAATGTTGTCTGCCTTGCTTCTTGTCCAGAATTTGTTAGAAGCTTAGTCTACTGAAATAAGCCTCTGACACTTAATGTATAACTTGAACTTTATTTTCACCCATTTTCATTTTTATGTATCTTTAAGGGAAAGTATATAATTGTATTTATAAATATATTTACTAGTTAGCAGTTAAGCTCTTAAGACAGGTTTTGTCTATCTTATCAGAATATGTGTTTTGAAGTGCAAGGGTTTTTCCTTTTGTTTACTGCTTCCACATATTAGGCCTACAGGTGTCCTTCACTAGCCAATTGATTCTTAACATGTTTGGGCCCTGACTGGGTAGTTCAGTTGGTTAGAGCGTTGTCCCTGTAAGCCAGGGTTGCAGGTTCAGTCTCCATCCAGTTAGGGCACATACAAGAAACAACCAGTGAGTGCGTAAAAGGTTGGAACAAGAAGTTAATGTTTCTCTCTCCCCCGCCCCCCCTCCCACTCTCTACTAAAAAAAGAAGAGTTTGGTTATTGCTGAGGAAACTTTCAGTTTGAATCCAAGGCATCTGTGTTGATAACTATATACCTATTGCTGTAGAATAAAGCCTCAGGCATTCATTACATTCTTTTTATGTTACTTAAAAATTCACCAGGTGATATGTCTTAGTGAAATTATAAGAATATTTAATTTTTAAAAGCAGCAAGAATACTTACTTCCAAAATAGAAGCAGCTCCAATAAGTTCAAAACTTATTATGTGAGTTGGCTAATAAATATTTATTCTGTGATAGTTTTTAGAAATTTTCTTTACTGAATTTTTATTGGTCACAGTGTACGTTTTTTAAAAAGAATTATTTTTATTTTTCAATTGTAGTTGAGATACATTTAGTTTCAGGCATAAAACAGTGATTAGACATTTGCATAACTTATAGAGTGATCACCCCAAAAAGTCTAGTACTTACCTGACACCATACATGGTTGCTACAGTATTATTGACTATATTCTCTGTGTTGTACTTTACATCCCTGTGACTATTTTTATAACTGGCTATTTGTACATCTTAACTTTCTCCCTCTTTCACCTCTCTTCCCAATCCCCCTCCCATCTGGCAACCATCAAAATATTTTCAGTATTGCCCTGGCTGCTGTGTCTCAGTGGGTTGAGCACTGGCCTGTGAACCAAAGGGTTGCCAGTTTGGTTCTCAGTCAGGACACATGCCTGGGTTGTGTGCTCAGTTCCTGAGGGGCAACCACCCATTGATGTTTCTCTCTCTCTCTTTCTCCTTCCCTTCCCCTCTCTCTAAACATAAATAAAATCTAAAATAAAATTCATCAAATTATTTTTATCCTTCATTTTGTTTACATGATGTATCACATTTATTGATTTGTGGGTATTGAACCAATCTTGCATCCAAGGAATAGGTTCCATTTGATTATGGTGTTACCATTTTTTAAATGTTTTGCTGACTTCAATTTGCTAATATGTTGTTGAGGGTTTTTACATCAATGTTCATTAGAGAGATACTGGTCTACAGTTTTCTGTCTTTTTTTTGTAGTATCATTTTCTCATTTTCTAGTTTCGGTATCAAGATAATGCTGACCTCATAAAAATGACTTTGGGGAGTGCTTCAATTTTTGGAATAGTATGAGAAGGATAGATATTCTTTGAATGTTTGGTAAAATTTGCCTTTGAAGGTGTCTCATCCAGGATGTTTGTTGGGAGGATTTTTTATAACTGATTCAATTTTGTTAGTTAGCAGTCTGCTCAGACTTTGCTTCTTCCTGATTTAGTTCTTGAAGCTTGTATGTTTCTAGGAATTTTTCCATTTCTTCCAGGTTGTCCAGTTTGTTGGCGTATCATTGTTCATAGTATTTTCTTGAAGTCCTTTGTATTTGTGTGGTGTTTTACCTCTCCTCCTTCATTTCTGATTTTGTTTAATCTTTTCTTCTTTTTTTGGATGAGTTTGGTTAACAGTTTATCAGTTTTGTTTCTTTCCAAAGATTCAGCTCCTGATTTATTGATCTTTGTATTTTTTAGACTCTATTTCACTTACTTCTGCTCTGCGTTTTATTACTTTCTTTTTCTATTCATTTTGGACTTTGTTCTTTTTCTAGGTCCTTTAGGTCTAAGGTTGAATTGTTTCATCGAGGTTTTTCTTGTTTTTGTATTGCAGTAAGTGTACCTCTTAGAGTTGCTTTGGCTCTGTCCCATAGATTTGGGGTCATTGTGTTTTTGTCTCAAGTTATCTTTTGATTTTCTTCCTTTTTTTAAACCCTCACCTGAGGACATGCTCATCATTGATCTTAGAGGGAGAGAAAGAGAAGGAGAGAAACATCTGTTGGTTGCCTTATGTATATGCCCCATCTTGGGACCAAACCTGCAATCCAGACATGTGCCCTGGCCAGGAATTGAACCTCTGTCTTTTCAGTGTGTGGGATGACATTCCAACCAACTGAGCCACACCAGCCAGGGTTCTTTTGATTTCTTCCTTGATCTGGTTGTTAACTCATTCATTGTTCAATAGCACATTATTTAGCCTCCACTTATTTGTGTGTTTTTCAGGTTTCTTCTTGGAATTGATTTCTAGCTTTACACCATTGTGATTAGAGAAAATGTGATTTGATGTTTCAGTCTTTCCAAATTTACTGAGATTTGTTTTGTAATGGGGTCTGTGCTGGAAAATTTTCCATGTACACTAGAAAAGAATGTATATTCTGCTGCTTTTAAGTGAGATGTCCTAAAAATGTCAATTAAGTTTATCATGTCTCATGAGTCACTTATAGCCATTGTTTTCTTACTGATTTTCTGTTTGGGTGATCTGTTTGTTGATGTCAGTTAGGTGTTAAAGTCCTTTACTATTATTAGTGTGTTACTGTCACTGTGTTCCTTTGTGCCTGTCAATATTTTTTAGATATTTTGGTGTTCCTACATTGGGTATATAGATGTTTGCAAGAGTTATATCCTCTTATTGTAATAATTACTTTATCATTATGAAATACCTGTCTTTGCTTTTTGTTATGGTTTTTATTTTAACTATTTTGTGTGATATAAATATTGCTACTCCAGCTTTTTGTTTGTTTTCCTTTGTGTGAAATGTATTTTTCCATCCCTTTACTTTCAGCGTGCTTGTGTTTTTAGATCTGAAGTAGGCCTCTTGTAGGTAGCATAAATGCAGGTCTTTTTTTTAAAAATTAACTTAGCCATGCCTTGTCTTTTGATTGAAGCATTTAGTTCATTTACTTTTTTAAAAAAAGATTTTATTAATTTATCTTTAGAGGGGAAGGGAAGGAGAGAGGGAGAGAAATATCAATGTATGGTGTGTCACCAGCTGGGAACTGGCCTGCAACCCAGGCATGTGCCCTGACTGGGAATTGAACCATGGTTGTTTGGTTCCCAGGCCTGTGCTCAATCCACTGAGCTACACCAGCCAGGGCTAGTTTATTTACTTTTAAAGTAATTATTGATCTGTCTGTAGTTACTGCCATTTTGCTAATTGTTTCTGAATAATTTTGTAATTCTTTTCTGTTCCTTACTCTCTTCTTTTCTTTTGTATATTGATGATTTTCTGTAGTGTTATATTTGGATTCCTTTCTCTTTATTTCTTTTGTATCTCCTATAGATTTTTGTTTTTTTATATATGTACTTCATATATGCTAAGCTGTATTTCTTATAGTCAGTATTAAGTTGATGGTTGCTTGAGTTTGAACACACTCTAAAAACACTAGTTTTAATCACCCTTTCCACATTTATGGTTTTGTCTTTATTGTTTACTTTTTGGTCTGTGTATGTAATATCTCTTAATTGTTGTAATTACACATCATCTTCCTCCTTTGTCTTTTAAGCTTTGTACTAATTTTATTTGGTTGATCTAGTATTTTTACTGTTTGCCTTTGTCAAATGAGCATTTTTTGCTTTTCTATATATTATTTATATTTTTAATGTTTTCTTCATAAAGAAGTCTCTAACATTTGTTGTAGTACTGGTTTAGTGGCGATGAACTCTTTTAGCTTTTCCTTGTCTGGGAAACTTCTTATTTCTCCTTAGATTCTAAATTATAGTCTTGCTTGGTAGAGCAGTATTGGTTATAATCCTTTGCCTTTCATCACTTTTAATATTTCTTGCCAATCTTTTCTGGTCTACAGAGTTTCTGTTGAAAGTCAGTCCATAGTCTTATGGGAACTCTTTTGTATGTAACTGCTTTCTTCTTGCTGCTTTCAAAATTCTCTCTTCATCTTTAACCTTTGGCATTTTAATTGTGATGTATCTTGGTGTGGGCCAACTTGTTCAGTATTCTCTGCACTTGGATATCTGTTTTTGTCATCAGGTTAGGGGAGTTTTCAGCTGTTGATTTTTTCAAATAGGTTTTTAATTCCTCGCTCTCTTTTTTTCTCCTTTTGGTACCTCTGTGATGTGAATGTTGTTACCCTTGATACTGTCCCAGAGGTCCCTTGAACTATCCTTGTTTTAAACATTTTTTCTTTTGTTGTTCTAATTGGAATCTCCTTGTTGAAGTTGTCACTGAGTCTCTCTGTTCCTCTCCTAAGCTCGTTGTGTGTCCTTGTAACCAGTGTTTTGAACTCTATATCTGGTGGATAATCTTGTCTCCATTTTGTATAGTTCTTTTTTCTGGAGTTTTGTCTCTTTTATGAGGCAAGAATAACAAGAATGTTAGTTCTTGTCTTTGTCTCTTCACTTTTGCTGACTTTCTCTGTTTCTATGTATTAGATAGATTGGTTACATCTCCTGGTTTAGGTAGAGTGACATTGTATAGAAGGTGTTCTGTGGGACTCAGTGGTGCAGTCTTTCATGGCTCCTGTGCTGGGTGCTACAGGGATGTCCCTTGTGTGTTGTTTTGCCCTCCCATTGTAGTTGAATGTTGATTGCTGTGGGTGTGTCAGTGGGTGGGGTTGACTCTCAGGCTGACTAGTTGTGAGGGCTGACTGTGACTACAGGTGGATGAACTGTTTTGCCTGAGTTGACTGCATGGAGGAGGAGTTGCTCTAGTGGGGTTGTGGTGCCAACTGAGTTGGTCCTTTGGGCGTAGTACTATTGTAGTTGGTTAGGTGGTACTCCAGTGTTTTCAGAAGCCAGACCTTTGTTGTGTTGGGTCTGGGGCCTCTTGGAAAGGGCTTGTTGCAGGCCCTGGTCTTCCATGCTAATGCTGGACTTGAGGCCTCTTGTTAGTAACTGCAATGGGATCTGCAGTTGTCACTTGTGCGGGGCTCGGATGTACTTGGGAGAGACTGTGCTGTGGATTGTGTCTGGCTGCCACTTGTGCTGGGCTTGGGTCCCTTTCTGTGTGCCACATGTGAACTGATACCATCTCTGTCTCTTTTGCTGGGTTTATGGCTGCTTAGTGGAAGCTGTTTTCCAGGTCAGTACTGGCTGTCGCTTATGCCAGATTTGGGGCCACTTAGTAAGAGCTACAAGGTACTCGAAGGCCTGCCTCTGCTTGTTTAGGGTTTGAGGACCTTTGAGATACTTTTGGGACAGTCCTCAGCTTGAACAGGCTGCTTGTGTGGAGGGGTGGGTGGTCCCAAGGAATCACCGGGACGGGGGAATGGTCTTAGCCAGGTTAATGAAGAGCACGGATTTGGTGCCTACCTGGCAGGGGTGGCTGGCTAGGAGGAGAGTTCAACAAAGGAGTAATGATGCATATCAGCACTTCCGTCCCTGGAGAACGTTGCTCTGACCTCTTCCCATTCAGTATTCCTCCTGCAGTTAGTCAATTTAGAGTCTGCCTGCATGTCCCTGGCAAATTTTTGGCCTGCATAGATTTTTTACACTGGAGCTTACAGTGAGTGAATTTGTGAGTGAGTGATTCTGTGCCTGGTTCACTTAAAGACCTGCAGTGCCTCAGTCTGCTGCAGTCCTTTGGATCTCTGGGACACAATCCTTGCTGTTTTTCATAGGCAGATCTTATGGTGACTCCTCTGCACTGATTCCCAGGTTGGGGAGTCTGGTGTGTGCCTGGGACCCCTCATTCCTTAGTTAGGACCTCTGCAGCTGAGATATCCCTCCTGATTCTTCTTTTTTTAAAAAAAGTCCTCACCCAAGGATATGTTTATTGACTTTAGAGATGGGGGGAGAGAGAGAGACAAACATCAATCGGTTGCCTCCTGTATACCCATCCTGGCAGGGACCAAATCCCCAAACTAGGTATGGGATCCCTGACTGAAAACTGAACCCGAGACCTTTCAGTTCATGGGACAATGCTCCAACCAGCTGGACCATCCTCCCGATTCTTTTCTTTTCTTTTCTTTTTTTTAAAGATTTTACTTATTTACTTTTAGAGAGAGGGCAAGGGAAGGAGAAATATTGATGTAGTAGAGAGATCAATCAGTTGCCTCTCCCATGTCCCCAACTGAGGACCTGGCTCACAACCCAGGTTCCTGGCCTGACTGGGAATCCAACTGGTGACCATTCAGTTCACAGGCTGGTGCTCCATCCACTGAGCCACCTCAGCCTGGGCCACCCTTCTGATGCTGACCTGCCACCCCTGGGACCTGTTGATTCTGCATCTCTGCTCCTCCTACCTCTCTCCACAGAGCTTCTTTTTTATCCTCAGTTGTAGGAATTTTTTCTACCTAGTCTTCAGCTCCCTCTCAGTGATGGTTGTTCTGTAATTTAGTTGTAATTTTGAAGTGTTTGTGGGAGGTGGTTAGCATGAAGTTGACCTACTCTGCCATCTTGGTCAGAAGTCCTCAGGTTGTTGTGTGCACAATGCAGTTTTCAGTAAAAAGTCTCTTTGTTCCAACTCCTCTTGAATTTAAAGAAAAAAAGCCTGTTGTATTATGAAAGTAAGTATTTTGTTACTGTTTTGCTGAAATGAGCAGAACAGAGAGCATTTATGTTGTAGGATTACAATTCTGTGACAGCAAAAATTTTACTGTCTCTTCAGATAAACTCTAGGGAACCAAGTAATTAGACAAATAACAATATTAAAGTTCAGTTTGAAACATAATAAAAACATCTTTTGTACTAAAATTTCAAAAGATACTTTTTAGTATTATTTATCTATAGTAGTGATTTTCAACTGGTGTGCTATAAGAATTTTTAAGACATGTAATACCTAACTATTTAGTCAGAGGCATTGACCTCTTTTTATTTAGATTGATAATAAGACAATGACAATAGCCAGTAAAACAGTAGCCATCCTGAATGAATGAATCAAAATTATACCAATTTTTGTGTCAGATTGGCAAAAAAATGTAATACATGTTTTGGTGTGCTACAAGATTTTAGTAGTTCATTTATGTGTGCCACAAGATGAAAAAGATTAAAAATAGCTGATCTATAGGTATATAAGTGAACTGCTTAGTTTTAATTTTTTTTGAGAAATTTGCAGGTTATATAGAGTATGGAACAATTTTCTATTTTGGAAGGTTTTTGCAGAATAGTTTTCATAGTATTCAAAAAGAATGGAAATTTCAGTTATGAAGAATAAAATTAACATTCAGAAGATGGTATATACTTGAGGAATATGAATTAAAAGTAAGATTACATTAGTCAAAACAGTCAAAGAAGTTACTTTAGGTTATAAATTCTTGACCAGACTTCTTGGTATTCTGTCATGCAAGCAAAATTTAATGTAAACCAATTTTTTATAATGTTAATTTTATTCTGCTTGAAAAAGTAATGTGTTTTTTAAAAAGTAATGTGTTCATTGTAGTTACCTTGTGAAAATATCAGAAAAGATAAATGTCATCTATTATACATAATAATGTCTGTTCTATTCTTTTTCTGTATATCTATATAACAATGGAGCAACATTATACAGATTTGTGTATTCATTATGGTTACTTTTATGGTAGTCTTACTTCAAAAATAGGAATAGGTTTTATTTGTATGTGGTAAAATATCCATATCATAAAATCTTAATCACTTTTATCTTACAGAAGTGAAACTTGATATCTATTAAACAGTAACTCCCCATTCTGCCATTGCAGCAGCCCCTGACAACTGCCATTATACTTTCTGTTTTTAGCGATGGATATGTTTGTGTTTTGCTATTAAAATATTTAAGCATGACTTGACTGGGAAAGGATCAACTGCTTCCCTACCTGTTATGTAGCTTTCTGATTGGCAGATTAGTGAGGTTTCATAAGATAAACAGTTTTTTTCCCCTTCATACATTGTGTATCCAGAAGCATTCTTCAAGAAGAGTGTTAAGTCGTTCAAAATATCTCATAGGTATTGTACTAGGACCTTCAGGTAATTGAAGTTTTTTAAAAAATTGTTTTATACCTTTGATTTTGGTGAAAAATTGATCATCAGAGCTGCAATAATAGTAAGTGTGGGTAAGCTATAACTCAACATACCAGTTCCTAAAAGTAACAATCACATGCAAAATCACACAATAAAACCACAGAGAATATGGGAAAAAATGGAGTTTGAATTTAGGGGCATAATGCTAAAAAACTTGGTGACCTGTAGAAAGACAAAAATCTAATGAAGATCAGCACAATTTTACACACGTTAAATTGTGAAGAATTTAACATGTTGTAATAAATATGACACTTGACCTCAAAAAAGACGTAATGTTGAGGACTTCCGCCAAGATGGAGGCATAGGTGGAAACACTGTGCCTTCTCCCACAACCAAGTTTGAATACGACAAAGGTTTGGAGAACAAAGACGCAGCTGAAGAACAGAAAATTGAACTATATGGAAGTCCAACAACATCGAATCGTTCTACCAGACCCGGTAAGAGGGGCGGAGCCAGCAGTGGAGCAGGGTCGGGCAGGGAGGATCCCCGACTGAGGTGTGCAGGCAGCCCCGCCTCGGGCTGACCCAGTGAGGGCTCTGGATAGCGGGCTGGCTACTGTCACACATTCGTGCAACCAGCAGGGGAGTGAGCAGTGAGACGGACTGCGCAGGCCCAGCAATGAACCCAGCAGTGGGTAGACCTCGGTCGCACATTCGAGCGAAGTGAGACAGATCGCAGCCCTCGGTGGAGGCAGGAGGCAGCAGGGGGGCCCCCCGCCATTGCTTTCCTTTGGCCCCGCCCCCCACATACAGCGTCACAACCCAGCGACTGAGTGGCCCGGCCCTGGTGAACACCTAGGGCTCAGCTTCTCATAAGTAACAGGCACGAACAGTCCAAAATATGGCTCAAGAAGAACTCAAAGCCCCAGAGCCGATAACTCTAAGCGACCAGGAAATAGCGAACCTCTCAGATGCACAATTCAAGACACTGGTAATCAGGATACTCACAGAACTGGTTGATTTTAGCCACAAATTAGAGGAACATGTGAAGGCTAAACTAATTGAAATGAAGGGAAATGCACAGGAAACCAATAGTGATGGAAAGGAAACTGGGACTCAAATCAAGGGGGTGGACCAGAAGGAAAGAAGAAATGACCAAACAGGAAAAATTGAAGTTACAAGAATTCAAAAAAATGAGGAGAGGCTTAGGAACCTCCAGGACATCTTTAAACATTCCAACATCCGAATTATAGGGGTACTGGAAGGGGAAAAGAAGCAGCCATGAGTGGAAAACTCACTTGTACAAATAATAAAGGAGAACTTCCCCAATCTGGCAGAGGAAATAGACTTCCAGGAAATCCAGGAAGCTCAGAGAGTCCCAAAGAAGTTGGACCCAAGAAGGAACACACCAAGGCACAACATAATTACATTAGCCAAGATTAAAATGAAGGAGAGAATCCTAGAAGCAGCAAGAGATAAGGGGACAGTCACCTACAAAGGAGTTCCCATCAGACTGTCAGCTGATTTCTCAAAAGAGACCTTACAGGCAAGAAGGAGCTGGAAGGAAGTATTCCAAGTCATGAAATCCAAAGACCTACATCCAAGATTGCTCTATCCAGCAAAGCTTTTATTTAGAATGGAGGGGCAGATGAAGTGCTTCTCAGCTTAGATCAAATTCAAGGAGTTCATCATCACCAAGCCCTTATTATATGAAATGTTAAAGGGACTTATCTAACAAAAAGAAGATAAAAAATATGAACAGTGAAAGGGCAGCAAACTCACAGTTATTAACAACCACACCTAAAACAAAAGCAATCTAAGAGGACAGCTGGAATCAGGAGCGGAACCATAGAAATGAAGAACACATGGAGGGTTAGCAACAGGGGAGTGGGAGGAGGAGAAGGGGGGAGAAGATACAGAAAATAAGTAGCATAGATGGTAGGTAAAAAATAGGGGGAGGGCAAGAATAGTAGGGAAAATATAGAATCTAAAGAACTTGAGACATGTCATAAACTAAAGGGAATGGTGGGGGAGGGGGTGTGCAAGGTGGAGGGGAATGAAGGAGGGGAATAGAACAACTGTAATGGTATAATCAATAAAATATATTTAAAAAAAAGACGTAATGTCTTCTGGTAGACGTGGGTGTCAGAAGGGTTGCAACTTGCGAAATGGTGGATGAAGGGTTACCTCAAGTTGGACTGAAATTGTAGCACCAGGTGTGGGTGGGTGTGGCTCATAATACAAGCAGTAAACTGAGAGCTACCCGGTAGGTGTTTGAGATGTGTGCATTTTGTGTATTTCTGTGTGGCTGGGTTGCATTTTCTGTGCTTACCTAGTGCTGCTTGCAGTTGTGCATGAGCAAATACGAAATTTGTCTTATGCTCTGCGTGCTCCCTAACATGTTGGTTGCATTGGAACAAATCCAGTTTTCTAAACTGATGTTACAGTGTTACAAATAAATACCTACACATATACATCTGTCTATATGTGCACATCCAAACTATGTAAAACACTGGTTTGGGAAAGATCAATTCAAGTAATGGAGAAAGGGCTATGAAGCAGGCAGTGACTAGAGATGAGAATAGTATATATTTAAGAGTATGCTAATACTGATTGCTAGGCCAGTGGCAGTGGAAAAGGATGGGAATGGATGGATTGGAGAGGTATTTCACTGGTATTAGAAGATTACGTAACTGGTTATTTTAAGCCATAAAAGTCTTTAGAGATCATCTAGTCCAGTATAAAAGACTTGGTTTTCCCAGACTACTTCTATCTCAAAATTTAAGTTGCATTTCACCTTCAACTTTCTTACCTGTAGCTAAATGTATCTCTTCCTCACCCCCTCTAACTACCTTGATTTTTACGGGGAATCTTGCTTATTTTATTGCTTCTTTCTTAAATACTTGGCCTTTCTCTCTTGGTTCATCTTGCCATGAAGGAATGTTCCCTTAACTCTGCTTCAGCTTTAGCTTACTTTTTTCCTTAATTGCTCAGTTTAAAGGCATTGTTTTAACCTGATAACTCTCTTGTCACTGTTGAGTTCCTACTATATTGATATTGACTTCTCCAAAGGTTGCTTTTGACTTCCTGATTGCCAAATACGACACATCTTTTGTATTTTCTTTTTTTGAACTCTGTGTATCATTTGCCCTTATTCTCTCCCTTGGATGCTATAATATTTTTGTTAAATTCTTTTTAAAAAAATGATTTTAAATAGAGGGGAAGGGAGGGAGAAAGAGACACACACACATCACTTGTTTGCCTTCTGTACGGGGACTGAACCTGTAACCCAGGCATGTGCCCTGTCCTGGAATTGAACTGGGGACTTTTCAGTTTGGAGGACGATGCCCAACCAACTGAGCCACACCGGCCAGGGCTTTGTTAGGTTTTATTCAGAAACATTTGAGTACTCCACACTCAGTGTTAGATTATATGAAGATGAAATACAAACACACTAGTCTTTTTTTTTTAATCCTTACCCTAGGACTTTTTTTTTTATTGCCTTTAGAGAGAGGGGAGGGGAAGAGAGAAACATTGATGTGAGATAGAAGCATTGATTAGTTACCTCCTGTATGCACCTGGACCAGGGATTCAGCCTGCATATCAGGTATGTGCCTTGACCAGGAGTTGAACCTTCAACCTTTTGGTTATGGGACAGTACTCCAACCAACTGAGCCACACCAGCCAGAGGCCAAACCCACCAGTCTTTAAGGAACTTCTAGTCTTCATTCAGAGAAAAAGATAATGTCTTAGTTCAGTTTGCGCTAACAAGAACACCATGGACTGGGTGGTTTATAAGAAACAGAAATTTATCCTCATAATTCTAGAAGCTAAAAAGTTGAAGATCAAGGTGGCAGCAGAATTGGTGTTTGGGGAGAGTTTGTCTCCTGGTTCACTGTGTCCTCACATGGTAGAAGGGGTGAAAGAGGTCTCTTGGGTCTTACTTACCATGGCACTATCCCATTCAGAGGGTTCCACCCATAAGATCCGATCTCCTCCCAAAGCCCACCCTTTCAGTACTGTCACATAGGGACTTAGGGAGACACAAATATTCAGTCAGTGATGAATAACAAATAATTAGAATTTGGCGTAATAAGAACTGTGATGGAGAAAAGAACAAAGTACTGAACTAACTCAGAAAAGGAAGCCACCAATTACATAAGAGAGTCGAGGAAGGTTTTATATCAGATGAAGTATTAAGTCTGAGTCCTGACTGATGAGACTGATGAGTATTTCCCAAGTGGTGAGGGGACACATTAACATCCTAGGTAGAGCAAATTGCATGTGTGATGGCACAGAGCCAGGAAATAATAGCTTCCTATTGCATGCCAGCTGTATGCTGAGCATTTGTGCTGGGGGCTTTTCAAGCCTCATCTCTAATCTTCACATTAACTCACAAGGTAGATTTTTTTTATCATTCTTGTCTTATAGGATGAGGAAGTTGAGCCTCAAAGAATGTGTTACTTGCCCAAAAGCCATACCGGCAGGTCTTGGATTTGACACCGCATTTGGGTGGCTGCCAGTTGGTGCCCACACATGGGTTATCATTGTTGGAAAGAGGAAGGGATATATTGTAACAGAGGAAACTTTGATGTGCAGAGACTTTATAATGGGGAACGAGTGGAGGACAGCTAAAGAGAAATGATACAGATCACTTGTGGTGAATCTAAATGTTATGCCAAGAAATTCAGACTTTATTTTGCTGTTCTTTGTTAGTATTGTTGGCTGCGCATTTCCTTCTCCTGTCCATACCTGTTTATACAGTAACTCTGACGGCTTCTGGAGTGGAAAATTTTTGCCTGCCTATCCCTGCCTAACTTGAAATCATTAAGAGGATTTTCTTGTTCGGAGACATATACCTATTTAAGAATAATAAATAACAGAAAATCCTGTAAAAGTAAAGTGCATATAATAGAATATGGGTTAAAATCAAATGAGAGAATAGGCTGTAAATGAAGTTGTACCAAATGATTTTTTTATCACAAATAATTTTGTACTGAAGATAAATTTGGAAATGGCTTCTTTTGGAGGAGCAGTATGGAAGGGAGGTGGCAGCTCTGGTGACATGAAATTGCCAGATTCTGCTCAGACTATAACCATGAGAAGTCTATAGCTTAGTATTATATCTGGGTTTAGACTTTTTCCTGTAGTTGATGTCAAAACAGGTGTTTATTCCATTCCCAGATTCTTCCACTTCATCCTGGAATACAGGTGCTAAAGGATGGGCATTGTCTTTGAATCATTTTCCACATGTTTAACTTCTGATGTTCCTTCCCTCTGCTGCCCTCTGTTAGAGGAAGTCAAGTGCTTCTCCAAACCATGTTTTAGAAATAGTGTTTGTTTATATTTGATGATACAGAGATAATGCTTTCTTATTGTAGAAAATTTGAAACAAATAGCAAAAACAGGGTTGTGCAGAGATCAGCTATAGATTGTTCTCAGTTGGAGTACAGTCTTCCATTTTTATTTTTATGCATTGGGATTATATTCACTGTACATTTTTATAACCTGCCTTTAAACTTGATATTATATCAAATATAATTATTTCACTTACAATTTTTTTGAAAGCAGAGCTGTTGTTGGCTGCATATTTTTATGTATTTATTTAAGATTTGCCTTATTCATTTTTAGAGAGAGAGGAAGGGAGGGAGAAAGAGTGAGAAATGTCAATGTGTGGTTGCCTCTCATGTGCCTCCTACTGGGGACCTGGCCTACAAACCATGCATGTGTCCCAACTGGGAATTGCACAAACTACCCTTTGGTTTCCAGGCCTGTGCTCAATACACAGAGCCACACCAGCCAGGGCAATATTTTTATTTCATGAACATAATTACTACTATCCAATGATAACTATTACTTTATACTTTTGATATACAATTCTTGAGGATATTTTACACATACAGTTAAATATATTTATACATCCAGAAATTTAATCATCTTACAGATAGTATGAACTTTGCTGTCAGTATTTTATGAATATCTTTCTTTATATGTCAGTAAATATATAATTGTGTTGTTGTTCTTAATAACTATAGAATATTCATAATTTGGATGTTCCAATAATGTTACATCTACTAGCTTCTTAGACACCTTTTGGGTATTTGGGTTGCTATATTTCTTCTGTTACCAGCACCGTCAGGATTTGGACAAGCTCTAATTCATGTCTTTGAGCAATTTATACTCTAATTTGGAGAAATAGATTATATAAGACAGTTTTAAAATGTTAATAAGTGTATAATAATGTGTTAAGTGTTATGTCATACTGTTAGTACAGAGAAGTTTCATGGAGGGAGTGTGAGAGTTGAGCTGACCTCGAAAGACTGCTAAGAAATGGACAGATGAAAAGGAGAGTTGTATTTCAGACTGAGAGAGCAGAATGGGCAGACTAGAAGTGAACAGAGAAATACACAGTGTGACTATACAAATGTAAAACAGATACTATAATATTTCCTTTTATTTTAGTGTTATTTAGCTTTATTACAGATTTCTATTTTTGTCAAAACTTCATGGTTCCTTTCAAGATCTTTTTTGCCAAAACATTTTGATACTATAGCTTTGTACATTTGAAAGTAGTAAGCTAGACAATAAGCCAGTGAACTTCTGCGCCGGCCAACCCAGGGGCACGTGTAGAAAGCAGTTTATCCAACCAATTGCACTGCCATGAAAATTATGCACAATAATTTGCCAGCCCAAACAAGCTAGTTTTCTTTTTTTTTATTATTTATTGTACTTTTATTTTTTTACAAGCTAGTTTTCTTTGTATTGCATTCTATTTTTCCTTTTTTTTAAAACATATTGAGATTCTCCAGCTATTATTCATTTATCTTTAGAGGGGAAGGGAAGGAGAGAGGGAGAGGGATATCTGTGTATGGTTGCCTCTCGTGGGCCCTCCACTGGGAACTGGCCTGCAACCCAGGCATGTGCCCTGAATGGGAATCGAACCACAGTTGTTTGGTTTGCAGGCCCACGCTCAATCTACTGAGCTACACCAGCCAGGGCCTAATGCATTACATTTTAGAAAAACCAAGAAAGTCAGTGTTTTTCCTACTTCACATTTGAGGAAGGTTAGGCACAGAAAGGATACGCTATATTGAATTTCCGATTTGAGGAATTAGTTGCCAACCTTGCCCTTGCCTCTTGATTTTTTCCTATGCTTTTAACTTTCCTGTGCTGTGGTAATGGGAAACCAGTACCACGGTGTCTTAAAAAAAGATTTAATTTTTTTTTTTAGAGAGAGGGGAAGGGAGGGAGAAAGAGAGGGAGCGAAACATCCGTATGTGAGAGAAACATGGATTGGCTGCCTCTTGCAAGTCCCTAACCTGGCCCACAACCCAGGCATGTGGCCCGAATGGGAATCGAACCAGTGACCTGAAGTGATGAACCTCCATTGACACATCATTATCACACAAGTACATAGTTCACATTAGGATTCACTCTTTGTGTTGTAAGAGTGCCATATCTGTTTGTTCTAAGACTCTTCAAAAACTTGTTACTTAATGATGGTTATAAATTTGAAAATAAGTTAACCTAGAGAAACTAAAGTTTGAGACTGTGTTCTTTTTTTATATATTTTATTTATTTATCTTTAGAGGGGAAGGGAAGGAGAGAGGGTGAGAAATACCAATGTATGGTTGACTCTGCCAAGGACACACAATGTATCGTGTGTCTCCTGCTGGGAAGTGGCCTGCAACCCAAGCATGTGCCCTGACTGGGAATCGAACCGCAATTGTGTGGTTCACAGGCCCTCCCTCAATCCACTGAGCTACACCAGCCAGGACTGAGACGTTGTTCTTTTCTGAAGTAATATGCACAATTATTGCAAAGAGAATAAAAATACCATGGAATTAGTATATAAGATAATTTTAAAGTATTTTTTAAATACTTGATTTTCTAATAAGATTTTATGTATTTATCTTTAGAGGGGAAGGGAACGAGAGAAGGAGAGAAATATCAATGTATGGTTGCCTCTCGTGAGTCCCCTGCTGGGAACTGGCCTGCTGCAACCCAGGCATGTGCCCTGACTGGGAATCGAACCGCGATTGTGTGGTTCTCAGGCCCTCGCTCAATCCACTGAGCTACACCAGCCAGGCAAATACTTGATTTTTCACATCATACAATTCAGCAAATTTTCATTGATCATCTAATATGTCTTCCTTTATGTTAATGGACAGATCTTTAAGGCTTCTCGGTGACAAGTCAGCAATCAAAGGTAGGCCTCGTAAGCCAGTGCTTTTTGTCTCGAGTACTATAGCTTTATAGTTAGTCTCGAACTTGGGTAATGTCAGTCTTCACACTATGCTCTTCTTCAATATAGTGTTTGCTATTCCGAGTCTCTTAACCTCTCCATGTATATTTTAGAATCAGTTTGTCGATATCCACAAAATAACTTGTCAGGATTTTGATTGGGCTTTCATTGAATCCATAGGTAAAGGTGGAAACTGACATCTTGACAGAGAGTTGTGTCTTAGCCACGAACAGGGAATATCTTTCCATTTATTTAATTTTTTGATATCTTCAAGTTTTATATTTTCCTCACATTGATATTTTGCATATTTTGTTAGATTTATAATTGAATAATTTGGGGGGTAGTAATGTAAATATATTTTTAACTCCAAATTCCACTTGTTTATTGTGACATATAGGTATAATGGTTCAATTTTTTTTTTTTATTGATCACATATTCTGCAACTTTGCTATAATCGCTTATTAGTTCCAGGAGTTTTTTTTGGTTGATTCTTTTAGGTTTTCTACATAAATCATGTCATCTGTGAACAAAGACAATTTTATTTCTTCCTTCCAAATCTGTGTACATTTTATTTACTTTTCTTACTGTATTAATTAGGACATTAGTTTTAAGTTTAAAGTACCTGATTCCGTGGAAGTCTTTGAGAATATAGTTTTAAAACCAGTGACCCCTTTCTAATTTAGTAACTTTACCTGTATTTTTCTTTCAGTTCTTGCTTAGTTCTTTAAAACATTTTGTTACTAAAACAGTGTACATTTTTAAAATGGGGGAAAATAATAAAAATTGCTCTCGTTCAGGGAATGAAAAGGTATGATTAACAATCCTATTTGTTTCCTATATTGAACACATGCCCATCTGTAGGTTTTTTCTGTTACCTGTAGGTTAAAAATACTGACTTTTTTCCCTTAGAAAAGTAATTAATTAAATGCAAAGAATAACTACTATCTATGTAAAATAACTTATTTAATAGCTTTACTGTATTTTTCCATTTATTATTTGATTTTTTTTAATAAAGAACACTTGGCAGTTGTATAGATCATCAAGGTATTTATTTGTTAGACTTGCTCCTTTTGGAAGACTTGAAAATGCGGCATAATTTAAGATGAATATTGAATGGGAAGATATTATTTAAATATGTTTCTTGGTTACTTATGTTCTGTGGATATGATGACTGTATTTCCCAAACCAATAATAGGATATTTAATGTATGTTGATCTGAGAGAATGATCATGGCCCTACTCTGTTGGATGGCATACCCTTTCTTGTCATGCAGGGAAAATTCTGAGGCCTCTGTGATTCATAAATCTATTATGCAGTTTATTTTAAAATTCTATTAAGATCATCATGCAAGAAATTTTTAGTTTAAGATTACTGGTTTTATATCCTTAATCTTTACATAGCCTCCATTGAATGGGGAATCCTACAAGATAGAAAAGTCCATGCCTGTAACTTTTAGGGCTAGTGTTTCAGCATCTCGTGGATTTAAGACTTCAAACCAAAAACTGAAGACCAAAGTCTTTGATGTATCTGAAGTAGAAAAAGACGAGTAAAATTTTAAAATGCTCTCATTCCTCCTTTCTCTTAACTGTGTTTTGAACTTTTCCTTTATTTCGTGGTCTGGGCCAGAGCACAATCAGAAGTGCACGCGTGTGTAAGCATGCAGGTATTTGTTCTGTCGGAATGGGACTGTTTCCTTCTGGTGTGAATCCCCAGCTTGTCCTGATTTGTCTCTTTATATTTGACTTTTCTAAAACCTTCCTTTCTTTTTCAACATTATTTTTATTATTGACATCCTTGTAGATCCCATTTTTCCTTTCTTTCCTGCCTCCATCCAGTCCCCTCTTGCCTTCCGGACACTGTTACCTGTGTCGGTTGGTTATGCAGTGTGGTCTTTGGCTAATCCCTTTACCTTCTTTCATCCAGTCCCCACCACCCCCTCCCCTCTGACAACTGTCTGTTCCATGTGTCCATGCCTTTATATAATCTTCCTTTCTTACCAGTTATTTTTTGCTTTTGTTTTTGTTTTAATATTGGTAGTGAAGAGTCAGAAGTAAGATGCTGGGCTGAGCAAAAACACTGCTCCGGGCTGCCTTGTGAAGCAGAAACCACACATCGTGAGGCACCTTAATTGAAGGAAACCTGGTTATAATGCCCTTTGGCATTACATGGAAATAAATTTTCTTTTAATTTGAAACCTTAAAACAACTTTTATTATAGAAAAGTCAAAAGAGCAAAGGTAAACAAAAATAGTATAATGAACCCTGTGTATTACTCATATTCAATAATTATCACCTGTGACTAATCTTATTTCATTTATTCCTCCAACCCCCATTATTTTGAGGCAGCCCTATTTTATTTCTGAGTAGTAAAAACTTATAAAAGATAAGGAATCTTCAATGATAACTATAATACCACACTTACTTATTATTATATAAATAATAAGTCCTTAATGTCAGATATCCAGTGTTCAGATTTCCATGTTTGTCTCATACATGTTTTTTCTGTTAAGCCCAAATAAGGTCTGTTTGCTGCAATTGATTACTGTGTCTGTTAACTTTCTTTTAATTTTTACATTCTTTTTCTCTTTCATTCTTTTGTAGTTCATTTGTTGAATAAAGCTGATTGTTTGTCCTGTAGTGTTTACCTGTACTCTAGATTTTGCTGACTGTATCCCAACTGTGGTTAATGTAATTCTGTGAACCCCCTATTTCCTGTAAGTTGATAGAATTCAGTTTAAACTGGAAGTTTGGTCAGATTAATGTTCAGTTGGAGGGGGCAGGAGTGCTTAATTGGAAGGAATACTTGCACCAGGAGAAAGAAATGTCTAGAAGGCTGATGTTAATAGCAGTTACTAATGAATTGCTCAGATCAGCTGTTCCCAAAGTTTTTAGTATTATTACATCTATTGGTGTTTACCTTATTAAAAATTAAAACGAACGTATTTTAGAAGTATGTTATTTGAAAATAATAATAAACCCATTTCATATTTACATAAGTGACATTATAATGAAAACTATTTTCCCAAACAAAAACTTAGTGATAAGGTTGCACTCTTTTATGCTTTTTAAAGATTTTATTTATTTATTTATTTATTTTAGACAGACGGGAAGGGAGAAGGAGAGAAACATTGATGTACTTAGAGAAACACCTATCAGTTTCCTCTCACACGCCCCCGCCTGGGGACCTGGCCTGCAACCCCGGGTATGTGCCCTGATTGTGAATAGAACCAGCAACCTTTTGCTTTGCAGAACACTGCCCAAACAACTGAGCCATGTCAGTCAGAGCTGTTGTTTTTTTAAATTTCCTTGTTGTCCAGCTTAAAAGAAGATAGCTTGATTCTTGCACCTGCATTATCATTCAGTTTGTTGCAATTTTGCATGTCATGTAGCCTCTGGAAACTTAGTGTACCCTCATGAAAGCATGAGAGGGGGATAAAAAGCAGGTAATGTCTTAATACTATTGTAAATTAGCTTTGACTTTGCAGATTCTTTGACAGGGTTTTTGAGGACTCACAGGGATGCCTGGATCATGCGTTGGTGATAAAATTGTAAAATTACCATTTTATTAATTTGCAAAATGGTGATACTCTTAATTCTGTCATTGTCCTGTAGTTTATGAATAGAGTATTTTATAATGTTTATTTTTATCAGCCATTTATTGACCCCGAGATATGGTTTGTAGACTAAGTGATCGATTCTTTCTAATTAGGGAGATAGAAGCTTTATTGCGTTTGTTCTAACTGTGAGAAAGGACCAGGAAGCCTTCTTTGTGTGAACTGAAACCACTTCCTGTTTAGAGACTCCTACAAGGGAAAGGAAGCTCTCTGCTAGTACATTTGAGTTGCCTTCTTAAATTATTAAGATGCAGTTTGTATCTTACAGGTTGCTTACTTTAATGGTATATCAAATAACAATACAATCTTTTTAAGAAACTGTTGAGGAGTTTAAAAAGGATTGGGAGCTTCCCATTGGGTGCTTTTACTATCTGTTTCCTTATAGAAATTCTGTGAAGATTAACAAGGTAATGTCTGTGAGGAGTTTAAAGCTCTTCTAAATTGTGAAATATATTTTTATTAACTCCATAGAAGGAAGAAATATAGGATCTGATGTGGGTTTTTTAGTTTTGTTGCAGTTTGGTTTTAGAAGACTCAGCTGTCTAATCTGCTTCCAGAATTGCTTCCAAGTTTGAGTGCTCTTGAAGTAAGACTGGGAGTTGTGAGCCGTCATAAATGATAAAACCCAGAAACTAAAACTTGGAATGGAATGGAGTCTGGAGAGAGAAGATGTGTGTCAGAGTAATGTAAGCAGTGGATTAATTACGCATAATAAAATTTCAAGTCGTGTTCTTAAACACAAGTGAAATGGCTGTTTTAATTCCTTACCTGTGTATACTTGAGATGAGATGTGCAGTTTTCCTGTACGTAACAGTTTTTATTTTAATTGACTTTTGGAATTTTTATGACACAATTAGAAATGTGTTGAGACAAGTTTATTGAGCCAGCTATCTATAGATCTTAAATATTTGACAGTTTAAATAGTTATTTAATGTGAGTTAGAAGTGAGAAGGATGTGAGTTGAGGGATGGAAGGAAGCTGAACCAAGTAGAATAATCTGTCAGCAAAATAAATCTTTTCCAATTAGACTTACTCTCTTACTGTTTTTGGACCTGATGAAAATTGTTTTGGAGACTAGAATTTAATAGCATAGTCATGGTTTGAAGGTATCTTCTAGTTTTGTATTTGTAGACTGTAAGAACAATAAAAATTTAAATAATTTTTGCACTGTACAGTTTCTTTTAAAAATACTATATTTTGGGGGAAATCTTACAAATAACCACCATCATTCCATGGAGACTTATCTTAGTTTCGAAAGTAAATTAGTTGTCCATCGCTATATCGTGGTTCACTTATTGCAGCTTCACTGTATTGCGGGTTTTAAAAAACTGCAATAAGTGAAGCTGCAATAAGTGAACCACGATATAGTGAGGGATGACTGTAAATCTTTTCTTTCATTTTTTTAATGTATTTATCCCCTATTTAGGGTGTATATCAGGACTTCACAGTTGAACCCTAGAATATAAGTGTTGTTGATTTTTTTTTGAAAATTTGTTTAACTGCCCCTTCTTCCTTGCAATTAAAGAGGAATTGTGTACTTGTAAATGATAAATGCAATGACTGAATATTCTCTACAAAGTTAAACGATTTTCTGGTTTATTTCAATATCATACTGACCCTCTTCTACATCCCTTTTACCTCCACCCCCATACACAATTACCAGTATATTTTTTGTTCCTTTTTTTAAGTATAAATTTGGGAGCCTTAAGAAAAAATTATTTACTTTGACCTTGAAATAATTTGGTATCACACTTAGGACTTCCTTTTTAATGTTACATTTAAATACATTGAGTTTCAAAAAAACAATTTATGACCAAGCTAATGCCATTGATTTAAAAACATAAACAAAAATATACTTTCAGGAAATGTTCCAGTAAATACAGATTTTGTATAAAAATTTGGCAGTTGTAGTTTATGGTAATTAATATAAAAGCACATGTTTTTATTTTAAAAATATGACCCTAAAGGGCCAAAATTTAGAGAAGATTCTAAGATAATAAAGAAACCTTTTTTTAATTGCTTAATTTATCACATTTTTTAATTGAGGGAGGGTTTTGCAGAAGTATAGTGAAAGAAGAGGATCATTCTGATCATCCTTTTTTCCCCTTAAATCACCAAATTCTTTTGAGTAACGAAAACTCAAAAAAAAAAAAAAAGAATAAAAACGGGTCACTAGTTGAAGTCCCCAACCCCTGAAGTGGTGGTCTTGGGTAACTTTTTTTTAAAAGATTTTATTTATTTATCTTTAGAGGATAAGGGAAGGAGAGAAGGAGAGAAGTATCAATGTATGGTTGCCTCTCTTGAGTCCCCTGCTGGGAACTGGCCTGCAACCCAGGCATGTGCCCTGGCTGGGAATCAAACCTCGATTGTGTGGTTCGCAGGCCCGTGCTCAATCCACTGAGCTACACCAGCCAGGGCTCCGGTAACTTTTTAAAGGAGATTTGCTTTGTATAGCTCTTAAGAAAATAATTATTTATGAAAAGTAGGTAAATGGTTCTAAATTGTTTAGTAGGTCCAGTTATTTCTAATGGGCAACTTTTTTTGTTAAAGACATAAAATTAATTTCTTGATTATAAGCTGCTATAAAGTGTATGTTGAAATCCTATCCCCAGTGTGGTGGTATTTGGGGAGGAGAGGAGTCTTTGGGATGTAATTACATGGTGAAAGTGGAGACTTAGGAAACAGACTAGTGCCTTTATAAAAGGCATCCTTGCCCCTTCCATCATGTGAGGAGAGCAGTGACTTCCATCCGTGAACTAGGAAGCAGGCTCTCACCAGATACCCAATCTGTCAGAGCCTTGATCTTGGACTTCTGGTCTCCAAATAAATTCTTGTTGTGAGAAATAAATTCTTGTTGTTTATGAGCCACATAATTTATGGTATTTTGTTAGAGCAACCCAAGGGGACTAAGCCATGAGCTGTTGCTCCGGTTAACAATTCCATATTCGCCAATGCATAGTACTTTTCCTGGAATATGTGTTTTGCATATGCTTTATAGTTGGACTTACAAGTCTGGTTTATTTTTCTTGACTTTGATTTTTAAAATTTTATTTTCTCTTAGATTTCTTAGAATTATTAAGAAATTATTGGTATTTGGCATGTGATGGGTTGGAGAAGGAAGCCTTAGAAAATGCTATATAAAAATGCAAATAAATAATCATCAGAAACTAATGGAAATGATACTGTGTTATCATTGTAAGTAAAAATACCTACCATTTTTCTGAGAAACATGGCAGATAATTTGAATAAGCACTTTTAATTTATTTAATTCTGAATCTAATGATAGGTGAGTGAATCTCCATTTTACTAATGAAAAACCTGGGCACCTGCTCAATTTTACACAACTAATAGCTAATGCTGCTGAGATCCAAATACTTGTTTATCTCTCTTCCAGATTCACATCATTAATAATTAACAGTATTCAATAATTATTAATAACTAATATAAAGGTTAAAAGTCAGAATGAAGAATTCTTTTTTTTAAATATATTTTATTGGTTATACCATTACAGTTGTTCTATTCCCCCCCTTCATTCCCCTCCACCCACACCCTCCCCCCCCACCATTCTCCCCCCTTAGTTTATAACCACGTGTCTCAAGTTCTTTAGGTTCTGTATTTCCCCACCTATTCTCGCCCTCCCCCCTATCCATTTTGTGCCTACCATCTATGCTATTTTCTGTGCCTTCTCCCCCCTTCTCCCCCTCCCACCCCCCTGTTTCTAACCCTCCATGTGTTCTTCATTTCTATGGTTCCACTCCTGATCTAGCTGTCCTCTTGGTTTGCTTTTGTTTTAGGTGTGGTTGTTAATAACTGTGTGTTTGCTGTCCTTTCACTGTTCATATTTTTCATCTTCTTTTTCTTATATAAGTCCCTTTAGCATTTCATATAATAAGGGCTTGGTGATGATGAACTCCTTGAACTTGACCTTATCTGAGAAGCACTTTATCTGTCCTTCCATTCTAAATGAAAGTTTTGCTGGATAAAGCAATCTTGGCTGTAGGTCTTTGGATTTCATGACTTGGAATACTTCTTTCCAGCCCCTTCTTGCCTGTAAGGTCTCTTTTGAGAAATCCGCTGACAGTCTGATGGGTACTCCTTTGTAGGTGACTGTCCCCTTATCCCTTGCTGCTTCTAGGATTCTCTCCTTCATTTTAGTCTTGGCTAATGTAATTATGATGTGCCTTGGTGTGTTCCTTCTTGGGTCCAACTTCTTTGGCACTCTCTGAGCTTCCTGGATTTCCTGGAAGTCTATTTCCTTTGCCAGACTGGGGAAGTTCTCCTTTATTATTTGTTCAAATAAGTTTTCCACTCGTGGCTGTTTCTTTCCCCCTTCTGGTACCCCTATAATCCGGATGTTGGAACGTTTAAAGATGTCCTGGAGGTTCCTAAGCCTCTCCTCATTTTTTTGAATTCTCATTTCTTCATTCCTTTCTGGTGGGATGTTTTGTTCTTCCTTCTGGTCCATTCCATTGATTTGAGTCCCAGTTTCCTTTCCATCACTATTGGTTTCCTGTGCATCTCCCTTTATTTCAATTAGTTTAGCCTTCATATGTGCCTCTAATTTGTAACTTTGTTCCTCTAATTTGTGACTATAATCTACCAGTTCTGTGAGCATCCTGATAAATAGTGTCCTGAATTGTGCTTCTGAGAGGCTGGCAATTTCTTGGTCGCTTAGAGTTATTGGCTCTGGGACTTTGAGTTCTTCTTGCGCCATCTTTTGGGTTGTTCGTGCCTGTTCCGTAGCAGGATCAGAGCCCTAAAATGTTCACTAGAGCAGGGCAACTAAGTCGCTGGGTTGTGATGTTGTAGGTGGGGGCGGGGTCAAAGAGGGACAGTGGCTCTCACTGGTATTGCAGGGCAACTAAGTTGCTGGGTTGTGATGCTTTATGTGGGGGCGGGGTCAGAGAGGGACTATGGCGTCCTGTCCGCTGCCTGCCGGCACGGCCCTCACTGGTGCTGCAGTTGCTGCCATCACCGGGCCCACGTGTTTCGTCCCACTGCACACGAGTGTGCCACCGCTGTCAGCTCTCGCCCCCTGGGGCCTGCGTGGTCTGTCTCACAGTGCGCGAATATGCGCCCGCGGTCTGCCTCGCACCCCAACTGGTTCCCGTCTGCCTGCGCACCTGGGTCGGGGGCCCTGTCCTGCCCGACCCTGCTCGCTGCTGGCTCCGCCCCTCTTACCGTCCCGTTGAACGGTTAGATGTAGTCGGACTTCTGTATAATTCAATTTTCTGTCCTTTGGTTGTGTCTTTGTTTCTCCAAACCTTTGTTGTATTCAAACTTGGTTGTGGGAGAAGGCACAGTGTTTCCACCTATGCCTCCATCTTTGAAGAATTCTTAATTAACATTAAATTAACAATAATTTGTGTAATGGGCAAATGAGGAGCGGATAGGTGTTCAGTGATATGAGGCTTGCCCCCTTTGTGTTGCTGGAACCCGGAGTCACTTACTCTGTATTTACTGTACTTTCATATGGGGTATAGAGATATTCTGACGCTCTTTTTGGTGACCTGCCCACTTTTCTTATCTCTCTTATGGTTTTGAGTGTTGCTGCACACATTTTAGAGCCATTTATGTATTTATCTTATGTTCTTGCCCTTTATGAATAGACTTGATGGGAACGGGTGCCATTTTATGACTAAGAGTCTGCAGATGTATAAATGGACTTTATGTGACTTGGTTTCAACTTTTGTATGTTTCTTAGTCCATCTTGACCAGAATTGATGACTGAACCAATGTAGGCAAAATCTTTAACAGGCTGTCTAGATTTCCTCATACAGAGATATAAAATCTTTAACAGGCTGTCTGTATTTCCCCATACTGCGACATAGGCTAAGGACTTTTTTGATCTTTGATTTATTTATTTGTTAGGATATATCATAATCTAGTTCTGATATTTAAAGCCTATTTACAGGGTTGTTGTGAGAATCAAATGAGAAGTTATGTTTAAAAGCTGTGTTGTTACCCTGGCTGGTGTGGCTCAGTGGACTGAGTGCCAGCCTGCCAACTGAAAGGTCGGTTTGATTCCCAGTCCGGCAGGGCACATGCTTGGGTTTTGGGCAGGTCCCTAGTTGGGGGCACGGGAGAGGCAACTGATTGGTGTTTCTGCCACACATTGATGTTTCTCTCCTCCTCTTTCTCCCTCCCTTTCCCTCTCTCTGAAAATAAATAAATAAAATCTAAAAAGATAAAACTATGTTGTCAAATGTAAATTAGTGTTCTGATAAATGATTTTTATCACTTATTCCTGTCCTGAGTGTCTGGATCTTTTAAACTTTACTTATTGATGGAGATTTTTCTGTAATTCAAGTAACATTTCCTGCATTTCAATGGGGCTTTTTTGAGAATCTGTCTTGTATTACTTCAGGTGGCAACATTGGGTTGTTTGAGGTACTTTTTTAAATTTTTACTTTTATTGCTTTTTCTGCTTTACTTTTCTGAATGTGATTAACCAGGCTGTAACCCTCCTGTATTACAATTCCCTGAGCCTTACAGTCTCTGAACCCTACTTAAGGTATGAAACTAAGTGATCATATTAACTTTTAGTATAACACATGGGCTTTTCATAGATGCTTACAGTAGTAAGTGTTTATGGGGATAAAGGGAACGTGGTGGTGGGAGAGGGGCTTTGGGTTAACTTACATAATTACACAAAGGTAGAATCAAGCTTTGTAGTTGATAAATTTTCCAGTTTTAATATGGCTTTAAATTAGTGGTAGTAAAATAAAAAAATTAGACAGTAAATAAGAAAACTACCTTATAACCAAAAAATGAAATATTATTTTAAATCTAATAGTGCATTAAATGTAATATAGTAAGTAACATGCCCATGATAAAATTGGTGAAGACAGCAAGTGTTATTTTCTTGTGTACTTTCAGATATATTCTCTACTTTTACCAGCAAATATGTATAAATATCCCTTAAGAGTCTTTCTTTCAAGACTGAAAACGAACACTATAATGAATTTGAAATCTTTTGTTAGTGAGTTTTCTCATTTCAAATATTATGATTAAGAGTTTAAAGTATAAGTTCTTAAATATTAAGTTTAAGTATATATTTACTATTTACATTAATTCTTTTGTTGTTTGATTTTACCTTTTTTTTTAAGTACAATAAAATGCTTTTTTGGCCATCCTGCTAGACAGGCTGAATCTGGATTTTAGGGAAAAGGTCTGGCCTAGACATAACAACTTGGAGCTAGTCACCCTGTGTGGCCGTGGGTCCTCAGACTTGAGTGCACATTGCCATCACTTGGAGTGCTTGTTACAGCACACATTGCTTTGGGTTCACCCAGTTTCTGATTCACTAGGTCTGGGTTAGTGTCTAAGAATTTGCATTTCTAACTTGTTCTCAAGGGATGCTTGTGCTACTCTAAGGACCACATTTTGAGAACTAATGATCTGTGCTACTAAGACCATGTGCAAGTGGGTATATCACCTACGGAAGATAGCTTGGATGCAAGAGAACAGAGTTCTGAAGGAAGAGCACATTGAGTTCATGGAGCTGTGGGGTGGGGTCGGTCCTGGCCAGGAGGAGGAGAAAAGCTCATATCCTCAGATAAATTTGGAAAATCTTTTATATCACTTCCTTGGAAGTTTCAGAACCTACACAAAAACAGAAAGGATTTAAGGAGTTACCAAGAAAAAGAATTATGTGTTTTAAAGAAAAGTTCTGTGTGTACGCCTTGAGGGCTGGAAGGAAGAGTGTTGAAGTAGAGACCTCACCCACCTCCCCTGGCCAGCCTGGGAATGGAACTGCCTCTACCACAGCCCCTTCCTACTTTGAAGTCTCCTATCCTGTCATCACCACTACCCTCCTGTCCATGTTTGAATACATTTTGTGCTCCAGGAGTAGGTGAGACGTGTACTGTGCCTCTGCCTGCCAGGTGTAAAGCTGTATTTCCGTGAAGGGAATGTGTATGCCAAACTGAGAAGTACAGCTTTAAAGAAGGTGTAAATTTATCAGATCAAGTGTATCTTTAAAAAATATATTTTAAAGATTTTATTTCTTCGTTTTTAGAGGGGAAGGGAAGGAGAGAGGGAATGAAACATCAATGTGTGGTTGCCTGTTGTGCACCCCTACTGGGGACCTGGCCTGCAACCCAGGCATGTGCCCTGACTGGGAATCGAACCAGTGACCTTTGGTTCACAGGCCTGTGCTCAATTTACTGAGCTACACCAGCCAGGGCCGATCAAGTATATCTTTTTAAAAAAAATTACTGTATTTATTGGGGTGACATTAGATGATAAAAATATATAGATTTGATGTATATAATTCTCTAATACATCATCTGTATATTGTATGTTTGTTACCCCAAGTCAAGTCTTTTTCCACCACCATTTGTCCCCCCTTTACCCTCTTCTATATCCCTTTGACCTCCACCCCCTTTCCATCTGGTAATCACCATATTGTTGTTTGTGTTTATGAGTTTTTTTTCTTAATCCCTTCACCTTCACCTTCACCCAGTTCCACAACCTCTCCCCTCTAACTGCTGTCAGTCTGTTCTCTGATATCTATGAGTCTGTCTCTAGTTTGCTTGTTAGTTTAGTTCGTTAGATTCCACATGAGTGCAATCATATGGTATTTGTCTTTCTCTGACTATCTAATTTCACTTAGCATGGTACTCTCCAGGTCCATCCACACTGTTGCAAAACATAAGATTTCCTTCTTATTTTTATGGCCAATGAGGATTCCATTGTGTAAATGTACCACAACTTTTTGTAATCCACTTATTTACATGGGCACTTGGGTTGCTTCCAAATCTTGGCTATTTTAAATAACGCTGCAGTGAACATAGGGATTCATATATTCTTACAAATTAGTGTTTAAAGTTTCTTCAGATATGTTCCCAAAAGTGGAATCATTGGGTCATAAGGCAGTTTCATTTTTAAGTTTTAGAGGAAACTCAGTATACTGTTTTCCACAGTGGCTGTACCAGTCTGCATTCCCACAACAGTGCACAAGGGTTTTCTTTTCTCCAGAACCTCGCCAGCACTTGTTTGTTGATTTATTATTTATGATAATCATTCTAATGGGTATGAGGAGATATCTCATTGTGGTTTTAATTTGCATTTCTCTGATGATTTGTTATATTGAGCATCTTTTTGTATGTCTATTGGCCATCTGTATGTCCTCTTTGGAGAAGTGTCTTTTCAAGTTCTTTGCTCATTATTAATTTAGATTGTGTTTGTTTTTTGGTTTACCCTTTTTAAAATTAGATTGTTTATTTTTTTATTTTCAGTTGTATAACTTCTTTATAAATTTTAGATATTAACCCCTTGTCAACAAATATTCTTTTGTGTACATCCACTGTTTAATAAAATGGCTTTTAAAAATTGTCAAAAATTAAACCTCCTTCTCATCAGATATATGATTGGTGAATATGTCCTCCCCATTCAGTAGGTTTTCTTTTCATTTTGTTGATGGTTTCCTTTGCTGTGCAAAAATTTTTAGTTCGATAAACTGATGCCTTATGGTCAGTTAACATTTGACAAAGGAGACAGGAACATATAATTGTGTAATGACAGTCTGCTCAATAAATGCTTTTGGGAAAATTGGAGAGATATATGCAAAAAAAATGAAACTAGACTACCTTCTTATACAATACACAAGAATAAACTCAAGATGAGTTAAAGACTTAAAAGACTTGAACCCATAAAAATCCTAGAAGAGAACTTAGGCAGTAAAATCTCAGACATTTCTCATAGCAAGAGAAAAAAAGAAAAAAAATTACTAGTTGGGTCTAGAGCAAGAATATATTGTAGGCCTATTTTATGAGTTCTGGACATAACTTAGGAGAAGGTGTTGCCCCCTGCTTTCTTCAGTCGTTTACGCTCCCTCTCTGACTATTCTTCTGGATGTTCTGTTACACAGTCTTTCTCCCTCCCCACTATCACACACACAGTCTTCTCTTCTAAATGAACTCAGTGCTGTAAGGTTTATAAATTGCCACTTTTTATTTATTTTTTATTTTTTTCATATTTTATTTTATTTTATTATTTTTAAATATATATTTTATTGATTATACCATTACAGTTGTTCTATTCCCCCCCTTCATTCCCCTCCACCGGCACACTCCCTCCCCCACCATTGTCCCCCCTTAGTTTATAACCATGTGTCTCAATTTCTTTAGGTTCTGTATTTCCCCCACTATTCTCGCCCTCCCCCCTATCCATTTTCTGCCTACCATCTATGCTATTTTCTGTGCCTTCTCCCCTCTTCTCCCCCTCCCACCCCCCTGTTTCTAACCCTCCATGTGTTCTTCATTTCTATGGTTCCACTCCTGATCTAGCTGTCCTCTTGGTTTGCTTTTGTTTTAGGTGTGGTTGTTAATAACTGTGTGTTTGCTGTCCTTTCACTGTTCATATTTTTCATCATCTCTTTCTTATATAAGTCCCTTTAGCATTTCATATAATAAGGGCTTGGTGATGATGAACTCCTTGAACTTGACCTTATCTGAGAAGCACTTTATCTGTCCTTCCATTCTAAATGAAAGTTTTGCTGGATAAAGCAATCTTGGCTGTAGGTCTTTGGATTTCATGACTTGGAATACTTCTTTCCAGCCCCTTCTTGCCTGTAAGGTCTCTTTTGAGAAATCCGCTGACAGTCTGATGGGTACTCCTTTGTAGGTGACTGTCCCCTTATCCCTTGCTGCTTCTAGGATTCTCTCCTTCATTTTAGTCTTGGCTAATGTAATTATGATGTGCCTTGGTGTGTTCCTTCTTGGGTCCAACTTCTTTGGCACTCTCTGAGCTTCCTGGATTTCCTGGAAGTCTATTTCCTTTGCCAGACTGGGGAAGTTCTCCTTTATTATTTGTTCAAATACGTTTTCCACTCGTGGCTGTTTCTTTCCCCCTTCTGGTACCCCTATAATCCGGATGTTGGAACGTTTAAAGATGTCCTGGAGGTTCCTAAGCCTCTCCTCATTTTTTTGAATTCTCATTTCTTCATTCTTTTCTGGTGGGATGTTTCGTTCTTCCTTCCAGTTTCCTTTCCATCGCTATTGGTTTCCTGGACATCTCCCTTCATTTCAATTAGTTTAGCCTTCATATGTTCCTCCAATTTGTGACTGTACTCTACCAATTCTGTGAGCATCCTGATAAATAGTGTCTTAAATTGGGCTTCTGAGAGCCTGGCAATCTGTTGGTCGCTTAGAGTTATTGGCTCTGGGACTTTGAGTTCTTCTTGTGCCATCTTTTGGGCTGTTCGTGCCTGTTAAGTAGCCGGATCGGAGCCCTAGGTTTTCACCAGAGCAGGGCAACTAGGTCCCTGGGTTGTGACGTTGTACGTGGGGGCGGGGTCAAAGAGGGACAATGGCTTCCCTCTGCCGCCTGCTGCCGCGACCCCCACCAGCACCGCAGCCACCACTGTCACCAGGGTCACGCACCTCGCTCCATGGCAGGCGAGTGTGCCACCGCTGTCAGCCCTCCACCACTGGGTTCGCCCCCTGGGGCCTGCGTGGTCCGTCTCACTGCGCGCGAATGTGCGACCTTGGTCAGTCTGTTCCGCACCCCGACTAGTTCCAGGCTGCCTGCGCTCCTAGGTCTGTCCTGCCCGACCCAGCTCCGCTGCTGGCTCCACCTCTTACCGTCCTCGTTGAACGGTTCGTAGCTGTCGGACTTCCATATAATTCCGTTTTCTGGTCTCTGGGTGTGTGTTAGTTCTCCAAAACTTTTGTTGTATCCAAACTTGGTTGTGGGAGAAGGCATAGTGTTTCCACCTATGCCTCCATCTTGGCGGAAGTCCTAAATTGCCACTTTTTAAAGACAAAATTCTAATGAACAGAATTTAGAGTATAGATAAAACAATCAAATTCAACAAATACTTAAATTGAATAGATTAGTCAATAACAGGTTCCAGGTGCAATCTCTTTTAGCCTCAGTTTCCTCACTTGTTGAATGGCACTAATATTAGCTTTCATGTTGATATATGGGTTAGTAGTAGTACTGATGATAATGATAACAGAAGCTAGGTTTTATTATGTGGACACTCTTCTAAGCCCTGTGTGGTTGGTATTACTATTAATCTCATTTTCTAAATGAATAAATTGACTTTATCTGGAATTCAGACCTGTGCACTATTGTATTCATGGAGTTTGCACCTTAAATGCCCTTGACTACCATGTTATTTAGCATACAGGGTACTCATTAAATGGTAGGATAAAAATAAACACCAAACAAAACAACTATAACAAAAAGACTGACTTAATGGAAAGAGTAATAGTTAAGCAAGAGGTTAAAAGGCAAAAATATTTGCTTAAGGTCATTCTACTAGGAGATGAGGTAGGAACAATTAGGATTCAGGCTTACGTCCATCTGACTCTAAAGGCAAGTGACTTCAGCACCTACAGCTTAGTTTACTTATCTGTAAAATGTAGAGAATAAGCTATCTGGAGTGGCTCATTATATGTAACTGCTTAATGTAGTGTCTAACTCAGATAGTTCATGAAGTATAGTGATGATGGTGATTATGGTGATTGGCATGATATCTAACAGCAGTGTATTCATAACAAATTCTCCACTTGAATTTACCACACTTTCTGTTTTAAAAATATCTTTTTCTTTTCTTTACAGCTTTTACTTTTTCTTTCTTTTTTAAAAAATATATTTTATTGATTATGCTATTACAGTTATCCCATCCCCCCTTCATTCCCCTACACCCTGCACACCCTCTCCCACTCACATTCCCCCCCCTTTCGTTCATGTCCATGTGTCATAAGTTCTTTAGCTTCTACATTTCCCATACTATTCTTGCCCTCCCCCTATTTTCTACCTACCGTCTATACTACTTATTCTCTGTACCTTTTCCCCCTCTTGCCTCCTCCCACTCCCCTGTTCATAGACCTCCATGTGATCTCCATTTTTGTGGTTCTGTTCCTGTTCTAGTTGTTTGCTTAGTTTCTATTTTTCTTTTAGGTGTGGTTGTTAGTAATTGTGAGTTTGCTGTCATTTTACTATACATGTTTTTTATCTTCTTTTTTCTTAGCTAAGTCAAGTATTTTTAACATTATATTTAACATATAATAAGGCCTTGGTGATGATGAACTCCTTGAACTTGACCTTATCTGAGAAGCACTTTATCTGCCCTTCCATTCTAAATGAAAGCTTTGCTGGATAGAGCAATCTTGGATGTAGGTCCTTACCTTTCATGACTTGGAATACTTCTTTCCAGCCCCTTCTTGCCTGTAAGGTCTCTTCTGAGAAATCAGCTGACAGTCTGGGAACTCCTTTGTGGGTGACTGTCCCCTTATCTCTTGTTGTTTCTAGAATTCTCTCTTTCATTTTAATCTTGGTTAATGTAATTATGATGTACCTTGGTGTGTTCCTCCTTGGGTATACTTTCTTTGGGACTCTCTGAGCTCCCTGGACTTCCTGGAAATCTATTGCCTTTGCCAGATTGGGGAAGTTCTCCTTTATTATTTGTTCAAATGAGTTTTCCACTTGTTGCTGTTCCTCTTCCCCTTCTGGTACCCCTATAATTCAGATGTTGGAACATTTAAAGATGTCCTGGAAGTTCCTAAGCCTCTCCTCATTTTTTTTTTTTTGAATTCTTGTTTCTTCATTCTTTTCTGTTTGGTTGTTTCTTCCTTCTGGTCCACTCCCTTGATTTGAGTCCCAGTTTTCTTCCCATCACTATTGGTTTCTTGTGCATTTTTCTTCAACTCACTTAGCGTAGCCTTCATTTTTCCGTCTTATTTGCGACCAAAATCAACCAATTCTGTGAGCATCCTGATCACCAGTGCTTTGTACTGTGCATCTGATAGGTTGGCTCTCTCTGCAGTGCCTTGCATCACAATCACTGCCTCACTGGGTCTGGCTGTTGCCACCTTGTGCCCGGGTTCTGCCAGCCACCACCTGTGCGCCAAGGGTCCACCTGCTGCTGCCTTCATGCCTGGTGTCACGGTTTCCTCTGCTGTGATCCCTCTCTGCTAGGCCATCAGACTCTGCCCCTGCCCACCGGTCTCGATGAATGTGTCTATTTCAGCTCTTTGGCTGTCCAACTTCCATATAGTTCAACTTTCTGTCAGTTCTGGTTGTTATTTTGTTTCTAAGTTATTGTTGTCCTTATTTTGGTTGTGCGAGGAGGCACAGTATATCTACCTACGCGTCCATCTTGGCTGGAAGTCATAAAATATCTTTTTCAATGATACAAAATTTTTTCTTTTATTTATAACCTTTTTGCTTTTTCTACCTCATCTTCACAAACATTTTCCTGGCCTATGACCTCCTTGTGAAATTAGTGTCTAGTTGCTGTCATTCTCATTAAGACCTGGGCGGTTTTTGTAAATACTTCTAAATTTATATTGTGCTTTTATTTTGTCTTTGTACTTCTATTTCTCTTTGGGGGGGCCCTCCCCTCTCTTCCCCACATTCACTTGGGTTCTGTGTACATTCCATTTTTTTCAGTGGTCCTTTTCCAGTAAATACTTGGAGACTATAATATATTACGAATTGTGCTAGGTGATAGGTGTACAGGAATGGATTTAACAGAGTTCTCTCCCCCCTAGACAACAGATTTAATGTAAGTGGTCATAAGTGGGATGAGTGTTACAGAGGGGGCAAGTATTGAGCAATGCTTCTTAAAGTGTGGTTATGGGTTTAGCAGTACTATCACCTAGGGCTTTGTTAGAAGTGCAGAATCATGGCTTCACCCCTGAACTGCTGTTTCAGCAAGTTCTCCAGGTGCTGTTGGATGCATGCTAGAGCTTGAGAACCTTTGGTATAGGCTGTTATAAAAGTATGTAACAGGCAAGTAATTTGTCTTGTGCAGTGATGGTGGTGGTGCTTTTGCTGTGTGTGTGAAGGTTATCCCCAGGAAGCGTTTTTTAAGCTCTGTTTTCTTTCATTCTCTCTCCTCCTTTTCTCAGCGCTTCATTCTAGTGCTTCTACAGCTTGTTTCTACCTGTTTTACCTTGAATTGTCCTGTGGTATTTATTAACTGCTTTGGTTCTCTGTTTCCTAATATGTTCAGTTGATCAGTAAAAGCAGATTCCTGGCAAAGCCACTTTGAAGTTTACCCTAGGAATAAACATTTAATCTGAGTTGTTTGCTGTTTACCTCATTTCTTTTTCCTTGGCTACTACTGGCTGACCAGGGTAAATTCATTGGAGACTTAGGCTGCTAACTATAGCTGATTGCAGAGTTGCAAACACTGTACTTGCATTTATAACCTATTATGTCTGTGATAGATTTGCTTTTGATGCCTTTTAATGTCCAGTTATGTCTCCCAACCTGTTAATGTGGACTTATTACTGAACTTAATGAGGAATATATTGTTCTCAGCATTTTTTTACTTTTGTTTTTTGCAGCTTTGTCTAATAAACTAGTTGGTTAAGAAGAGTAGATCTTTTCTTTTTATGTCTCACCCCATCCACCCTCTCCAACTTTAATGTTTCTTCTTTTGAACAATTTGTAAAACTTCTTTTAGGGAGTATGTAGTTTTTTAAACCCAAATAGTTTCATTTGTTAAATGTCAGAAAAGAAAAAATGGAAACAGGATGGGCCACAGACAAAATCCTTTCTAAGTGTCACAGAAAATGATTTTTAGAAACTTTCGATGTTCTATCTTTATCATTGATAATTTTTCATTTTATGTCTAGTCTCAAGCTATAATACTTTATTTTTCTCTTAAGGTATATAAGAATGCAATGAATGTTCTGAGTGCTTGCAGATAGAAAATATGCAGAGTTGTAAAATGGGATTTACTTTAGTCTTTCTTAGGAATTGGTTGGTCTGGACAATATGTGCATCAGTGCACTTTTTCCAGTTATGTATTACTACTGTAGCATAAAGAAGTGTTGGAGATGAGGCTCATAAGTCGAGGGAGGTGTTTTGTTTTGAATTTTTATTTATTTTCTAAAGATATTCTTATGATTATTACAGTTCTCCCAATTTTTACCCTTTGCCCCTTTCCGCCTGGTACTCCCCCATTTCCTCCTGCAACCTGCCCCGTCCCTCTTTAGTCCATGTTTATGGGTCATGCATATAAGTTCTTTGGCTGCTCCATTCCTCTGCTCTTAACATTTCTCTGCCTATGCTGTAACTACCTATTTGTACTTCTTAATCCTTGCACCCTTTCCCCCATTTTCCTCCTCCCCTTTGCAGCTGATAACCCTCCAAATGATCTCCGTATCTATGATTCTGTTCCTCTTCCGCTTGTTTGCCTAGTTTGTTTTTTAGATTTTGTTGTTGATAGTTGTAAATTTATTGCCATTTTAATGTTCATAGTTTTGATCTTTTTCTTATATAGTTCCCTTTAATGTTTCATATAATAATGGCTTAGTGATGATGAACTCCTTTAGCTTTACCTTGTCTGGGAAGCACTTGATCTGCCCTTCCATTCTAAATGATAACTTTGCTGGATAGAGTAATCTAGGTAGGTCCTTGCTTTTCATCACTTTAAATACTTCTTGCCAGTCCCTTCTAGCCTGCAAAGTTTCTTTTGAGAAATCAGCTAATAGTCTTATGGGAACTCCTTTGTAGGTAACTGCTCTTCTTTTGCTTCTTTTAAGATTCTCTCTTTATCTTTAACTTTTGGCACGTTAATTATGATGTGTCTTGGTGTGGTCCTCTTTGTGTCCATCTTGTTTGAGACTCTCAGTGCTTCCTGGATTTATTGCCTATTTCCTTCGCCAAATTAGGGGAGCTTTCTCTCATTATTTTTTCAAATAAATTTTCCATTTTTTGTTCTTTCTCTTTTCCTTTGGGCACCCATGTGAGTCAAATGTTGGTACATTTGAAGTTGGCCCTGAGACTCCTTAGTCTGTCTTTGTTTTTTTTGAATTCTTTTTTCTTCTTGTTCTGATTGAATGTTTTTTTTCTTCCTTATGTTCCAGATCATTGATTTGATTGTTGGCTTCATCCCCTCCACTGTTGGTTCCCTTTAGATTTTTCTTCATTCACTTAATGTAACCTTCATATCTGCCTGGGTCTTTTTTATGCTGTTACAGTACCCCATGAGTTCTTTGAGAATCCTGGTAGCCAGTGTTTTAAACTCTGCTTCTGTTAGGTTGCTTTATCTCCATTTCGTTTAGGTTTTTTCCCCCTGTAGTTCTGTTCTTTCATTTGAGCCATATTTCTTTGTCTTCTCATTGGGGCAGATGTGTTTGTTTCTATGTATAAGGTAGAGGTCCTTTACTCCCTGTCTTAGTAGAGTGGCCTGTTGTAGAAAAGTGTCCTGGTAAGTTGGATGGGGTGGATTCTTAGGTAATTGCTGGAGGCTGGGGGAAGGTAACCCACGTGAACCAGGTTGATGGAGTCTCGGATAAGGCGTTGCTTCTCTGTGGCTCTGTGTGGGGGAGGGCTCAGAAAGGGGACAGTGCTGCTGCCTGGCCTCTAGAGTTTTGTCTGGAGGAAGCTGTCCCTTGGCACTCACCCTGATGCCAGACACTTCAGTTTCTTCCCATATGTCATGGGTGCCCTTCCAGCTACTGACCTCTGGCTGAAGCCCAGAGGGAGTGAGTCTCCGTAGGCCCTAAGTCCATTGCAGACCCTTTAAGACAAGACTCCTGAGAATCCTAGTTTCTTCCACTGACCCAACCCCCACTGGTTTTTACAGCCAGAAGTCCTGGCACTGGACCCCTGGGATGGTTGGTCTGGTGTAGGGCTGGGATCCTTGCTCCTGAGGTGTCCCTCCTGACATTTCTCCACTACGTGTGGGTGTGGGACTGCTTGTTTGGTGTCCCCACATCTCTGGCCTTCCTACCTGTCTGGATTGATGGGATTTCTTTAATTCCTTGGTTGTCAGACTCCCAAACGGCTCGACCTTCTGATGATTCTTGGTGGTGTTTGTTTTGAGGTCTAGTAATTTTGCTGTGGTTGTGTGAGGAGGTGAGCTGTGTTTACCTATGCATCCATCTTGACTAGAAGTGAGAACAGTGTTTTTAATGACAAGAACAAAGAAAATGTGTGTGTTTGTGAATGTGTATGACTATATATTGGCCTACATTATCCAATATCTAAAATGCTGCTGCTATAAAAGATTACAAGATACTTAGTTTAAGTTTAAATATATTTTTAAAAATATGATCTGTGTTGAGTCAAGATAAGTAAAATCTATTTCATAACTTTTTAAAAATTGAAATATTTAATTAACTGAGTCTCTGAGCAATTAAACATAACTGCTTTTCAGTATTTATGTTTGTTTTGAAAGATGGCTAGTTTTTTCTTTTGGAATTTTAGTGTTATGTAACAGATAAATCTACATTTGTTTTGAAGGTTGTTCACTAAATTTAATTTGCTAAATTAAATTTTTATATTACTGATGATGTGCCTCTGTATGTAAACATACTTTTTTATAACATAAGGCAGAAATAATTTATCCTGTTTCATTTGCTGGTAGAAAGAACATAAATAACCCTATTACTCATTTAAAAAGAAAAACTGGAAGAAGTTCAAGTATTGTTTCCTATTAAAATTAGAAATTAGAAATTAGAAATTAGATGGGGAGATAGACCTTCAAATTGGAGTTTTCCTCATGTGTATTGAGTATGTATATGAGTAATTCTTAGCTTGATTTTGATTTAATTTCCTTTAAAGACTTAATTTAGGACAATTAATTGTTGCCTTTTATGTTGAGTACCTCTTGTTAGAGTGCCAGGGCCAGGTGCAAGTGTATGTTGGCATCTAGGGAGGGTTAGTGGTGTTTCTCAGCTGTCAGACCTTTACTGTATTTTAGTCTTTATGGTTAAAGATGGCACAGCTTATCAGGTAAAGAACGACTTTTTGTGCTCTTTCTCCTACCACATACTGCCTGCCTCATGATCTTCCTCTTTTGTACATTGAATGTTTTTTAGGCTTCATCTTACATTTGACAATGTAGATTACTCTTTTCCTTGAAAGACTCTCTGAAAGAAAACTTTTTTGTTTGCATCAGTGATGCCTCACTCTCCAGGTTTCTTCTTCAGTTCTTTGGACACATCTTCAAAGTATCTTTGCTTTATAACTTCCTTAAACGCTTATACTCTTTATGGTCTAGGCCTTCTTCTGATTCCATATATGATTACTCAGCAGTGTCAACCACTCTTATAGCTTGTTTGCTTGTGTATGCTAGTAGTTTATTTTATTGAGATGTAATTGACATATAATTAACTGTATAAATTTGAAGTGTACAATTTGGCATGTATACACCCATGAAACCATCACTACAGTCAAGACATTGAACATGTTCATCACTCCAAAAAGTTTGCCTGTTCTCCTTTCTAATTTCACCCCCATTCAAGGTAGCCACTCATCTGCTTTCTATCACAATAGATGATTGGCATTTTCTAAAATTTCATATAAATGTAATCATATGCTACAGAGTCTTTAAAATCTGACTTCATTCAGCACAGTTGTGTTGTCTAAATCAGGTTTATTTAGATTTGTTTACTGTAATCCTTTGAAATGGTTCCCTCCCCAGCTTTGGATTGCTTCCTCATGTGCATGCACTAGTGATACTTAGTTTAAATCTAGAGAAGGGCCCCTTTCACAGCTCTGAGGATCTCTGTGCAGTTCTCTCTTCAGAATTCTACCCTACAAACTTTAGCTACTGTGGGCTTCCTGGACTTCCACATCCATTTTTTCAGTTCATGGAGATTGCTGGGCTCTGCTGAGGTTCTTCCTTACTCTTCTGTAGTCTGGAAAGTCTCTCTAGCCAGCAATCATAGAGCTTACCTTTAGTTTTGTATCTTGGGTCATATTTTGTGCTGCCTTATATTCATTTTCTGAAATTCATTTATTTAATATATTTGATCTATTTTTTTTCTTACTGTTTCAGGCAAGAGGGTAAGTCTGGTCCCTAGTATTGCAATTGGCCTTAGTGGATGTCATTACTGTTAATTCATGAATCTGTATTTCCAGTGCCTGTTTCCTCTTGATCTTGAGACTTGTGTGCCACACTGCCTACTGATCATTTCTGCTTTCTTTTCCTAAAAATTATAATCTTTTTTTAGTCAAACTTTATTGGTCTTGTGTTCCCTAACTGTGAGTAGTACCATCTAGTTTTTCCAAGTATTGATGGGAATATTCTGAATTCACATGAGTATCTTCTATGTTTCCCTGCCTCACCTCCGTATTACATCTATTCATTCACCACATCTTATCAGCTTTACTTCCTAGATACTGCTCAGATTCATCTACTTCTCTCCCATCCTTGTTATTACTACGCTAGTTCAGATGCCTGATAATGCCCACTTGGGCTCCTAATTAATTTATCTGCTTCCAATACGTCCTCCATCTTGTAGTCAGAGTTAGATTTCAAAGCAAATACCAATTCATACAATTTTCCTTTTAGAAAAAAAAAGTTAGGAAAAGTCCAAACTCTTTAAGGTAGTTTATAAGATTCTTTGCTTTTTGGCCTTTGCTAACTCTGCCCCCGTTCAATCTCATCTCTCAAATCTTCTGGACTTCAAAAATATAAATAGTCCCTGACTTACAGTGTTTGACTTATGATTTTTTGACTTTGTAGTGGTGCAAAAGGATATACATTGAATAGAAACTGTACTTCGAATTTTGAATTTGGCTCTTTTCCTGGGCTAGTGATTTGCAGTACGACACTCTCATGTAGTTTTGAGCAGCGGTAGGCAGGGTGAACTGCCTATACTTTACAGTGCACTGTGTTGCCAGTGTTTTTGGATGTTGTGTTCTGAGCATATTTAAAGTAGGCTAGGTTAGGCTGTGATGTTTGGTAGGCTAGGTATATTAAATGCATTGCCAATTTATGATGTCTTCAATTTGTGGTGGATTTATTGGGACATTCTCCCATCCTAAGTTAAGGAGCATCTCCAGTGAATACTAGCTTCCTCGAATATGACATGCTGTTATTCACCTTCAGATCTTCACGTGTATTATTGCCCTATGCCCCTGAAGGAATTCCACCTCAAATGTGCTCATCTCTATTATGTGTCACTTGAGAAATCTTCCGTACCAAATCTGGGTTTAGATATTTCCATTAGCGTTCTATTTTAATTATTTCTCTCTTTCACATATTAGATGATATGCTCCATGAGGGTAGGAATTTTATGTATTTTGTTAATATTTGAATTGGTGTCTCAAAAAAGCCTCATACATGTGAATATTCTGAATTGGAGACTGTGTTCACATTTTGACTATTGAGAAAAAAAGTCAAGAGCAAAACTCGAAATCTGCTTTTGACAACTTGTTCCTGAGTTGTTAGGTCACATAGACTGAGGCTGAGCTGTTCCTTCTCAGGACCATTTTAGCAATGCAGTGTCTCAGGCCTCAGTTCAGAAGTACTAATTAGAATCTGCATTTTCCCAGATCCACAGGTGGTATATGGGTGTATTAAAATGCGAGAAGCCATGCTCCAGTTCATTGGTTATTTTTTTTAGCTTCATGTTAAGTAACATAGGAACCTGATGCTCAGTACTTAGCCCTGTGGTGTGGGTCCTGGGCATCAATATTTTTGTAACCCTTCCTAGAGAATCCAAGGAGAGCCAGGAATAAGAACCTGCACTTTTCTGTTCAGGTCCTCTCTCACTTTAGTCTGATATTGGAGAAAGTGTCAGTTCACATTCAGATTTTGAGCTGCTTTCACAATTCCATTCTAAAGCTTAAAAGTGTCTGGAGATCGGTGATAGGTAATGAGGCCTGGTGCTAATTAAGACTGTTGGGTTGGCAGGTGTGATCATAGCCTCTACATCTTAGACTTTAGTGTGCATACAAATCACCTGGGTATTTTGTAAAATGCAGATTTTGTTGAAAGAATTAGGGAGAGTCCTGGGATTCTGCAGATTTTGTTGAAAGAATTAGGGAGAGTCCTGGGAGAGTTTTAGTAAGCTTGAATGCATTAGGAAATTAATGGAGTTGTTAAGTGACTTTAATAAAAACAAAACTGTATTTCTACTTCATTAACAGTTTTCTTAGGGTGCATACAGTAGCAAGACTTCACAAACTGAAAGATTTCTTGATTGTTACTGAACAAAAAGAGAGGGCATTTTAGTGCCGGCAATGTCCAGTTCCTAAGTGGTAACTGTTCCCTGAAAAGATAGTAAAATACCACCAGAATTTGGCTTTTTAAAAAAATATTTTATATATTTATTTTTAGAGAGAGGGGAAGGGAAGGAGAAAGAGTGGGAGAGAAACATCAATGTGTGGTTGCCTCTCATGGGTCCCCTACTGGGGACCTGGCCTGCAACCCAGGCGTGTGCCCTGACTGGGAATTGAACCCGACCCTTTGTTTCACAGGCCTGCGCTCAATCCACCCAGCGACACCAGCTAGGGCCAGAATTAGGCTTTTTGAGCAGCTTTCCAAGTTAAGAGGGATAGCAGACTCTGCCAGAACCTTCCTTGGTGGATTGATTTATGGGAAGGAGAAATACATTGCTATTGACGAGGTCTGTCTTTAGAGCAAATTTTTTAGAATTAATACAAAACTTTTTTACATGGGACTGTATCCCCTCTTTTCAATATATTGAACACAGGGTACTACGTTATAATGATATTATAGGTCATATTATAACCATTGGATTGATTATTCCGTGCCTTTCCTCCTATACACACACATTTTGCTGGTGCTTTAGTGGAACAGTATTTGTAATTAAGATAACAGTCATATTTAACCAACTATTTTATGCAAATTGTGGGTGCTGTTACTGTGACTAGACTTTAATCCATTATTCTGATCAGTTTTGTTTTGCCAGTAAGGATGCTATTTTACTGAGTTATAGGTCAGGAATATTCTTCCTGAATTATCACAAGGATCTTTTTGGTTTTCCCCCTATCCTTTAAGAACTGTCAGTTTATTTTTGTTAACCTTTTCATCTCATTTTTTTCAGGTTTACAGCAACTGTTTTAATGTGTTTGGCTACTTAAATTAAGCTGACAATTTCACTTTTAAAGGGGGATTTCAGATCATTCAGAAAGTACTTGTAGGAGCACTTGGTTTTCCGTAATTGACCACACTACAGATAATGACCGTTTAGAGCAGTTGGAGTTTTTAGGTCTAAACTAAAACTTGCAGAGTTAAGTGGGTGGCTGTTGTCTATAATTAAAATAATTTGTCAAACTAACATTTTTTAAAGAAACAAGGATTTGAAATTTGGAGTATGAATTTATTTTTAATAAATGCTGGTATATTCAAGTGAGAAGTGTTTAAGGAGATTGAAATTTCATCAATTAAAAAAATTATCCTGTTTTCCAGTAGAGAACTTCTGTTCTTCAAAAGTAGATCATGTAATCTAAGAGTTTTTAGATGATGCAATTGAACAGGACTTCTTGCAGTTGGAATATTTGATTTAGGGTTTTGTGGGGTTTTTTTGCTTAAAATAAAAATATTGTTTCAAATACTAGACAGTAAAAGCTAGCACAATAAATAATGTGTAGAAAACTACTAAAAGATAATTTTAATTTTATATTTTATTTCTTAGATGGAGAACATAAATGTGAAAACTCATGATAGAACGGTTTAAGTTCTTCAGAAAAGCACTCTTTGTCAAATCCTAAATTCAATGCTTTGCTTTTATGCCAGGTTTCAGTCCTTCACAAACTAATTTAAATCCTCCCAAGAATGCACAGTGTCCTTGCCAAAGGTTTTCACACGGTGATTGATGAAAAGATTTGCTGCAGAATGTGCATTCTTTGCAAATACATGTTAGGAATGGGTTAACGTAGAGGTTGAAAATGAAGTGCATGATTGTCCATATTTTTATCTTATGTTGTGATTGAGATCTTTCCAAAGAGCTTTTGAGAAGGCATTCTCTACAATATCATAAATCTGAAAATTTTTTATATCAAAGCTTTAAAGTGACTTGTATTGAAAGCCATTCTTTAATCAGCTGAAATCCTCATCACATTCATGAGATTGTGGTCTACATTATGAAGAATATTGAGACAACAAATATCTTTGTATTACTTAGTAAGTTAAAATTTACATTCCATGAATGCTGTTGAAAGTCTTTTAGGGTCTCCACAGTTGTGAGCTTAATTCTTTTTCATCTTTTCCTTTTCCTTTTGTTTTATTGTGGTGAAGTGTACATAAAATTTACCATTTTAATTATCTTAAAGTGTACAGTTCAGTGGCATTAAGTACATTTACATTATTGTGTAGCCACTTTTTTATCTTTGTAAACTGAAACTCCATTAAAGAGTAACTCCCTACCCCCCATGCCAAGCTACCGTTGTTCTAGTTTCTATCTCTCTGAATTAGACTATTTCAGGTACTTGAAGAAGTGGAATTGTGTTGTTACTTACCCTTTGGTTATTGTCTTACTTCGTTTAGCATAATGTCTTCAAAGGTTTATCCATGTTGGTAGTGTATCAGAATTTTCTTAACAGGGTTGATTAATATTCCATTGTGTGTACACACACACCCTTGTTTATCTATTCATTAGTCAAATTTGACACTTGGTTGCTTCCTTTTCTGGCATAAATTTTAAATACTGATTGTATCAGTACCTTCTAGTGTTTTGTGAATGGTTCAGAAATCCACTATAGAAGGGATTGAGGGATTTGAGCCTGGGCCTCTTCCTTTCCTTTTTGATTTTCTTATTGTTACCTGTGCCTTTGTTTTGCTAGTCCAGCCTTTGGACTCTGAGACTAGCCTGATCCTCAGGTCAGTTCTAAGCTGAGACACCACATGTGGCAACTATACTAACAGATTGAGCCAAGTTGTGGAAGACTATAATTTGGGATCCAGGATTCAAGCTTGTGAGGGAAAGCTTTAAATGAGAATTATGTACCATAAAATTTTTAGCCAATTCTCTTTTTTTGTTGTAATTTGCTTTTCTTAGAGATTGTGTGTGTTTATATATTTTTTCTGAATATCCTATTTATGGGTATGGTGTGTATTCAGTCACTTAGAGTAAAAATTTAAGTGTGGAGAAAATATGTTAAATTTCAGAAATGTAATATTTTGCTTTATTTTAAAATTTCTGCTTATTTCATCTGATTATCCTTTATGGATTCCCCAGTTACCTAGTTCTTTTTGTTCAAGATCATTCAGTCCAGCATCCAAATCAACTGACTGATTGCAGATGTGTAACTATATAATGTGTTGGTGTAGAATTCCTCCTCTCGATCGTGTGGGCCTTATTCACGTTGCTGTGCTGTAATGCAGTGAAAGATGCTATGAGATTAAAGTTTTGAATTGGGGCTCAAACATTATTCTTCCCATCAAGTATAAAACTCAGCTTTTTGTAGTACTGAAGCTGGAGAACTTTAACATCTAAGCCTGTGGACTAGTTCAGCTAATCTGAGTGTGGACTCATTTGGAAACACAGTAAAAAGGAGCTGATGCTGATAATGTTTAAATTATCAGTTCAACCCTTGAATTTTATGTGAAGGGATAGTTGAGATAACAATCTCCCATTGCTCTGTGTCACAAGGGGATTTTTAAAGTTAAATTGTGATTGGCTTCCAGTTGAGGAAGAATGTTCATCTAGAGCCAGTGGTATTTACCAACTGTGCCTGTGAAAACATTCCTTTTTACCCTCAGAAGCTCACTCAGCCTTCTGTTTTCCAAGTGACATTATTATAGCCTTTAGTAGTCAGAAAAATTAAAAGCACATTTTAAAAGCATGAATAGCAGTTTTCCTTCAGTTGCATAAAATTACCACTTTTTATAATCATGTAAATACAGAGGATTTCTGAAATGTAGAGAATTTAAGTTTGTAACTGCTAAACATCCTTTGACATTTTAAGGACACAAATCATAGAAGTAGAAAGTATATGATGATTTTTTTGTTGTTTTATTGGGCTGCTTAATAACTTCTGACTTTGTTCAAAAGAAATGTGAAAATGTGACTAGGAAGTTTTGGGCATTCTTTTTGCTATTCTTTATTTGCTGAACCAGCAATGTAATTAAGTCCTCAGCTAGGCTAAGATAAACATTATCAATATATTCTATCAAATTGAAGGTTTTTCTGGGTATAGTACCTCCTTGGAATGCTAAGTGGAGTAAATTTGATTTATTGGCCATTTGTCTACCTATTAGTCTTTAGTCATTTACTTTATGGATTTTTGTAAGGCTTTCAAATGTTAAGAATGCTAAAAAACTATTATCGATAATTTGTGATACTTAGTTATCTAAAGATTTTTTCCTTTATGTCACACTTTTTCCCCCTTAAGCTTCTCCCTCCCCCAGTAGGCACCACAAGTCAATTACTTAATTTCAGAGTATTAGATTTTTAGTCTGTAAAAGGGAGTTATGTAAAGTCTGCCTATTTTGATGATCTGAATCTGTGCGTACTATAGAGTATAAGCTTGATATATGGTAGTTTTTATTAGTATAACTTCTAATTCTCCTTTTCTATCTCATCTAAGTGCTTTCTTATTTCTTCATGTAATCCATTACTCTGTTTCTAGAACTTAAATTGCTGTAGCTCAAAGAATAAATTTTACCTAATATTATCTTCTATCTTTGGAAGATGTCTCTAAAAAAGCATCTCTGGTCAATCTACATTATGTCAGGATACATCTAGAAAACATTGCTTCCTAAAGTGTATCTATTAAAATGTTTCTAGAATCAGATCTGAAGAAATAGTTGAAATTTAAGAATTTTAATTTATTTGGCCTTAACTGTATCACCCAATTTAGTCATTGTTTCTGCAGTAGTATGCCTGAAAGTTTAGACTTTCACATACTACTGCCATTTCTGCAAAGTGCCTATGTAAATAATTTTTTTAAACTTAGCTTTGGGTGAGCAACAGTATCCGTGAAATTACACATGTAATATACTTAACTATATTTTTAAAATATATATTAAAATAGCTACATAACCATTTTGCGAACTATTTAAAATTGTACTGAGTTGCAGGGATGCCTAGCTTCTAAAAATAATTCCTCTCCCCTTCTTTCTCCTTTCTCTCTTTTTCTATGTAAACTTGAACATAATCTTTTTTTTAATATTGAAATTTGGTTTCTTGGTGAATAGAAATTATTATACATATTTATATGCAGCAAATTGATGTCTCAAATATGGACAGTGGTTGCATATAATTTTTTCATTTTAATGTTTTGGTCATATGGGGTAAGGAGACTGAAAATACCACTATTTTTAATGCAGATTTGCACTCCTTGTTTCAGCGTGATTTGTTCCTTACCTCCACCCTTCGTGGCTACTGATGCCTCAGATTCAGGCACCTACCTCTTTGGTTCATCATTTGTAGAGAATGAACCTTGTCTGTGGGTATCAAATGGTTACCTGACTTAGGAGGTTAGGGAGTCAGGTATTATAACTCCTCTTACATAGGTTTTCACCATTCCTCCTGTTTTTGCCCCTTGCCTTTAGGGGCTTCTGAAATTTCCAGATCCTAGGCCTTTCCTCCAGTTTCTTGGTATACTTTTTTCCTCCCTTTTTTGGTTAACATGTAGATTTCAACTCTCCGCTAAGTCAGCAGTTGTCTGTCTGCTTCATGTATTTCAAGATCTAGCTGTCATCTCCTATTCTGACACCTCAGTTATTTTTGTCATTATGTGCTAATTTCTTTTTACAATTTAATAATTTTTATTTTAGTGGGAGGGAACTGAGAGGAAATATCAATTATTTCTCTTCTAGAACCAAAGTTCCATTGAAGGGAAAGATTATGTCTGTCTTGTTTATGGCTCCACCCCCCATTTGCTAACACAGTGTCTTCGTATAAATATTTGAAGGATATTGGGAGGATGTATCCATTAAATTGTTTGTGTAAGAAGTAACATATTTCACTTGAGCATCACTTAGTGTGGTTATATTAAAATGACCCTTTTTATGGTTGACGTAACTGGGACTGGGGAGGGAGAGGGACTTGCTTACAGAACCTGACTGCAACCCACCCGTTCTTACTGAGATCCCGGGCTTGGCACTGAAATATTCTGCCTCTGAATTGCTGTTAACAAGATCATTGAGCTGGCTCCGTGGGCCTTCAAAGTGTTCAAAATGAAACACTGTAGGTGAGACAGTGAGGATGTTGATATTTCAGGGTATGGCTCTGAAGTATTTTGGGGTTCTGTATAATTAATATTAATGTTGTTACTAAGACCTATATTAATTTGTTGAAGAATTCTGGGCTTTATCATAAGGATATTAATTGCTTTATTAAGTTCCAAAATACAAAGTGAATTTCTGTGAGCCCAAATAAAGACAGAGGAGTATTTCCTCTGGGAGAGAGCTGCCCAGGAGCTGCGCTCTTTAGACAAGGGCTGGACTTCGGTTAAAGCAAAAGGGAGGAGGGGTGGAGAATGTTCTTTGCAAAAGGGTGCATTTCGGCATTTGTATATGTAGAGTATTTTAGGCCTTACACAGCAACTTTTTTATGTGGTCCTTTGTTGATCATGTAAACTTAAATGATCAGTTAATATTTTACTAAGTTTAGTGATAGCCCCTTTGACATTTCAGTTTTACTCTTATCAGAAGATTCCCCGAATTTCTCAACTTACCAGATCCTTAGTGTGCCAGTAACTTTTTCATGGTACCCTTAGTTCCAAAGAAGCCAAATAATTCCATTTTCTTAGTAGCTAGGGCCAAATAACTCAAGTATTTATGCTAAATAACTTGAATAAATAATGCATATGAATTCTTTGACTTTTTTCCTTTGAACAAATATTTTGTTCTTAAGTAACATTTTTTTTTCTAATAGGATATGTGCATCTCTTGGGTACTATACAACTTCTTAAACCTTGGAATCAGATTAGAACAACTACTGTCATTTCATATATCACATCGATTTTTTTGGGCCTTTAAAAATTATAGACTTACTTAGTTTTGCAAAGATATGATGGTGTAAAAAAGAATGTATCAGGCCCCGGCTGGTATAGCTCAGTGGATTGAGCGCGGGCCTGCGAACTGCACGATCGCGGCTCGATTCCCTGTCAGGGCACATGCCTGGGTTGCAGGCCAGTTCCCATTGGGGGACGCATGAGAGGCAACCATACTACATTGATATTTCTCTCTTTCCCTTCCCCTCTAAAGATAAATAAATAAATAAATTTTAAAAAAGAATGTATCAGAATCTAATTTTGAAACTGAACTATTGTTCTTTGAGCTCGTGGTTTATGCAGTGTTCCACAGATGTGAAAAGTTGCCTGTTTCCCTTGGAGAGGAGCCTTTGAGTTCACTGCACCTTGGTGAATTGTTTGGGAACCATTATCCTTATTTTAGAATTATTAGGGGTACAATGAGTACACTCAAATCTATTTGCAGTCTAAAAGAATTTTAATCCTAGTTTTAATTTAACCTCAAATAAATTTTTTTTTTACTCCGATGTTTAATTTTAAAGTGACAATAATTTTACAAACAAAATGACAAAAACACAAAGCTTCCTTTCTTGGTATATGTCTGTAAGCTCACAGACTTTTTAAAAAAGTGAACCATTGATATGTTCTTTTTTTAAACTTGATAAAAAAGGCACTGTTTATATGCCAGTTATTTGATAAAGGTAATAGAAAAACAACTAAGGTGTGGAATTTTTGTTAGTGTCCTATTTAAATCTTTCACCTAAGTGAATTGGTCAATAGTAAACTTGTTCTGAACACTGAAGGAAGGTGTGTAAAGGAATGCTTCATGTTTGTGATTGTTAGGCATATAATTTGATCTGAGCTATGTAATCGGAAAGGCATATTATTATCATTCTTTAAAAGGCTTTGAAAAGTATGCTATATGAGAGCATTTTTTAGTAAATGTCAGAATTAAGACAAAATTAACTTGTGATTTTCTGTAGATACTTTGTTTTCTCCATTATGAAAGTCTTCTTTAGTTCTTACAACGCATGAGACCAAGAACTTTGGATTTTAAAATAAACTAAAACTCAATGATACTGGATTATGGAAATTTCAACAAATCTTAAGTTTCAATCACAAAGAAAAACCACATAATAAACACATTTGTACTGAAGGAATGTTTTCCTTTTTAAATAACTATTTGGGGGTAATGTTCACTGATTCAGATGTGTCAAAATAAAATGTTCTTATCTTACCATTTGTGCTCATACTAAATTGTCTCAATTTATAGGGAGGCATGGACACAAATCAAATAGTAGACTGAAGATTGTCTCCTTTTGTTCATGTACTGTTAGTAGTACAGTGCCATTGAAATAGTTTTCATAAGGTTAAGGTCCCAACCACTTAGCTACTGCTTTGATTTTGCTGTGTACATTCTGGTATTCCTTGACAGTTGAAAAAAGCAGATAACCATTTAAGAATACTTTCTTAATATTTGAGCTTACTTTGCTTCTACTTTTTGTAGGTTGGAGCCACAAAGATGATAAACCCTGAATGAACTGACTACTCAGATGGTTTTTGAATATCTAGGGTTTAGAGTAGGTGTTCTGTGTAAATGTTTTTTTTTTTTTCATGAAGGTTTTTTTTCGGGGGGGGGGGTGATAAAATTTTGTAAAAATTTCCTGTTTAAACAGCAGAATCAGCTGGCTTCCAAAACCAGCCTTTGAACAACTAGGCTTCCTGGAAATTCTATAGGCCTTATAAGCTTTGAAAAGTTTTTAAAACTATGTCTGTTTTCTGCTGTCAAATAGCATTAAATGCTTATTCAGGGGAGCTTGATATATTGTTCATAAGATCTTCCGGCTTTCTTCTTTTACGTGCTGTGACATGAAGCGAAGCACTAGCCAAAGTCTGTGTTAGTTCTTAAACTTGCTGCGTGTAGCTTTATACATTCTTTGAATATTAAGTATTTTGGTTCAAGTAATCTGCAGGGCATCAAACTAAAAGCAGGTAAGAGTTGAGAATGCTATCTCCTAAACTGGTAAATATTTAACTTGTTTTCTTCCTTTTCTTTCTCTCTACTCTTTCTCCCTCTTATGAGGAAGGAGGCTCATTTATTGAGCAGCTACTATATGCCAGGCACTTGAGAGATGCTAGTGGTTCTCATTCTTAAGTAGTGTAGAGAATAGTGTGCAAAAATGGCCTGAACTCAAGATTTGCCTTTGTAATCTAAAATGAGAATTGGTTCTAATTTAAGAATTTAGCAAGAACTAAAAATAAGGACTTTCTTGACTCTTAAATGACTTTTAAAAATTCCATAATTTCATTTTGATGTCACATGAAGACATATCCTTTTTTTTTGAGGTGTTGATCCTAATGTAGAAATGACTTTGTATTGAATACCATTAACTCAACAGTAGCTTACTATAATAGATACCATGTTTTGTGTTCCAGGATTGGGTCTAGTAAGATCAGCTGTTATGTACTGAATTTTGTACCACCCCCTCCATCCCCAATTCAACTGTGTTTGGAGATAGGACCTTTAAGGAGATATTTAAAAGAACATTATGCCAAATGAAATAAGCCAGCCAGAGAAAGTGAAGTACCATATGGTTTCATTCATATGTGGAATCTAATGAACAAAATAAAGTAACAAACAAACCAGAAGCGGACTCAGATAGAGAACAGACTGACAGCTGTTACAGGGAATCCAGTTGAGAGACTGGGTGAAAAGGGGGAAGGAATTAAGCAAAAAAGAAAAGAAAATACAGACCCAGTTGTCAGTGTGGTGATTACCAGAGAGGGAAAAGGGGGTCGGGAGAGGTAGAAGGGAGTAAAGGGGAATAGATGGTGATGGAAGGACACTTGACTTGGCATGGTGAGCACATAATACAGTATACAGATGAGGTGTTATGGAATCGTACCCCTGAAACCTATATAATTTTCTTAACTTATGTCACCTCAATAAATTTAACAAAAGAAGAAAGGAAAAAAGGAAGCAAGTACAAAGCAAAAATCAATGTGAAAAAGGCACATTGGGAGTGCCTTTTTCTTAGGGGGGGGTGGCCAGCCTGAGAAGTCGTACAGTGCCTGGAAGAAACATACCTTCCATCAGGAAGTCACTGCGGTTGTTTGAGGGAACTACAAATATTATTTTTTTAGTTAATAAAAGTAGATAGTTAAATGATATCCTAAGATCCGGGTGCTAATCCAGCATGCCTGGTGACTTACAAGAAGAGAAAGCACGAGGGATATGCATACTTGGAGGAGAGGCCATGTGAGGACACAGTGAGAGACAGCAGCTTGCAAATCAAGGAGAGAGTCCTCAGTGAAAACCAGACATGCGGACACTTTGGTCTTAGACTTCAAGCCTTCAGAACTGTGAAAAAATAAATTTCTGTTTAAGCCACCGGGTCATGGTGTTTTGTGATAAGCAGGTTCAGTAAATGAAAGTGTGTGCCCTCACCTAGGCGTGTGTTTGGGGAACCAGTTTCTCATGCTGTAATGAAATTCTCTACAACCACACTTTTAAACCCCAATTTTAGGTTGTTCTCAAGTCTTTAATTACCTCTAAATGTGTAGATTCCCAGAGTTATACAGCTAATTTCAAGAAAGGCTAATTTTCTTGGTTTCATCTATTAAGCAACCATATATTGAAGAAGTCTTTAATAAGTGACTGTAGTTCACTGAATTTGTTGTACTTTTGTTCAGTTTTTCCTTGTATTATAGTTTGGCAGTGTTTTGTTTGTCCATGGCACACAAAATAATGCTGTTTTCCATCAGTGGCATCTTAGATTCAGTGTGATATGTTTTCCCATACCCCCTCACCCCCCCTACCCTGCTCAATTTGCCTTTCAGCATCTTGGATAAGTATTTACAATTCTTCAAAATGCTTAGGAAAGGGGGTAATAATAAGTATTTTCCCTTGTTAAATCATTAGACTTTTTTAAGCCTGTTACTAAACATTGTTTGAAACATTTACTCTCTTCAAGACCATTTTTAAGATCAGCAAAAGGAGAGAACAAACTCGTCACCACAGAATAGTAAAAATATGGCCTCTTAGCCATTGGTTCTGCAACCAGATCGTCTGAATTCAAATCATAGTTCCATCATTTGTTAGCTGTGTGACATTAGGCAGGTTGCTTAACTGTGTTTCCAAGTTTGTAAAGTAGAGATAATAATAATACCTATCTCATAGGGTTATTGTGAAGATTAAAAGAATTATGGTGCCTGAGACATAAATACTATAAAATTGTTAGCTGTTATTGTATTACTGTATTTAGGTTTATATGAGTAGCATTCACTTTAAAGTTTATTTATTTTTAGACAGAGGGAAAGAAGGGGAGAAAAAGAGGGAAAGAAAATCAATGTATGGTTGCCTGTCGCATGCCCCCTACTAGAGACCTGGCTCACAACCCAGGCACGTGCCCTGATCGGAAATCAAACTGGTGACCCTTTGGTTTATGGGCCGGTGCTCAATCCACTTAGCCACACCAGCCAGGCCAATTTTTTCTTTTAAATATCAGTTAACTATCCATATTTTGCTGTGTATAATAGACACATTTTTGCCCAAATTTTTTAGGGAAAAATAAGAATATGCATTATACATGAATAGTACTGATTCTATATCTGTATAAATGTTTTTAATTCTTTTATTTATGCTTATGCATTAAAAGTGTAATTCTAGAAAGCAAGTAATGATATCCATATTCAAAATAATGCCCTGGAATACAGTAATTGGTTTTGTTTCTAAATATAAATGAATGAATGAATGAATTTGAAAATTAAAATGAAAGCTTGAGCCAAAAACATGGGTGTGCATTATCCACAGGAGTACATTATACACAGCAAAATATTATACCTTTGTATAATCAAAAGAACCCTGAGAATTAGGTGTGCAAATATCGTTTAATGTTACCTAATAAGTTTACAGTAAAATGAATGTACCATTTAATGATGGTTGTTACATAAATTTTAATGGAGATTAAATTTTTAGTTTTCTTTTGATTTTCTTTCCTCTCTAGCCACAGCCAGTGCAATTATTTCTCTTACCCTCAGACTCCCAGGTGTGCATGTACATACTCATAAGCTCTTATCCAAGATTCCTTCACATCAATCTATTCTGCATTGAGTTCCTTTATGCTGCATCCCTGTGCTCTCAAATAACCAGTGTTTTCCAAGATTCTTTTTTTTTTCATACTTGAGATGTGTGTGTCTAAGGTATTTGAAAGCTTGAGAAGACAGTCTGTCTCTTGGTCACACAGGTTGGATTGCCTACTTGGGTCACACCTTGAAATGGGCCATGGGTATATGGGAATGTTTCATGGAGTTTGGGGACTGAGAACAGGGGAATTTTGAACTAAGAGTGACACTTAAGAAAGACACTTGATGAATGGAGCATGCTAGGCTAACATAGATTAATTCATTTACTTGTTAAGTTCATTCATTTTCTTTTTCTTTTTTTAATTTTTATTTAATTTTTGTTCAAGTACAGTTTTCTGTCTTACACTCCCAGTCCTGCCCGCCCAGTGCTCCCCACCTCCCTCCCATTTCCACTCCCCACCCCAGTTATCGTCCATGTGTCCTTTATACTTGTTCATGTGAGTCCATCCCCTTTTCCCCTATGATTCTCTCCCCTCTCCCCTCTGGTCCCTGTCAGCCTGTTCTGTATTTCAGTGTCTTTGGTCATATTTTGCTTGTTTGTTTTGTTGTTTAGATTCCTGTTAACGGTGATATCATATGGTATTTGTCTTTCACTGCCTGGCTTATTTCACTCAGTTTAGTTCATTTTATGTACATATAAACTATTTTTTGTTAGAGGGACTGTTCTTAAAAATGAAAGTATGTTTGTTCATTATTTTGTTTTTTAGATTCAGTCAGAACAGAAACAGAATCATAGATACAGATGACATTTTGATGATTGCCAGGTGGGAGGGATTCAGCGGGACAGATGAAAAAGGTGTAGAGATTAAGAAGTACAAATTGGTAGTTACAGAGTAGTACTTTACAGGGATGTAAAGTATAACATAGGGCGTAGAGTAGCCAAAGAACATCCATGCATGGCCCATGGACATGGACAGCAGTTGGGGATTGCCTGAGTAAGCGGGGGGGCGGATCTAGGTGGAGGGGAGCAAAGGGGGAAAACCTGGGGCAACTGTAATAACATAAACAATAAAATATAATTTAAATAAAATAAATTACTTGGAAAATGAAAATGTGTTAGTATGAATGATTTTTATGATATATTCAAATTATTTTCAAAATGACTTTATGAGGTTGAAGGGAAAGGATGTGCGTAGGGGATAAGACATTTAAACAGAAATGTAAAGCTTCTTGAGAGAGGCTAGATGAATGTTCTTAAGGGGGAAGGGGACTGAAGATGAACTTTAAAGACACTAAAACCAAAAAAGGTAGGTTTTCTGTGGAATCTCTACAGACCTTTGTGCTGTGCTTATAGAAATCTTAGCAGAACTGTGACCCTCAACATATTCTGCTCTAGGATTGAGTTTCCTGTAACCCTCCCTTATTTAGTACTTTCTTCTTAGTATCAGTGACCAAATGGTGATGTTCTCTATTGAAAGTTCTGGTCAGAGGAGATAGAAGCTGTTAGGTGGTTTTGCTTCNGGGGGGGGGGGGGGGGGGGGGGGGGGGGGCGGATCTAGGTGGAGGGGAGCAAAGGGGGAAAACCTGGGGCAACTGTAACAACATAAACAATAAAATATAATTTAAATAAAATAAATTACTTGGAAAATGAAAATGTGTTAGTATGAATGATTTTTATGATATATTCAAATTAATTATTTTCAAAATGACTTTATGAGGTTGAAGGGAAAGGATGTGCGTAGGGGATAAAACATTTAAACAGAAATGTAAAGCTTCTTGAGAGAGGCTAGATGAATGTTCTTAAGGGGGAAGGGGACTGAAGATGAACTTTAAAGACACTAAAACCAAAAAAGGTAGGTTTTCTGTGGAATCTCTACAGACCTTTGTGCTGTGCTTATAGAAATCTTAGCAGAACTGTGACCCTCAACATATTCTGCTCTAGGATTGAGTTTCCTGTAACCCTCCCTTATTTAGTACTTTCTTCTTAGTATCAGTGACCAAATGGTGATGTTCTCTATTGAAAGTTCTGGTCAGAGGAGATAGAAGCTGTTAGGTGGTTTTGCTTCTCTAAGCACAAAAGAGATTCCAGAATAATTTCTCAGTTCCAGAGGATTCAGTGGTATCATTACTTTTGTTCAACTGTGTATACAGAGTATTCTGTCATTGTGTTTATAAAAATATTTCTGAATTCTCAGAAAACATATATAGTACTGGAGAAATTTCAACATGCGGTAGGTTGCCTTCAGTTCTGTAGTCTTCCCCCTCCCTGCCACCTCAAATCTCAGTAGTTAGTTTGACTGTAGGAATTTCTGTGTTTTTCTAAACATTCCCACAAAAACTGGTAAGACATAACTCTTTTAAAAAGTTTCACGGCTTCTGCCTACAATCTTTGTAGACTTAATTTCATATTTTCTGAATTTGTTAATCACTGCCTGCTTTTCATTATTTTTTAAATTTTTTAGAGATTTTATTTATTTTTCTTTAGAGGGGAAGGGAAGGAGAGGAGGAGAGAAATATCAGTGTATGGTTGCCTCTCATGAGTCTCCTGCTGGGGACTGGCCTGCAACCCAGGCATATGCCCTGACTGGGAATCGAACCGTGATCGTGTGGTTCACAGGCCCGCACTCAATCCACTGAGCTACACCAGCCAGGGCTTGCCTGCTTTTCATTATTTGGGTGGAGGTTTTCGATATTGAGGATGATCCATATTACTTAAGATATAGGAAAGTTTTGCTTGTTCACTGATGAAACAAGGCTTTACTGCATTTGTATAGTGTTTCTGAAAACAAGATATTCGTATGAGAGTTTTTAAAAGTCCTGTGTTTCTTATTTAGAATCTGTAATGAAATTGACTGGGATAAAACAGAAGGTAGGAGGTACAAGAAGTTCTTATCTCCATATACATGAGGATTTTTCAAATTGTATTTTTAAGCAGGAAGAATGTTTCTGAGTAAATGAATAAATATATATGATGTTAAAATTTTTACAGTTTTAAGAAATATTAAATTAGGGAGCATGCATTTGTATTTATTAACTTTGCATTGTGTTGGTATTACTAATAAAAAACCGAAATGGGCCCTGGCTGGTGTAGCTCAGTGGATTGAGCATCGAACCAGAGGATCGCGGTTCGATCCCCAGTCAGGGCACATGCCTGGACTGCAGGCCGGTTCCCAGCGGGGGACGCATGAGAGGCAACCATACATTGATATTTCTCTCCCTCTCTCCTTCCCCTCCCCTCTAAAGATAAATAAATAAAAGTAAAATTAAAAAAAACCGAAATGGTAAATAAACTCCCGGATGAGGTTTCTGTCTTTGGGAACCTTAAAATCTAAGTAAATAGAATTTGCAAACGTGAAAGAAGGAAACAATGCTACGGATTATGTAAAAGCTAGAATGAATTACAAATTAAGGAATTGAGGGTTTATAATCTGATTTTTACATTTGAAATAATCAAAGTTTTATTCAGTAAATATTCAGTAAATACTAAGTGGCTACTGTGTGAAAGAATTGGATACTTGTGTTTGAATTAACATAGAGAAGTAAGAGGGTGATTGCAGTTGAAGTAGCATTGACCAAATAATCTGTGTGAAGATTAAATAAAATAATCCAAACAAAGTCTTAGAATAATGCCTAATGCATAGAATCTAGTAAAAGTTAATAGTATATTTACATGTATGTCTGGATATTCTTTGATGGGAGTTACACTCATGATACTATACCATTCACTGAGTGCCGTGTTCATCACTCTTCATAGCTTTTTGCACATGTTTAACTCTTAGAATTTTATGGGGTATAACTATTGTTCTTACCCCTATTATACAGAAAAGGAAAGCTGAAGTATAGAATGGTTAAATATATTGCCCCGACATCTAGTAATTTGAAGAATTAACTGTCATGGGATTAGATTGCATCTTTAGGTGTAGCTAAAGAAAGGCTGTAAATACTGGTTGTTTAACTATGACAGTAGTTGAAAGCTACTAAATACAGATATTTGGTGGTTTTTCATTGGTTATTTATATCATTGCTTCTCTAGGAGTATAATTCTAACCTCAGTATTTAATGCTTAAGAGCCATCATTGATACATTGAAGATAGAATATAGTTTATTTATTCATCTGTTCTGATAGTTCTTTCTGAAGATGGCCTCTTCCCATATACCAGTGCTTAGTTTGTTTCCCTCATATTATGTGTGACTCATCTAGAGGAATGTTTATGTTACAAATGCCAGGCCTTCTACTCCCAATTGCTAAGCATAAAAACAAGTCTAATTAGTTGAAACCTGGGTTGTACGTGATAGAGTATATTCTGTGGAAAGAATTTTCATGTAAAACTAGTATGATTCTGGAGTCTTCCTTACTAAGTTACTTCCTTGTTTAGTAACTTCGAAAAAATCCAGATGGAAAGTAACATTAGCAAAATTATTTTGTTCAGGAATATCTGTACAATTACTATCCTGCTGATCAAGACTTGCTTCTGAGTTATCTGTTTGAACAATTAAGGGATATGGGAAGACCTCCCTCCACAATCATTCCAAAAATAATTAGACAGCTTTCTGAAAATATTAATGAATTAGTTTGTGTAGTAGAATTGTATTCAGCAATGATGAGCTTTAAATTAATAGCAGCTGATGTTGCAGATTGGTGTTGTTTTGAAGTCTTCGGGTCTTCATTCTTAGCAAGACCCTTAGCACTTGTCTGGAAATCCTTTATATTTTACTAACTTTTGTATTTTCTACAATATGTACTTTAAACTTTTAATCTGCCTCACACCCATTACCTCATCCTAAATTTCTACGAGAACCATGATTGTTCGCAGAAGAGGACAGTTACTTTTCAGAGAAACTACAGAATCCGCAGAACTCTCAATTTCTGTTTGCTTATACAAGGTAGGGCAAAAGTAGGCTTATAATGAATATGGGAACATAGTATATTCTTGTATTTATTAATTACTATCTCATTTTCCATATGAACAACTGTAAATCTACTTATGCCTCACCCTTTATCTAATTTACCTGCATTTAGATCCATCTTAAAAGCCCTCCTACAGTGTTAGGAAAGAGATTTAGCCTTTGATCTCTACCTTGGTTCCTTCTCTCCTCTAGTATATCTCACAAATACTTCAAATGCCTAATACCAGATTCCTCATCATTTCCCCTCTTTTAAAAAAGTTTTTTAGATTTTATTTATTTATTTTTTAGAAAGAGAAAAGGAGAGGAAGAAAGAGGAGAAAAACATCAATTGGTTGCCTCTCACACACCCTCCAGTCTGGCACCTGGCCTGCAACCCAGGCATGTGCCCTGCCTGGGAACTGAACTGGGGAAGCTTTGGTTTGCAGGCAGGCACTTAATTCACTGAGCCACACCAGCCAGGGCTCCCCTCTTTTAAAATTGTCTGTGTATGTGAAATACACCATGAGCTAGAAAACTGGGAATTATCTTGTAACTGCTGCTACCTTTCTGGGGCTCTTGGCTTCCCCCAGTCTAGTCGGATTCCACTTGTTTGCTGTCCAGGCACAGTCCCTGTCAGTTTTCATTTCCGTAGTTATAACTCACTCACTGCTCACCTTTATAGCAACAAGTCAGTTATGTGGATACTGCTATTGGCCCATTTTGCAAGGTCATACAACTAATAAATGTCAGTAGTTTTCAAATAATTTACACATTAATTTAAAGTTTTGATGTAACTATTTTACCAAGAGAATAATAATGAAGGGAACTATAGATATTACTAGATACACTATTCATTTATAATTATAAAAATAATATGATTTAGCTATTAATATAGACGAGTGGAACAGGAAGCTAAGAACATAGTCATATATAAAGATGTATAATAAAGATAACATTTTCAATTGGTGATGAGGAAATGGGTTGCTCAGAACCCTGGGATGTGAAACCTAGAGAGGGTTTTAAATTGTATTTTCTTGTTTAGTTCAGTATTATTTATCATTTTAGATAAATAATAGTTATAATTATTGTCTATATTCAATATACCTCTACTGTTCAAGAATTTATATAATGAATTCTAATAACATATACATTGGAAGCATTTAAAAATATGTTAATACAAATTGTGTTGAAAGTAGGCAGATGGTATGTTGATTGTTTTTACCGAACTGAGTTTTGTGGAATTCTTTATAAAATTGATAGGGAAAAATAATCATTGAATGGATCCTTTTTAGTTATTACAGTTATTAACAAGTTTACAATTTGTAAACATGTTAAATTTTAAATTTTTGATATAGTAAAGACCTGAGTTGTTGTAATAGAAATTTTAGTGGTAGGAAATTAATACCTTATGATTTCCAAATCAGGTTTATTTGTGTATTTTACATACTTATCACTCTGAAGTCTGACCTTTGAAAGCAGTATATTATGTCTGTCATTTGTTCAAGAAATTAAACGATTGGCTGTTTTCTTTGTTTTTAAGACGTCACGTCCCAACTCCTCCTCAGCCTCAGTGTCCTTTGTAGTCTTGTCTCTCTGTTGCCTGCTCCCCAGTATTTAGGTCAGCAAACATTTATTGAATATGTACTGTAGAGGCCATGTTTTGTAGTGAAAGTATGTTACACTGTGGTAATATTGCTGTGGTGATGTGCAGTCTGTTGACTCAAGCAAGGTCTGAGAGCTATAAAAACATAGTTTAGTGGATTTCAAACTTTTTTGGACTGATAAAAGAGTACTCAGATACCATGAATAACTTTATTATTAGTGGCATCCTACAAATCTTGAGCATTTTTTAAAAATATGTAATTACTAACAACCAAACTGTGACATTCCCTGGATTTACAGGGTAGTTGACTTATGATTCAGCAATTACACTTCTGGGAATATATCACACTAATTCAAAAGAGTGTACCATATTTTTCTGACTATAAGATGCACCACTCCCCAAATTTGGGAGGAATAATGATTGTTAATGTTACTGCTGAGTTCTATTTACATTGGTGAAATATTATGTTATTTATGTTATTAAATATTTTACCACATTTTTTGCTTTAATTTTTTTTCCTCTAAAACCTAGACACGTCTTATGGTCCAAACAGTATGTAGCCCTATATTCACTGCAGTGTTATTTATAATAGCCAAGATTTGGAAGCAGCCCAAGTGCCTATCACTAGAAGAGATAAAAAAGTTGTGGTACATTTACACAATGGAATACTACTCAGTTTTAAAACAGAAGGAAATCTTGCCTTTTGCGACAGCACGGCTGGACCTACAGGGCATGCTGCATGAAATAAGGCAGTCAGAGAAAGACAAATACCATCTGATGTCACTTATATGTGGGATCTAATGAACAAAATAGAAATAGGAGTGGACTCAGAAACAGGTAACAGACTGAGAACTGGCAGAGGAGGAGGAGTTGAAGGGCTCAATGAAAAAGATAAAGGGATTGAGCAGCACAAATTTGTAGTTGCAGAATAGCCACAGAGATGGGGATTGCAACATGGAGAATCTGGTCAATGATGTTGAGATAAGAGGGTATGGTCCTTGGGGCATTTGGGGGACCACTCTGCAGAGTGCATGGTTTTCTGACCAGTTAACTGTATGTCTGAAACTAATGCAGAATGGTATTGAATGTAAAAACTGGTTGAAAAAAATTTCAATTTGCTAAATGGATTTCATGACTGATGAATAGATTATACCCGGCATTTGGAAAATTGAATTTAGAGTTTGTAGTTTGACTGGTGAGCTACTTTTTTTTAGAGTGTAGTATGATGAATTTGACAAACGTGCACAACTGGAGAAACCACCATGAGAATTGGGATATAGAACGTTTCCATCACTCCTTCTTCCCCTTTCCAGGCAACCCACCTCACACCAAGCTCCTGAGAACCACTGATCTGCTTTCTGTCACTATGATTTCATCACTTCCTTTAGACTTTTATGGAAGTGGACTCAAACTGTTGATAGACTTCACTTTCTGGTGTTTTCTTACAGCATAATACTTTTGAGATTATTTTGTTTCCGAGTAGTATTCCACTACGTGGCTGTACATACTAGAGTTTGTTAATCTGTTCACCAGCTGATGGACATTTGGACTATTTCTAGGTTGGGGCTATTATGGAAAAAGCTGACTTTTTTGAAACAAGTTTTTTGTGAACATGTTTTCATTTCTCTTGTTAATAACTAGGAATAGAATTGCTGGGTCATATGGTAAGTGTATATATGTATTTAAGTTTATAAGAAGCTGCCAAACTTTTTTCCCCAAAGATGTTACTTATTTTTATTTTTAGAGAGAAAAGAAGGGAGGGAGAAAGATGAAGAAAAACATCGATGTGTGAGAAACATCGATCAGTTGCCTCTCACACACCTCCAACTGGGGACCTGGCCCAGGACCCAGGCATGTGCCAGGGCAGGGTATTGAATGGGTGACCTTTCGTTCGGTTCGCAGGCCTGTGCTCCATCCACGGAGTCACACCAGCAGGGCAGCCAAGGTGTTTTCCTGTACGGCTGCCCCATTTTTAGTGCCCAGCAGCAACACAGGAGATACTCAGTCCTGTCAAAGCCTCACTGTTGTCACTTGGTATTTCAGCGTGCGTGTGCTGATAGCCCATTATGATTTCAATATGTATTTCCCTAACTAATGATATTGAGCCTCTTCTTCTATTGTTTTGCCATCCCTGTTTTTAATTTGTTAGAATGTCTTCAAATTTTTGCTTATTTTCAGTGATGCACTGAAATTTATCCTGTTATATAAGGTATGTGGAATAAATCCAGCATTGTTTTTAATACAGCTATTCAGTTTTCCCTGAACTATATATTAAAAAGTCCATCTTTTTCCCCTGTTGTGAATTTCCATTTTTATTGTAAACTCAGTTTGTCTGATTATTTGAATCTATTTCTGAATTTTTTATCCTCTTCCTATGAATTACAGTTTTTTGAGTCCTAGCTAATAGGACTTCAAAGATATCCTAATCTCCTATTTATTTGGTGACTTAGTCAGACCTGTATCAGTAATCTGAATAATGTTTTTAGAACATGTTATAACTTCTCTTTTTTAACATTAGTTATTAGCAGTGAAAATCATACATTCTTTTTGTTGTTGTTCAAGGTTATTTGTAAAATATTAGCACTCTAAATTGCAATTTTGGGAAAAGCAGAGCTTGATGAAATTAGTGCTGCTCATTTTTATGTGTTTAGAAGATGTTAATTTATAAAATCTGACTGTATATCTATTTCAAATACCTATTAACCCAGTTCTCATGCAGTTTCTCCCTAATCCTTGTAAGAGGAGAGAATAACTTTCACATGTTTTCATTTATTTAGAAATGAAAGCTGGGAAGAAATAGGGAATTCAGTCTCACATACTTCATAGAAGTGTAACATAAAATCAGTATCTTTTCACTTATTCCCTTTAGATGAAAAGGCTTATAATTTATAGAAAGAAACTTTAAAAATATGTAGGTTTCTTTCTGGTTCTCTTTTTCTAGTCCTTATTTAACATTTATTTATTTTTAGAGGGTGGGAGAAAGAGAGGGAGAGAAACATCAGTGTGCGAGGAGCATCAAGATCTATTGACTCTTGCTCCTGACCTGACGAGGGACCAAACCTGCAACCCAGACATGTGCCCTGAGCACGGGCAACCCTTTGCTTTGCTGGAAGATACTCAAAACAACTGGGCCATACCCTTCAGGGCAGCTAGTACTTATTTAAAAACAACTCTCTTTACCCTAAGGATAACAGTCAGCTATGTACATAGAGAATTGTCAATCTTTGTAAGGAACTGAAGTAGAAAATGTCTTTGTTCACCTTTGTCCATTAACTGCATTCTTTTTTACTTTTTATTATTTCTCACCATTCCTACTAAGTCATTTAGGTATATTTATTTCAATTGTGTAAGATGGCATAAAGAATTTTAGGATGCTTGTTACGAAAAGAACTCTGCTGGCTTCTAGAAGAACTTTGAAAGGAAGTTGTGAGCATCAGGTAATCCCTATTCTGAAAGTGGCCTGGAATGTGAGATGCACTCTCCACAGGGATAATGCATGATGAATAGGTTCCCAGGTCAGTGGGCAGCGTCATGGAAAAGAACACTCAGAATTTTAACCTGGGGCGCCACAGTCCATCTCCCTGATTTGTCTCATCTTGGTAACTCATTCATTCCTTTATAAAACCTTTACTGAGGAGCTTCTTTCTTTGAAGGTGCTAGTAAGGGAATTTACATGTATTGAGAGCGTGAGAGGGGGGAAGGTTAGTGTTGAAGGGCTGGATCTCAGAAATGAAAACAACAATAACATCCCAGTGCTCAGGGAGTTCATGGCTACTTGCCTCAACTTTTACTTTTTATCTGTACTATTCTGTGATTTCAGAATTTGAGCCTTATGCTACTGATATTCGATCCTCCAGTCAGGGAGTTTTGCAATCCAGGTACTGGAGAAAGAGGGGTGATTGCGGTCATAGAGTAGAAGACTAAGAGATGAGGCCACTCTTTATTCTTTCCAGGTCTATACTTTTGGTTCTCAGCTCCTGTGGTATGTTGAATAGTTGATTTTTATTTTAGTACTGTATACTGAAGAATTTATTTAATTTCCCTTGCTGTTCTAAGACCCCTGTAATAGCTTTTGTTTGTGGTTTTATACATTTTAATTTTTAATGTTAACCAGAATAAATGCCCTGTCATAACTATTTTTCTCAAAGTAATTTTTCGGATGTCTTAGGTATTTGTGCATTCAGATGAATCATCTTACTTTCCGAATAGATTCCCTTAATATTTTGAGTGACATTTTTACTCAGTTTATATATTGGTTTATAGATTTTTGACACCTTCACAATATTGTTTTTCTCAATTTAAGAATAGTTTTTAATTTATATATATAAAGTTTTAAATTATATGCCTCATATAAATCAGTAGAGTTTTATAGTTTTTTCATAGAGTGTTTTCGTTTTTTATGGTTACTTTTAAATTACATAGTCTAATTGGCTGTTGATTTTATTTTTAAAAGCTATTTTTGCTTACTTATTGAAAAACCATCTTAAGAAACTTAATAATTCTAAAATATTTTTAAGTTATATTCTTGACAGAATTGTTTCATCTGAAGTGATGGAGTTTTGCCTTCTTCTGGTGCTGAAATCTCTTATTTTTCTTACCTAGTTATATCAGATAATCCTTCCAGATTGATGTTAACAACTCTGGTGATAGTGGACATTAATGCCTTAGCTCTGATTTTGCTTTTAAATTTTGTCATTATCTTATCATTAAACATGATCTTCTACTGGCTTGAGAACGGTTTTTAAAAGTCGTAAGAGAGTTTCTTTTTCTATTCAGAACTGATATTTTTAAACCGTCAAAGCCTTTACTAAATTTCGTGTACTGATTCTGTTTTCTGCTGAGGAATATGTTGTTGGACTAGCTTCTCCACTTTTGTTCTCGTCTCTGTTAGTCTGTACTGTGAATTGCTGTATACAAGTTTCTTTTTTCAAAATCAATTTGATCATGTTTTACTTATATTCCAGGGAATTACTGCATTTTCCATGTTATGTGGTGAAAGATTCAGATTTCTTGGGCTATTTATATTATTTATGTTTCTTATGATCAGAGCATATGCCTTTCCAGCCTTCACCTTTTTCAAGAACTGTGGCAGCTCTGATATTTTATCCTGCTTGCAGGCTTGCATGTGAGCCTACCATAGTTTTATGGGTCCTGATGTTACTAAGCAGGGGTCTGAAGTGGGGGCAATATTTGGCCTACCCAGGGATACAAAAAAAAAAAAAACGGTTAAAGAACAGATACACCGTGGCCCTGGACTCCAGAGGATGGTATACTAATACCGTCCGGCCCCCCTTACTGTGCCCGATTGCCCTTCGCCAGTTGGAAAGACATCTCTCAATGCCAGAGATTTGTGAAAAGGAAATGAAATGTTTATTTAATGCTATTCAGACCTAATACCTTCATTAAAATATCAAAGTCCTTTAGGGTATACCCCTGCACGCACACGCACGCACGCACGCGCGCACACACACACACATACGCCCCACTCCCTTCTCCCCCTGCCCTAACTCCGGGTACTCTAAATCAGGAAAAGAGCACACGTCCATTTTTCCAGGCCGCTGGTATCATCAGCTGTGTTGACATCCAGGCAGGATCTCCAATTAATCCAAAGTCATGCTGCACCTTCCACTGGCAAGAGTTCTTTGTACCAAGTTTTCCAGTCAAAGTCTCTCCTGCTTTCCAGGCCACGTGGCCAAAGGGAGCACCCCAAAGCCTAGTGGGCCTCTTCTACCAAAGCTGCAGAGGTCCACACTCCACCAAAAGCACATGTCTGTCTTCTTCACCTGGCCGCAGGGATCTCCATTCTGGCAAAGCTACATGGTTTTCCCTTTCTTCTGGGAAAGAGGGGGTCTTCACTCTGCTCAAAACCACATGGCTGTCTCTTCAGTGGTTGCTGTGTCTGGATTTAAATCCCCGTTCCAATCTTCCTCTGTACCCCTATTTCTGACTCCTTCCATGATCAGTTACACCTGCCAGTATTCCTGTATTGTTATAAGTTTACTGGGCTGCCATCCTTAGTCTGGGCAGGTATGGCCCCATGTTCTAGAGCCAGTCTTTTTTTTTTTTTTTAAATATTTTATTTATTTATCTTTAGAGGGGAAGGGAAGGAGAGAGGAAGAGAAACATCAATGTATGGTTGCTTCTTGTGCATCCCCTGCTGGGAACTGGCTCCTGCCAGGAACTGGCATGTGCCCTGACTGGGAATCGAACTGCGATTGTCTGGTTCACAGGCCCGCACTCAATCCAATGAGCTACACCAGCCAGGGCTTAGAGCCAGTCTTCTCCAAGCTCCCACATGGGTGCTGCCCCCAATTACATCTTGGGGGGAAGTGACTTCATCTCCCTAGCTCCAAGCCTGGCCACAGCCATTTAACATATCCAAGTGACCCGCCAAAGGCTATAGGTATGTTAAATGACCATGCCATGGATTAGCTGCAAGGCTGTGGCTGTACAAAACAGCCCTGCATGTTCCTGCTCCATGTGTCCCTTCCCCCAACTCACACACCTGTTGGGGGGGTGGGGGTGAGGACATCTTATATGTCTCTCCAGTATTCCTATAGACTTTGAGTTCTGGACACCATTCCAAATCTTTTTTTGCCCTCCCCCCCTTGGCCGCACCCTGTGTCACTGGTAGAAGACACTAGTCTTCTGGGTCAAAGTCAAGGACAGGTTATCACTCATAGCAATTGCAGAAGCCTCAGTATCAACATTTTCCTTGTACTAGTTATCCAAGCCCCAGTTCCCACAGGGTTGCATGACGGGCCAGGTGGCACCAGTACACACAGTTTCATTACAGGAGAGGACCCTGAACATTCTCTGGCATCTCAGCCTGCTTGTTTCTTTAATTCACCTCTTCTCTTCCACAGTTTTGCCCCCACATCATCCTAATTTATAACTCCTCTTACTTCCATATCCCCCCTTGTGGACCTTGTGTCTTTGAATTTGCTGCTTATGTGCTAAGTTCCTCCTATTCCAGACACACCGGTGATTATTCTTGGTTTGCATAGCAGCCTCAGTCTTTTTTTTTTTCCTCTTTGGATAATTTGTAAGTTCTCTTAGTTTTTCTGCTGTTCTGTACTTTGGTCTGTGTCTTAGTGTTTGCAGAGTGCCTGCAGGGATGTTACTTATTTTTCATTTCTGACAGAACCTTTTAGGGCAGTGCATTGGTTAGGATGTGTGTTCATTTGTAAGAACAGACAACCCACTTTAATACGTAGAGTTTGTTTCTGATTATGGGTTTTTTCAACATGTAAAGTGTCTGAAGATAGATGTGTTGATTCAGTATTTTAGCAACACTCTTTCCTGTAAGTTTTTTCACGTGCTCTTCCTGCCACGTGAAACTTTTTCTACAATATATTTGCAGTTTACAGTTACACCCTGCCTTTAAGTTATAAGCTCTTTCACAGAGTCTTTGTAGAACACTTACAACCTAGGTTTAGAAAACAGAACAAAACTCTTCTTGTAAGTATCTACAGGTACTAATAAGCTAGAAATGGCCTTTACATTCTCTATGTATGCCTTATCTTTCCTATAGACTCTAAATTCTGTGTCTGTGGTGTATATTTTGTTACTCTCTGTAAAATGCCTTGTTTAAGGTAAACACAGATTGTTTACTTGTTGAATGGATGGTACAGAATGAGTGGATCCTACCTTTAAGCAAACTGTGAGAAAAGACGTTGGCAGGAGTGTGAATATGGAGGTTCGGTTTTTAAGGAAGTAATTTAATTTATAGACATTAAAAATATATATATATATATTACTGAAAGGAACACCTTTATTATGTAAATTGGTTTCTGAGTGTACAAATATTTCTTTTAATATCATGAAGTGTGTCTTCACATATCACCAAAGCATTCTGTTAACACTATGTAAAATACAATGGAAACTGCCTTTCTCTTTCAGTGCTTAGATGAGTATGAAGATGATGAAGCGGGGCAGAAAGAGAGAAAACGAGAAGATGCAGTTACACAACAGAACACAATGCAGAATGAAGCTGTCAACTTGTTAGATCCAGGCAGTTCCTATCTGCTGCAAGTGAGTATTTAAAGTAATAGGACGTCGTCACTAGCTAGTTTAACAATAATTTGTAAGTTACTATTATTTCTAGTTTCATTTTGGTTGCGTCAGTTCCACTGAAATACTTTCAGTGGATTTAACCAGTTTTCTTTATATCTAAATATCCAAATACTTTTGACTTAAGCAGTCTTTGGTCTTTTTCATAATCAATGAGTTTTTGCTGATTGACTGACTAATAAGCAGGTATAAACACTATCAGTGGTAAAAACAACCAGGAATAGCAATTATCTAAAAGTAAGAATTAGTAAGTTTGAGTGTACAGTTCTGTTCTAGTTCCATATTTGTTTTAGAATTGCATAGTAAATAGACTTGAACAGCAAGTTTGTTTCTATAAAGTCAAATGTTTAAACATAACAAAATCATGAATTGCTAGAAACATCTATATTTCTGTATAATCATAAACTTCAGTTTTAAATTAGCTGTTATTTTAAATTAGGGCACAGAAAATGGGGATTTGATTGTATTGGGATGCTTCAGTATAAAGTAAATCACTTTGTAAAATAATTTAATTTAAACTAATTTGTGAATGATCTCGATATAACCTAATCTTAAATTAATTTGATGACATTTTGAGATCTTAAGTTACTGTGTTGTCTTTTCAGATTTCCAGTTTTGACTTTTTAAATCTTATTAAGATACCACTTTTAATGGAGTTTTTGACACAAATTCTCTATTTTACTGATAAAAAATGAAATATAACATGTCTGTTACTTTGCAAGGTAATGATAAATAGGCATTTATCAGAGAGAGAGGCAAAATATTTTGAAGTGGCTTGGAATTCAGATCCAAAACTTTCTTTTCTGCTTTTTGGGGCAGTGGTGTTGACGTGAAGAATCATAGAGTGAAACAGGTCTGTTTCTTGGTACCCAAATTGCCACTACTAGGACAAGTAGTGCCTATTATAAACACATGGTGTGAGCTAACAAGCAGTGTTTCAGCATCTGTGTACCGTTCATAATCTAAAATATCTTTGTATCTTTGTCTAACAAAAATGAAATTAAATCTAGACCTATTCCACCTGGAGATTATTATCCTAAGTGAAATAAGCCAGTCTGAGAAAGACAAGTAACATACAGTCTCATTTATATGTGAATCTAATGAACAAAATAAACTCACAAAGTAGAAACAGATTCAAAGATACAGAAAACAGACTGGCAACTGTAAGAGGGGAAGGGAGATGGTTAATGGTGGAAACTGTAAAGGAATTAAGCGGAAAACCCAGAAACAAAAAAACTCAGACACAGGCAACAGTACAGTGATTGCCAAAGGGGTGTGAAGGAGGTAGAAGAGAGAGGGGGAAGAGGGGATAAATAATGAAGGGATGAGATGACTTTGGATGGTGAACTCACAATACGATACACAGATGATATATTATAGAATTATGCATTTAAAATCTATATCATTTTATTTCCCAGTATAATCCCAATGAATTCAATTGAAAAAAGATTGTAAAAGAAAAAAAAGGCATTTTTTTTCATGAGCCCTGGTGCATGTGTGGAAAATACATGAACAGTGCTTAAGTTTTCTTAATTATTTTTTTTTTCTCAAAGGCCTTGCTCCCCACCCTTCCCCTTTTTTGGAATGGAGCAGTGATGACAAAATACATTAAATATGAGGATGAGAATCCTAATCTGTAAAGAAAAATAAGGAAAAAAACCCTGGGCCTACTCCAGGTGATGAAGATAACAGGCTTAATTTATTGGGATAGAGACAATATAGCATTTTAAAACCTGGTTCTAATTCTTGATCGTGCCACTTAGTTTAACTTACTCAGTAACTCCAGGCAGTGTCTTTTAGAAATAGAGTTGATTTCTTTCTGTGATAAAAAGCCCTTTCCCAGTCAAAGCTGGGGTGATTTGCGTTAGAACACATAGTTATTCCAAAATAAGTACCCAGATAGGGAACAGTCTCAGATGATTGGAGCTTTCTGCCTCAAACAGTTTATCTTTTCTCCTGTAATTTTTCTAATCTCTTTCCAGACCCACTGTTTATTTGCTTCATTTTGCTTTGTTTCATTAGCAGTTAGGATATGACTCATTTTTTTACCTTGGTTCCAAGTGTGTGTTTTGCCAAGCTCTGTGCCAAGGACGAAAGTGGAGCTGTCTTCCATGGGTGTCAGATCTCATTCAAGAGCAGTGGGAATAGGTACTCCTCTGTCTACGTAGTTGACCTCTCTCTGAGTTACTGTCTGAACTTACATATTCTACTATTTATGTAGGATAGATAGTCATTTGCAACTCCATATGGTACCTCTGATAAGGGTTTGATCTCCAAAATATATAAAGAACTCATACCACGCCACATCAGGAAGACAAACAATCCAATTAAAAAACGAGCAAACTCCAACTTCAAAAAACAAAACCCAGAAAATTTTGGCATCATTGGTTGATTTAAGGCTTTTAAAAAAATTTGTTGTTCTGTTACAGTTGTCCCAGTTCTCCTGTTGCTCTCCCCTGCCTTCCTCCAACCTTCTGCAGTTAGTCCCCACACTGTTGTCTATGTCCATGAATCATTCATAACTGTTCATTGATTAGACCCTTCCCTTTCTTTCCCCCTTATTCCCCACTCCCTCCCCTCTGGTCGCTGTCAGTCTGTTCCTTGTCTCATTTGTTTGTTTTGTTCATTAGGTTCCACTTGTAGGTGAGATCATATGGTATTTGTCTTTTACCGCCTGTATTATTTCACTTAGCATAATGCACTCTAGCTCCATCCAGGGTGTTGTGAAGGGAAGGAGCTCCTTTTTTTTCTGCTGTGCAGTATTCCATTGTGTAAATAGAGCAGTTTTTTGATCCATGCATTTACCGCTGGACACTTAGGTTGCTTCTAGCACTTGGCTATTGTAAATTGTGCTGCTATGAACATAGGGGTACATAAGTTCTTTTGGATTGGCATTCCAGGATTCTTAGGGTACAATTCCATTACTGGTACAATTCCAGTAATGGAATTGCTGGATCAAAAGGCAGTTCCATTTTTATTTTTTTGAGGAAATTCCATACTGTTTCCTATAGTGGCTGCACTAGTCTGCACTCCCATCAACAGTGCACTGGGTTCCCTTTTCTCCACAACCTTGCCATCACTTGTTGGTTGATTTGCTAATGATGGCCATTCTGACTGGTGTGAAGTGGTATCTCATTGTGGTTTTAATTTGCATCTCTCTGATGGCTAGTGATGTTGAGCATTTTTCATATGTCTCTGGGCCCTCTGTATGTCCTCCTTGGAAAAGTGTCTGTTCAAGTCCTTTGCTCGTTTTTTAATTGGATTGTTTGTCTTCCTGATGTGGCGTGGTATGAGTTCTTTATATATTTTGGAGATCAAACCCTTATCAGAGGTACCATTGGCAAATATGTTTTCCCATACTGTGGATTCCCTTTTCATTTTGATTTCTTTAGCTTTCCAGAAGCCTTTTAGTTTGACATAGTCCCACTTTAGTCTTTCCTTTATTTCCCTTGCCCTAGAGGATATATCGGCAAAAATACTGCTGTGTGAAGAGGACAGAGAGACCTTCTTAGCATTATCTATGAGTCCAAACCACTTAGTGTAACAAATCTTCAAACATGAAGAATAAAATAGGAATACGAATATAACATAATAGTATGCTTTTGGAAAGGTTAGAGTATTTTAAGATTATACTGGATAACTTTCAGATAATGTGGAATAGTGGTAATAAAAAATAATTTAGAAAGCTTTCTTAGAGTTTTAGCTATGGTTTATACAAATACTTAATCATGTTTCCTTCTAGACAATCATGCCAGTTTTTAAAGTAATATATTCTTTAATTAAAAAATACATGATCAGTGGAAAATTTGAAAAAATAAAAGTGTAAAGGGGCAATTAGTTTGAACTGTTTCTTTACTCTGTATTTTTATGAATTATTAAATTTTTAACTTTTTCCGTACTCTGTATTTTTAATTACTTTTAAGCTCTAAACTTAATATATTTAAAAAAGTAACAGTCATAGAGTTAAAAAATGCAAGAAATACAAAAGGGTACGTGGTACGAACTCTACTGTAGCTGCCTGGTTACCTTCCCTGGAGGCAGCTAGTGCTTTCTCGTGTGGCCCTCCAGAGGTATCTCTGTGTCCACACGTATTTCTGATTTTAAGCACACTATTTTGCCTCTTGCTCTTTTTCACTTAATATTGTGTAGTGACCTCCATGCTAGCACACAAAGGGCTTCACTCTTTTTTGCCAGTGAGCAATATTCCTTCTTATAAATGCCCCGTAATTCTCCAACATCTGCTGATCATAAAATCTTTTACTATTACAAACAATATGGTAGTGAAAACCTTTAAATACATTATTTTGCATATAGTTATGTAAATCAGTAGACTAAAATTCAAGTGCTGAAATTTCTGGGTAAAAAGGATTATATGTTTATAATTTTGGTATTTCCAGAATGTTCTTTGTAAGTGTTGCAGCATGAACCTTGTTTTCAGGTTATTCAAAACTTTTTGTACTATTTTCAGTGGCATAGCAATTTCTTTTTAATTTTTTGAAGATTTTATTTATTTTTAGAGAAAGGCGAGGGCAGGGAGAGGAGAAAGAGAGGAAGAGAAACATCAGCTTGTGGTTGCCTCTTGTGTACCCCCTGTAGGGGTGACACTTGATTTAATTTGCCCCATTGCCTCTGATGATGGTCACCTTGGTCATGTGATTAAGGTGATATTTACCAGGCTCTACTTCCCCTTCTTAATAAGTATTTTGTGAAACTAAAAATGCATCTGCCTTATCCTGGTTGGTGTGGCTTATTTGGTTGGATCGTTGTCCCATAACCAAAAGGTTGCGGGTTCAGTTCTCATTTAGGTCACATGCTTGTGTTACAGTTCCGTCCCCGGTGGGGCACATTCGATCCCTGATCTGGGTATGTCTGGGAGGCAAATGAACGATGTTTCTCTCTCCTGTCAGTGTCTCTCTCTCCCCCTTCCTCTCTCTAAAAGCAATGAAAAAATGTCTTCTGGTGAGGACTAAAAAAAGTATCTTCCTTATGACCTCGTTATTACACCTCTGGGATTTATCCAAAGCAACCGAAAACACTGATAGAGAGAATTTCCATATCTGTGTTCATTGCAGCATTATTTACAGTAGTCAAGGTATGGGAGTAACCCCAGTGCCCACCAATAGAAGAGTGGGTGAAAAGGGGGGGCACCCATGTGAGCACATGGGGTATTGCTTGGTCATGAAATCGAGTAGCTTTTTTTTTTAACCATTTGCCACAGCATGGATGGACCTACAGAGTATGATGTTCAGTGAAATAAACAGAGAAAGATAAATGGCACATGATTTAACTAAAGAGCAAAGTAAACAAACAAAATTGAAACAGACTTCGTAGAAACATAGAGTGAACTGTCGGTTGCCAGAATCGAGGGAGGTTGGAGGACAGGGTGAAAAAAGGCAAAAGTATTTTAAAAAGTACAAATTGGTAGTTAGAAAAGAGACAACGTAGATGTAAGAAAAACATAGGGAGTGTGGTCAGTGGTACTGTGATAACTATGTATGGTGCCAGTTGGGGCACTAGAAATATCAGGGGGAGATTATGTAAAGTATATGATTGACCACTAAGCTGTACACCTGACAATACAAAATAGAATTGAAAGGAAAAAAAAAGGTAAGTATATTTTGAGTCATGTAGGTATCTTAATCCTCATCAGATTCTTTCCATTTACCTAGTATATATCTATTAATATTCAGTTATCTATTATATATCTATTAATATCTATATATCTTTATCAAGTCACTATTACCTGGTTTGTGTGATGGGTTATACCTTGTTGCCATCTCTATTAGTTTTTTATTGCTGCTGTAACAGATTACCACAAGCTAGGTGTCTTAAACAACATAAATTTATCATCTTACAGTTCTGTAAGTTGGAAGCCCTACCTGGGCCTCATTGGGCTAAAATCAGGGACTGAAGCAGAGGCTAAGATCAGGGCTGAATTTCTTTCTTTTTTTATTTTTAAGATTTTATTCATTTATCTTTAGAGGGGAAGGGAAGGAGAGAGGGAGAGAAATATGAATGTATGGTTGCCTCTCGTGTGTCCCTGGCTGGGAACTGGCCTGCAACCCGGGCATGTGCCCTGACTGGGAATCGAACCGGGATCCCTTAGTTTGCAGGCCTGTGCTCAATCCACTGAGCTACACCAGCCAGGACAGGGCTGAATTTCTTGTTGGAGGCCAGGGGAGAATCAATGTCCTTTCCAGCTTTTAGTGGCTACCCATATTTGCCCAATTGTCTCCTTCTCCATGGCCAGCAATTGTGACTTGAGTCCTTCTTACATCACGTCATTCTGACCTTTCCTCTTAGTCATTTGTTCCTCTGATTTTTTTCTCTCTCTTCCACTTTTGATGACCCTTATGATTACATTGGGCCCATCAAATAATCCAGGATAATCCCCCTATTTAGGGTTGTTGATTACAACCTTAATTTCCCTTTGCCATGTCACCTAGTATGGGTGGAGGTTTTAGGGGTTAGGATGTGGACATCTTTCAGGGTCATTATTTTGCCTACCACTATACTATTGTTATTTACTTTGGTATTCAAATTATCCCAGATTTGGCCAGTGGGAACCCCTTTAAGCTTTTGTATTCTTTGCCATATCTCCCTCATCCTTGCAATACTTGTTTGTTTTCTATGATAACAAGATGTTACAGTCTCGGCCCTGGCTGGTGTAGTTCAGTTGATTGAGCGCGGGCCTGCGAACCAGACGATCGCGGTTCGATTCCCAGTCAGGGCACATGCCTGGGTTGCAGGCCAGTTCCCAGCAGAGGACTCAAGAGAGGCAACCATATATTGATGTTTCTCTTCCTCTCTCCTTCCCTTCCCCTCTAAAGATAAATAAATATTTAAAAAAAAAAAGATGTTACAGTCTCATCTCTAACTTTCCTACCTCTAGCTTTGGAAGCAGCCATTTCTCTAAGGAAGCTTGATTCCTTTCACTGGAAAATATTTTGAAGCCAAGATCTGGGCTCTAGGCAACATCTTATCAAGATGTCACTATTTCTAGCTCCTGTCTTTACAGACCTACAAAATATGTGTATGACTATATGTACATATGCACCCACATGTATGCCTGTCTACACACTCACCTAGCTACATCCATCTGTACATAGATATTGGAACTAATTTATACCAATACCTCTAATTCTAATCTAATACGATAGAGGTTATTCTAGTATTTGTAACTCCCTTTTGTGACATTGAGAAGTCTGTTTTCTGTTTTTCATGCTGGTTTCTTACTTGTTCAGTTCCCCTGTGTGGAAGCTCTCTCCCACTTGCCCCCCCCCCCCCCCCACACACACACACACTTACTCTCTCCACATGGCAGGTGCCTCTGACAGCCCGTGTTGGCTCTCCCTGAACACTCTGCTCTTTCTCTTCAGGTCGGACATCCCGTGCCAGGCTGCAGGACGCTCTCCTTGCCCTGCTTGATTTGCGACTCCTCACGTTAGGTCACCCCTCTCTGGGGATTCCTTCCTTTCCCTGCGTAGCTTTCTGCTTTTCTGTGACAGGTTGCTAGGGTCTTGGTTCTTGCTTGGACACTGAGACCTCATGCTGGATTGTTCTCTCATAGGGAGTCCTTGTCCACCTGATTGGGTTTTGACTCCTCTAGGCCAGGATGCCACTCTGGACACTCTTCATCCTGGTTGGGCTCTGGTATATCACCTCTGGTCATCCCTCTGCAAAGGTATTCTCCGAACCCCCAGGGCCTGTGAGTTCCCTACACCAGACTACCTCTTTGAGGGTATATCTTTGAGGGTACCCTTCTGGTGCTCCAATACTTGATTCTGGGCCACCTTCCTGAATAGATGACCATTACACTCTGCTTGGGGTTCCTAATGTCCCTTCATGTGACTCCCTTTCTGACCTTGCCTCAGGGCTGACAACCTGCCTTTCCTTTTCTTTGTAGACACCCTCCTTGGTTTGCTCAGCCTCTGATTTCTCAGGCCAGGCAAGTTCCCCACCCCACCCCTGCGTTACATGGGTGCTCTGCAATTTGCCTGGGCTCTGATTCTCTGAGCCAAGCAGCTCTTCTTTGTGTAAGGGTTTCAGTATTCCATGACCCAGGGTTGGATCTCTGTGTTTATTCCCCACCTTGCTGTGTCTCACCTAATGGCTGTAGGACTGAATTGTTCAGGAAAGGAAAGGGAATTTCTGAGTTTTTCCTTTTTTAATCTTTGTTAATTTGATAAAGTTCTTGTTTTCCTTTTAATTTTATCAGTTATATACATTACAGATATTTTGTTCAGTATTCATCTTCAACAATCTGTCTTGCTATATTGTGTATACCAGTATAGGTATTTTAAGTTAGTCTGGAGACCAGTTAGTATGTTATGCCATGATTTTACTGAGGGGTGTGGCTTTGTGGAAAATCAGTTGACTTTAATAACTTAAGTATTATTGTGCTACATTCTGTTGGGCCTGTCTTTGTCTGATCTTGTGTCACGTGTGCTTTTGTATTTGTTTATACTTGACTAGTTTGATCAGCCACTGCACCTGTAAAGATGCTGTTTGTGGGATTTCCTTATTCTCAACATGACTATAGCAGAATGTTTTGTTTAAACTTACACAAAACCGTTTGTGTGTTGCCAACATTTTCTAAGCTCTACATAGGTCTTTCTCCCCTCCCTTTAGTAATATAAACCATCCCAGTGCAAGGGAGATTATTTCAGGAAAAGTATATTTTAAATCAGTTGTATAACAGGCTTTGGGGTAATTTGAAGGACTAATTACATAGTCTTTGAAACAAAATGTTAAGACCAATATCAGTCTTAGTTGTATTTTTTTTACAAGGAGTTTCAGTGATGCTGGTATTTCTCCTCCCCTACCCCCACATTTAGCACTTAATTAATAATAATTACTGAGTTTTTACCTTTTGCTTGGAAATCTTTGTGGCCACAGAAATACAGAGGCTTCTAGTTAAAAAATCTGAAGGTGGAATTTATATTTTTATAGAATTTTATTTTTATGTTTAGAAACTTACAATATTTTCCTCTTTAAAATTATAAGGGCCTCATTTGCTACACTGTATGGGTTGGTTTTGTCTTTTCTATCTAACATTTCTTATTCAAGATATGTCCAGTATTCTGTTTTCAAAAGGTTATAGAGATCACTGTAAACTCCTGTAGTTGTTGATTTTGAAGGCACATTTAGATAAGCGAACTACCCCCCCCCCTTTAAATTGCTACTAATATATCTAACTTGGGGAACATTTCATTGTTAAGAAATGTAATTTGATTACCAGATTCACTGTGAAATAACATTTAGCTGCAAAATGGATAATTTCATAAATGACCATATTCAAATCTACCAATAAAGAATAAAGTTGTGTTATTTGCCTGTGTCAGCATTTTAATTACCAAAGTATTAGTTATATAGAAATCAGTTTAAATGTTAATTGTTTTACACATTTGGTCATAAAGCATGGAGTGATTATTACTCTATGAGTTGTTTGGAGCATGGAGTAATTTTTATCACTCCATGGGTTAGAGTTGTTTAACTTCTAGCTCTATAGAAAATACTGTATAAAACTTAGTTAAGTTTTAAGGGACCAATTTTTAATTTTTTAATTTTTTTAAAATGTATTTTATTGATTATGCTATTACAGGTGTCCCATTTTATCTCCCTTAATCTGCTCCTCTGCCCTGTCCCTCCTCTCCCACCAGCATCCCCCCTCACCTTAGTTCATGTCCATGGGTCATACATACAAGTTCTTTGGCTTCTCCATTTCCTGTACTATTCTTAACCTCCCCCCATCTATTTTGTACCTACCATTTATGCTTCTTATTTCCTATAACTTTTCCTCTAATACTCTTCCCCTACCCCCTCCATGCTGATAACCCTCCACGTGATCTCTATTTCTGTGAATCTGTTCATGTTCTAGTTATTTGCATAGTTCGCTTTCTTGTTTTTTTAGGTTCAGTTGTTGATAGTTGTTCATTGTCATTTTACTGTTTGTATTTTTTAAACATTTGTTAACACTTTTTAATAGATTATTTATTTATTTATCTTTAGAGGGGAAGGGAAGGAGAGAAGGAGAGAAATATCAGTGTATGGTTGCCTCTCGTGAATCCCCTGATGGGAACTGGCCTGCAACCCAGGCATGTGCCCTGACTGGGAATCGAACCGTGATCCTCTGGTTCGAAGGCCCGCACTCAGTCCACTGAGCTACACCATCCAGGGCTTTACTGTTTGTATTTTTGATCATCTTCTTTTTCTTAAGTAAGTCCCTTTAACATTTCATTTAATAATGGCTTGGTGATGGTGGACTCCTTTGTAGGTAAGTATCTCCTTTCCTCTTGCTGCATTTAAGATTCTCTCCTTATCTTTAATTTTGGTTAATGTAATTATGTTCCTTGGTGTGTACTTCCTTGGGTCCAACTTCTTTGGACTCTCTTAGCTTTCTGGACTTCCTGGAAGTCCTGTTTCCTTTGCCAGATTGGGGAAGTTCTCCTTCATTATGTTTTCAATTTTGTGCTGATCCTGTTCTCCTTCCAGCACCCCTATGATTTGGATGTTGAAAGGTTTAAAGGTATCCTGGAGGTTGCTAAGCCTCTCCTCATTTTTTTTTTGAATTGTTGATTCTTTATTCTATTCTGGTTCAATGTTTATTCTTCCTTCTCCAAATTGTTGATTTGAGTCCTGTTTCCTTCGCTTCACTGTTCCCTGTGCATTTTCCTTTATTTCACTTTTCATAGCCTTCACTCTTTCCTCTATTTTAAGACCATACTCAACTAATTCTATGAGCATCCTGATTAGCAGTGTTTTGAATTGTGCATCTGGTAGCTTGGCTGTCTCTTTGTCACTTAGTTGTATTTTTTCTGGAGGTTTGATCTCTTCTTTCATTTGGGCCATATTTTTTTGTCTCAGCCCACCCATTACGTTGTAAGTGATAGAGCCTTAGGTATTTGCCAGGGTGGGGCAACTCAGGTCAATGTGTTATGGAGCTCTATGGGGGGAGAGGGGTACGAGAGGGAACAGTACCTCTTGCTCACCTTTTGGTTGACTTTCATTCACTTCCCCCCATCCACAATCAGATTGGGCCCTTCTGGTGCTGATTCCGGGGTGGGTGGGTTTGTGTGCCTTCTAGGACCCTGTGGCTCTCCAACGAACTCTTCTGTGAGGCTGGGAGTTTCTCCTGCCGCCTCAACCCTCACAAGCTTTTTCAGTCAGAGGCTTTGAGGCTTCATTTCCCAGCACTGAAACCCTGGGTTGCACAATCTTTCTCACTCCCCAATTGTTCCTCCTAGTTTATCCCCATTGCAAATGTGGGTGTGGATAACTCTGCCAGCCGCTACCTTGCCTGATCCTCCATCCACAGCCTTGCCACAAGTCCTCTCCTCCCCTCCCACCGGTCTTTATGAGTGTTTCTTCTTTAACTCCTTGGTTGTTGGACTTCCATATAGTTTGATTTTGTGGCAATTCTGGTTATTTTTTGTTTTTAAATTTGTTGTTGTCCTTCTTTTGTCTGTGCGGAGAGGCAGAGTGTATCTACCTATGCCTCCATCTTGGCCAGTGACCAGTTTTTTTCTTTAAAAGCTGTAGGAAATGTGGAAAACTGGTATTACTTAGTTTTCTGTTAGTATACTTGACTGGGAACTTACCTGATACTGACTTCCATTTATAGTTGGGCTGAAGTATGAATTTAGTATAATGTCTCTATCAGTTAGTGTTGCTGAAAATATTTTCCATTTCACATTTATGTGTTTGTTAAAGTTCTGCTCTAAAACTGTATCTGTTGAAGTATTACCACTGTAAGGAGAATGCTCATTAAGCCTCAGGTATTTTATACCATTTCAATCTGTACATTAGTAACCCGCAAGTCAGTAGACCCAATGAGGGCAATTTTCATCAGCAATTCTGCTTGTTTCATTTCAGCAAAAGGTATTCTGGGTAATCAAGTTGATGTCATGTTTTGAAATATTTAAGTTATAATGAAACGAGAGATAAGATGTTTTGGAACTTAGGACATTAGCATTTTTTTCTAATGCATATTTAGACAGGTATCATTTAGGGTATAAGCTTTAGTTTTAGTTCATACCGAATAAAACTAGGGAATTTTATAAAAGAAAACCTTTATAAAATGTTAGTTGAACTACTTATGTATAACTTTAGGGGATTAAGTTTTATACGAAACCATCATCAGATTTCAATAAAATATATTTTGAGTGAATACATAAAAGCTTAATATTTCTTTTCTGCTTTATATGAATAACCAGTGATTATTTAATCTAGTCATTATGGTTTCAAAAATAATTTAAAAACTAAATTTTATAAAGTATCTACTTTGTTGGTATTCACTAGAGATTTCATATGTTTATAAATAGGAGATTTATTTTACATGTTTGGTGTACAAAGCACCAAGATTCATATGCCTTATCTTTAGGGGCTGCCCCATTAATGGCAGGCAGATTAAGAACTTCTAAAGCAGTGATTTTCAACCTCTTCATCTCATGGTGCACACAAACTAATTACTAAAATTCTGTGGCATGTCAAGAAAATATATTTTTGCTGATCTGACAAAAAATATAATTTTGATTCATTCACAACTGATTGTTGTCATTTTTTAATCTGACAATCTAAGGGAAAAGAAGTCAGTGCCCCTGAATAAATAGTCAGGTATTGCATGTTTAAAAAATTCTAGCAGCACACCTATTGAAAATTGGTGGTTGGAAGTTTACTTGCTGGGCTTTCGTTACTGTTCCTGTTTTAAGAACAGTTGGCACTTAGGGGAGGGTAAAACGTCTTTGAACCAAGTGTCAGAGCATGAGGTTCCCACGGGTAATCCTGTTAAGTTATCAAGCCCATGCACACGGGTACTTCTGGGATCTTGTCACCTAGTGACTTCCGGCAATTGGTTAATGACAAAGGAGTTGTGCTACTTTGTTTCATTTACTTAAGGGCATTTAATTTCCACAGTCCTGTAAAAATAGACATTGTTGTTATTCCTTTTTGAAAATGAGGAAACTTATGACTGATAGAAGATGAGTAACTTACCCATAGTACTGGGACTTGGTTAAATCCTACTGTTAACCATACGATTTGCTGTACTGTTTCCCCCATTATGTCTTTTGTTGCACCAGGCAGTCAAGTCCATATTTGCTGTGTCAGTCCTGAACCTGCTCATTTTATAAAGGGAGATTATTCTCTGAGATCAGTCATATCAGAAACTCTTTCATTGTAGGGTCTCTCTTAGAGAATTTTAATGGTTAATTTTTAAAAAGAGTTATCAGTGTTTAAAAAGACTCACCATTTAATTTTGCCTGGGTTTTGTTAAAATGGTACTGTAAAAATATTGAGAGAGCCTAGGCTGAATTAAAGAACTAAAAGAACTAAAAGACTGAATAGAGAAATTACTCTCTGGTTAGCTATAAGATAATTTTCCCGCCTCAATGGTTATGTTTACTTATAGCAATTTTTGTTGATACTTTAGAATCAGCATGAAAAATACTTTTCACTTCTATTTTTAGCTGTCTTTAAAAATACACAGTGATTACTATGTATATTGGTGGATTGTACATATTTTAAAAATTGAGAGCATAAAATAGAAGGGATCATAATGTTTGCATGTTTTCATGTTCATTCACTTCCAAAAAAATTTAAATCTCTTGCTTGCTAAACGCTTCCTTTATCAATTTTCTTAGGGTTTAAAATACTTTACAAATGCAATTTTTAAAAATGATTGGTTTTATTTGATATATCATATGTAGAGCCTTGTTTTGTTTGACAATCTGTGCAAATTTTAAAAGTAATGGTAATTACTTCAAGTTATTTTCTTTCAAAATTAGATGTTGTCTATCAGCTGTTTTATATGATCTGAAATGATGTGCTTGTACGCATGCCCATACTGATATGTCATTATTTTTATTTCACAGGAGCCTTCTAGAGCAGTTTCAGGCAGATACAAAAGGTAAGAACCCTTAAGTTACGACTTGCAACATACTGTAGAATGAGTGTAATGTCTGTCTCACCATGGCTTAACTAACTAAAACTGTTTCAAGGAGCTTTTTGAAAAATAAAAAACCTTTATATTGTGCTTTTAAAAAGAAATTACACTGTAGGCAGGACTGTAATGTCTGTCTAGACAAGACATATTCTGGCATCCCTTGCAGTCTTTGAAATAGTGGACACAGTGAGTTTCTATGGGCCTGATGAACTTAGCAAGATACAAACTCAGAATTGTTTTCCCTTACATATTTACTTATTTTTAATTATATTTTATTGATGATGCTATTGTAGTTGTCCCAATTTTCTCTCCTTTGTTCCCATCCACCCAGCTCCCCACACCATTGTTCACGTCCGTGAGACATGTATATAGGTTCTTTGGCTACTCCATTCCCTTCACTGTACATCCCCATGGCTATTCTGTAACTTCCTATTTGTACTTCTTAATCCCCTCAGCTCTTCACCTATTCTCCCATAACACTTTCCCATCTGACAACCATCAGAACACTCTCCATATCCATGATTCTGTCTCTGTTTTTTTGGTTTTTTAGATTCAATTGGTGATAGATACATCTTTATTGCCATTTTGTTGTTCATGATTTCCTTCCTCCATTTCTTCTTCTACTTCTACTTCAACAATTCCCTTTAACATTTCATATACTAATGGTTCGGTGATGGTGAACTCCTGTAGTTTTTTCTTATCTTGGAAGCTGTTTATCTGCCCTTTGATTCTGAATGATATCTTTGCTGGATAGAACAGTCTTGGCTGTAGATCCCTGCTTTTTATGACTTTGAATATTGGTTGCCAGTTCCTTCTTGCCTGCAAAGTTTCTTTTGAGAAATTAGCTGACAGTCTTATGGGAACTCCCCTGTAGGTAACTAACTGCTTTACTCTTAACTGCTTTTGAGATTCTCTGTTTGCCTTTAACCTTTGGCATTTTAACTCTGATGTGTCCTGGAGTGGGCCTCTTTGCATCCATCTTGTTTGGGACTCTCAGTGCTTCCTAGACTTGCATGTTTATTTCCTTCACCAAATTAGGGAAGTTTTCTTTCACCATTTTTTCAAATAGATTTCCAGTTTCTTGCTCTTTCTCTTCTTCTTTTGGCACCCCTATGTTGCGTATGTGGAAATGCTTGAAGTTATCCCAGAGGCTGCTTACACTATCCTCACTTTTTTTTGGATTCTTTTTTCTTCTTGTTCTTATTGGTTTTTTCCTTCCTTATGTTCCAAGTCATTGATTTGATTCTTGGCTGCATCTACTCTACTGTTGTTGTTCTTTATTTCAATTAGTGTATATTTAGTTTCTGACTGGATCTTTATGCTGTTGAGGTTCACTAAGTTACTTGAGCATCCTTACAACCAGTGTTTTGAACTCATCATATGTTGCTTTTTTCTGGAGTTTTGATCGGTTCTTTCATTTCGGTTATGTTTCTTTGTCTCCTCATTTTGGCAGCCTCCCAGTGTTTGTTTCTATATACTAGGTAGAGCTGCTTTAACTATCTTTATAGCATGGCCTGATGTGGTAGGCGTCTTGTAGGGTCCAGTGGCACAGCCTCCCCCATCACCCAAGCTGGGTACTCGAGGTGCACCCTTCCTGTGGGCTGAGTATACTTTACTCTTATAGTTGAGCCTTGATTGCTTTTGGCAGGTCAGTGGGAGGGGTTTACTTAGGTCAATCAGCAGAAAGGACTGGCTATGATCACTGATCACCAACCTTCACCCTCCTTGGAGCATCAGTTGTGCAGGGGCAGGGTGGTGATGCTCCAGCATGGTCTGTAGCTGTCCACTGTGTGAGTGGGCCAAGGGGTTTTCCAGGTGGTGCAAGCCAAGGTCAGTCCCCTCAGTGTTTTTCCTGGGGCCATCTTGCCTGAGCTCTACAGCAGTCTGAGATGGCTGCTACTTGTGCTGGGCTTGGAGATTCTAAGACAAAGCCAAGCTGTGAATCTAGGCTGGCTCCTGGGATCGCTTAGTGATAGATGTAGGGGCTTGGGGCTCACTGAGGCTAACTGTTGCTTGTCTGAGAGAATTTAGGAAATTGTGAAGCATGAGCCCAGACCAGCCATTTTCTATATGGGTAAGCTACTGTTAACAGCTGTAAGTTGGGTGGGGCGGAACCTCAAGGGATCTCCAGGGCAAAGCAAGCAGTGTTAGCCAGATTGATGAAGTCTCAGATATGGCACCCACCTGCTGGCTCTGTGGCTTTTGGGGCGAGGGTTCAGAAAAGGGACATTGGCCTCTTCCCACCTTTCTGTATGGGAGAAAGCTGTCCATTAAAGCTCTCGCCTTAATGTCAAACATTTCATTTCCTCCATGTATGCCACTGGTGCCTTTCAAGCTGCATCTTTGGTGCTGGAGCTCAGAGGGAGTCTTGAGTAAGTCTATGTGTGGGTTCTTTAAAAGGAACTACTTGGGATTCTAGAAGTTTTCTTCCACCAGCTGAGTCTCTGCTCATTTTTGCAGCTAGAGTTATGGGGACCTGTCTTCCTGGCACTGTAATGCTCGTTTGGGGGGGTCTGGTGTGGGGCTGGGACTTTTTGCTCCTGAGATATCCCTCCTGAATTTTTATCCCCTACCTGTGGTATGCGACCAGCCTGTTCTGCATCTCTGCCCTGCCTACCAGTCTGGATGGGTGTGGTTTCTCTAATTCCATGGTTGTCAGAGTTCATTCAGCTCGATTTCTGACAGTTCTGAGTGCTGGTTCTATAATTTAGTTGTAATTTTGATGTGGTTGTGTAAGGAGGTGAGCCATGTTTACCTATTCTGCCATCTTGACTGAAAGTCCCTCTTCTACGTTTGAGCATTGAAAATACCACCTGTGTTAGTCAGCTTTGACTACCATAACAAAAATACTGTAGACAGGATTGTATGAACAAATTTATTTTCTCACAGTCCTGGAGGGCTTTAATGTCCAAGATCAGTTCGCCCCCATGGTCAGGTTCTGATGAGGGCTCTCTTCCTGACTTTCAGATGACTGCCTTCTTGCTGTGTCCTCAGATGTTGGAGAGAGGTTGGCTTCTGACATGCCTCTTTTTTATAAAGATGCTAATCCCATTGTTACAGCCCTACCCTCATGACCTAACTTGAACCTAATTACTTTCCAAAGGGTCTGCTTTCAAATACATCATTATACAGGGTGGTAGGACCTCAGCATATCAATTTTATTCAAAGTAGCATAGACTGGGTAGCTTATAAACAACAGAAATTTACTTCTCACAGTTCTGGAGGCTGGAAGTCAGACATCAGAGCGCCGTATTGGTCAGATTCTCATCAAGGCCCTCTTTGTTTTGTTGACTAACAACTTCTTGCTCTGTCCTCACATAGTAGAAAGGGTTAGGGAGCTCCGTAGTGTCCTTTTTGTAAGAGTTCCTGTTCTATTTATGAGGACTCCACATTTGTGACCTAAGCACCTCCCAAAGACCTCACCTCCTAATACCGTTACATTGGGCATTAGGATTTGACATATGAGTTGGTGGGTGGGTGTGCAGTACACAGACACCCAGACCATAGCAAGTCCATAGCAGCACCTTTGCACAATGAGTAATGTTTTTTTCTAGAAAATGAGTATTTGAGTATGATGAGTATTATGAGTATTTGAGTGTGTTTGCACATGTGTAGGAAGACAGTCAAAATTAGGTATGGGAAGCTGTTTAATGGGGTTGCCTGAGATACTCACTTCCTTCTCCCTGTTGAAGCCATAAAGGTTGTAGAAGATGTCATCATACTTGTGGTAATCATTACCGAAAAATTGTAAATCTTATCAAGTGCTTTACATAGAGGTCTCATTCAAGTCTCATAGTTATCTTATAAAGTACAGTATTTCATTTCATAGATGAGTAGTGAAAGAGGTGGAAAAATTTCACTGGGTTACAAAGCTGGTCAACAGCAGCATCTAGATTTAAACTCACGCAACCTGACTCCAGAACCCACATGCTTACACAAGACCATTTCCATACATTTCTACATATAAAGCTTTCATTTTCCTCCACTTGTATGTTAACGTTTAAAATGGTTAAAAGTTTTGGTTATTCCATCTAAAATAAAACATTAAGAAGAGTTCTCATTTTAATACTAAGTTATATATAAATAAAATTTAATTTTGAATTTTTACCATGGGCCATAATGTCTGTTAGCGGGAGAAAGAGATAAGAAGGCTGAGATCATCAGCAGGTAAGTAAGCAGGTCAAACCGTTTCCACTGAACTGTTAATACGTTTGCTAGTGCTACTGCTTTTACTTTCATTTCAGTGTGATTTCAACTTAGGTGTAATCCTGGGATGCTTTTAAATTTCTAATATTTGTGCATTGTTTTGTCATTTTTTAAACTGGAAAGAATCCTTTTCTTTTTTTTGTGCATGAAATCATTGCCAAGTAGCTTTGATTTGTCCTATTTTGCAGCCACATTCTCAAACCAAAACGTTTTTATCAGTTTTGATTTGGGGAGTAAAGATAAACTTCAGTAACTTGTCAAATTTGTTGTATGAATTATATACCTATTTAGTTCTTGTTTAATAGTAAACCTTAAACATGATTAGTACTTTGCAGATATGTTATTTTTATAAGCATTTTATTTTTCACTTACAGTTGACATATGATATAATATTAATTTTAGTGCATAATGTAGTGATTAGACATTGATATACCATCACACCATACATGAGATTTGTATTCGGTTAGAATCAATATGGGAATAGTTTTCTTGTAAATGCTTGCCATAAATTTTACATATTAGAAAGTTAAATGAGGAAGAAAATTGGTTTCCAGTGGTGTATGTGTTTATTTTTAAGCTGTTTAAAAAAGACCAATATTCTACTTGTGACTTGTTCATATATTTGTACTTTTTATTTTCATATCCTAGAGTGTGTGGCTTGTCACTTTCCAGCTTTCAAAGGTTTAACCATGTTTAATACTGTTATAAAACAAATTTTTTAAAATTTGTAGTCATAATCCACATGACTCACAGCAACTTATAGTTGGAATAAAGAGAAAAAAGATACTTATACATAAACTGTAGAATCTATATCTGAAAAGATCAACTCCTTATCTAGAAGAGTTTGTTATATTGTATATCAATAGTTTATTATTTTTATCAATCTGTCAGCATGTTGTATGAACAACTAAAGCATGGGTGTTTCTTGGCAAGAGTATATGCTGACTGATGATCAAAAAGAGGAGGAATGGGCCCTGGCTGTGCGGGTCAGTTAGTTGGAGCATTGTCCCTTAAACTGAAAGGTCACAGGTTCGATTCCCAGTTTGGGCATGTGTGGGTGGCAGCTGATAGCTCTCTCTCTCATCTTTTCTCCCTGTCTTACCCTTTTTCTCTCTTTGGAATCAATGAATATATCCTTAGGTGAGGATTGAAAAAGAAATTTTAAAATGAATGGGTTAAAGGATAGAAATTTGACACTATGTTAGAAAACATTTTTAGTAAACCAAATAACTTACATATACAAACTCTTAAAAAGTCATTAGAAGTGTACAGGCACTCATAAGACTAGTTTATATGTGTGCTCATATAAATTATGGTTAGGTATTTAATGTTTTTTATGAATGTCAAGAATGTCCTTTCTGCCCTGGCTGGTGTGGCTTAGTGGATTGAGCACTGGCCTGTGAACCAAAGGGTTGCTGGTTCAATTCCCAGTGAGGGCATATGCCTAGGTTGCAGGGCAGGTCCCCAGTAGGGGGTGCCTGAGAGGCAACTACACATTGATGTTTCCCTCTTTCTCTCTCCCTTCCTCTCTGTTTAAAACTAAATAAATACAATTTTTTAAAAAAAATGAAAAAAAGAATGTGCTTTCTGAGAATTGACTCTGTTAAGCACTCACTGTAGTTATGCTGTATAGGTGTATGTATTCCAAGACCCCTAGTGGGTACTCAGAACCATGGATACTGAATCTTATGTATACTGTTTCCTTCTGTACTTACATGCCCATGATACAGTCTGTAAATTAGGCACAGTAAGAGATTAACAAGAATAATTAATAATAAAATAGAACAATTAATATTCTGTAATAAAAGTTATGTAAGATAGTCTCTCTCAAAATATCTTACTCAAAATACAATATTCATCCTCCTCTGTGGAAATAGGAGATTATGCATTGTCTGCATGATGAGACATGAGGTGAATGATATTGTGGCATAGCATTAGGTTGCTGTTGACCTTCTGATGATTTGTAACATTCACTTTATGCTTTGGGGCCATTATTAGGTTAAATAAGAGTTACTTACAGGCTCTGTGATACCTCAACAGTCAATCTAATAAGCGAGACAGCTATTATGTGACTTGGGCAGGGACTGTATGGAGAATGGATGCACTGGACCAGGGGATGAGTCACTCATGGGTGGTGCAAGATTTTGTCACACTACTTAGAATGGCTCACAATTTAAAACTTATGAATGTTTATTTCTGGAATTTTCTGTTCAACATTTTTAGAACACAGTTGACTATGGGTAACTGAGGTCGGAAAGTGAAATGGTTTCTAAGGGGGAGATACTGTATTTTATTGAATTGACTCTTATCTAGAACATTTTTAACATACTCCTGTCTCCCTTTTAAAAATATGTTTAAACAACTTTGAGAAACTGCAGTCATCACTTGGTCTACTTGGGGGATTGGTTACTGGATTGTACTAAGATTCCAAAATTTGAGGCTGCTCAAGTTCCCTATATAAACCTATGCATATTCTCCTGAATACTTTAAATACTGGAGATTATTTAGGTTATTTTAAACACGTAATGGAATGTAAATGCTGTGTAAAGAGTTGTTATGCTGGCCCTGGCTGGTGGGGCTCAGTGGATTGAGTATGGGCCTGTGAACCAAAGGGTTGCTGGTTCGATTCCCAGTCAGTGCACATGCCTGGGTTGTGGGCCAGGTCCCCAGTAGGAGGTACACAAGTGGCAACCACATGTTGCTGTTTCTCTCCCTCTTTCTCCTTCCCCTCTCTCTAAAAAATAAATAAATAAAATCGTTTTAAAAAGTTGTTATGCTGTATTGTTTAGGGAATAATGACAAGGCAGTGTGTATGTGTTCAGTATAGATGTAGCCATCGTGGGCCAAACTACATCAGCAACAACATAACATTTTTTTTCTGAGGATTTCCTCTCTAAGGTTGGTTGAGTTTGTGGATGTGGAAGGCGGCCTGCATTTGGAAATGTAGGAATGATGAAATTTCTGAAACTCAGGGTTTAAGAAACATGGATTGGTGTCATATATTTGTAGGTTTTTTCCAGTGTGTAATTTTCTTAATAGAATGTTTACCCAGTTAAATTTGTAGTGCATTAGTTAAAATATTTTTTAAAGGCCAAAAGACAAGACTATTCAATATGTGTCTATGGATTCCCTGCTTGATGTGATATCTAAGTAAAACCTTCATACGTTAAAAAAAGAAAAGAAACAATCCGAATGACTTGCAAAGGGTAGAATTAACCACGGTGTATAATTCATCGTTCTTACTTAAACATGTTATTTAACTGTTAGGAATGGCACTGATTAAAAAACAGGGAAGCAAGTTAAGACAGTAAGTTTTATCAATCTCACATAGTAATTAACTGGTCCTTTTGTTTTCACAAATGTTTTCAATCCAGTAGTAATTACTTTATTAAGTAACATTTATGCAAAGCCATAAGGGTGCTTCTAAGTTGGCCTTCCCTCCAGTAACATTAATAAGTTACATTTATATAGCTTCTAATGATACATAGAGCAAGCACCTTGTAACTCAACCAACAATAGTTTCACCAGGCAGTGGACAGGATCTTCTTCCCAAAATGAGGAAAAATATTTTAGTCCCTTGAATTCTTTATTATACCACATTCCCTCTGAACAGAAATTAGTTAAGTTACAAGAGAGGGAAGTTTTTGTTTGTATACAAAGACCACTGGACACATCTGGATATGAATATTAGAAAGTATTAACATTATTTATCCAAAATATAGGTTTAGAATTCTATTTCATATCTGTAATGTTTTATGTTATCATTGTGCTTCTAAAACTGTAATTCAGGTAGCTTTAGTGGGGCTTTTCTTTTCATACAATTTTTTTGCAGTTACTGAAATGACCAGGGTAGAATGTTTATACAACTTAAAAACTGTTCATTTTAAAAGCAGTTCTTACCATTGAATAGAAAACCCACTCATGCCCTGGCTCTGTGGCTCAGTGGCTCAGTGAATTGGAGTATCATCCCATTCACCAAAAGGTTGCGGGTTTGAGTCCCAGTCAGAGCACATACCTAGGTTGTGGGTTTGATCCCCGGTCAGGGCGTGAATGGGAGGTGGCCTATAAGTGTTTCTTTCTTACATCCATGTCTCTCTCTCATCAATGGACATAGCCTCAGGTGAAGATTAAATAATATCTTTAAAAAAAAAAAAGAAAAACCCAGTCATGACCCTTGCATTGAAATCAATCACTATAACATTTTTATTTTTTATTTCCAATGAATTTTTGTAGGCTTTCTATTTGTGTAACTGTGCATAATGGACACGCAGTTTGGCATTCTGCTCTGCTCCTTACTCTGTAATGTAAGACAAGTGTCTTCACCTTTTAAGTTGTGTAGAGTACATCTAGTGTCAACCGAGCGGTCTCTGCTTTTCTCCTTTTCAGGGAAGTACAGCATAAATACACCGGAGACCCTTGCTGTAACTCTTACAGGGGGCCTATAATTTTTTTGTTTTTCCATCATTTTTAATTCTTTATTGAATAAAATGTGATGATGACTCTTTTGCCCCTGAGAGCCAGCATTCAGTGCGACAGACAATTTTGCTAAAATACTTGTTTTGATAACTTGAATTTGCCTCAGTTGATGTAGTAGGGAACCATTTAACCCTAACACAAATTTTGATTTTGCTAATGAACAATTTTGTTCATGAGAAACAGTAGATACACCCTGAAAACTGTACCTAGCTCAGTCAAGCCATACAGAAATACATAAAATGCACACTTGAGACGTCTAATAGCCTACCTTGGTGTGAGCCAACAGCTTCCCATGTGTGGTGTTAGAAGAACTTCCCCTCTGATTTCAGGTAACTCCTTCTCATCCTTTACTTAGTGTGTAAAAAATGAGAAGCATCCGTTTTAAAAGATGTTGTATATCTTCAAATATGTCTGATCTCTTGTTTTGAACTAATATACAGAGAGATTCAGACCTTTAGTTGTCACTTGATTCTTAATGTGCTTTCATGGGAAATTGAACAGACCCTATTTAAGTTTGGAAAGTGAATGATTAATTTAGAAACATAACATACAAAAATATAAGATGTTACAAGTTAATTTTTTCTAAATGGAAGTTTTTTTTTTATAACCACCATTTTCAGACTAGTAGTTCTTGTTTGCATGTGTGTTTAGGAAGCCATTTATGCAGAAGAAACTGTCTTGGTTTGCGGGTCAGGGGTCAAACCAAAAAAATCATTCAAATCCTTGAAAGGTTAAGAAATTTCAGACTAAAGACCAAGCAGTCTTTAAAATCTCCCAGCTTTATGGGCTGTATGTGACCTTTTCTAAAGAAGTCTATTTCTTCTCAAGATTTTTTAGGTCTTTATTAGCGTATTCTGTATTTTACCAAATGCTTACTATAGCTATAGCTCTTCTGGTTAATACATTTCACAAATGGAGATAAAAGTCACAAAATGATAATTTGTGAGTAGTTGAGATACTGATGTATTTGGTGGACTGAATTTTTCTCTGGTGTATTGTAAATTTTCTATGTTGAAAATAACAGCTAAGATTGATAGTACTTACGTGTACCAGACACTATTTGAAGTACTTCCAATATATGTTGATTCAGTCATTCTCCAGTAATTGCAGGAGGGAAACGTTTTATCATCTCTATTTTACAGATGAGGAAACCAAGACACAGTGAAGTTTAGTGACTCATATGAGATCAGACAGACATTACTGATTGGTTTATTTTGTCAGCATATGTTGCTTTTCCTCATAGTAATATTAATTTGCCTGGTATGGGTAGAATGTAGAGTATTTGGTTTACTGTTTGATTTAACTTAGTTTGATTTTAAGTAACTGGAAGGTACCAGTAACAGTATTTTAGTTTTGTTTAGCATGGGTTTTTTTTTAAGTAACTTTTATGTATGTGACCTTAGATTTCACAGTCTGTACAGCTATTTTTACTTCATTTTAGCTACAATGCAGTCAGACAATAATTTTTATTCTTGTGATCTTGAGGTATAACAAGATCTAAGTATCTTTGTAATCATGAAAGAATTTGTGTTGATAATATTTGGCATAATTATTTTAAAGTAAATTTTATGTATTATGTTTCCTTGGAAATTAGCAATTTATCTGACCATGCTATTCTGTGTTTATCCTCTTTTTTTGAAAGAACTTTATTGAGATGAAATTCAAATGTCAGAAAATTAATTCTTTAAAAATACACAACTCACCAGTTTCTAGTATACTGACAGTACTATACCAGTGTCACCACTGTCCAGTTCCGTAACTACCCCGCCCTTCACAGCTCTTTGAAGCTGTTACTTTGTCTTTATACGTTTGCCTGTGTTGGATAATTTCTATAAATGGAATCATACAATTTGTGGCCTTTGATCTGGCTTCTTAACTTTAGCATAACATGTTTAAGATTTATTCACATTGCAGCATGCCTGAGCATACAACACATTGGGTTGTTTCCATCTTTTGGTTAATATGTTATTATATTAGAATATGTAACAATAAATTATGAACATTGATGTGTGAATTTTTGTGTGATCCCTGTTTTTCATGTTGTTTAGTTGAAGGTTTTTCTGAAGAAACAAAATGGATGTTTCACATTCAATATGTATTAAATAGTTTGGAAATACAGGAATGGCTTGGCTATGGGAAGATGCATGTAAAGACACTAATGAGGAGTGTATAATTTTAGCTCTTCTTACCAAATACACTGGCCTAAATTGGGAAGAATTTTTCTTTCTGAATTTGTTTTGTCTAGGTCTCAAGTAGTGAAATTTGAGCAACTAGGTATATTTGATGAGATAACTATCATACTTGATCTCTTTAGGATAATTCACTGTATTTAATACATGAGCAATAACCCATATGATAGACCCTAACTGGAAAGGCTGTAACATGAGTATAAACATTTACAATGCAGACACTAAACTGATGCTGTAGAAAATCATTAATTATATAGGAAAATTATTACCTATTTATGCTAAATGGGGAGAGGGAAAGCATATTGCCAAAAATGTATTAAAACAAAGTCTCACATAATATATATAAAGTGTTCTTAACTTGAAATCTGTTGATGAACTGTGAAAATTCTATGTCAAGTAATGTAATGTTCATCTGAGAGAAGAGCTATATTTTTAATCAGATTTTCAAAGGGATCTACGACCCAAAAAGTTAGAGAACTACTAATGTGTTATAGTAAAATATATTGGCAGTTATCTCTGGGTTGGTGGAATTACTAGAGATACTGATTTATATTTTTTGTTTCCTATAGTAAATGTATCCAATTTTAATAAAGGTTCCAAGGGTTGATTTTGATCTTTAGTTGTTGCTCTGTGTGTGTATGTGTCAGGGGGCAGTGGGGAGAAGACCTGTGCTGAGTCAGGGCTGTTTTGAGGAGCAGTGGTGGGGGAGGAAGGCAGTGAAACATTAGAAATATGAAGGCCAGTCATGGACTTGTTACTTAGGAATTTCATGCTTCCTCCAACACTTCTAAATATTTGATATTCGTGCTGAAAGTAGGATTTTACTCATGAATCTTGTATTTCTTCTAATTGCTAAGGTTTAAAATATCTATTTTAGTGGAAAATTCCTCTAGCTGTAATCTCATAATGCTGCCAATCTTGTTCTCACGATAGTTTTACAACAGTGTTTCATTCCCCCACAACACCTCCTAGTCTTTCCACAGAAGATGCGAAAATTCCCAGAGGGGAATACTTTCAGTAAATGGTACTGTTTATCTTTAATGTTACTATTTATTCTTTCCCCTTTTCTGAACATTATGGTTAATATTTTTGTAGCTGAAGGCAGAGGGGCCATTCTTTTTGGAATCGCATTACAGATTTGTGTTAACATTCCTGAGTAGAATGTTACAAACTTTTTAGAGTTAATGAAACAATCTTTTATTCTGAGTGTTTTGTACTGTACATATGTGACCCTCAAAATAGGTTAAAACATTTCTTTTTCTAGAATAAACACAGCTAAGTTTCGCAATAAGATAAAGTAACACAATCCTTCACAAGTCTGAGAGCATTCCTTACAAACCTAATCTGAATGGGAATAAAGCAGAGATTTTGTTTTTCAAAATGTGTTTCTTGTTTTTACTTACTTACTTACTTACTTACTTATTTTTAGAGGGGAAGGGAAGGAGAGAAGGAGAGAAATATCAATGTATGGTTGCCTCTCTTGAGTCCTCTGCTGGGAACTGGCCTGCAACCCAGGCATGTGCCCTGACTGGGAATCGAACCCCTATCGTGTGGTTCGCAGGCCCGCACTCAATCCACTGAGCTATACCAGCCAGGGCAAGTGTTTCTTGTTTTTAATTTGTATAATAGTATCATTGATGTATCCACAAGCCTAGTATGAAGTATTTTCAAAGTTGTTAATAGGCTAGACTTTTAAAAATACTGTTTAAAACTTGTACATCAAGCAGATACAATGCTCTTAAGAGATACCCACATTTCTAGGTTTTCGTTGCTTGCCCTTATCAGCATGGTAGTTTTCTGTTTGAATAATCTTGTGGTTAGTGAATAGAATTGGATTTTTTTAAGTGAAAAGAGATCATATAAAATTATTTTAATGCTCTTGTGTGATGTAGTTCCAATGATACTTTAACCTTTGGATTTTCTTCCCACTCTTTTGTTGGCATTTCGCAGTCCTACTTGGAGTTGTTCCTTTCCTGTACTTGTTCTTGATATTGGCATTAACTCTCTTAGACTTGATTCTTTTTTGTATAGCTTTATACATTATATTTTCATTAGGTTTTTATAGTATGTTTAATAGCAGCATAGCATACCATTGAATGTATGGACCAAAATTTATTGAATAGTCCATTTGTATTAGACATGTAGATTTTTCTCCAGTTTTTGATGGTACATAGTCTTGAATATTTCTTAAGGATACCTTCAATATTGGCCAGTTTTGTTGTTGGAAACAAGTAAAGTGAATTTATTCTCTTTTTGTTCTGTGTATTTCTGCCAGAACTGTCCCTCACTACAGCGACTTCAGTTACTATCTATAAATATGCTGGTTGGTTTTTTTTTTCAAATCATTAGTTCTATTCCTATATCACCAACAACTTTTAAATGTCTACTTTTAGATATCACAGAAGTATCCTAAATGCAGCATATGCAAAAGTAAACTTGTGAAACTTGGTGTATTTCATTAGTCGGTATCCAAATATCCACTCTTGCTCACGCCAGAAATCTGGACATCGGTTATGATCCCCCTTTTTCCCCGCTGCTTCACATCTAGTCGCTTACCAAGATTTGTTGAGTTTACCTCCTGTGTGTCTCCAGTGCCAACACGCCAATCCAGGACACCACCATTTCTCACACAGGTGATACAGTAGCCTCCAAATTGGCCTTCCTGTCTCCAGGTTGCTCATCTCCAGTGCATTTTGTTAAAATGTTTGTCACTAAGTGAAATGAAGCAGAATGCACAGGGAGCCAATAGTGGTGTAAACAAAACTGGGACTCAGATCAATGGAGTGGACCAGAAGGAAGAAACAAACAACCAAACAGAAAAGAATGAAGAAACAAGAATTCAAAAAAATGAGGAGAGGCTTAGGAACCTCCAGGGCATCTTTAAATGTTTCAACATCCAAATTATAGAGGTACCAGAAGGGGAAGAGGAAGAACAACAAGTGGAAAACTTATTTGAACAAATAATAAAGGAGAACTTCCCCAATCTGGCAAAGGAAATAGACTTCTAGGAAGTCCAGGAAGCTCAGAGAGTCCCAAAGAAGGTGGACCCAAGGAGGAACACACCAAGGCACATCATAATTACATTAACCAAGATTAAAATGAAGGAGAGAATCCTAGAAGCAGCAAGAGATAAGGGGACAGTCACCTACAAAGGAGTTCCCATCAGACTGTCAGCTGATTTCTCAGAAGAGACCTTACAGGCAAGAAGGGGCTGGAAAGAAGTATTCCAAGTCCTGAAAGGCAAGGACTTACATCCAAGATTGCTCTATCCAGCAAAGTTTTCACTTAGAATGGAAGGGCAGATAAAGTGCTTCTCATATAAGGTCAAGTTCAAGGAGTTCATCATCACCAAGCCCTTATTATATGAAATGTTAAAGGGACTTATCTAAGAAAAAGAAGATAAAAATATGAATAGTGAAAGGACAGCAAACTCACAGTTATTATCAACCACACCTAAAACAAAAGCAAACTAAGCAAACAACTAGAACAAGAACAGAACCACAGAAATGGAGATGATGTGGAGGGTGAGCAACAGGGGATTGGGAGGAGGAGAAGTGGGGAAAAGATACAGAGAATAAGTAGCATAGACTGTAGGTAGAAAATAGACAGGGGGAGGGCAAGAATAGTATGGAAAATGTAGAAGCTAAAGAACTTGTGACATATGGACATGAACTAAAGGGGGGAAATGGGGGAGAGAAGGCGCGCAGGGTGGAGGGGAATGAAGAGGGGGAAATGGGACAACTGTAATGGCATAATTAATAAAATATATATTTAAAAAATTCAGTGAAGATGTGTTTCATGGCCCAGAATATGGTCTATCTTGGTGAATATACCATGTGAGATTGAGAAGAAAGTGTATTTCACTGTACATGTTATTTTATGTAAGTCATTTGTAACCCAAAATGTTTAAGAATTCAAAATGTAAAGATATATCACCTTAAAAATTTTGTGTTAGATTTAATTTGACTTATTCTTGTTCCGTGAATAAAATAATTTTAAAATAAGTATGTAATAAGACAAGCAAATAAAAGGTAAAAATACTTTATTTTCAATTTCTGCTTTTTTAATAATATTTTCTAAACCCAGGGAGTAAGTTTATATTTTTTTATTTTTATCCTAATTTACTTAAGATAAAGCAAACATGCTTTAACAGACTTTTTTTTGATAAGTAAAGGTATACCTTTTCTGAATATAACAGTAATAGTAAACCAAGTGATGATAATGGAAGTAATTTTAAAGAAATACAGAACAAAAGTTTGTGCTGGTTTTGTTGGGAAACATTATCCCTCCTATTTTGAATTCAATTTTTAGCCATAATTGGTGGGGAAATGTTAAAACTATGTGGGTTATTGGCAGTGATGTACTGTCACTTAAACACTAAAATCATCAAAATTTACATGGCATTTATAATAGGCATGACATAAATATATTCACAACCAAAAATGCATTATTTGAAAGAAAGAACATTACAGTTAAAAAACTAACAGAAGCAGATCTTCAGGATTTCATGTGATTATTAGTGCTTTGTGAATTTCTCTTAAAAATTTTTTTTATTAGTAACAAATTCCTTTAGAAGGATTGAGCAAAAAGGAAAAAGGACTCATGGACTTGGACAACAGTGTGGTGATTGCTTTGGGGAGGGGGTATAAGGGAACTAAATGGTAATGTGAATTTCATTTAAAGTCTCACTTCAATTTGCTAACATTTAAAAACTACACACAAATGAGAAGACAAAGGTAAACAATTGGAACTAACTACCAATGAAGGATTGAAGACATTTTGAAAATCATCACTTTCTGCTTTTGCAGTAAAATTTGAAAATGAATATCCTGAGTTTCCTGCAATTGCTTTAAAATCTATTCTGTCAACATAGATCTATGAAAGTAGTTTCTATCTTATGAATGCTGTTTAAACAAAATATATGTAGTTTAGATAAAGCTTATCCTTTGTGAGCATCAGTCCAAACTAGTGCGGGTAAATTAACAAGACAGCCCTCAGGAAGCCCTGCCTCCTGGTATTTACACGGCTTGTGTGCACACCCCTTCCACATTACAGTGCAGGTTGCTGTGGTAGTATGTCATTTCTGAGATTAGGTCTGAACAGATACTGCAGCGTCTGTGTTGGCTGCAGTACTGCTTTCTCCCTGGGAGACAACTGCCGTATGGTGAACAGCCCAATGCAGAGGCCCACATACTGAGGAAATGAGGCTTCTGGACAGCAGCAGCCAGGGAGAAACTGAGGCTTTTTGCCATCTGACTTGTGAAGTGAGCTTACAGGCAAATCTCCAGGCTAGTCAAGCAAGCCTTCAGATGACTTTACTGTGATAGCCTGTTGTTGCCTGTATGTATACTTCCAATGAAAATGTTGCAGCTTCACGTAATTCTTTTTTTCTGTTTATTCTAAGTATATTATTGAAATATGGGTCTGAATCTAATAAAATATTTGGACTTGTATTTTGTATCACCTTTTTAATTTTTATTTGATCTTCTTAAAGTGTTCATGATGGATTGGATTTTTTTTTTTGAAGAGAAAAGGGAAGCGATTCTTTACCACAGATAGTCTACATTAGGTCCTTATCATATTACCCTACACTTACCTTAACCGTGACCTTGTTGCTTTGTTATAATGGGTTATAGCCTCTGATAAATTGAAGGGCAGAGCCTATGTCTGTCTATGTTTGCTTTTATATTTTTAGTACCCGGAACAGTGTCAGGTACTTAGCAGCTACCCAGTAGATATTGATTGGTCAAAGAATTAACAAGTGCTTTTGGTTGTGCTGAAAGAAATATTTTTTATTGTGTTGGAATAGTTAACTTCTATAGTTATGAATAAGTTGATTACTATAACCATGTGTCCTTAGATGAATGGTAATTGTTTATATTGAATAAAAAATATTTTTGACATTCTTTTTGCTGAGTATATTAAGTGTATATATACACACATACATATTTTTTTTATTTTCCATAGCACAACTACTGCCTCTGAAGAAGAAATCTCAAGTAGATACCCCCGAACAGATAGAAGTGGGCTCAGCAGATATAATAGGGATGCAAGTGCTTCAGGTAATTCGGTCTCAAGTAGCACACTGGAAAAGAAAATTGAAGATCTTGAAAAGGTATGAAACAAATTATTTAAAATTGATAGAATTAATATACTATTTGGATTCCTTTTTTTACTTACCTAGCAGCTCAGAGAGAAAATAAGTTGAAATTTGTAGTGGAGAGATAATGTCAAAAAAGGGAAAAGAATGAGGGTACTAATGGGAGATACCATTAGTGGTAATTGGTTATTTCCAAATGTATTCAAATAGCAGCTTTGAATCACTGTCTTAAGTCTGTTGTCTAGGTGCATAGTTTAGCACATTTCAGGGGGTTCTTCAAGAAGGCTTTTGAAGTTCCAGAAGGCATTTTCTTACTTCTTTAGTATTTTCCTGGATCCAGTTCTGTTGATGTTAAAACCTTTAGAAGTAGAGCCAGTTCTTCTATTTAATGGCTTTAATGGCTTCTCCCATTTAATGGCCAGTTCTTGTATTTAATATTTAATGGCTTCTCCCATTCTTCCATGTGCTATCTTTAATATATTAAAAATATCCTTTGCTTTTGAAATGGTTAGAAGTCTGTCCTGGCAGTGTGTACTACTCTGTGTGTGTTATCTGTACAGATTGTCATTTGTAGACTTTCTCTGGCTTCTAAGTTAGAGCCCAGAGCCATCTTTGGTGTTTGACATGATTTTCTTTAATTTTTACATTAAATTCATTGGGGTGACATTGGTTAATAAGCACAGTGCAACGTATAGATAATGTTTAAAACCATCTTAGAAGTAAACCTGTTTAGTAGTGTCTGAAAAAAACTCAAATGTGTATTGGCATAAATTCATCAGGTTTGTTCTATAGACATTCAGCCTCTAAAATTGATAATGGTACTGAAATACTTTGTTGAAAATATTCTGTTTTGCTGAATTAAAATTATTACTTGTGATATAAAGATTTTTAGTAGAGATTTAATTTTTAAAGTCATTTCTTTTTACAGTATTATCGTTACTTTTAGTTGTGATCTGAACTTTCAAAATAGTTTCTACAATTCTAAATTTAAAACTTTAAGGAACACATAGCTCAGCACGTTCCAGGGGGGTTTCAGGAAGACTTCTGAAGCTCCACAGGGTTTGGGTTGACTTGCTAGTAGCTGGCAGCAGTTGATAATGAAGCCAGCTTGGCCACTTTCTGGGCGGGTTGGCAGGAAAGAAACCAAGTTCTGGGCAAGACTTTTTCTGTTCTGCTTCTCTTTTTGCCCCCCAAGGTGGCTGACCCAGCCCAAATCTCTGGATTTTAAATAAGATTTCTTTGAAAAAAGTGCTACAACTTTTAAAAAAAGAAAAAGCTTAAAAACTAGCAATCTATTTCATTTCCTTTGTTTTATCCATTGTCAGCTAACTAGCAGAGCTGGATATAAAACTGAGGGCTATTATTTTTCTGTTTAGACTTTTCCATAGAGCTTTCTCCTTTATTTTCTTTTTGTAAAAAATTATTTATTTGCTTATTGATTTTAAAAATTTATTTTTCAGTTACAGTTGACATACATTATTATATTAGTGTCAGGTGTACACAAAAGTACATTAAATTTTTTGTATTTTCAATTAATTTGAATTTTCTCAAACAGATATTATCCATTAAAATATTTTAGGACTAATAGTGGTGCTAAGCTAAGGAGGGGACTCCACTGAGTATTAGTATTTGTTAAAGACTTGTATAAACATAGATTTAATCAGAAATATACTACCTTACAACTCCTGTATTCCTCTCAATCTCTGATTCTTTTCTGGGATGGATATTTCCTTCCCTCATTAAATAACATAAGAGAATTCATTGGAAACCTTCGTATATTTAACATACTTCCCCAAATTTGGCAGATGTATGCCACTTAAGATTGTAGGTCACCAATTACTTTTCCCTTAATAAACTTTGTAATTATATTTACCAGGAAGTATTAAGAGAAAGGCAAGAAAACTTGAGACTTGTAAGACTAATGCAAGATAAAGAGGAAATGATCGGAAAACTCAAAGAAGAAATTGATTTGTTAAATAGAGTGAGTATTTACACATTTCAGTTTTGTGGTTCCTTTTTTCCCCCCTGACAATTGGATGAAAATATATGAATATGAAGAAATTATTTAATTTCATTATTTAGTTAATATTTTAATGAGAGTAATTTGTGGTAGTAAGAACCATCATTTTATTTTGTAAATTGATTTCATCTATCCAGTTATCAGTTGTACTCACTTAATATTGTTCTTTTGGGGATGGACTGATGAATGGATTTACTTTGTGTTTTGTTGGTCTGGAGGTGAGGGCAGCTTGGTCATCACCACACATAAAAGGCATGAAATTTGCTCAGTGAAGAACTACACAGCTACTTCCTGCCCTAGGAAATTCCACATTTCTTTGTATCTTCACACTTTTTTCAGTTGTATATATGCATCCTCAACTTTCCCAAGGCCTTTCTTACGATTATTTGTAGCTTTTTTTTTTTTTTTTGCTTTTAGTCCTTGACTTTACTGCCTGCTTAAGTAGATCTTAATAATGCTAGATCCTGCTTAGGTAACGGTGATGAGAAGAGAACCCATAGTTTTGCTTTTTTAGAAGACTTGACTTTAGATAAGACAGAGGAAGGAAATGATTGCTTCAGGTAAAAAGGAACAGATTTCTAATCCCATCTTGACTCCGTGAAAGAAAAGAAAAGAAAATAGAGGGAGGGCCTTCATTATGTGTAGAATGATAAAGATGTGAGGTGTTAACTACAGGTTATAGATGAGGATATTGAAACTCAGAGTTTAACTTGCTCAGGGTCATATGTAGGAATCACATATTCATCAACTTTGGGAATCCTCATTCTGAGTAAGTTCTTTCATCTGGTTTCAGAACACAGGCATTATCTTTTGGCTCTGGACTATGATTTAATAAAATCTGGAAATATTTTTGGTGTTGATGCTGGCCTTACACACTGTGTACGTTAAAGAGAGTAATAAACACCTGTGCTTACATAGTTTATAATCTAGTAATGATATATGATATATCCTTTTATTTAATTCTAAATCATAGGTAAATCTTAGTTGTAGTAATTTCAGGAACCATGCATCTTTATTGTTTTCAACGCTGTTTTTCGACATCATTCATTTAGATTGTAAATGCAAATGCTGCTTTTTTACGTTTTTAAATCATGTATCTAATTGTCCAAAGACAGTATACTAACTATATCAGAGTGCTGCTATCCAGTAACACATGTAATATATTGATTGCTCTAGTTAGTATTTTGAATTGCAAGGATAAATCCATAAATGTCTGCTTTTCAACTCTCAGTAAATAGTCTGCCTAGAAATGATGTTTCTTCTAAAGCTTGGGGTAGATGGTCTTTGTACTTACCAAGTAATTGTATATAAGGCACTAGGATGAATAGAGGGAATATAGAGGTAGAATCACATAACTTTGAAGTTGGAGAGTGATCACCTAGTTTAGTGGCTTTCAGTTTTTGTAAAGCTCTAAAACCTTTCACTTAAAATGTCACAGAGAAGCCTCACATGTAAATTGAACTAGATCAACCCTATTATGCCCCAGATCTCCTTTTCTGTATGCCTCAGATTTTTATCAGCTCCTCAGATTCTTACCCCACAATAAGCACTTACGAAAGACCAACAGGTGGTAGGAGTAGATCCCAAACTTGTACCTGAATCTTTTTGATTGCTTATTTGGCACAGGGTTGCAATCTGGGTTCCTCAGCCTCTTATTGCCTCCATATATATGGTTTTGAGAAAAGTGCAATTTGTTTTTAAACAAAATAGTCAGTTATAATCTGAAATTGGAAGATTCACAATTAAAGAATTCTGATTTCTGACTTCTCTTGAGAAACTGAAAGGTCTGGGAAGAGTTGCCTTGTGTTACCATGGTAACAATAAGAAGGAGGTAAGTAGTGGATGCTCCCTCTAGAGGGGTATATCCTATCTAAACTTGTTTTCAGAACATTCCCTCACCTCCAGATTAATTGCTTGCATGAATTAACTCTGAATGTGTGTTTTTTGAAGTGTGTTAATCACATTTAAAGTATTTTAAAAACTCACATATTACCTTCCTTTTTGTTTCCTTAAGGACCTAGATGACATAGAAGATGAAAATGAACAACTAAAGCAGGAGAATAAAACTCTTTTGAAAGTTGTTGGGCAGCTAACAAGGTAGAAGAGTCAAGGTTCAGTGTGGAAAATAATATTTGAAAACTACTGATTGAATGTTATGATTAGTGCTAGGGCAATATTCCTGTGCTGCAATACATTAAGTATGTATATTTATTTCTAGAAAACAGTGGGTGTTTATTTTGAAAACATTTCTTTTTCATCATTCGTTTCAAAAATATCTACTTTTTGTTTCACAAATAAGTAACATCTTTCAGTTTTTAAAATGATAGGTTATGCCTCTGGTGTTGTGTGGTATTCAAATAATACATGGTTTAAAGTCACAACCCATTCGAATATATTTCAGCTGTGGTAGTGCATTTTCTCCCTAAAGGAATGCACATAGTCTTGGTTTACATGAATTCAAGTACTTTTGGGAGTTACCTGCAAATGCCTTATTACTGAAATGTGTAGCCTTTTATGTGTAGTCGTGATTTACTCATAAAGGTTTTTGTCTGCTGTCATTTGTTCTTTCAACTTAATGGAAGCAATTTAGAATAATATAGACTCTCATTATTTTGTAAAACAACCGTCTTTAAAATGGAAAGCTATTGTAAAGTCACTTAATATCATGTACTAGTTGGCTAAATACAAAATTTAAGCGATTACTTGAATTGTGCTATAAGAAATTAAAATGTACTATTTTGTATTTGAATATTGAAAAAATTGAAATCACTTTAACTTCTGAAGAACATAGATTTGTAATTTTAATATAAAATTTCTTATGTAGGTACTACCCTTTGTAGGTTTATAAGTGAACATGGGATATTTAAAAAGTTGTTTTATTCATTAGGCCTGGAGAGAGTGTACGGTTTTAGTATAGAGGAAAAAATTTTTCACATTTTTAATTACCATATGCATTAAAATCAAAACCACAATATTTATGCACACTTAAAACAATTTATACTTATATTACAAAGAGTACATAAACAGTAGTAGTACTGAAATACTTTGCTTAATTTCTGACGTGGAGAGTAACACTGACATAGTTGTTCTCATGAGAGAATTATTGCCCTACCTCAAATTTCAGAGATTTTCTTCTTAACATTGGATTTTTAAAAAACAATTGTTTTGAAGAATTGTATACATTTTCTTTTCTATTAATTACCATTAGTGTTTAGAGTTGTTTTATATTAAGGAAACCCCCTCCTTTAAAATAACATATTTGCCTGATAGTTTGATCTCAAACGATATTCTGATACCCATTTATCCAAGTAATATACACAACTGGCTTGGACTTATGTACAGTAATTATAAGTAGTGAATGCATTTTACTACTTATAGTAGTAAATACATTTTGGGTACCCCACTGATTCTGTTTTCTTCACTTGCCAAGTTCCTTCATTATCCACTGTTAGAAAAATAGGAAGGTTGAGACAATTGGATAAAATACACAGTAAATGATACAAATCAGATATTGAATTCTGAAACTCTGCAGTGACTTGGATTGTGCACCGCTTTTCACTTTAGAACTTTCAACCTTGGCTGATCATCAGAATCACTTGGGTTGCTGAAAAAGGATTTCCTGGCTGTAGTTTCTAGATGGGTTTAGATTGAGACCCTGGACAGAATTTTTAAAGCTTACCATCTGATGATTCTGATCATAACATAAGTTCATAAACAGCTGCCATTACCTCTTTCCTTCTATACCTTCCATTGGAGACTCTGGAATTAACAAAATGTTAGCAACAGCATTTCCCCCCTTTTAGATCATTTAGTAACCTGGTTTCTGGGGAAGTTTTCATATGTTCGTATATATTTACCAACAAGTTCATTGTTAGATTACCAAACTTGATATACTTGCTGAAGTAGCGCATAAGGACGTTCTTTTTGGGGACTGTTACCCAGCATGAGAACGGTCATCCGCCACCCACTTGTCAAGTGGTTCCTGGGCCCAGTTAGTACTTTGGCTGAGAGGTACTCACCTCCTAGTTTCCCTTAGGTAAAGATACTGATACTGCCTAGTTTCCCATCCACACTGTGGATGTTGTGAAAGAATGCTGTCAATATCTAGCCTTAAATTATTAGTGCTTTGGTTTTTTCAGTGAAAAAAAGTATCTTAAATTTTCTATTTAATCTACATGTAAGTAAATAAATATTCAATTTCCCCTTTTAAAATTATACCAGTTATTAATACTTCTAAAGACTGAGCTGTTTTAATTTTTTCCCTTTTCTTCAGTTTGTTGGGGACGTTTCCCAGACTGATCTTACATTTATATAATAGTACCTAGTGCAGACGCAGTACCTGGGAATTTAGGCAAAGCTTTCATAGGCAGTTCTTCCTTAAAGTGTGGATTTATTCACCTATATATTTTTAGACTGGATATTAAAAAGTAAAGCAAGATCTACTGTAATATCCCTTTAAGTTTATAAAAAATATTGAGATTTTTGAAAAGGTAGCTTAAATACATGTGCACCACCTTAGAAGACTTGGCTGTTGTCAAAGTGCTAGTAGTTGTGAAATTGTTAGTCCCATTCAGAAGTAATATTTCATATATTTCCTGGGAATTTGTGTCATAATAAAGCATACCCAAAGATATAATGTGTTTGATATTATTTTCAAAACAATAAGGTTATAAACTTTCAAATGGACATGACTTGCCTCCCTTATTTTTGATGTCCATTAACTTGGAGAATTGATGAAATAACCTGTTTCATTCTGCTAGACTTGTTATTTTATTGCACTGCAGTTACCTTTAGAGAGGAAAAGGAAGGTATTAATCGGGGTGTGTGTTTCTAAGGGAATTTACTACATGTAGTAGATTCACACTGTCACACATGATCAAGTAGTTTAAGACAAAAAATTAAATGTCAGGGGTAGATACATGATGCAGTGTGTTCTTTTTTAAAATAAATTGTGGTAGAAACAATGTATTCTTAAGGTCAAAGATCTACCTCAATTACATGTTTTTTGTTTTCTAGATTAATTTGGATTTGATAGTTAGAAACTAAAATGCAGCATTTTGCATTCACTAATATGTAATTGAATATAATGCAAGTCAATGTATTAGTCATGTCCATATGTTCATCACCATAGGACAAAATAGGAAAGACCTTGCGTTTGATCATTGATCTGATGTCCAAGACAATACTCACAGGTACAGTGATAGTCATCTTTCATCTTCTCCGTGGTTTTATGATCTTGAGTCTGTGCCTAGTAAGTTCCATGCAGTGTCGGCATTTACATGCTTTTGTTAATAATCTGTTACAAAATTCAGGCATATATTTTCATCTTGTAACACAAGAAACCAAATGCACCAAGGTTTTTCATCGTGGTGAGCATGTTATGTGCGAAAGAACTGGCAATCAAAAATAACCTGTTAGAGGCACTGCTAACATTCTCTTACTGTATCTGAACGACCCCTAGTATGTAACAGTAAACTTCTGTTGTATTGGAATTATGCTTGCTCCCATAAAAAAGGGTATCCCATCAACTAGGATTGTAGATTTATATTACTTAGAATTTAGTGGCACTTGTTTTTTGGTTCATTAAACTAAAAGCATGCTGATAAACGATGAACATTTTGCTCACCAGCTGCCTGGACAAAGGCACTTCCCCCGGTTTTTAGTGAGGTAGCAGAGTTGGTGGTTTTCTTCTCATCGTACAGACTTGAATCATTACCCAAGAAAACCGAAGTCCCATTGTTTCTTTATTTTACTTAGCTAGAATCTCATATCAGGTTAAAGTCATATCCTCATCTCCAAATAATTACGTGTGAGTATGTAAGAAGAATATGGATGAGAGAGTCACATTAAATTTTTATACCCATTCTTTCAGCAAGTACTTATTAATAATCAACTGGGCATACAGTTATGGATACTACAGAAGTTTTTAAAAAAATAGACGTGGATCCGCCCTTCCTATCTGGCAGCGTACAATCTATGTAGTATGAGTTAGTAACACAAAGTGCAATCATAAGTAGCATTAACCAGTCTGATCTGAATAGTTCATGCGAAGTATCTTTTTATGTATTATTCACCATTGTCTTTTAGATGTAGTTGGTAGGTACCATTTGATGCGCTGCAGCGTTTACTGAGTGTTGGAGTGAAAGACCTGGTGCATACTGGGAATCGCTGCACCGTATTTCTTTTACATGAGTTGTGTGTTAGGAAAAGAACAGTTCAAAGGAATTTATAGAAGTAATGAGGTACAAAGACTTCAATGCATGTCACCAAACTGTTGATGTATTCAACCATGATTTTAAGTTAGTTTCTCTTTATGTATTATTGATCACTGTTTTGTTTTAGGTGTTTAGGAAACAGTTTACATCTGGGCGGTCACTATGCTAATGATAAAATGTTAGTGATGATCTTTTATTACATGCCTGTTTTCTCTCCCCCTCTGGATACCTTATATGTGTATATTATTTTTTTAAAAGATTTTTGGTGAACTTTTTCTTGAATGATTTGGCTATACTATTCAGGGTTTTATATTGTTAAGTATTTCTTCTAAGTTTAAGTATCAAATGGCTGCTGCTACCAGCAAGGACCATGTGAAAGCTAAACTTTACTGCTGAAAAGTCAGTTAACTTAGGTAATCCAAATATTTGTAGAAAACATCTGGATAACTTATTGATCACATTAGTATTGTGTAGACATCTTTCATCATTCTTATTGTATAGGTTTTCATTGTGGAGTAGTCAGCTTGATTTCATTTTAGTATGCTTTCATGTAAAATAATAAATACTCAATAAAAATAAATTTCATTTATTTTAACATTGGTTAATTATTTCCTTTCTGTACTGTCAGTAAAACACTGACCATAAGTTTTGCTTTTGAAATTAAATGCTAATATTACAAATAACTTAATGTGCCTCTTAGTGAAGCAGTATGCAGTAATACATTAAAATCTTTATTTAGTATATTGCAGAAGGAATAATGTTTAAAAAACAAAAATGCAATGTGGATAAGATCTGAATACATTAATGGTGAGGCTTCTTGAATGAGTAAGGAAGTGTGCATATGTTCAGCCTGACTGAAAATTTTAATTATCTTTGTGTTTTAAAACTACATGAGTAATTTAATTCCAAATTAGAACTGTTACCAACCATATCTGATGTTGTTCAAAGAATTTCATGTCCTTCATAGTTTGAAAAAGACAAGTAGAAGTCTGAGAATGTAAAAATCCAGTCTTTGTTTTTTTAGTAAATGGTTTACATAACTTTTGCTAATGTGCCACTCTTTGTACACCTGCACAAGCTAATCAGTCTTCTAGAATTCTGAATTAATATTTTCAGTAATGTTGCACATGTCTAACAAGTGAGCAAGTACCATTCAGTCAGAATGTTTAGATAATGTCTCAAGTCCTTTTATAAGAATGTACTCCATTATTGGAGCAAGCCTGTTGAAAAAACTCATAAGGTCTCTCAGCCGTAATTGAAACTGGAGTCATTTATCTTAGACGTCATCAAATCTCTTTCTAAACTCTAGACGCACTGTGTGTGTGCTCACTACTCTGTCAGTGGCTGTAAAATGCACGCCTGTTCTCTCGATCCCATGCTCCTAGTTTCTCTTCACCTCTAGTTCCTACAAGAGGTTTCATTTTATTCCCAGTCAACTTCTTGGGGGAAAGAATGGATGTAAATTTTTCATGACAAAGAGATAGATAAAAAGATATTGTATCTTTTACAATCCACTTTATTTTGTTGCCTAACCAGGTAAGGTTAACAAGGAAGATAGAAAGTGGAACTTTCCCCTTCATACTGGACCAAATGTACAATTTTACCCACTTTCAAAAACGATTTTTACTGAGTGAAGATGATTTTAAAAGGAAAAAGCTCTCTATTTTGTATAAGATAGTTGAGCAGTGTGAGATAAATTAAGATGAGTCAATTAGGAAGAGATTGGACTTTGGCTTTACATACTTGAAAGAAAAACAAAATAAGACTTTCGACTGCTATGTATGTTTTTCACATTAAAGTGTACAACATTATTAAGTGTAAATTATAGTCTTAATTCATATATGATTGGTTATTATCCTTGTTTAGATATTGTATGGGCCACGAAATTCACAGTCTTTGTATTGTGTTACAGGCTTTTATGCAGAGAAATATTTGTACTCCTTTATAATGTGAACTATTTGCTATGATAAAACAAAGGTTGATGATATCATCAGTGGACATTTTAGTTTTATGGAAGCAAATTAAGAAAAATTAAAGGAACGATATCTAATTTCTTTTCACTATTTTTAATGCAAAAGTATAAAGCTATCAGACCCAGGAAATTCCATTTGAAGAACCTTCAAAACACTTAGTAAGAATACATTCATTTGATAAAGTGGTTTTAAAAAGTTGAACAGTTACTGGCCTTCCATGGCACATTGAAAGTTTCATGTGCAGATGATTTAGGATAGGGACCACCATCACTAGTTTATAGTAAAATTATGCCAGTGATTTTTGTATTGGCTGTATTATTTACTGTGTAAAGGAAACCAGTCGGTAACCAGTCAGTGCAGATTGTAATGGGACGAGTAAACAGACACTTCAGAAACGCTGATGGGAAAAGTGCCTCTTAATTGCTGGTAACACTTTTCAGATCAGTATGCCTTAAGAGGTGCAGCTAAACATAGCAACTCAGTTAACAGTTTGAGGGTAGCATTAACCCTGCTTTGGTGTGGCATAAAAACATTGCACAGAGCCAGGCGTTGTGTTAAGTGCTATAAATATGTTTCATTTGATTCTTTAAAACTTACGCAAGGTACAGATTGGGAAGGGTGATTGGCACAAGGTCACAAAGCAAGGCATTGTTGTGCCTTGTACTCCTTTTTATGACATAATCATTGTTTTACTAAATATTTTGCCAGTGGTTCTCAAAGTGTGGTCTCCATACAAGTAGCATTGGCTTGGCTTAGAAACCTGTTAGAAGTACAAATTCTTGGGCTCCACCCAATACCTGAACGAGGTGTGAGGCCTAGCAATCCATGTTCAAACATGCCCTTTCAGTGATTCTGATGCAGGTCAAAGCTTGCAAATTTGCATGATGCATGTTTATTTTTAAGCAAAGATTTTGGGTTTTCTTTTTGGACATCACATAAATAATATAATGATATAACATGGACCTGTAAAAAAATAAATGATTTTTGTATTGTTGCTTACGTTGCAAAAGATCGTATCAGGAAAAGCTTCAGCGTGGATGTTGGTGGTTTGACATACCCATTAGTTGAGTATTCTCTCTGGAACTCACATGAATTCTGACGTCCCAGAGACCGTGGAATGAAATCTTTGGTTTTTTTGTTAAGGTCAGTCTCTGTTATTTCCTGAAGATTTTTGGTAACAATAATACATTTTGGTTAAATTTTAAAACTTTATTGAAGCAAATAAATGTTTGTTTCACCGGAGTTGTAGTTTTGTGGTTTTTTTGCACGTACAGACACTGGGGTGGTCCATGGGGAGACTGAATTTTCAAAGTTTACTCTCTGTGAACTCAGAAAATCCATAACATTTTCTAACTAATTGATCAGTGAGAAGTCCACAACAATGAATCCCAGTGAGTATAGAAAAAAATACAGTTTTAAAAAATCATTATTAAATACAATGAGTTAGTTACATAAGCTACTTTTTAGTCTTTAAAAACTTTAGAGCAGTTTTAGATTATAGAATAGTTACGAAGATAGTTCAGAGTGCTCAAATAACCATTGTTAATGTTTTACATTAAAATGGTGCATTTCTCACAATTAGTGAACTAATATTGATACATTATTATTTACTGAAGTCTGTTCTTGATTCACATTCCTGTTTTTTCCCTACTGTCTTTTCTTTGTTCCAGGGTCCCAGAACACCACTTTACGTTTAGTCCTCTTGTCTCTTTACGTTCCTCTCAGTTGTGACTGTCTTAGACTTGCTTCATTTTAGATGACCGTGACAGTTTTGAAGATTACTAATCACATATTTTTCACTTCTTACTGTGAACATTTTCAGATATACACAAGAGTAGAGAAAATATCCCTTTCTTGCCAATATTATTTTATCTCTCCTTTTTTAAGGCTAGGATATTTTAAAGGTAAGTTCCAAGCATTCTACCATTTAACCTGTAAATATTAGAGTATGTATCTCTATTAGATAGGGACTTAAAAATAACCACAATATTATTATGCCTAACAAATTTAATTTTTTATATCTGCTCAGTTCTTCCTGAGAGGCAGGGATGCAAGAGATTTATTAAGAGAAAACACCTGTGAAGAAAATGGGGCCGACTCTGGGGAGGCGGGGAGACCTCAGTACAGGTCTGCCTCTGTGAGGGAGAGGGGGAAGGGGGTTGAGCAGAAGTCTTCATTCACTGAACATTTCAAAGAAAGTTATTTAAAAATTGTTTATTTTTAGAGAGAGGGGAAGGGAAGGAGAAAGAGTGGGAGAGAAACATCAATGTGTGGCTGCCTCTCATGTCTCCCCCACTGGAGACCCGGCCTGCAACCCAGGCATGTGCCCTGACTGGGAATCGAACCAGCGACCCTTTGCTTCGCAGGTCCATGTTCAATCCCCTGAGCTACACCAGCCAGGGCTCAAAGAAAGTTTTAACAAGCCTATCAGTCCTCAAGACAGAGGTGCTGTTTCTCAGGAGACCCACACCTTGCAGGAATGTGCTTGCCTTTGTACCCCTGCTCTGCTCCTTTGTTAAGTAGACACCGGCGGATACTGGATAGGCTCATTATCATGGCTGCCATAGCATGTAACACGCGGTGTTCACATTTCCCCCCAAAGGTCCCCCAGATACCCCGCAAATGCCCTTTTACTCTTAGTTTATTTAAATAAAGATCCAAATGCAAGTCACTCACTACACTTGGTTAATATATCTTAGTCTTTTTTTAACCTATAAATGATACCCTTGTTTTTATGCCATTTTTTCAAATTGAAATTAGATTATTTGCTCTTTAGAATTTTCTGTGTTTTGCATTTCACTGATTGTACCTTTAAGGTTTAACTTACCACCTCAACCCCTCCCACCCATTTTCTGTAAACTGTTAAATAGACGTGGGGGCTTTATTGGATTCCGTATTACATAGGTGGTTTGTATTGGGTTGGCTAAAAGGTCTGTTGAGTTTTTTCCATAAAAGACATGTTTTTCGTTTTTACCAGTAACTTGGTTGATTTGCATATTTTGAGTATGCCAGCTATCTCCCACATGGTATAGGGTTGATGGTTTTCAGTTAATGTCTGGAGTTGATCACTATCCGCTTCAACTGGCCTACCTGACTGTGGAGCGTCATCATCCAGCGAGAAAAGCTGTAGCACAAAACTTTGCAAAACACTTTTGACACATTCAGTCTGTCACAGCAAAAACTTTGCAAAACACTTTTGACACATTCAGTCTGTCACAGCACCTTCTTCATAAACACTGCACAACCTTTTTTTGCATTTCAGTTGAGATTTTACCATTCTTGAAATAATAAAGCATAATATGCCACAAACATTGCTTATTTTCTTCCATCTTCAATATTAAAATGACAACACAAAAATTCACCAACTGTGATTTTTTTAATGCATGCTGATGTGACAGCTGTCACAGTACAGTCTAATAAAATTGTTTCAAATGAAGTTGAAGACAACTAAGAGTTACCAGAGCCATCCCTACATTTTTTTCCCCTACAGAAGGGGAAAAAAACCCAAACTTTTTGGCCAACCCAGTACTTCCAGTTGAATCACATCAGAAGGTACATAATGTCTGGTTGTGTCGCTTTCAACGACACCTGCTCAGACCCATGAACAGATTTGGATGCTGTTAGCTTGACGACTCTGTTGTAAAGTTCCCTGTCAACCATTTATGTCATGGTTTTAGGAGACATCGGTAATTATTTCCCAGATCCAATATGTCATCAGGTATTGAAAGTGACGGTTTTCTAATTCTTTCATTCTAATTTACATTAGTAATTGGAATTATTCAAAGGGAAGCTTTTCTTCATCAGTTGCTTGGTTTCCATAAGATACAAGAAAGAGGAGATAATATTGATTCTTTCCCTGTATTTACTACTTTTGCAGTAATGGACCAGAGCCCAAGCAACCTCCAAAGGCAAGTTGTGTTTAAGTGTTTAACTTATTTTCATCTATTGCAGTCATTATTTTCAGTGTCAGAACTGTCCCAGGTTTGGCGAGTGGAAGACCCTTCTGGGTTGCCTCCTGTGTCCTTCGGGTTGTTGTCGGCAGCTTGCTTGCTTTCTGCCATAAGGTGTTTGAGTCTCATCTTGTCCATTTGTTTTTTCAGGACCCAGAATCAAGAGCTACCTTTCTTCATAGAAAATGAAAGCTTTGATAAGTGTCTAAATTACTAGATGATATAAAATTCAGAGGGCATTTATGATTTCTTCATAACTGTGAAAGCTAACATTTTCCAACGACTGCCTTTACTGGCGAATTTTAAGATGACAGAAATCTTATTTCTATGCCATTTCTCATCTATTTTCTCACTTTCTGTGCAAATGTTAGGCAGAGCGTGCACATACATCTTCGTATTTTATTTCTGAAAATTTAAATCTATGCCTGTTGAGAAACTCAAGGGGTTGGTTATAAAAGTCAGGATTTTTTTTGAATAGTTGAATCGCTTTAAAGTGGTATTTGAATTAGGATGCAGCTACAAAAGTATGTAAAAATGCATAGTTCTTACTGAGTTGGATGTGAAAAGACATAAGAGCTCATGTAATAAGTTAATTAAGCTAAATTCATAGTAAACAAGAGATGCCCAAATTGTAGTCTCTGCCCCACCCATTAAAATTTGACCCAAACTCACAGTATGGGTTTCAATTAAGACCAGACACACTCCCTTCCCTAGTCACATCTGAATGAGGGGAGGGGGCTGGGGACGGGCTGAGGGGGGCAGCCATTGTCAGGTTTTTACAGCAGACAAAGGTTTTTCACAGTCCTGGTTGGGAGGAGGATGAGTGTTGGGTGAGAGCTTGTAGAGTGGCCCTATGACTGAGTTGCCCTGTGACTGAACCAAGAGTTCTTGCAGTGGTCAGAACGAGCCCCGGCGCTGGCCAAGCTGTTCCTCTACTCCTGCGAGTCGCTCCATCCAGACCGAGGAGCAGCTCTTTCCTTCCAGAATATGGAAACCAGTTTTAGTTTAGGATTCTTACGTTTTGTATCTTACATTGGTTCACAGATATTTATTACATACTACTTTGTGCTAGGCTCTGTTCTGGGTACTAGGGACATAGTCGTGAACAAAGAAGATGCTGTACCACACCATTTTATTCTTTGTTGCTCAATAAAAGGGTGTTGGCATAGGGTTGAGGACTGGTAGCTTCTCAAACTGTGCTTTGGACCTTTCCAAAAGATGAGAACTGGAATCCACTTACGTTTTGACATAGTAGCCTCAACATATGTCACAGCCTGTAGTTCATGTTATAAAAAATCATGCTGATATGTCTGATGTTTTGGAAAAGACATTTATTTTCCTAATCTTGGGAAAGTAGGAGTGATTGGGGGTTTAGAACATAAATTTATATTTTATTAATGTGTTATATTAATTTTTTGTCCCAAAATATGTTCTTGATGGCCAGTGCTACCAAGTCCTCAGTGGGGGGCTGGTCCCCCACATTTTCTAGGACGTTCTGATCACCTGAAGCACTAGTGAGTATCCACAGTTTCTGTGCTTATTAATTAATTTTACAGTAGATTTCCAGATATCTGTGTTTCTGTTGCTCATAAAATTCCCAGGCACCCCTGGTTAATAAAACTCTTTCTTCCTGTGTTTTTCTTTCCTTCTGAGTCTGCAGTTGAGGTGGAACTTAGTACAGTGTGCTTTACAAGGTTTTGGTGTCTAGTTACTTGAGCAACACTCCTCCTGCGGTGAAATCGTCATCCATTTGACTTTTTTTTTTTTTTTTTGTAATCTAGTGGTCAGGATACTTTATTCTTTCTCTGTGATTCTTGCCTAAAGATTTGTTTTGTTTGGGAAGGACATATGTAGAGGAATTAGAGCCAGTTCTGAGGATTTACCCCTCAGAAACTTAGGGTAGCATTTAGTCTTTTATACTTTGTTTTAAAAAAACTCTTAACATACAAAATATGTTAACTGAAGGTATTTGCTAATATGTTAACTTCAGTTAAAATATGTTAACTGAAGGTATTTGCTACCTTCAGTTCAGATAACTTGTACAATAAAATGAAACACATAAATACAAGAACAAAAAGCCTCTGAAAGATAAGTTGGTAAGAGCTATTTCTCCCCAGGGTACTTGAGAAGTTTCTCGTAGTTGGTCTCAAATGGGTTTATAACATCTTCCTGACTGACTTTTAAAAAGTTGACTATCTCTGTGTAGGTTGGGAAATGAGACTGAGAGCAGTGTTTTATTTACACTGAGGTCATATGGTGATACGAGATGGAGTCAGATCATCTTGCCGGTACCTGAAAATTGGGGTGCCCGACCTCCAATAAGATTGGTCTTCAACGGGTCTGATTAGAGGGAAGGTTAGAGATGACAAAAAAAAAACAACCCATAAAAATGACGAGATAAAGGAAGGCATAAAATTGTTTTTTGAGTGGGGAGTAGACATGAACTTTTATTCTTGCCTCTTTGGAACATGATTTCAGTTCAGTGTCAGAGTTGGTGGCAGTGTTTCTTTGAGGGTTTGTGTCCTAGGCCCTGCACCCCTGTGTCGGAGTCGCCTGCAGTCCATAGGCCTGCTGAGGTGAATCAGGCTGTCTCTGCTCCCGAGAAGCTTACGTATGGCTAAAGAATAGACAGCATGCGCACAAAGAGGAGGGAGAGATTAATTTGGCAGAAGGAGACTCTTCAGGGCCTAGCCTCTTGGGCAAGCTTTGAAGGGATTCAGGGGAGAGGGTTGGTATCAGTCACGGTCAGGAATGTTTAGGAAAACATACTCACCATCTGATAAACGGTGGTATTACACCCAAGGGCTGCAAGGCTCTTTCTACGTACGCACCACAGTCCAGCGAGGTGGTGGCGTCCACACTGACCCACTTGAGCACTAGTTTCCAAGTTAGACTCACTTGAATTCGATCTTTGTTGTACCACCCACTAGGAGCTGTGTGACCTTGGATAGGTTGCTTTATAATTTCCTCTTCTGCAACACGGACAAAACACTGGTCAGCTTGGTTCTTGGGGAGAGTGATACATGAAAACTGTGACACAGGGCTGGTTTATAGCTGTGATGGGAGAAAAATGAAAAAGATGCTCCTTTTAGCCCCGGCTGGTGTGGCTCAGTGGATTGAATGCAGGCCTGCAATCCAAAATGCCACCGGTTCAATTCCCAGTCAGGGCACATACCAGGGTTGTGGGCCAGGTCCCCAGCTGGAGGCGTGCAAGAGGCAGTTGATTGTTGTATCTCACGTTGCTGTTTCTCTCTGTCTCTTTGTCCTTCCCTTTTGCCTCTCTAAAAGTAAAGCAATACAACCTTAAAAAAAAAAAAAGACATACCTTTTGTGGTCTGGTTTGTACCAATGAAGTTGAGATTAAAATGGTTGTCTTTCTTCCCTGAAGTCCCCCTACCCCCCAAAAAGGTTATCAGGAGGCTGTATATGAGTAGTAGCCCTCCCACCTCTCACAGTCCTGCTTTGCTAGGGAGGCCGTCTGTCCTCAGAAGTCCAACTGAAGCGAGTCAGAACTCTGTTCTGAAACAGAACGCAGTTATGTGTTGATGACAAATGTCAGGTAGTCAGTCTCTACAGGCCCTGGTGAAGTGTGGCTGCCCAAGGAACATTGAACAAAGTTTGGGGTAAAGGAAAACATCAAAGAAAGAGTTTGAGTTAAGTTTACTTGAGAAGCTCAAAATACTTCCCAGTTAGGTCTCCCTTTCAAATCCGCAGGCTCAGCCTGGGCCTGTTTTCTTGCTGAGAAATGTCTGTGCCCAGACGCCTGAACAAATATATTCCATGGCAGTATCATTGACCAAGGTGATATGGGAACTAAACAAACAGGGTGAATCAGCTTGAATTCACGAAGGCTGGCAACAAGTCAAGTTCTTTCTCTGCTTCTCCATTTGTTTTTTCACTGTACCTGATTACTAGTGACCCGTAAGTCCTGATAGCTGAGAACAGGAAGCATATCAAAGCAAGAGGTGGTTTGTCTGCTGACCTGCTCCTTTGTAACAAGAAGCGGTTTTGATTTGGATACTGTAAGGCAGCAAAACAGAGGATGGCAGTGACTGGTGTTGGGACTGGGGACAGTGGTACTTGAAAGGGCTGGAACAAAACTTTTTTCCTCCCAAATTGCACAAGTTTAAAAGTCATGTTTAGCTCTGGCTGGTGTAGCTCAGTGGATTGAGCACAGGCTGCGAACCAAAGTGTCGCTGGTTCGATTCCCAGTCAGGGCACAGGTCTGGGTTGCAGACCAAGTTCCCCACTTGGGCAGCACACGAGAGGCAACCACACATTGATGTTTCTCTCCTTCCCTTCCTCTTTCTCTAAAATATAAATAAAAAATAAAATCTTAAAAAAAAGAAAGTCATGTTTGTCTTAGGACCTAGGAAAAACATCTTAACTGGAATATGGATATTTTATTTGTTCAATTATGTGTATTAATTGACGTTATACATTCTAATTCCTTTTGTTGTATGTTCTCCTCAGATATTGTAGTGGATCATATACTTGTCCATTCTTGACCTATGTACCAGCTTAGACGTGGGTGGTTTACTTGTCATTATGTAAAATATAAGAAAATGTAATCTTTTTTGCTCATATTTTGCTTGCTTGTTTTGTTGCAAAATATAACCAAAGACACTGAAATAGAGAATGGGGGGACAGTGACCAGAGGGGAGAGGGGAGGGAATTTCAGGGGAAAAGAAGGATTCACAGAAACTAGTATAAAGGACACATGGACAAAAACTAAGGGGGGTGGAAATGGGAGGGAGGTGGGGAGCACTGGGGTGGGGATGGGCTGGGATGGGAGTAAAAGACAGAAAACTGTACTTGAACAATAATTAAATTTAAAAAATTTAATCTTTATTTTAAATATATTCAGAAGTAGTAGCAACTTTTTTTTCTCCCATGAGGGAGATTGATAAGAAAAATTAAAGTAGGCAATGGACTCTTCCACTAACAATATTTGGGACTTCAATTTAAATTGGTGGGGGTTACCGAGAGTAGTATGGATTCAAAGAGATAGCTGGATTTTCTGAAGATGTAAAAGGTGGCAAACTGAGCCACTAAACAGAAAGATTTAAAAAGTACCCTTTAAAATATAGTCCCCATTTAAAAATGTTTAGTATACAAAGAAAAGAGCTATTCCTAAAATAGTGAAATACTATCTCTAGAAATGGAAGTAGGGCATCTTTTTTCTAGATTTCCACCCTTTATGGTGGCGGCCGCTTCAGGGCCACATTGGTCGGGGAAGCTTTTCCAGAACTGACAGGTAATGATACCGAATCATTGGCATTTGGTGTCTGTGTGCATTTCCTTTTGAAAGCCTATAGGAGGTTTTTAAATACATGTTGAACATGAGAATGAATGGATGAGTGAATGAGAGACATTGGTTACTACTTTGGCCTAACCCTAATCCTTATTTATTGTAAGCTTTGTTACCTTTAGCAAGCTACTTTACCTATGGCTCTGTTTCCTTGTCTGTTAAGCGGATTTAGTAGCACCTACCACATAAAGCACTTAACACATATTTATTGAATATCTGAATTAATCACTGGTTCCAGTTCAGATATACTGAGTCCAATTTTCTGGGGTCTTGGCCTGATTCTTGCCCTTTGCAGAATTTGCTGGTGAATCTTAACACACCCAAAGTTGAAAACCACTCATTCAGACTCTCAAGGAACATGTCCATAAAGGATGCATGGACAAGGTCAGCGGGCAGGGGGCCAGAGGATTGACTGTGGGGGGTGGTCTGCAGGGCAGGGGAGAGAGATGGGGGACAATGGGGACAACTGTTAACAACATTAAAGACAGTTTTTAAAATAATAAACTATTACTTATTGGGCAAGATGTTACGGTAGATGCCCAAGACAGTAATAAAATAAATCAGATTGTCTCTGTCTTGGATAAGTTTTCATATCTGTGAAGGATAGATAGATATAATGTAAACAAGCACAGAGGAAGGCGAGATTAATTTCCTTAAAGGACTGGTGAAACTCTGTGAGGATCAGCATTTGTGAGGATTAAGATTTTTTAAATGCCTAGATCAGTGTGTGTCACATGGTAGATGTTAGTGTTGTTATTTCCACGTACTCTGCCCACTCCAGACATTGCTCCCTAATCTGTAAGGACTGTGTCCACACTTTTCATAGATTTCTCCAGTCAGTTTATGCATTTCTTTGGGTGACTAGATTCCCTTTTCTGATTTTTGTGATTTTTACTGTTCTGTTCTGGTGACAGAGTTCTAACAGATGTGGTCTTTTTTTCTTTCTCTTTTTGTAAATCAGGTTTTTTTTCATTTTCTCATTTCCATTTCATGATTACGAAAATATCTTCGTGAAAATAAAATTTTATTGCAAACTTACACTGTACCCTGTTGTGTGTATCCTGAGACTCGTTATATGATTTAGAAAATTCACTTTCCAAACCGTAGAAAAATCCATTTAGTGAACGCTCAGGTCTTTCTGGTTTGTGGATTATTCAGATTCTTTGCACTTACCGCTTTCTTTGATCTGTTTCTTTCCTTGTTAGGCATGAATAGAGAAAGAGAAAGAAGCAAATCTGGTAAAGAGATTTAGCATGGGAGCTGAAAGAAACTAATGGCTAACCTAAGTCTCAGCTGAGGGAATTTTGTTAACATTAGAGTGGGTGCTGAATTCTCTCTGGTTAGCAGAGGTGAACCTGATGGTTCCGGCACGGTGAGGCTGTCCGTCAGAGATTCTGACCTTTGATGCTGCCGCTCACGTTCTGTGTGCTTGCACACACCAGTCCATCTACTCATGTGATAGGGAAAATGCCTACATAATTTTATATTCATTGCCCAAAGGGATGTCAGTGAAGGAATTTCAAGAATTCACTGAATGTGAACACAATATTCTAGAAACTAAATCAGAAACCTCAAAAATGTGTACCTTGTCTCTTAAGAGGCTGCATGAGGTGAAAATGCAAATGGTTTTGTTTTCTCTCTTTTCAGAATTTGTGTATCAGTAGCATTAAGTACTATACAAAATATTTTAGAATTAATGATTTTCTAGTGATTGTAAAATTTAAGACCATTTTTATACCCATTTAACTGTGTAAAACTGTGCCACAGAATCAGAGGGACTTGTCCAAAGTTCACAGATAATGCTGAAATGAGGACTAAAAAAGTTGTTCTGATTTTTCTGTTCAGCAAAATGGCATGCTATAAAAAGCAAACATCTTTGTTAAAATAAGGGTGTACATTATATATGGATTATATCTGGAATACCTTGTATTATCTGTATTTGTTTTTTGTAATTTGCTACATAAAATTTCTTTTAGCATATGTTCAAAAATAAATGCTAAAACTCCTCTATAATACAAAAAGACAAGTATCTAAATATGAATAAACAAAAAATTGAGTTAAAAAATTAGAGAATTTTTTTCCTGAAAGCTTGGGCCAAAATTATGGGTGCACATTATACATGGCAAAATATAGTAGTAAAGCTTATGTTCACACATTTTACAATATACAGAAAAAAATGCTGGAGGCAAAGGGTAGCCAAGGTGCCCTGCAGACGGGGAACCAGAAGAGCAAACACTCTCCTGAAGTTTGCTCTTGTGCCCTGAGGGTCCGGGTCTGCAGGACTGACTGAGTAGCAGCCGCTCAGTAAGTACCTGCTGGTGAGTAAACGCGTGAACAAATGGTGAGTAAACTCGAGCACGTCTGCTTCTCTGCTGGCTGCTCTTCCAGCTGGAGGACTGGATCTTTTATCATTTGAATTCCACAAGAAACATCTTACCCAAGTCGTGTCTTTGGGCCAATCTGTTTCCAAGCTTGTTTGTGTTTTTCACATTCTTTTTTTGACCTGCAGTGTTATTCTGTGACCTCTTTCGTGAATTCCAGTAGGTCATTCCATTGGGTCCCAAGGAAGTCAGTAAATTACACTTGATTTGGAATGGAATACATAGGGTGGGTGGCTTGGATTGGAATCAAATTAGGTCTGGTTAATCTTATTTGGGCTTAATCTATGTGGGAAAGAATAGAAATAGAGGAAAAACAAATAAACAAAAATAGGAGAAACTGTTCTTTTAAAATGATAAGCATTTTCTGTAAAAAAAAAATAGTTCTAAGGGCCAAACCCTGAATTATTTTTATAGAAGTTTGGGGACAAAAACAGCAAAGGAAAGATGAACTTCACCAGTCGTCATAGTTGCTGTTTACTTTTCTAGCTTTCCCAAGGCAGAACCTCTCGGCTCTTGAGATGTGGGTGCTCCACAGACAAGCTTGTTACTTCACAGAGATCAGGCTTTTTAGTCTCCAGGGTCCTGGAAATGGATAAACCCCATCTTTGGGAAACCTCAGCAACTAGGGAGGCGAAACAAGTTTCTGACACCGAGTTGTAGCCATCTAGACCCAGTCCTGAGTTTCTTAGGAAGTCTTAAGGAGAGGAAATGTTGAGAAAGTACAGTAAGTTCACGTGCTAGTAATTTCTAAAGTTGATCTCCTTCCTCCCCCCCAGTTATTTACAATTTGCAATGTATTGGACCACTGAAGACTTATGTGCAGTGCTCAAAGTTCAGGAGAGCCCTCTTTCAATCGGCTGAGAGCATTGGAATAAAAATGGACAAGTTCTTGAAAGCTGCCCGGGAAGGGGGAAGCCACAAAGGATCCAGTGAAGCCATCAGAGTGGGAGCCCTTCCATTCAGAGTTTTGACTGGGGTCTGGGGAGTTGTGAATGCGGTTGTTCTTTGAAGAGAATTTTATGTGATTGCCAGTACGTTCTTCTTAAAGAGCAGAGAGCAAACCAAGACTGAACCATGTAGGAGTTTCTGGAATGTAATACTATTAAACAGTGTAGCCATTTAAAGATTATTTATTTGTTTATTTACTTATTTATTTTTAGACAGGGGAAAAGAGGGAGAAAAATCAGTGTGTGGATACTTCTCAAGTGCCCCCTCCTGAGGACCTGGCCTGTAACCCAGGCATGTGCCCTGACTGGGAATAGAACCAGCGACCCTTTGGTTCTCAGGCCTGTGCTCAATCCACTGAGCTGCACCAGCCAGAGCCATATTTTCTCACGGTTCTGGAGGCTGGTAGTGCAAGATCAAAGTGTTGGCAGGTTTGGTTTCATTTGGAGGCCTCTCTGCTTGGCTTGCTGATGGCTGCCTTTTCACTGCCCTCGCATGCACATTCTCGTCTCTTTGTGAATCCAAAGTTTCCCTTCTTGTTTTTATTTTTTATTTTTTAATTTTTTATATATTTTTTCATAGCCTTTTTTAAAAATGTAAACTTTATTATATTTTTTCCATTACAGGGCAAAATAAGTTTTTCATTTAAAAAAGGCGGGAAGAGTCATCATTATTTCTGATTTCTCATATTTGATCTGTGGAAATAAGGTATGAATTAAAGTTCTGAAACATGGGGAGAGAACATGGAATTTTTCCAGCACTTGCTTCAAGGCCCTAAGTCCCCTGTCTTCCCCCTGGTCTGCCCTGATGTTAGTGAAGGCTTCACTCGCCTGCACAGAGGGCCATAAGAACAGTTTTTCATCTCTCTAAAGCAGATGACTGGACCAATATCAGATTAATGATTCCAAAGCAGCAAATGAGTTTTGGCTTTGGTGAATTTTCCAGGGGCAAATCTAGTTAATTGTAATCTTCTAAAAATATAAATGACTTTTGCCTGTTTCAGCAATACTTAAGTATTTAAAAATTATTTGTGATGTAATATTTTCTACATATAACATTAAACATGCGTACAAGTTTACATGCAAACACATGTACTACATATTACATACTGTAGGTATAGGTTTGAAAAATGAGAAAATGAAGATCCACGTACATTCAGGGCAGCTCAAGGAATAATCTGTTTCTGGAGTTCCAAAGGTCTTAGAGTGAGTGCTATGGGAACAGAAAGGAGGTCCTCATTTTATTCTGTTTTAGGGGGAAACAGTGGTTACATCAATTCTGAGTCTTTTCAGTAACTGGCTGTTTTGTTTTGTTTTTGTTTTTAGAAATAGCATTTTTAAAATGTAAATTAACTGCCTTAGGCACTATTGATAATGTTTCACCTAAACTAATTGTTGATAAAGGGAAAATGTCTGGGTGAAGTAAGCCACGTTCCAATAAATGATATTTTTTAAAGGGTGTGTAAAACTATGGATGCCTGCAGATGCCTTAAATCTTTTGAAATAAGGAGGTGTGTGTATAAATAATGTACATTTTGGGAGGAGAATAATGCCTTGATAGTGCTCTCAACTTGTTAAGATTTAAAGGGGAGGACAAAGAGTTGCAATCCTGTATAATCACAACTGGTAATCATAGAAGGAAGAAAATGAAACATTTCCCCTATCTATGGGGAACGTTTTCTTCACTTCGTGAAGCGTACTGTTCTCATAATGGGGAAGGGTCCTTTGTTCTCGTACAGACTAGGTTGTCCCTGCCGGTTCCTGACGCCCCGCAGCGGGTTTCAGTTTCATCTCTGGTGCGCTTCTGCCCCCTTGTGCTTTCTGAACCCACTGCAGTGAGCAAGGAGGCGCAAGGTCCTTAGGAAGGTTCATTTCCTTGGAAAAGAAATTTTCACAGTTGTAAGAGGAGGGTGAGAAGGAGAAGTATGTCAAATACATGGAACGTATCAGCAGGGATACGTGTATCAGCAGGGAGATAGAGGGAGAGAAACCTTTCCGAAGGTTTGGGGGGTAGCGTATTTACTAGATTACATCAATATTAAAATTACATTTCATCATTAGGACTTGCAACCTGGAGAAACGGGAGAGAAAAACCTTGGTTTTAGTGCTGATGACAATTAGCTCCTGAAATAAGGCTTTAAAACATTTTGACACTCTCTCTGCTTGCCTGTTTTCTTTAAATGTGTTCTTTTCTGCTTTAAAAACCTCTACCAGACACTTGTGCCTAGAAAGCTGTAGTTGAATGTGTTTCTTTAACTTAAATGAAGTTGCCTGCTGTGTCTTCCTGAACCGGTTTTCTCTTTCCACATTGTCGTTCCAGACAGCAGTCCATTGGTTCAGGGCCTCCAACCTTTTCCCTGACCCGCTGCCCCGGAGCTGTAAACCTCTGGCGAGGAGAGAGCCTTTACCTGGAATTTGGCCTTTCTGCCTGAGCAGAAGAGGCAGGTTTGATTGGACGACTTGTCTGAGCGGCCCTTGCATCTTTCTTTTTAGAAGTACTTTAAATACGTTTGACTTTCAGGAGCCATTTTCCAGGACGACGGTGCAGCATCTTGCCCAGCTTGCTGAGATGTCGACAGTACGAGGTGTGAGGCGTGCTTACTCACACTTAGTGGTGTGCTGGCAGTGAAGGACTGTGACGGTGGCTTTTAACCAGAGACTCTCAACCTCCAAGGGCTTGAGAGGACAGAGGTCACGTTTATTGAGTGTCCACTAAAGGGCAGAGTCCAGTAAGGTTGGCAGAGCCGTACAAGGAACTGGGAAGCCCTCCCTTCTCCAGCGCCTAGTCCTCCCTATTTGGACAGTTCTGAGTTGATTTGTGCAGTTCTTTTTTTTTATTATTATTATTGTAAATTTTCAGATGGGGAAAGGGAGAAGGGAAGGTAGAAAGAGAGGGAGAGAAACACTGAGGTGAGAGAGACACATCAGTCGATTGCCTCTTGTACACCGAACCTGCAACCCAGGCACGTGCCCTGACGAGGAATTGAGCTGGCGACACTTTGGGTTGCGGGACGACACCCAGCCGGCTGAGCTGCACGGGGGACCAGTTCTTGATCCACCTCCAGTCCATCTTCACACTGCGTTTGGAACAACCTTTCTGAAGAACAAATGAGATCTTGTTTTTCCTGGGTGTTAACTCTTTCAAGGGCTTCCTGTTGTCATTGGGGCAAAGTCCAAATTCTTTAGCACCGTGTGTTCGCCCCTTACTGCCCCAGCCTCGGGTGTGGTCGCAGCCCCACAGTGCTTCGCTCAGCAGCCCCTGCGGTGCCCCAGCTGTAGCGGGCGTTCTCCCCCAGCACGGGCACGTTCTGCTGTCTCAGCGCTGATTGTCCTGCCTCCTCCTCTGTCCCTCCGACTTGTGTCTCGTGGTTTATGGTCTCTGCTTAAAAGTCACTTCGTTCAGAAAGCCTTTCTGAACCTGTTCCCCGTCCAGCTCCACCCCAACTGTGTCAGGCAGCCCTCAGTTCTAAAGTGGCACTTGTCCCACTACATTGTCATTCTTCATTTAATTGAGATGCAATTCCCATACCAGAAAATCCACCCTTTTAAAGTGTGCAGTTCAGTGGGTTTTAGTATATCCACAAAGCTATGCAGCCATTATCACTGCATAATCTCAGGGTATTTTCATCACCCCTACCCCCAGGAAAAAAACACCCACTCTTTGATAGCCCACTCCTTTCTTCCCTCGTCTACTGACATCTACTGATTTCTGCCTCTATGCATTTGCCTCTCCTACGCATTTCACATAAGTGGAATCATATAAATACCATATGATTCCACTCATGTGGGATCCAATGAAGAAACTGAACTAACATGGAAAATGGGGACGGACACATAGATGGAGAGCAGGATGGACAGCTAAGGGGTGGGAGATGTTTAAGGGGTGGAGGGATTGAGGAAAAAGGACTCACAGATGTGGACAACAGTGTGGAGATTGCTGGGGGGAGGGGGGTGTAAGGAGACTAAATGTTAATGGGAAAATCACAGTAAAGATGAAGTGGGATCACACACTTCTTTTCTGTTTGGCTTCTTTACGTGCGATGTTTTCAGGGTTTATCCATGTTGTAACATGTCAGCACTACGATTCTTTCCCTGGCCACTTTTTGTTCACCTGGGCATCCACAGATGGCCGTGTGAGTGATTAGTTCTTTCTTGGCTACCATGATTAATGCTTCTATGAACATTTGTGTGTCAGCTTTAATATAATTACGCCTTTTCAGTTATCTTAGATGCGTACCTGTGAGTGGAGTTGCTGAGTCATATGGTAACTATTGTCCGTAGCGGCTGTACCACTTCCATTCCCACCAGTGGTGCGTGAGGGTCGGATTTCCCCATGTCCTTGCCATCCCTCCTTACTTCCTGGAATCTTTTTATTTTATTTATTTATTTATTTATTTTTAGAGAGAGGGGAAGGGAAGGAGAAAGAGTGGGAGAGAAACATCAATGTGTGGTTGTCTCTCATGTGTCCCCCACTGGGGACCTGGCCTGCAACCCAGGCATGTGCCTGACTGGGAATCGAACCGGCAACCCTTTGCTTCACAGGCCTGAGCTCAGTCCACTGAGCTACACCAGCCAGGGCCCTGAAATTCTTTTTGTGATAACCATCTAGCAGGTGTGAGGTCTTAATCGTCTTCTAACTGGCTTGTTTCCCTCATGGCACTAATCTCAGTGAAGGCAAAGACTTGGCTAGGTCTTGTTTAGTACTGTACTCCAGGGTCAGGTACATGGAGTAGGTGCTTAAGTAGCATCTGTAAACTGGGTGAGGAGACCTAACTATTTGCTTTCTCGGTTAATCCAGGACATGTCCGCAATGTGACCAGGCATCCTGGCTGCCAGTGCACCCCATTCACCGGAGTGCCCTGGGATTTTAATAACCACACTGAGTGGAGGGCTCCAAGGGTTTGACAGTCTTACCTGGGAAGTCCCCTGTGTGGAGAATGGCATGAGTCTCATTAAACCAGCTCAGAATGGGGAAGACCGCACTCAGCTGTGCTGACATTCTAATCTGTGATTCCGGGAGTCTTTCTATTCCAAACACATTTTCTCAGGGCATGTGAACGTCGCCTAATGAGCAAGCCATCCATTCAGGGAGAAAGTGGAGACGGAAAAAAAGCAAAACAAAAGTTCCTTTACTGGAAACAGACGGTTCACATAGATTATACATTCAGAATAATGCGGATGCAGCCAAGTTGGCGTGTCCTGAAACCACTCTGTTTAGCTAAGTTACAGCTGGGATCTATCTCGTCTATTTAGTACTTTTTATCCTGTCCTAGCTGTCTGTTTTTATCTTCCCCAGTGTGCCAAAAGCTTGCGTTTGTAAAGGTGAGCCGGGAGCAAAGAGCTGCAGATTCCCTGACTACCTTGGGGCACAGCCCCGTAGAGAAGGCCTCTGTGAAAGAAGAGGCCCGGATGTCTCCATGGTGCTCGGGCCTCTGAGGGGGTGGAGGGCCACCTGCACCACCTGCAAAGCTCTCGAGTCCGTCTCCACCCTTTGTCAACATTCCACCCAGTCCGGTTTTGCTCAGTCAGGAGTATAAATTTTCTGTCTTTGTTTTTCTGTCTCTTTTTTCTCTCTCCACCTGCTGTGAAACAGTGTCGGGCCAGCCCTGGGAGCCTGTGTTGAAATGAAATAGGGATTTGCTGAGTTACAGTCAGGTGACTAATTGCAGTAAACTCTTCCCTCCAGTCTACTTTTCCCCTCAAAAACATAGTTTGTACTCCCGATCCTTCGTGGGCAGAGGATAGGGAAGGAGAAGAGAGAGATCTTTGGGAAAGTGTTAGGTAAATAGTATCGACCTTGTGTGAAGTGTGAGTGTTATTACAAAGCAGTGAAAATACTAAAGATAAGGAAAAATAACAGCGATCTTTGACCTTCAACCCTGGATGGTGTTTCAGCACTGCAGGAAAATCCCAGGAATCTCTGGCTGCAGATGTTTCCCTCCCTTTATCTGCCTCTGCTGATAAACTGAGGGTGAGGTTGGGTCAGCAGGTGTTCGTGGTTTCAAGAAGTACAGTGCCAGTGTTTCTGGGGCCGAGACATCCGGCCCGTGTTCTGTCCTTCACCCGATTTCTTTAATACTCCCTGATTTCTAGTTCCACCCGGGTCTTTATCAGTGGTGAGTCTGCATGGCTTCTTAAAATATTCATCTCAGAGAAATCACACAGTGGCCTGCCCCTGTGCCAGGGTGCAAGGTCAAAGCCTAGGAGCACTGGTTAGACTCAGGAAGGGGAATCTGCCCCCCAAAGCCTGAGGCTTCTGGTGATTGCATTCTTTGGCACACTGACGAGGACCAAATTCGCTGGGCCCCAGTTTACACTCTTCCTGCCTCTAGCACAGAAATGTGGGCCTGGGCCACCATGTTCGCAAACGTGATTGACTGATAGCTTTCAACCGGCTGGGCCACTCGGCTTTTGAGCAAGGAAAAAACACTTGTGAGTTGAATATGGAATCGAAACACCATCATGTACAAATGGCTGTGCTGGATTGTTTAACTCTTTGCAAAGTTCCTTTAGCTGTTCAGCATAATGTGAGAGGCATTCTAAAATTTAGGCAGAAATTTAAGACGAAACTGCAAGTTTGAACTCTGGATCCTGAACTCTGCTACAAAATTGAGCAAGATTGTTATACCAGAAACTTAGTCCTGGGCGATTCCTGCTGTGCTGTGATGTGCATCTGGATGTATCCACCCTGGGTTTGTTTATTTACGATGAGAACTGAAGGAAAAATTATGAAACATCCTGTCACCTAACGTGCAGGTGGGCTTGCCTGAACAGGAAAGCCCGAGGAAACCTGTTTAGGAGACTAGTGATGACACTGCCCTCTAGTGGTTTGAGGCTTGAATGAATGAACTGCAGGTGGGTCCCAATTCTCCACACAATACACCAAATCCCAGATTGTGGGAAAGACAAAGGGGAGAGGATTCTGGCCAACGTAGCCCATCTCGGCGACTCTGGGGCAGTAGGGACAGGGCTTCTGAGATCCAGTTAGGGCTTCGGTGAAAAGATCGCCCCCGCCCTGCCCCAAGATTTCCGACAAATGAAACCTTTAGCTAAAAATGTTTATGCAGGATTTGTACGAAGTTTTGTACCAACTCCCCGGGCCCACATTTCCATTTTGAGGTAAGTCACTAACAGTGCTGAGTGGTGGAACCACCTGTTGGAAGCTTTCCTTGCATCTCCACGTTTTCTGTGTTCCCTTGAGACCCTCCTGTTACCACCTCCCCCCCCCAGATTCCCCTGCTGCCCTTTGCACCCTCCTTTCTGCAGCCTTCCTATTCAGAACTCCTGGCCTAATTCCTCAGGTGCCTGTGGTCAAGAATGTTGAGAGAGCTGCTGGAGCCCAGAGGGAATGACAGGAATGCTGAGAATTCCAGACCCTGGGAAAGAGTTTGGGCCCAGGGGAGGGGAGGGCCTTCAAAACAAACACCTCAGATCACGGTTACCTCGGGCTATGGGGGAGCTGGGCCTGAGGTCAGAGTCTCATCTGGGTGTCCTTACCTGACCTGGGCATAGGCCTCTGGGAAGAGTGGTTGCTGCGCTACAAACTATAGATAAGCAAACTGTGAGTGATTGGCTGTAATGTTTTAGTTGTGTTCAACCTAATTGGCAAAGTGAGGCAATGTTGTAGCCCTCAGTCCTTTCAGACGTGGAAGAAAAGGGGGCCACATGCTAAAGCTGACCAACTCGGGGGGAGCCTGCATGGCAGCCTTACAGACTCAGAGATAGACAGTCGCCATGCTGGACGGTCTGAAATCAAAACTTTCTAAAAGTGGGGCATGGCAGGTAGTCATGTCTCAGGCTGGAAACTTCTCTGACCGGGGCCAATCTTTAGCTTCCCTGGCCCTGTCTAGTGTCTTTTTGCATCTAGGGTAACATACCTTTGGGATGTCAGGGTAGTTTCCTGCCCCCGAGACCACAAATCCCCTCACTGTTGTTGTTATGAATTGTATGTGTCTCTGTTTCACTTTGTATCCAATCCCAGAGATTTCTCTGCTTTGCTCTCTCTCCCCTCCCTAACTTATCACCAGTGAATTGCACGTAACTCCCTTACACGTTCCCCCTCCATTCGGATGTACAGAATAAGTGGCAAAACTGTCATTTTCTGGAGCGTTTTCTCTCTCTTGAGATTTAGCTTCCTGATAGTTGCCGGTTTGGCTCAAACACACTCATAAAAATTCTCTACAAGTTCAAGCATTTCTTACATCGGCGCAGGGTTGTGCTGGACCGTACCCTTGCTGGGTTTGCTGGGTTTGCTACACCCCAGAGCTTGCTGAGTCTTATTTCATTACAGGAAAGGAGGGGGAAATGGTGAGAACTTGACTCGGAACTATCTCGAGAATCTCTCTGGCTTTCTAGCCACCTTAGCTTTTTCATTTGGTTATTTTTAAATTTCTGCATTTAATTCACAAGATTGTAAGGAGGATCACCAGAGTTCCACCCACTCCCACCCCCATCAAACTCTGTGACTATTAGAAGAATCGCGGGAGGGGAATGTGATTGGATGGGTTCAGTTAAAGTGAGGCTCCTGTTTCGAACTGTGTATCTGTTATCCCGAGGAATGTCTGGCCCATGATGAAGCTTTGCTGTCAGCCTCAGACACCACCTCGATCCCACACCACCACTGTGCTCCACCTCTGTTTCCATAAACACCTCCTTGGAGACATAAATGTGTCACTTAGGACAGGCGACACTTGTGCTTGCCTTGGAGGAACGCAGGCATTAACGGGTAATTGGTTTTATGGGATTCTCCTTGCGTTAGAAGTATAAACATGAAAGGGTTTTATTTCTCCTGTGATTGCTACTGATTGTGTGCTGTCTAACCCCTCTCTGGCTGCCGGGTAGTAAGATGCCTTAGTGGTGTCTCAGCCCAGTACCGTCACCGTGTCACTTCCGGTTTATTGAACCGGTGCTGCCAAAACCTTAAGACTCAGTAGTGTCGACAAAAGAACGTGCAGACTAAGAAGTATTGTAAGAGTTTATGCGAGCCACACTGACAACAATTGCTGGTGAGCAAAATGACAGCCTCTTGTAGGCACTAGAGTCAGAGGGGAAGAGGTGAGGGAGCGTCCACGGAACCCACGGCGGTAGAATTGGAAACGGGGAGAAAGCAAAGTGGGGAAATCTCTGAGACGGGGTGAGAGGGAAGATGGAGAGAGAGATACTTTCACCTCCGCGGGGACAGGCTAGTTAACCTTTCCAGCACATAGAGGTGGTGTGGGGGGAACAAGATGACAATGGAGGGTCTCCTGGTGGGAGACTGTGCCCTGAAGGGTCTGGGGGAAAAGGGTTACTCTGACATTCCAAAGGTATGCTACCTTAGATACAAAAAGACAACAGCCCAGTTCACTTAAAGACTGACCTTTGTCCGAGAGGCTCCTGACCTACAACGTGACTGCAGCCATGGTTCATTTTTAGTTCAGTGTGTGTGTTCAGACCGTTTGTGCTCAGCCCTCGGGGGTTACCTTACGTCTCTGAGTTTGTTAGGCTTATCACTCAGCCTTCCCTGAGCTTGTCGGGTTCAGTGTGCAGCCTCTTGTTTGCCCACAGTAGTGTCTGGTTTACTTTAAAAATTTTCTGTTCGCATGTCTTCTACCTTCTCTTGCCCATCCCCAGAGAGACGGTGGCTGCGGGTGCTGGGGCGTGGGGCAGGGGTCTTGGAGTTTCGCTCACGTTCCAGCTCCTTTCTCATGCTGACCCGCTGGTGCAGGACCTGCGCGGACACTGATTTCTGCCTGCCTGTTTCTAGCAGCGGTGTCTTGTGCTCCACTCTCCCAGCTGTGGCTGCTTATTGGCCACCCTATCCTATGCTTTAATTCTTCGTGGAAGGAATCTGAATGTGGTTTCTTTCGTGGGGCGCGTGTGCTGGTTCATCCGTGGGCTCTGCAGGCTGGGCTGCAGGTGGAGACCTCTCAGGTGCAGTATTCTCCTTTCCGCCATGCTGCACATCGCTTGGTGGGAAAGCATGATGGCTTAGGCCCAGCCGGCCACCCTCCTCGGAGTCCCTCAGAGCCAGACGAAGGCCCTGTGTTCTTTACTCAGAGAGCTGCTGTGCGGCCTGCCTTCTAGCGATTCTGTGGGCTTCAGCATCTCTCCTGCTCCTCCTCTCCCTCTCCCAAGAGTCAGGTGCTGTACCAGACCAGTGATTGGCTGACTTTCCAACCAGAGTTAATCTCTGATCCTCATTTTGGCACAGTGGTGGGAAGCAACATTTCAGTATTAGGCTTTTCCCCCCTTTATATTGAATTTGGGGGGTGATACTGGTTAAAATTGTACAGGTTTCGGGTGCACAATTCCACAACACATCATCTGTGCCCTGTATTGTGTGTTCATCACCCCAGTCAAGTCTCCTTTCCTCACCATCTATCCCCTCAGTCTTGTGTAGGGCCCTGCTCAAACTCAAACCCAAACAGTGAGGGGCAGTGGAAGGGATGGTTACCACTCTGCAGAACGCTTTGCCCCCAGGATGGAAGCCCTTCCTCCCCTCCTTCCTGTTTCATGAAAGAAGTGAACCTGCTTAAATGCTGACCATGTCCAAGTCCTGCAGGAGGGTGTCTGTCTCCTACGTGATACCTTCTCCAGGCATGGGTTGTGGAGTTTTGTGCTTGGCTGTAGGCCTTCTTCAACAATTCTCGGCACTTAGGACCCAACAAAAGCCTCTTTTGCAGTGACGTCCTGGTTTTCAGCCCCAGCTTCATGTGAGGTGCAGTCAGTCTGGAAGGTGGGTCTCGGTAGTCAAAAGAAAAAAATCTCCTAGTGATTTGCGTGTACATGAGGGTTAAGAACTTTACAAGACTAGTGGAGAACAGAATGCACCCTAAAGGGACAGCACTCAGAGGCAATTCTACAGTGAGAGGTCAGTGTGAGAAAAACGTGGCTATTGAGATGCAACTGGAGAAAGCAGGCTTCTGTATGAATGGTTTAAGGGGTGAAGAATTTGGGGAGGGGATTCTGAAATAATTCTATTCCCCTCCTCAGTTTTTCTTTTTGTTTTCCTTACCATCAAATACTCATTCTCACTCCTTGAAAAAGATTTATTGGCGTTTTTGCTCTTGAACTTTTCTTAACATCTTGGGTTGGGCTGCATAAGGCACTGTGTGAGGCCTTGGTTGAGACATGGTCCTTGTCCCACAAAACAGAGAGTCAGGATGCAATAGGGTGTCTGCAAACAGTTGTCATGCAAAGCAGCTGGTCTCTTCTGTCTCTGAGAGCAGTGACTGCTACTTTCTCCTACCCCGTACACAGAGATGGTGTGTGGGAGACGAGATAACAATGACGGGTTCTCTACTCAGGTATCTAGCTTTGTCTTCTTTCCCAGCCTTCCTTTCCACCTGTTAAAATAGTGTCTACTAGAGCCCATTGGTCATATGTCCATTTAAAACCAATGACCTGTGAGGTCAATGGTTCTCATTGGCAGATTAGGTTAGTTATAGTTATATAGAGGAGAATGAATATTGGAGAGTCAACCACCAAGAGCACTCTATTATCTCTTCCATAAACCTTTTCTCACATTCTCCAGTGTTCTCTTCCCTTGTTTGTTTTTTCCTAATAGGTCAAGGATCTGGTCTTATTTATCTTTTTCTCTCTATATCCTCCAGGAGTTTATAATCTGATTAGTTTATAATCATATTATTGTTTATAATATGATATTAACCCACAAATGAAACAAACACACACATGCACTTTTTTAAAAAAGATTTTCAGAGAGAGGGGAAGGGAGGAAGAACGAGAGGGAAAGAAACATCAGTGTGTGGTTGCCTCTTGTACGACCCCAACTGGGAACCTGGCCCACAACCCAGGCATGTGCCCTGACTGGGAATCAAACCAGCCACCCTTTGGTTCGCAGGTCCGTGCTCAATCCCCTGAGCCATACCACCCAGGGCACACACACACATTTTAAGTAGGTGCACACTACACTTAGTGGGATGGTTGTATTCTTGGATTTGGGTGCACGAACTGAATCGGCATTTTAGCAGCATCCACTGGAGATGCATTTCCACTTGGTAGACAATCAATAGCTCTTATCAGTCTCATTAGATCTCTAAAGCCCAGCTGTGTCTTTGATGGCTGGTCAGTCTGCTCCAGGCACAGTAATGCTTATGAGGCTTTTTATAAAATCAAAGGACTTCTGAGTCTCTTATTGCCTAAGGAGCTTTAGTCTCTGTTTCCTTGAAGGTGCCTAGAGCTGCAATAAGACAGACATTTGAAGGTTTCCTGTGATCCTCCTCCTTGTTCCCTTTGGCAGGTACAGCATCATCATTTGAACAGCTTTCGTCAGGCATCATTGATCAGAACTGTTTACCAGCGCACAAAACAAATGGAGAGAGACCACACTGGAATATACAAGACACTTCTCTCAGGGTAGCACGGAAGCGCTCTTGGCGGCGGTGAGAGCGGAGGGTGCGTGGCTGCGCTCAGGCAGAGGGGAAATCACACCTACCAACTGTAGGGAAGATACACGTATATAATGAAAAATGCTTCTGGAAAATTATTTGGAGAAATACTCTTAAAAGGAATAGATGCTCCATGGGGTGACGTTTTGGGAGGTCTCTGTGTGCTAGTATAAGGAATGGTAGGATGGTGAGCTGGTTTAGGGTGCCTGCTCTGCTCACACTGCTTTTCTCAGGGGTCAGCTCGCAGTCCCTGCTGAAAGGATGGATTTCAGTGACCACGTTTATACCATGGAACCCACACAGGTAACCCTGTCCCCCACAGATTGTGCCAGGGGCATGGAAACCTGTGCTGAAATAGGTTTTCTTAGTTTCCTAATGACCCCCAAACCATAGTCATGTGATGTTGAGTTAGGCCCAGTGGCCCAATAAGGTGTTAGTTAGGATCAGGTTTGGCTTCAAGAAGAATAGAGTAAAAAGCATGATGCCTAAACAAACCAGAAACTCATGTAAACCTAGGTTTCTCCTGTAAACCTAGGAGGGCACAGTTTGCACAGCAAACTGCTTCATGGGCATCAGGGAGTCAGGTCCCAATGTCTCACTGCCCTGCCGTCCTCCACTTGTCCTTCTTCTAGTCAGGGCTATGCTGGTAAATGGACGGGGGGGGGGGGNGCTTTGCTGGTAAATGGACGGGGGGGGGGGGCGGCGGTGGATAGAGGCTTGATTTGTAGCCTTTACCTGATTCCTATAATTNAGGAGGGCACAGTTTGCACAGCAAACTGCTTCACGGGCATCAGGGAGTCAGGTCCCAATGTCTCACTGCCCTGCCGTCCTCCACTTGTCCTTCTTCTAGTCAGGGCTATGCTGGTAAATGGACTGGGGGGGGGGGGCGGCAGATAGAGGCTTGATTTGTAGCCTTTACCTGATTCCTATAATTGAAATATTCCCATTATGGCCAATTTCAAGCTACCAATGGCTTACTAACCAGCTTGTAACATTCTTGAATGCTTAACAATCTGCTCTTTTAAGTCTTTATGAGCCAGCGCTATCTAGCACACCACTTTTCTACCTCATGGCCCAACATAGCTGCCCCAGCTCCAGACATTAGAACTGCATGTCAAATAGGAAGGAAGAAATCAAAAGAGAACAGCAAACTTCTCCCCTTTTAGCGTGTTTTCTAGAAGTTGCATACAGCCACTTATATCCCGTTGGACAGAACTCAATCACATGACCACATCTACTTGGGAAATATATTTTTTTATTCGGGGCTTCCATGTACACAACTACATTTGGGTGTTCTGTTACTAAAAAAGAAGAGAAAAAATACGTTCGAGGAAAAATTAGCAGTCTCCATAACTACAGGTGAACCCAGTTCCACCTAAATGCAAAAGTGAATGAAGAGGCAGAAGCGCAAATTACAAAGAAGCTGGTTTTCAGAGTGAGGAGACTTGGCGTGGATCTACAGCAGGATGATAAATACGCAGCTTCAGTAGAGAGAGAGAGGCCAGCTGCCAATTATTTAAATTTGGGGTGACGAATGATAACTACCCCTTCATTCTCTCCGGGTTGGAACTAACTGAGAGACAGATAAATAAGTCAGGCTGATGGAGGTAAAAGTGTAGACTATGGCTGATTCTGCTGTTTGGAGGGAAATTTCAACCCTGCAGTAAGTAACAAGGGGCTCACTAACTTCACTCCTAAAATAAACTTACCCACCAACCAAAGGCAGAGTTAGAAACCCGCGCAGTTGCCCACCTTCCCACCCCTGTTTTCCCTGCCATAAGAGCCTGCCCTTTTTAAGTCTACACTTCTGCGACTCTGAACTACAGAGGGTACACTATTAGAGGGTACACTATTAAATATGAATAGTGGGTACACTATTCATATTTTTTCCCCATATAACAGAAATCTCAGTGTTTCCTGAGATTGCTTTTATTCCCTGTCAATGCATTCATTTTACCTCAGGGACTCAGATCATTAGGTGGGAATCTGAGGACAGGTGCTTGGACTTGAGATGCCTTCTCGGGAGGAAAGACTCTCTTGACATGGGTCTTCAATACTCAAAGAACAAGAAATGGCACCTAGCTCAAATATTGCCCATCTACTTTAAAAGTAGAAAGAAATGAGACTTTTTTTCTGTAAAGCAAAAGTGCTGTCGACCCACCACCTGAAGCTTTGGAGAGCGTTTGCTTAAACTGTTAAACATGTTTGGCCTTAGGAAAATATTTACCCAATTCCTAATTGTCTGAAACAATCAGCTGGCTGGCTGCCAAGGGGATAGAGGCTTCCTGGTGACCTCAGACTCTCAGCACGGGACTGGGCAGGCCAATCCAACCACAGATGGAGGGGCATTGGTCAGCATTTGCAGCTTCAGAAATGGCTCCTGGCTCCGACTGGCCTGTGCACAGTCGGCTGAGCAGAGACAGTGTCTGGCAGTCACATGGAGAACCGAACTCTGAGGGATTTCCCGAGTTTCATTTTGGATCATCTAAGATTCAATCCCGCATCAAGGAGATGGGCCGAGAGGCGATGTGCCCAAGGCCGACAGAGGACGGGGATGTGCAGCCCTTAGCAGCGGAGGCAGGGCTTTGAGGAATCAGCAGGATGTTGAGGTTTTATCTCTTTCCTCCAGTAAATGGCTTTTGTGGTGAGAGCAAATGAGGAAGTGGTCACCCTTGTCGCAGAGAATTCTCCCACATGACGTAAGCTGTGGGGCAATTCTCCTGTGATAAGGAATTCTTCCACGATCAGTAGATACAGAAAATGCAAAACCCTGAGTCTCTGTCCCAAGCTGGGATAACTTGATCCTTTGGGGTTGGAGTTTGCCCACCAAACGGGAAACATGAGGGTGGGCCAGACAGTAGCCACTTCCACCTACCCCGCCCTTCACTCAGGCAGGAGTTTGTAATGCTGACCTCACCACCCGACTGGATTTTAATGATCTATGCACTGTGACTCCCGTGGCTGATGAACTTCTGGCTACCTGACTTTATATCCAGTTCACGCTTCCTTCTCTCTTCCTCCTCATCAGTCTTTAGTCTCTCATGTCATATGCATGCATTTCTATCGAAACCCATGATACTGTGAATTGCTTGGCTGTTGCTCAGTGTCTTGTTCATCATCATATTCCACGTGGTGGACATCCATCAGTAATATTCTCAGCACATATCTTTTTCTACGACTCAGCACTGATACTTGCAAGCAGAGTTCACGATCCCCGAAGTCAGAGCTCCTGGAGGTGGGGGAGAGGTAAACTAGAAACCGCACTCCTTCGGAGATGCCTTCGCCCTGCTGGGACTTGCTCATTTTGATCTCATTGCTTAAACTGTCCCTTAACTTGGATGACAAATTCTTCTTCATCTCTGAGAACCCAACTCAGCCACTGTGAAACTTTCCATTTTGTGTATAATTCTGTCCTTTAAATGTTCTCGTAATTATTTCATGGATTAAAATGAATCATTTGCGTGTTTGTTAGCTATGAACTACTTGAAGGGCCTGTTTTTGAATTTCTAAACTGAAATTAACCACATGTCGTAGTCTCTCTTTAGAACTCCCCAGATTTGCAAAGTGGACAGCTGCTGTGTGGTGCAATTTCATGGGTTTGGGGAAATCACCAGTCTACCCTCCTGTTCTCTTAGTCATGAAAACATGGTGTAAGTCAGAGCTTTGATTCCTATTTATTCCCTTGGCACCTCAAGAAAGGTCATCCTTGGAGCTTCTAGCAGAGGTTTATTTTGGTGCTAAGGAATTCAGATCTCTTCCTTCGAGGCTGTGTTAATAGGGAAAGAACCAAAGAGGAACAGGAGCTTGGGGGAAAGTAGAGATGAAGTGTTTATCTTAAGTCCCCGAAGCTAAAGCTAGCCTAGTTTCTAATTTCATCAAGGCTCTAAGCCTTCTTTCTAATGAGTCAGCCCAGTGAGAAAGCCGGTGTTTAGTGAAGCTTAAATCCAATTCACTGAAGCTAGAGAAGATTCATATTACACACACCTATCGTATGTTGAAACTGGGTCTAAAATGGTTTTTAAAAATTTTTAAAAGATTTTATTTATTCATTTTTAGAGGGGAAAGGAAGGAGAGAAGGATCAATGTACGGTTGCCTCTTGTGAGTCCCCTGCTGGGAACTGGCCTGCAATCCAGGCATGTGCCCTGACTAGGAATCGAACTTCAATTGTGTGGTTCACGGGCCCGTGCTCAATCCACTGAGCTACACCAGCCAGGGCTGGTTTTTAAATTTTAGATGGTTAAGTGGTGGGTTGGGTGTCACCCTTGTGTTGAGTGCTGCTTGTGTGACTACGTATCAGGCTGTGCTTTGATAGGAGACCCCAAATTGCAGTGTCTTAAATACTAGGAAGTGTTAAAATACTTCGTTCTTTTTTTTCTAGGAGACATCCTTAACTGAGTTCTGCGCCTGATCTCTAGAAGCTGAGTCAGTGGGACATTGATTTGGTCTCCATTCTATGTTGCTTGTAACTCTTGGCAGCCTCCTGAAAGATCTTTTTCCTAGGCAAGGAACAAGGGATACTAGTGAATAACACTTTTCTTTAAAAATTTTTTTATTTAAAGACATTTTCATTTATTGATTTGAGAGAGAGAGAGAAACATCAGTTTGTTGTTCCACCTACTTATGTATTCACTGGTTGCTCTTGTAAATGCCCTGACTGGGGAGTGGACTCACAACCTCACTTTAACTAACTGAGCTACCCAACCACGGAGGTGCTTTCTACTATCGCAGTAGCAGAGTCAGTGTACACAATTTTATTTTATTTTTTAAAATTTAATCTTTATTGTATTTCTTTTTCATTACCATTTAGTCCCTTGTACTCCCTCCCCCCATCAATCACCACACTATTGTCCATGTCCATTGGTCCTGTTTCCTTATTGCTCTATCCCTCCACCCCCTAACCTCCCCCTCCCCTTAGCTGTCGTCTGTTCTCCATCTATGAGTGTCTCTCTTTCACTTGTTAGTTCAGTTTGTTCATTAGATTCCACATATGAGTGAAATCATGTGATATTTGTCTTCCTCTGACTGGCTTATTTCACTTAGTATGATGTTCTCTAGGTCCATCCATATTGTTGCAAAGGGTAAGGTTTTCTTCTTTTTTTACAGCTAAGTAGAATTCCATTGCGTAAATATCCCATAATTGTTTTATCCACTCATCCCCTCATGGACACTTGGGCTACTGCCATATCTTGGCAATTGTAAATAACGCTGCAGTGAACATAGGGGTGCTTATGTTCTGTTGAATTAGTGTTTTGTGTTTCGTCGGATATATTCCCAGAAGTGGGACTGCTGGGTCAAAAAACAGATCTGTTTGCTATTTTCTGAGGTATCTCCATTCTGCTTTCCACAGCGGCTGCACCAGTCTGCATTCCCAACAGTACAAACGTGTTCCTCTTTCTCCACATCCTCGCCAGCACTTGCTGTTTGAACACTGTTCATTTGGACAACAGGCAGTTGTGCCTGCTTGTTTCCATGGCTGCATCTCTCTGCATCTAGATAGAGGAAATCCTTGGCTTTTAGTCATCTCATTTCTCCCTGTGACCAGACTACACTTTGTGTTTTGGAGGTGCATTTTTTCACATATCACAGTGTCTACTGACACAGATGCATTACTTTAAAGAGAAAATTGCAAGCAGTTTCTAGCCTACTGTGAAAATAAAAAGGGGGGGGGAGATGGGAAAGAGAAAGTAAATCATCAGACATCAATAGCCCAGTGATTCATATTTAATTTCTAGAGATTATATCCAATCTAAGTAAGAACAAAATGTGCTTCATCATTCTGGTATTCTGTGCATTTACATGGAGTGCTATCTCTTCAGTGTCCCGCGTGCGCTCCGGGGTCTCCTGGGCCCCACACCTGCGCTGCACTGCCTCTCTCCCCTGCATTTCCACAGAGAGGAGCTGTGACTACGCTGAGAGGAAGCAAACAGAATCCGGAGATCAAAGATTGAGTACACGTCAGTGGGAATGACCAGAAGTTTCTGTTTATCTATTGACAGGCAAAGAGAAATAACTCATCAGGTTTTGTTTAGAGATCTTAGGCTGTTGGAATCAGACTTTGAGATCTTAATCCAATGAGAATGAAAGATGAGTTTACCTCTAGCGTCTGCTCATGACAAGTCATTTCTTTACTCTGAGATACGACTCTTTATCACACCGTGGTCTGAAATAGCCCTTTCAAAGTTCTTTGTTTTTCAAACTGCAGTGTTTGCCAGGTGTGCTAATTCTGGCAGAACACTGGCATCTGGTAGGTGGGAAAGACTATCTTTTTTTGTGGCACTCAGTCGGTTGGCAAATATTTATTATGCACACTCTATGTGGGGAATTGTTCTGGTCCTTCAGGATAGGGCAGAGAACTGAACAGACAAATCTCTGTCCTTAAGGAGCTTCCACTTGAATGGAAGGAGACGCACGGAAAGTCTAACCAGGAAAGAGATACTAGGCAAAGGGTTAGAGATTGACCTAAATTGGTCAGGAAAGATCTTTCTGAGGAGTGACATCTGAATTGAGGTCTGAATGGGGGTGGGGGAGTGGGATGGAGAAGAAAGCAGCTGTTTGACAATTTGAGGGCGTGGGGGCTGAGCTCAGCACAAGGACTGGGAAGCAGTGAGCAAGCAGAAAGGAGAGGAGTGGAGGGGGGTAGGTGGGAGGGAGGCAGGCGGAAGCTGGGTCTCTGGGGGCTTCGTGGGCTGCCATTGGGAGTTTCGGAGTTCACTCATATTGTACTAAGAGGTCACTGTATTTCATCAGGAAAGCGATGTGGGCCGATGTACTTGGAAGATTAACTTGGCTGCCATGGGGATCGGACACATGGGAACTGTTAGTGGGTGGGGAGTAGGGTGGTGTGGGTGAGGGACAAAAGGTCACCATAGACTCGTTCCTGTTGTCAGCGATCAGGGCTGGATGTAGGGCGTGAGACAGGAGAATTAGGGGTGGCCACTGCATTTTCACCCAAGCAGTGAGTAAACGCTGGTGCTGTTGACTAAGGCCTCTGGTGTTGGAGAGGGCAGGGTGGACCACGAAAATGAGATTCTCTGGAGAGTTCCTTTCAGGTTCATGTGAAGGGCTCCATTGTTCTGTGCCACCTGCTCTGTGGATGTCATTAGGAAGCTGCAATAATACTTCTAGCAGGTGATGTCTCCAGGGGATGCTTTCAGGTGACAGTGTGTTTCCCAACACTCAGTGGCCTATGGTGTGTGGCCTGGGTGAAGTGCTAATATGAGTAACATATGATTTCTTTAGTTAGGATTTGCCTCCAGACTAAAATGGTACTGAGGAAGTGAGTTGGGATTTTCATTAATTTTTCAAGCAATGGAGAACCAAGTTATACTTTTATTTTCAGTCAAATGGTTTGCTTATTGGTTTCATGAGCTTTTGGAAGACGATAAGAAAGTAAGCACAAGTAAATCCCTCACTTTCTTGGGTTCAACAAACCCCCACTAAAGAGAGCACATTTCTTTAAAATATTTTATTGAGCTATCACATATAGTGTGTACATGTATATATATGTATGTATGGAAAATAGTACAATAATGAACAAATAATACAAGAATAAACTTGCATACTCACAACTGTAAACCTACTTTTGCCACACCCTGCCTATGTATATGTATGTATATATGTATGTATGTGTAGAGCAAGAGAGGCTTTTTATTTCTTTGAGTACTGGCATAGATATAGCATACAGATACAGTGCAACCTCGGTTTTCGAACATAATTTGTTCGGGAACACTGTTTGAGAAGCAGTTTGTTCAGAAACTGAGTCCTTTTGTTTATCACCTGAGAGACGAGTGACTGATCACACAGGTATTCGCATGGAGAAGTGTTGTCGGGTCAAGAATCGAGACCCAAAGCTTTGTTAGGGAAACTGAGACATTTTTTCCGTCCACAACTGGTTAAGAACCGAATTGTTGAAGAACCAAGATGTTCGAGAACCGAGGCTTGACTGTATACGTAACATGCATATACACACGTATGCTAATATTTACAGGGAAAAATCCATCTATCTACCCCTTCCACCCCTATCTGCCCCGGAGCCCACCCCTCCATGAATATGAGACAGCAGGAACACTCACGATCAAAACCACTGGGTTGAGTCTTGTAAGAATTACGTCTCGTGTTTATTTGTTCCTTCTTACATTTATTGTCATCCATTAGTCAACCAGCATCTACTATGTTCTAAGCTTTATCTTAGACTCTGTGGCTACAAATACTTTTTAGTTACTGGCAATTATCATGAATCCCTTTTATTGTTAAAATGGGTAGTAGCAACCAGTTTGGTTTAATTAGATCCTAAATGGAGAATTTTGTGCCAGGTCCCGAAAGGGGGCCTACGCCTTGAAAAGGGAGGTATCTTGAGGGCAATGGGGAGTCACTGATGTGTCCCTGTGGCAGGGGGGGGGTGCCTTGACCTAGCGTTGTGTGTCAGAAAGCAGTGGTGTGGAAATGAGAGTAAACGAACAGGGGCCCTTCCCTGGTCCCCCACCCCTAGACCCAGGCCCCTCTGTACACATAAACTTGCTATGTACGTAACCACCATGAATGTGTTCAGTGACTCCTAGGAAAGACAGATGCGTAACATGTGCCTTCTTGAAATTTCATAAGCAAATGCTTCTAGATCAGAGTAAGAAATTTACCCAAACAGTTAATACTAGTAGCTTTTTCATGTTATCATCATGCAATTGCTTTATTATATGCTATCATCTAAGAGATTTTCAGTTCAAGGACACTCCAACAAAGTGCGTGGTTGACCTTTTTTTCTCAGCAGCCTCTTCGTTTCTTTCTCCTAAACCTTTCATATAAAGTCAAGCAAATGAAGTAAGCTGTGTAGAGACCATTACCTTTGCAACTGTGAAGACTCATAGTAGAATTCAAGTGAGATTTCCTCCCATGGTTTAAACAGTTCTTTGAAAATTAACTGTATCTATACTTTGGGGATGCTATATTTTAAAAATTTAATTGTAATTTTAAAAAGTTTTTTTATCGTTGTTCAGTTACAGTTGTCCCATTTTCCCCACATTACTCTCCCCAACCCTACCCATCCCCACCTCCCACATTCAATTCTATGCCCCCCCCACTGTCTCCGTCCATGTGTCCTTTATACATGTTCCTTGACGACCTTTCCCCTTCTCCCCCCCACTACCCCCCTCCCCCCTCCCCACTGGTCACTGTCAGTTTGTTCTTTGTTTCCATGTCTCTGGTTCTTTTTTGCTCACTTACTTGTTTTGTTTATTAGGTTCCGCTTAGAGATGAGATCATATATTTGTGTCATTTTATTCTGTTGTTGATTCTGAAGAGGTTTTTTGTTTGTTTGTTTGTTTGTTTAATGTCTTGGCAGGAGCTTACTTAATTTTCTCTCCAATGGGTTATGTATCTCTCTCTTTGTGAGATTTACAGACGCCATGACTCAGGGAGCAGTAGACCCAGGCAGAAAAATCAAAAGTTGAGAGAGAAGGGAGCAGATATAAATTTTCCATTTGTATTCCACAGAACTTGTACAATATCCTCAGGAAAAGAATGAGACATCAGGCAAGCGAATGAGAATACCTGGTGGCAACCCAGCTTGTGATGCATGTCCTCAGCACGTTTTTACCGAGCGCCTCAGGAGGCCCCGCAGTGCTAGACACAGCACCCACCCTCGTGGTTATTTTGGCGCAGGCTTGGAAAAGGTTTGGTGTGCTCATGAAGAAAAATTTAACTCCTTAACACTTTAAAAGCATTCGTTTTTTACTCTGCTAGTTTGTTTAAAGATTCATTTATTAATTCACTCAGCAAGTACACTTATTTTGATTAGTTATTGTAGAAAAGACTACAGCAGGTTTCCGGATTCGTGAAAAAAATCAAATAAAGATGCAGCTTTTGAAGAGCTGAGGGGACCCTGCATTTCGGTGGCGCCTGTGGTGTCCGTAAACACATCAGTAGCGTTAAATCCAATACAATAAACAGCAGTGGTTTGAAACACTCATTTGAAATGTCCTGGAGCTCGAATAAATAATGAGTCACTGTTATGAAGTGCTAGGCCCCTGGGGAGTATGCTCTTTGGACCAGCCAGGGATGGGATGAAAGGACTTTCTGGTCACTGAAACGGGGTGAGAATACAGAATCGGCAGTAGATCGGCCGCGTCTCGGGGTACAGGATAGGCAACGGAGCCGCCTGCCGCCTCTCCAATGTCTGTTGTATTTTCCCATTTCTGATTTACTATGCCTTGCATTGCCTGAGTCCTACTGAGTTTTTCTCTTTGGCGCTAGTGAACATTTCCCTTTCAAAATGGTTGACCACTGTCCTTCCCACAGAGCTGCTGACAAATATGACCAATTCAAGGCCAGGAACAACCACCTGTGTGCGAGTGACGCTGAAGAGGGTGTAAGAGTCAAATGATTCTGAGTTCGCAATACTTTCATTTGTGCTGATGTACAAAACACAACACCAAGCCTGCAGGTTATGGGGATTTGGGAATAAAATCTTAGCTTTTAGAAACTGTGAGATCATCTTCAACATTGAAGATACCTGTTCAGGTTGCAGTTCTAGAGAAACCTGGAGAGTTTGGAGAGAAATCATTGAGAGAATTTTTGAAAAATAGGTTAAAGATAGAAGACAGGGCTGGGAGGATATGGCTTTGACTCCCAGAAGACAAGGTGGCCTGTGAACCAGTTTTCCTTAGGAGGGAATAGTCCTTGGGCCTTTTCTCCTTTGCTTCTCTTGTGGCAACTCTGAGAGATAGGATTTTAGACTCCCATAATACACAGTCGTCCCTCTTGTCCCCAGGGGATACACTTCAAGACCCCCATTAGATGCCGCAACCGTGGACAATACCAAACCCTGTATACAGGATGGGGCAAAAGTAGGTTTAGAGTTGTTCATATGGAAAATAATACAATAATAAATAATAACTCAAGAATAATCTGTGTTTCATGTCCTCACAACTGTAAACCTACTTTTTCCAAACCCTGTACACTGTGGTGGTTTTCTTTTTTCTTTTTTGGATTATAATTGCATTTTATTTTTTTTTCAAGATTTTATTTGTTTATTTATCTTTAGAGGGGAAGGAGAGAGGGAGAGAAACATCAATGTATGGTTGCCTTTCGTGCGTCCCCTGCTGGGAGTTGGCCTGCAGGGAACCAGCCTGCAACCCAGGCATGTGCCCTGACTGGGAATCGAACCTCGATTCTCTGGTTCACAGGCCCGCACTCAATCCACTGAGCTACACCAGCCAGGGCTATAATTGCATTTTAATAGTAATATCAGATGCGGGCAACCTGAGAAGGTGGCAGGTAACACTGCTAATCTCCACCTTCCCTTAAGCTTGTCAGGGCAAGTTCACACAGGGGAAGTAGGGGGAGGGAACTCGAAAGGAGCACAGGGGTTTCCAGTGATCTGTAGTCTTGGAATTTGAGTCCTTGAGGGGGTTTTGGTCCTGATGAATGGGGCAGGACGGTCCGCATTCTGATAGGGATCTCAAAGCCAGTCAGACTGTGGCCTGGTGGGGGTCATCCCGGTGTTTCTGGGCGTTTCCCGGACACAGGCGATCAGCCTCCACATTCCTGGTGGTGGGACGTGTAGGTTCAGGGCTGGGTTTAAAGTCACTTTGTTCTTTCCTGGTCAACTGTGAGCTGCAACAAAATCTCAGCCAGAACATAAGGTTAAACATATACACTCAATGAATTGGTTACATATTCTGTTAGTGATCATCTAGGACTATGATGGAGAGAAAACACAGCTGGCCCTGAAACGGATATTTCTATTTCTTCTATGAATCCCCACTGTTAGCAGTGAGGGACACCAGGCTGTCAGAGGGTCTTGTCCAGGTTTCTCAGTGTCTTGTATCTGTGCAGTCACCTGGCCCAGGGCTACCGTTACGTCGTGGTGGTGATCTGGAATATAAACACACTGGTCAGCCTGAATAAGAGCACAGGTTCCTCCCTGAGATGAAGTCAGGATATCTAAAGCCATTTGATTTTGAAGTACAAGTTTTCTAATCTGAGTAGTTTCATGTAGGTTAACAATGTTTGACTGTTTGACTTAAAGACTTTATATAATTTTTAACACACATTTCTTGTTCTAAATCTGGCCTCGCAGACCCCATCCTAGCCTGGAATGGCTTTCCATAAATAATTTCAAAAGAACTTAGTATAAAGGCCACTGTTGGGGACTACCCGAATACACACAGCAATTGGATGGGCTTGGTCCCGAGTAAGATGAGTTTCTGCGCGGATTTCAGCCAATGTTTTCTCGAATGTGCGTCGGGCCTTTCCCCGCTTTTCAGGTGATTGTGGTGTTTTTTTCTCATACATACAAACCTATGAGAAAGTTAAATTTATAAATTAGGCAATTCCACGGATAGATTTGCTCTTATTGTAGATATTAGCAACCTTAGAATATAGTTTTTTATTCCCTCATTGAGGACTTTTACCTTTCCATGTCAATGAAGCATTTTTCAGCTTTGGTGTGTCTGAATTGCCTGCGTCACTACTCTTGTGCATGGGGGCCGAGTAGTAAAGTAAGGGCGACTTGAACACAAGCACTGTGATCCATACTTTGTTAGTCTGATGACGCAGACGGCTACCAAGTGACTAAGGGGCGGGTGACACACACAGCATAGAGCTGGACAAAGGGATGATTCACATCCAGGTCGGGTCAGGGCAGGACTCATGAGATTTCATCACGCTCTTCAGAATAGGGTGTGATTTAAAACATATGCATTGTTCATTTCTGGAATTTTTCATTTAATATTTTCGGACCACGATGAACTGCATGTACCTGAAACTGCTGAAAGCAAAACTGTGGGTAAAGGGCAACTACTTAGATGCCTGTGCTCAGTAAATACGGTCCAGCCTGAGGAAGCACGGGGACGTGCAGGTCGGGTCTGCTCTGCCCTGACCCGGCTGCTTGCTGGGTTCACGCGCCTGTGCTGACTCAGTTTGCGTCCTCACCTGCGGAGTGGGTCCCATAAGGCCTGTGTCGTCCCTGAGGGATTACGTAGCCGTGTGTGAAGCACTTCGCATCGTGTCGGGTTCACCTTGACTTTCAATAAAGGAAAATGATCATGACAAAGTTAAAGTAGAAGGTTGCAAACCCTTTGTTTCCTGAAGACACTGAAACACTGGAGAGATTTTTATTAAATTGTCATGTTAGGTAAGGTCCTGGGAAAGGAAATTTGATAACCTTCTCCACAACCTTTTATTTTTTCCCCTCAATACAAAAGAATGTTGATACAGTAATTCAAACTATTGGCTATTACATGAAGTAAAACTCTCCTCTTCCCTAATTCCATGCCCTAAAGGGATCCCGTGAAGAGTGTGGTGTATCCTCTTTCCTATCTTTCCCTCAGTACATGGAAACACCCACATGCACTTGTTTTTGTAAATATGGCTGTGCCGTAAATACATTGTGCTGGGCATGTATTTCTGGAACTTGCCTTTTCACATAACAGTGTATCCCAGACATTTTCTGCGAAAAATCACAGAGGTCTATTTAATTTTAATTTTATTTTTGCTTTAACAGCTAGATGAAATTCCATAGTATGGATATGGCATTATTTGTTTAATCTGTCAAGTGCTGTTTGACCTTTAGACTGTATGTATGTATGTATTTCTGGCCATAATAAATGATGATGCAATGCACAATCTTATATGTGTTATTTCTGCAGGATAGAGTCCTAGGAATATGCATGGCTAGGTGAATGCATATTTAATATTGTAGTAGATTGGTTTGAGGAAACCCTATTAGACTCAAGTTAGGATTTATTTTAACTGGCTGCAAACCAGTAAGTATGGCTTGCATTACTGAAAAACAGCTTAAAAAATGGCCTGCTGACCATCAGTTCAGTAAGACATTAAGTGAATAAGGTTGGAAATTAATGTTTATTTCTCCTGGACTCTGGAAGTTTACTGGACTGTTGTCTTTATAGAATTTGTTTCACTAATTCTTATCCCCTGGGAATAAAATTAGCTTTGGCGTTTGTTGAAAAAATGGGATTTAAAGCTACGCTGGTGCCTCAACTTAGGTCGTCAGTACCTTTTAGTCAACAGTGTCAAAGACGCGTGGGAGACGGCAGCTGGAAGTGTGACCTTCGTTCCTGTCCCTGAGGAGACTGTCAAGATAACCAGGGCAACTCCCTCATGTACTTTGAAGAGTGAGATCAACTTGGAGAAAACGTGTCTTGCTTTCAGAGACACAGCCTGCTCAGTCATCCAACTCATATAGCTGCCACCTCTTTTGACGGGGTAGAGTCTGCACCTCTGCCTCAGCTGTGTCGTCCAGGGGAGCGGGAGGCCTGTGCACCGCAACTGGAGGACTTTTCTCTCTCTTTGCCCTCCTTACTCTCTCATCGCCTCCTGTTTCAGACACTTTCACTGCCAAGAGCCAACCCACGACGTCTGCAGGGAGGGACACTCCTGTAGTGGTTGCAGAGGGGACGCATTAGGGCCCTCAGGACTCTTCCTGGGTTAAAAGTGCTCCTAGGAACTTGCTGATTTGTCTCCAAGAAAAAGTCCGGTTTTCTTCCTTAGTGCCTCCAGAAGAGGAAATTAATTTCTAGTCTTGAATTCATTTTCTTTTTAATGTAAATTTTAAAACTTTTGCATGTACTTTTTTTTGCATGCACATACTCTAAAATAAAATAGTGCAAATAGACTTCTAATGGAAAGTAATACTTCCCCTCCTCTCCTTATCTCTGCTCGTGTTTTTAACTTATTTCCTCGATGACTGCCTCCCGCTCTCCAGACAGAATTCTTATGCTGCCACTTCTTGTCTTTTTAAAAAAACTAAGTGTACATATCTTTTCTATGGATCTGCTACCATATGGGAGAACTTACTTCACTTATATTTCCTCCTCCCTTCTTTTTTCCTTCCATCCAGTACAGTTAAATCATCACTTCTGATTCCTTAATGGGTAATCGTGTGTTAGGTTGCTTTCCCTTCTAGTGAGAGAAGAATTAATTCCAAATATTTAAGCATTAGGGAAAATGTGTTTTCCCGCAATAAGATGTCCCCAGATAGGTCAGCTATAAGGTTAATTCATTCAGATAATGTCTTAAAAATACAGGAGGCTGCGCTCCCTTTCGCCCTCTCCCAGGAGCCTGGTGCAGATTCCTCCCCATGTCTCTTTGGCTAAAAGCAATGACAAACCTCACCACCAACGAATGACAAGGAGTGTGGGGCGACCACAGTTTAGATTAACCGTGATGCACCCTGGTCATTCCTGAGCATGTGATTCCCCAGAATCATGGGGAGGAGGAAACTTGATCTGGCCTCTGCTGAGGAGGAAAGGCAGGGGGAGGGGAGAGAAAGGGCAGGCGGCTGCAGGTGAGGGCCCAGGTAGGTTCACTGTAACCAGCTCACCAGCATTAGCTCTTTATACTTCTGTTCATTCTTCCACAGACTCTGTGAAGCATCTCTGGAGTCCTCAACCCTTCCCCTCAGCAACTTTCCTTCCCTTCCGCTTCCCAGCGTTTGTTGTCTGTGCTTTTACATCATCCCCTTCGCCACCATTCACTTTCTGCTCTGGCCGTTTTTTAAGTACTCTAAGTTTTATGCGTAGATTAACTCTAAATATTGAAAATCAAAAATCAATGTGTATAGTATTATGTCTGCAATTCTTTTTTAAAATGTAAATTCTATCTTCCTTCAGCAATTTGACTATGCCTACCACTCTGCCTGGTGGATCACAGGAACTTGTGTTTGCTGAATGAATGAATGTGCCTGAGGTTTTTATAAATGGATTCTCCCTGTAATGTAGGGGCAGGGTGAGGAAATGGAGGTAGGAACCTACCCGGGTGTAGAACCAACATTCTCGTGTTGGGTTCTGGTAGCAAGGCGGTTACAAACACTGCAGAAACATGGCCTTTGACATGGGAGAAATCTCGGATTGCATATGTAAATTGCAATACTATATGATTACTTTCCTCTAAGAATTGAAAGAATCTTTCTCCCGGAGACAGTGATAGGGCATGTTATTGCTGGCTTGTGGGACTTTGTCCAATACTGAAATGGTGCACGTGTGTGCAGACTGCAAAGCAATTCATTTTGGTTGGTGCTGGCATCCAGGTTGCACACCGGAGACCACACAGGCTTTCAATTAGGATTTACCTCAACAGGCCACCTCCCCGTGATAAATGACCCATGGGGAAAGACAAATGAAGCCTGGCACCAGGCAAGCTGTTCTCTGAGAATAACTCTGCTCTCCAGGTATTGTCAGTGAGAATTCCTGGTGAGGGGAAATGGATCGTGTCCCAGGGAGGAAAAAAACGCACTGGAGTGGGTTGCTGTGAGGACTGCGAATGAGGTGGCCCTATGGAAGAGTTAGAAATGTGAGCTTTTATAAGGGAAATCTTTGTAGTTCTAATTAGAAGCAGAATATGGATTCAGCTCAGGAGGCAGATCCGAAAGACTTGCCACTCTGTTTCACTGTTCGTGCAATTCACACGGTTTAGCATATCTGTGGGCAGAAACCCTGGTTACAGTGTTGCTAATTAGAATATCTGTGCTGGCGCCTAGCGGACCATTTCCCTGGCTTTGCCTCTCAAGTAGTGAGTGGAAGAAGGAATTTTAATGATGCTCCATTAGGGCAACTAAACAGTGTAACAAAGAGTTCACAGTTCCTGAGCTGGCATTGTTAAGAAAACGACTTGTTCTGGTGGAATTCTAGTTCTTTAACAATTGGTAATTGTTGTTAGTTTTCTCAAAGGACCACTGATTTGGGTACCTTTTTGGATGAATGTAGGGGAAAAGGTAGGAAATGTCTTTGGTTTGCATGGAGGAGAGAGATAATTTTATTCCTCTCACTGAATTTTTTTTTAATGATAATTATTTTGGAATAGTTTTCTCTGGCCATGGACCAAGTTAAGAGCAACTGTGGAAATCAAATTGCAGTGAAGTGGTGAGCCAAAATTCCTCATCATTAAGTTTAGTATTGGATAATGTCTTGGGTTCTCTTAGTGAGCAGCCATTTAAGCAGCCTGCTGCTGTTCAAACCAAAAAGGTTGGCTCAGGATTGAACTGACCCTTGAGGTTCGGGGCCTGTTGAATCTGGGTCTTGTAGCTTGGACACAGCTCCTCCCCATCTCCTCCTGCCACCCCACCCCCCACACACATATTTTCCACCTTTACTTCAGGCTGAGACCATAGTAACCCTCACATGACGAACCCCAACCCGGGCCGTTTCTAAATCAGAGACCTCAGACTATGGGTAGAATGTTCGCTGGAATCTGATTAGAGTTAGTGGCAGAGAGGCAGGACTGCAAGTGAATGGCGTGATTCACCCCATGCCAGATTCTTTCCAATCTCAGGTTTGTCTCACTTCTTCTTTGTAGCTGTTTATTCACCTGCCTTTGCCTTCCTTTTTTAAAAAAGATTTTATTTCTTTATTTTTAGAGACAGGGGAAGGAAATGAGAAATAGAAGGAGAGAAACATTGTGAAAAAGAAATATTAGTCAGTTGCCTCTCCTACATGCCCCAACTGGGGACCAAAGGGCAACCCAGGCTCATGACCTGACTAGGAATTGAACCGGTGACCTTTGTCTTTGTGGGATGAGGCCCAACCAACCAACTGAGCCACACCAAGTCAGGGTGCCTTTGCTTCCTTTTTTGTAGGTAGCTTGTGCCCTCCAGGGTCGTATTCTGATGCTGTTCTGCATCAGAATAGCACCATCCCAGCAGTAACCGTGATGGGCGCTGTCTTCCTGACCTGAGGGGAGTCAGTCCATGCCTGTGGGAGAACTGGAGGTTTTGGCCCAACGGACATGGATGTGAAAGTAGTTTCTCTCGTTCTTACGGAGGGCTGGATCACTTCTCCTCCTAGGACTCATGCCTGCTCCCTGGGATTTTAGTCTCTTGTCTCTTCTCCTTTACCTTTTCGGTCTTTCTTCCTCCAGTGGCCTCTTCATTCAGAACCACCAGTGTGTTTAGATTGCTCGTATACTTAGGCTAACCGCGTGTATATCTGCGTGCTCATCTGTGTCTTGTCCCTTTTTCCTCTGCCTGGCACTGAGCTGGGCCAATCAATGCCCCCAAGTGAAGCTCTGCTCATGGCCTTCATGTGTCATCACCCACGCCACCCTTGGTCCTTCCCAGTCTGTCTTCTGCCCACAACACTGGTCTGAAACAGCTTCCTTCAAATCTCTAGTGCCTCTTTTTTAATTTAGAAATTTCATTATGGAAAATGTCAGACATACATACAAATAGAGAAAAGATTTTTCTTATTGAATTCCTGGTGATTTCTTTCTCATGACACCTTCTTGTATAATTATGTCACCACTCCCGGCCGCCCCATCTCATTCCTATTGTAGGCCGACTGTGTGAGATGAACCACCACGGAAATTGGACTCTGCATCTCTAACAGAGAAGAAAGACGTTAAAAATATACAGAACCGTCATATCAGACCCAACAAAATGAACAAGTCCTTGATATCATCTAACTCTCAGTACATATTTAAGTTTTCCTGGAACTGGTTCTCTTTTAATTAGCAGAACCAATGGCCTGTGCCGTTATTCCTTTGATATACCAGGCACTGCCGAACTTTTCAGCAGGGTGGTGTCAACCTCAAGGGACAGTGGTAGCCCTGCCTTAGCTTCCCGGTCATCGTTTTTTTTCTTTTCTCCGGTGAGGGTTAAGGACATAGTCTGGATGTATCTCCTAGATTCCTTTCCAAGGCAACTATACATCTCTGAGTAACATTTCCCTGGGGAAGCCTCTCCCAGCCGCCTTCACCTCGCCAGGCCCAGTCCACGCATTCTCCCTTTCTGCTCCCGTAGCATCGCAGGTGGGCACCTACCTGCCTCCATCGTGTCCCTGGGTCCCTGACCTGCATTGTGTGTTCCCACTGGACAGTGAGTTCATATCCATTCTCGTGTGGCTAATGCCTACTTGGATAGTACTGCACCCAACTATCAAATTGAACCTGAATATTAACATTCCTCTTACTGATACATAACAGTTACTGAGTACTCACGACGTGCTAGGTGGTGTAGTAAAGCGCTTTGCCTGCTCTATTTCACTTAATCCTGAGAACTCCTCAAGTAAAGCCCCGTCATCACTGTTATGTTACAGAGGAAGAAGCTGCAGTTTAGCGGGATCGTCACTGGCCGAAGGTTAGAGAAGAGGGTGGTGTAGATAGGTTGTGGGAGTAGGGGTCTGGGTCCCGGGCCCACTCAGTCCTTGGCTGTGAGGTGACGGGCAGGCTTTGTTAAACGATGTGAGCCTCTGCTTCTCCATGTGCAGTGTCAGGGCGGTGAAAACCTTTGCTTCACAGAGTGGGGAGCCCTAAATGGGATGATGCATTTGAAGTCGCTTGGAAACTGGTGGGTTTGTGAGAAATCACGCAGAATCTTTTCACTCTAGTTTACTGTTCTCACTTGGCTATAACTGCCTTCCATCTCCCCTACGCCGCACCCCCTCCCACCCCTGTGTAATGCACATAGGGGTGACTAGAGCAGGCATTTAATGCTATGGCCTACTTTCCCAGTTATGAACATTATTATGTTGCTAAATTTTTTATTGTGAAGTGTATATCACATACACAGAAGAATGTGTACAACAATGACTATGTACATTTTAAAGAATAATTATGAAATGAAAAGTTGTGAATGCACCAGCTAGCTTGGAACGTCACCGACCCTTCAGAATGGCCCTGTGTTCCTGCGTGACAAATCCTCGTCCCACCCTTTTACAGGAGCTGCTGTGCTAACTCTGGGCTCATGGTGTTTTCCTTTCCAGCTTTATTACCTGTGTGTATATCCTGCAACAATATGTTGTTTAATTTTGGAAAACCAAGTAGCAAGCACAGCTTTGCTGTGTATGGAAGAGGCAATGTTGCCTCCGTTAGACGAAACGGGAGACACTCCCTCACAGAGTCACTGGGCCATGGCCTGGACTCAACTTTCCTCGCAGTTTTCAGAAGCCCCTTGTGAGGAAGTCTGGAAGGAAATGAGTCTTCTCCGGGGATCTGAAAGTCAGAGTGTGAAGTGGAAAAGGTTCGTCATCATCACATGGTTCAAACAAGCCAAGCGCATCTGCAAATCTCGGCCAGACTTCACTCGGGCGTTCTATCCTCGGATTGAAATGGTGACAGAAAGGCTAATGGTGGCCCTCAGTGTGTCTGTCCTCTGAGTAACACTGCTCTGGTCCTCTGTATGCTTGTAACTACCATCTTGCCATCTTTTTTTCACTCTTCTCTTGGATGTTCCATTTGCTTTCCTTAGCATTGTGCCTTCTGTTTTCCTGAATCTAGCGGCTTTTCCCTTTTTTGGCTTACTTCTTCATTTTGACAGAACATATTAATCAGTTTTAGTTGATAATGAGTTAATGAGAAATAGATTTTCTTAAGATCATAAGTATCTTAAAATGTTTATATTCCATTTTCACACTTGATTGATAGTTGGGTTGAGTGTAGAATTCTAGACTGATATCATTTGAAGCTATTTCTCCATTTTTATCTTCTCTCTCTCTCAAAATTTATAGAACTTTTTTATTTACCCAATATTTTAAAATTTCACAATAGTGTGCCTCATTCTAGGCTTATTTCAATCTACTGTGCTGGGCATTCAATGGACCCTTTCAATCCAGCATCTCAGTTTTGGGGAAGGTTCCTCCATTATTTTGTTGATTTTTTTCTTCCTCTTTGTTCCTCTGTTTTTGGACCCTGTACTGCTTTAGGCATTGGATTTTCTGGATTGGTTCTTTTATTTTTCTTATGTTTTTCTTTTATTTCCAATATTTTTGTCTTTTTTTATGTGTGAGTGTGACACCTATGGGAAATTTTCTCAACCCTCCTATTGTTTTTTAACCTTTCTGAATATACTTTAAACTTATGTGAACATTTTTTATTCTCTAAAAATTCATTTAAAAATAGGAATTTTAAAAAATGAATGCAATATCTTCTCTAATATCATTGTTTAATGCTTTCTCTTTTTGCATGGTCTCTGTTTTTCCTGAATTGTTTTTTTCTTTTTTCTTTGGATCTCTCTGTTCTCTACAGGATTGAACATATCTTTGTATGTTTAGAGGTATTTGTCTTTCCTGTTCCGATTACTGCCAATCCCTAGTGAATGCTTTAGGATTGGCAATCAGAATTTGCATGAGTTCAGAAAAATAGGCACTCTCAAAAACTCTTGGTGGAATATAAATTTATAGCACCATTTTTGTACTGCAAGTGGTATTTCTCAAAAATTTGAGAGGAGGGAGAGAGGAAGAGAGAGTGCGTGAGCAAGTTGTCAAGTGCACGCCTGAGTTTCTGGCCCAGTATGGGTCCGTGCATGGTGAGGGGGGAACTCTGAGAATGGAAGAACCACCACCAGAATGCAGTGGGGTGAACAGTTACTCAAATTCAGACAAGTCTAATTAATAGTTCATGGTCTCACCAGCTGTAGTGTAAAGACCTCATTGTATAAAACAAAATGGGTAGAAACCTCCAAAGAATGTTGTCCTAGTATGAGACTCAGACTGGAACTCAGTCAGCTCTTGACTCATGACTCCTCTGAATGCCCTGTAACAACGCTTTAAGGTAAGTGTTGAGAGCATTCTATTCACTCCAAGTAACTTATCTGTGTGCCAAAAATCTAATCATATTTAAAGGAGTACAACAAACTCCAGAAATGATAGAACCAGCAAAATGAAGGCATCTACTATAAATATACTCTATTTGTTCATGAAGGTATAGAATAAAATATTAAAATGTTAAGAAAAGAAATGGGATATATACATATATAGTATATGTACATATATATATGTACACTATACATACACACATATATATAGAACACACACATATAGTATATATGTATATATGCTACATATATGTGTGTGTATATATATATATATGTGTGTGTGTGTATTCTGTCCAGAAGGTATCTAGCCATGTAATATGAAAAATTGAGACATTTATTGAAAAATATATGAGATACAAGAAACATTGTACATAGGACAATGACACCTCAGAACCCTTCAAAGTAGGCACCTTGGGACCTCACACAGTTCTCCCAATCACCATCAGCTGCCCCATCTTATTTTCCTGAATCTCATTGGTGGTCTGAAATTTCTTTTTTTTCAAAGGTGATTTTAGTTTTGGGAAAAGCCCAAAGTAGCAGGTGCCAATCTGGGCTGTAGGGGGCTGAGTCACCTGGGTGATTTGATGTTTCGCCAAAAGACTCTGCACCAGTTGTGATACATGAGTGGGCGTGTCCTCATGATGAAGCCACCAATCACCAGTTGCCCATAGCTGCGTTTTTGTCACATCGCCTCTCTCAACCAACAGAGAACATTAACGAAGAGTATCCCTTGTGAATTGTTTGGCCTGGAGGGGCGTGCTCATGATGGACAACATCTTCCACATCAAAAAGCACCGTTAACATTGTCCTGATGTTGCTGCAACTTTGCTGCACCTTCTCTGGGCATGGAGAACCAGGCAACTTCCACTGAGATGACGAGGCTTTCATTTCCGGATCATAGCCATAGACACATGATTTGTCTCCGGTTATGACCTTGAGGAAATCTGGTCCACTGGTAAAGGTCCATTAGCAACTGCAGCATGATGTCACAATGTTCCTTCTGCTGTGGGAGCAGAAGTCAAGGAACGAATTCTGCCATGACACATTTCATGCAGGATCCTGTGTCAAAATCTCAGACACAGGCATTTTGGGAATCCCCAGATCAGCTTCCGGTTCTCGCATGTTAGTCGCCGATCTTTGTTGACTGCAACCCATACATGTTCAACATTCTCAGGTGTTCTGCTTGTTGCAGGCCTTTCAGAACATAGATCATTTTGAATAGATTCTCGACCATCTTTGAAGCATTTTCGCCATGCTTTTATTTGTGCTGCACTCATTAAGTCATCCCTGAAAGCCTTCTGAGTCATCTGAATAGTTTCCATGGGGGAATGTTCAAGCTTAATGCAAAGTTGGATGCAGATTTGTTCCTGTACTTGTTCTGTCATTTTGAATGTGACAGCCACACAGTACTCATGGTCACTCAACAGTGTCTACAGCCCCCACTGACTAGCACAGTGAAGTCATCATTGTTCACACATGTGCATTCCAGTCCATTCTCCTCGGCTGCCAGGTTACATCGTTGTCACGCAAACTGTTCTCGTTATATTAACAATGGCTGGACTTTTTTCAGACAGACTTCATATATTAGAGTAACTTTTAACGATGAAATATACCATATGTGTGATGAAAAACGTACTGGGTGGGATTAACAGCAGAGAAGGGATTAGGCACTGGAGAAGACAAGATCAGTGTACTTCAAGGCAGTAACAGAAGCTATCCAAAAGAAAGCACAGAGAGTAAGACACCTAAAAACCCCCCCTTAAACACAACACCATGCTCCATGGGACATGGGACATGGGACAGTATCAGACAGTCTTATCTATGGGTAATTGGGCCCCCAAAGGAGAAGAGTAGAAAAAAAATGGTCACAGAGCCCAGCCATTGCCCAGCCTACTTTGAAGGGGACAGCCATTGCCAGTCATTGGAGGAAGCTTGGAAAATTTCAGAGAGGGGCTTTTGGTGACCATGACCCATGTTACACCAGGTCCAGACTTGTGCTCTGGGGGTTGACACGGCTGTGTCTGAGCAGTTCCAGGCAACAGACTTAGAAAATTTGAAGGAAAATTCTCTAAAGCACAGGCATCCCTGAGGGGCGTGATACAGGATGCTTGCCTCCCGTCTAAGGGAACAATCACATCCATCCTCTTTCTTATCCTGGGGAAATATCTGAAGCTGTGGGTGGAAGATGGGAAAGCTTCTATCAGCCTGAAGGACAGATTGCAGTGCCCCCTCCCCTGGGGCTTCCACCCCCATCCCTGCTGCTGATGGCCCACGAGGAGAGAGAAATGAATTTCTCTGGTGTTTTATCAGTGAGATTTCAGGATGTTTCTGTTACAGCAGCTATCCAGTTATTTCCCCAATTAATGTTTTAATCACCTGTGAACTTGGCTAACCTTGAGAATGGCTAGTGTTGCTGTGGCGGTCCTCTTTGCACACTTTTGGGTTTGTTCCATCTGTTTACCACAGTGTGATTTATCTAGTTCAAGAATGTCACAGCATTTGCTAGTGCTGATGGCACTTTGTTCTCTTCTCCTTATACCACCCCCATCAAGGGATTTAAGGTGCAGTGAGTGATTAGATTGGTGTACTTAATCCGCAGTCTTGAGTCAGCATTCCTCTCATTGTTTTACGGTGGCACCTTGGTACTTGTCGTTAATTCATTCTGGATCTTGAGTTCAATGCTGAAACTGACAAGTCCCGAGCAAGTGCCAAGTGCTGAAACATTTTTTTTTCTCATCAAAATGTGATGAATACAGGGTTTGGTGAGTTCTGAAGCTGGTAAGTATTGAGGTCTCTCTGACTGTTATTTGTATTTTTTTATTCCTAGTGAGACTGAATATTTTCCCATGTTTGTTTACTAATTATTTCCTATTTCGTGAATTCACTGCTCATGTCCTTTTTTCTTTATTTATTACAATATTTATTTTTTAAAAGTTAAGTACTAGTGTTAAGCTGCATTCAAGTTTACTGATCCCATGCACATGCCTTGTGCATGCCTGTTTTCTGGCCTTCAGCCATGTTGGCCCGTGCTCTGACTTGCTTTCCTCCTCTGTCCTCTGTTGGTTTATGTGGGGTCCTTCATGACATTTCTCGAAAGTCTTAGTTCAGCTACAGATCCAGTCTTCAGTCATCATTCCTCCAATATTTGTTTTTGCTAGACTTTATACTTAGTATTTTATGTGTTATATTTAATCCTTAACACAACCTTGTGCAGTAGGTACAATGATAAAAGTCCATTTTACAGATGAGGAAACAGGTTTACAGATGAGGTTATGCAACATACCCAGGGCCAGCAAGTTGCAGTGTGGTGAACAGGGATTCAAGCCCATTCTGCCAGGTTACAAAGCCCCTTAAACCATGACACTGGATCACTCCCTGGGAAGTCCTGTAGTTCCTTTGGCCGTGTCAGTTCTGTGCAGTGTCCTTAGTCTATGTATCATTATTTTTTGCTCTTATATATGTCTTACATTTCCTGTTCAGTTGTAAACCTTTTAAGGTTACATATGTTTGCCATATAAATGCTTTTTGTATCCTCAGTATAAATCTCAGTGCTAAAAAATGATAGGCCCTAGATAAAGTTTGTTAAATGTATCAGTTGCTCAGGATATTTTTTTAGGTTAATTAATTACTTACCTAATGGAATTTTTTTTTGCATGCAAAGCCAAGAAGCATTTTTCTCTGTAATATATCTCAGCTCCTGCCACAGATGAAGTATTGTCCCTCCTTGATATCTCTCTTTTATGGCAGGTTATTTAGAAGGTTTAAGTGACAGCCTCAGAACTCCATAGAATTCCATTTGTAATTATGAAGAACCAATATGCATGGAAATTTTCAGAAGTAGGCTTAATTCCTTTGGCCCTTTTACAATCAGGCGAAACTTCCTAAATGAGCCTTGATTCTGTCTCATCACTCTTTCGCAGATAAGGATTTCAAGTCTCTCTAGACACCTTTGAAAACTGCAGGAATTCACAATAAGGGCAAAGCAGCCCATCTTCAATAGAACAGTAAGAGTGGATTAGGTTATGCCCTTCCATTCTTGGGTAGAGTTACTGAGTTCATTGTGTCTCTCTTTCCAGTCTCTGAGTCTGTATCTAAAGAAGAGAAAAAACCTACAGTGCCATCAAGATGATGATAATCCTTGGCAATTTATATCCCATTCATTTTCCCCATGTATTTGAGAGTTACTCACTTTCCAGCATGCTGAAGTCCAGTTGTGCTGGAAGCTGAGATGAAGTCAGATTCCCTTCATGCAAAGAGAACAAACAGAAATTGAAGACACATGTCTGCACTTGGGCATCCCAGCCTCAGATGATAATACTTAAGGGCATTTATCATTTTCACAAAGGATGAAATAGAATTCTCATCACAAAATGTATTTTCACTTCCTTCCTCATGAATAGAATTATATTACAAACAATTTACAGGAGGCGATTGCTCTGAAATTAAGCAAAACTAATGGTTTTAGATTCTTTGATCAATATTTAGAAAAATATTGATCAAAGGTTTAGAAAAATCTTTGTAGACCATTTATGTCTTTATTGCTGACCTATACAAGTTTGCAATGCAGAACTTGCAGTAGTTATAAACACATGTAATTTTATTAATTCACATACACAATACCTACCGTCAGGATGGGTTTGAGGTGAATTACAATAAACAGACAAGAATAATAGCCCGAAACACAACTCATTGCAAGAAAATTATGGGAATCGTGACTATAAATGTGAATCTTGGTTAGAAATGTGTCTGGTTAAAATTCAAAGAAAATGGGATAGATAATAGTTTAAACAAGAAAGAAGTTAATTTTTCTGAAGCAGAAAGAAGTGATGGAGCCCAGGGCAGCTCTTTAAGTCCATCAGGGACCCTGGTTGCTCCCAGGCTCCTGCTCCACCCTCCTTAGAGTGTGGCTTCAATGTCGTGGTTGCAAGATGCTGCCTTCACGTCAGGTGTCTTGACTGTGTTACAGGCAGGATAAAGGGCAGAGGTGGAGGGCTGATGGGCACAGCAGCAGAATTCGTGCCTCTTAAATAGCTTTTCTTCTGCTTACATCTCATGTGCTAAAATTTGGTCACAAGGCCAAAAGGGATGCACGTTAGTTGAGTGGTGTTAGCTGAGCACACTGGAAATTGAACAAAAGAGGTCTTGTTTTGTAAAGGTAGAAGGGGAAAACAAATATAAAAATCTAACTAATATTTGCCACAGTAACCGATTTTAAAGATAGACACATCTAAAATCTATATGTCTAAGTTGTGTTTAGAAAAATATTTAAAATAGAAGCATACTATGTAGGCCCAAAATAGACAGTGGGAGGTTAAAATAGTATAGGAGATGGAGAAGCCAAAGAAGTTATATGTACAATCCATGGACATGAACTAAGTGGCTGGGGGGGCGGTGCTGGAGGCTGGTGGGGAGGAGCAGGGAGGAGGGGGACAAAGGGGAGAAAATAACTGGGACAACTGTAATAGCATAATCAATAAAACATACTTTAAATAAATAAATAAAATATTAATGGAAATGAAGAAAAAGAATGAACAAAAATATTTAAAACGACCCAAATAATGGCCATTCTCACAGATGTGAGGTGATACCTCACTGCCGTTGGATTTGCATTTCCCTGATGTTGAGTGATGTCGAGCACCTTCCGTCTGCCTGTTGGCCTTCTGCATGTCTTCTGTGAAGCTCTCTGCCCTGCCCTGTGTGGCTCAGTTGGTTGGGCATCATCCCACAAAGCAAAAGTTTGTGGGCTTGTTTCCCCAGGTTAGGTTACATGCCGGGTGGTGGGTTCAAGTCCCAGTCAGGGCACATGCAGGAGGCACCAATAGATGTCTCTGTTGAATTGATGTTTCTCTCCTTTTTCTTTCTCCCTTTTCCTCTCTCTACAAATAAATAACTTTTTTAAAAAAGCAAATGACAGTCTCACTTAATTTTGCCATACTTAAGGGCCCAAGAAACCCTTCTTGAGGCCATCCCTAACTGAATGTAGCACTTGGAGGAAGGAGCTTGCTGCTCCAATGCAGAACCGTGAAGGTCAAGAACATTGCCGGATGGAAAGGTCAGCTTCAGAGCAGCAGAGGTCAGCATGTGACTTTTGTCACATGAAAGATACTCATGGGTTCTTCCAGGGTCACTGAGTGTTCAAATGTCTGCTGCCATTTTGTCCCTGGAAGCCACTGCTTGCTATATACCATCCTGTGATGCGCATCTTTATATAATTTCCTGGGCTCTAGTTATAGAGCCTAAATGAGTGTTCTCACACTGTATTCCTAGACGTAGAACTGCAAGATTGGACATTACAATTTTTTCAGCTGTTAACAAATGCGGCCCAATTAACCTTTCATTATGGATCCACACCCTCTTCCCCGTTAGCAGTGTAGCCAATTTTCCTTTACCCTTGTATCAAGATATTATACTGTTTGAGCATCACCACTCTATTATGTGAAGTAAGTTCTTGGTACTTAATCACATTTTGTTTTATTATTAATGAAAATGAACATGTTTATGTTTATTGAAAATCAGTATTTTATAGCCATCGCTTTTTAAAAAGCTTGCATCATTCTTTTTTATTACTCTAAAAAGCCTGTATATATTAATAATTTTAGCCATTTTCCACAGAAGTTTCATTCATAGAGTTTTCTCCTTATTTTAACTCAGTTCATAGAGTTCCTGGCTGTTGATTTACAGGTATTTTAAATTCATAGGTAATTACACTTAGAAATCATTTTATTTATACTTTTACTTTCAGTGTAAAGCTTGGAAATTTCTACCTGCATTCTCTCTGGTGCATTTGTATTTTCCATTTTGCCTTTAAATATTTTAATCATGTCAATTTAATTTTCTTTCTAAATAACTGATTTTTCTCTTGGAAATGGCTCACATTTTTCTTTCTTGTATTATACTAATTTCTGCTTGCATATGAATGTAACAGGTATCCAGAATTTTTTCTTTCTTAATACTGAGTTTTATTCAACAGGGAGTTTTCTTTTTGTGAATCAGTGTGATTCTTTCCACGTTTGTTTTTCAGCTTTGTTAGGGCAGGTCTAGAGTTGTAGTTACTCAAGGGCTACATTAGCCAGGCATTGAGCATAGCCTTTCTGAGAGTCTCTACAAATGCCCAGGGCGTCCAATGGGCCTTTTCACCGTGACAGGTTGGAACTCAAATGTTTCCCAGGTCCATGAAGGCTTTGGTTGTTGTTCAGCTCTCAGCATCCTGGTAGTTGTTCCTTCCCTGATAGTTCTTTTTTTGTTTTAAGTATATTTTATTGATTTTCCTGTTACAATTGTCCCATCTTTTTCTCCCCTTTATTACCCTCCACCCTGCACCTCATATCCAACCAACATTGCCCCCCTTTGTAAATACCCATGGGTTGTACATATAAGTTCTTTGGCTTCTCCATTTCCCATACTATTCTTCACATCCCCCTATTTTGTACCTTTTTTGTACCTATTTTGTGCCTTTTTTGTTTGATTATTAATAGTTCTGAGTTTGTTGTCATTTTACTGTTCATAGTTTTGATCTTCTTTTTTCTTAGATAAGTCTCTTTAACATTTTATGTAATAAGGGCTTGGTGATGATGAATTCCTTTAACTTGACCTTATCTGGGAAGCACTTTATCTGCCCTTCCATTCTAAATGAAAGCTTTGCTGGGTAGAGTAATCTTGGATATAGGTCCTTGCCTTTCACACCTTCAAATACTTCTTTCCAGCTCCTTCTTGCCTGCAAGGTCTTTTTTGAGAAATCAGCTTCTAGTCTTATGGGCACTTTTTTGTAGGTAACTTTCTACTTTTCCCTTGCTGCTTTTAAGAATCTCTCCTTATCTTTAATATTGGGTGATTTGAATATGATGTGTCTTGGTGTGTTCCTCCTTGGATCTAAATTCTTTGGGACTCTCTGAGCTTCCTGGGCTTCCTGGAAGTCTATTTCTTTTGCCAGATGGGAGAAGTTTTCCTTCATTATTTATTCAAATAAGTTTTCAATTTCTTGTGGTTATTCTTCTCCTTCTGGCACCCATATAATTCAGATATTGGAATGTTTAAAGTTGTTCCAGAGGTTCTTAAGCCTCTCTTCATTTGTTTTTGAATTCTTGTTTTTTCATTCTGTTCTGGTTGAATATTTATTTCTTCCCTTTTTTCCCAAATCATTGGTTGAGTCATGGTTTCCTTCCCTTAACTGTCAGTTCCCTGTATATTTCTCCTTATTTCACTTTGCATAGCCTTCACTTTTTCCTTCATTTTGTGACCATACTCAACCATTTCTGTGAGCATCCTGATTACCAGTGTTTTGAACTGTGCATCTGATAGTTTGGCTATCTCTTCATTGCTTGGTCCTATTTTTGGAGCTTTGATCTGCTCTTTCATTTGGGCCATAGTTCTTTGTCTCAGTGTGTCTGTTATGATTTAAGCAGCAGAGCCTTAGATATTCACCAGGGCAGGGCAATGAATGTCGCTGCATTGTGGTACTGTTTATAGGGAGGTGTCTGAGGCGGAACAATGCTGCTTGCTTGGCTCTTGGTCAGCTCTCAGTCACTTCCCCTGCTACCACAAGCAAATTGGGCCTCTTTGGTGCTGAATCCCAGGTGGGTGGGGTTGTGTGCATTCTAGGACCCTGTGGGTCTCTCCAGTGAACTTTCCTGTGAGGCTGGGGATTTCTCCTGCTACTGCAACCCCCACAGGTTTTTATAGCCAGAGTTTTTTGAAGCTTTCTTTTCCCACACTGGTACCCTAGGTTGTGTAGTCTGTCTTGCTCCACAGTTGTTCCTCCAGGTTTATCCACTTGCAAATGTGGTACCACCCAGTCCACCAGCCACTGCCTTGCTATGCTTACTTTTTGCTCTGGCTGCCTGTCTCTGCCCCTCCACCAGTCTGGATGAATGTTTCTTCTTTAACTCCTTGGTTGTCAGACTTCCAAACAGTTCAATTTTCTGGCAGTTTGGGTTGTCTCTTGTCTTTAAATTTGTTATTGTCCTCTTATGTTTGTGTGAGGAGGCAGAGTGTATCTACCTATGCCACCATCTTGGCTGGAAGTCCCTTCCCTGATAGTTCTTTATAGCCTATCCTCATGGAGTCTTTTTGTACACACACAGGTGAGTATTTGGCCCGAGATTCAAGGGGATTTCTATGCAGATTTTGGAGCTCCTCTGCACATCTCCCTCTCTTCTAGTACCTTGCCCTGCCGATTCCAGCCACCTCAGTAGCTATGTGTCTTGATCTGGCCTGCATTACCTCTTGTATTTGGTATGTGAGCACTTGATGATGGCCGTTTTAGACCATGAGGTGACATGTCCAAGGACCAAACGCCACCCCACCAAGGATGGTGAAGAAGAAAGCTGAAAAAGAGTCTGGGCGCTTAAAAACATTCATAACATACTGAACTAGTCCTGAGACTGTCTCCTTGGGGCTTCATGTTTTGGAGAACTCAGCATCCTTGTTTTTTTAGTCTCTGTTAGCTCTGTTGTTGTCTTGTTACTGATACCCAGAGCATGGCTAACTGATACAGAATTTAAATCTGTATTCCAAATGATTGGACAGTTATAAGACATTCTATTTTTAAAAACTATTGAAACAACTGCTTTCTCACATATAAAATTCTTATACATATTTCAGTTTCTTTATGGACTTTCTATTCTGTCCCATTGGTATCTCTGTGTAGGGCAAGCATTCCTACTGCCCTCAACTTACGAATTATATATTTTCAACTTTATACTACTTTTCTTAGGTCCAATTTTCTAATAATTTTTAAAGTGACAGGAGAACAACCTTTTCTGCTTTTTAAGGGTCATAAGTTTGGTAAAGATTGGGGGCAATGTAGACATTACCTTAAGGTTTTATGGAAATGTGATAAAAGTTGTTGGTGTCCTGGAAGGTTCTTTAAAAGAATAGTGTTGCATGTAGACAATTTCAAGTACAGTGTGATTTTAAGAAAAATAAAGCAAAGGAACAATTTACTTCAAAGTCATAAATAGTTGCTTTCTTTATGGGTTGAGAAAAAATGCGATTTGAAGTTAAGATCAACAGCACCAAAAGCATCAACAAATAGGGAGATTAATTGTGGAATAATAACAAAATATAATGTCTTTGTTCTCTTTCTGCTTAAGTGATAACCAATTAGTTTGCTTTCTGAGATTTGTGATGCGATAGGAACTGAGAAAAGCAGACCCTTTAGAGTACTAACTGAAGCTGTCAGCTGGGAATACTATTTTGCTGGAAAGTTGATTAGGGGTTAAATAGACTGAAGGTATCAGTAATTATTGTTGCTTTTTCATGTATTGTAACAGCAAGTATCTGCACTTTTTTCCCCGCTAGTTCTAAAGGCTAGATTTGAACAATTATCTGTGTTATAAAAACTAACTTGTAGTGGCAAAAGGGCAATAGGATTTGAAACCACTTCGTTTTTGAATGGTAAGATTCTCATCGGAAAATTGGCTAATGTGGTTAAGTCTTGGAAAATGCCTTGAAAGACCTGCTAGAATGAAATCATACAGTTCTGAAAAAAATAATATTGAGTACACAGTTTTCCATCTTATTCTTTTTTTTCCATTTTCAACAACAACTTTATTGATTTAAATATTTTGAGTATGCCAGCCATCTCCTGCTATTGGCTTTTAGTGGGCAGAGGCCAGGGGCGCTGCTACACATCTGCCAATGCATCAGGCAGCCCCACAGCAAAGAATGATTTGGCCAAAATGTCAGTGGTACCAAGAAACTTCACAAACCACCTTTGACACATTTAATCAGTCACAGTCCCTTCTCCAGATACTGCACAAATCTTTTTGTTTTGCATTGCAGTTGTGTTTTTACCTTTCTTGGAATAATAAAGCATAATATGCCAAAATGTTGTGTGTTTTCTCCCATCTTCAATATTAAAATGGCTGCACAGAAATTCACCAATTTTGATTTTTAAAGTATATTTTATTGATTATGCTATTATAGTTTTCCCCAATTTTTCTCCCTTTATCCCCCCCAGCACCCCCCCAAACCTCCAGCATTCCCCTCCCTATTAGTTCATGTCCATAGGTTGTACATATAAGTTGTTTGAATTCTCTGTTTCCTATACCATTTTTGACCACTCCCCATCTATTTTATGCCTACCAATTATGTTTCTTATTCCTTGTGTCTTTTCCCCCATATTCTTCCCTTCCTCCTCCTTACTGAAATACCTCCATGTGATGTCCATTTCTCTGATTCTGTTCCTGTTCTAGTTGTTTGCTTAGTTTTTGTTTTCATTTTTGTTCTTTTTTCTAGGTTCATTTGTTGATAGTTGTGAATTTGTTGTCATTTTACTGTTCATAGTTTTTGATCTTCTTCAATTTCTTAGATAAGTCCCTTTAACATTTCATGTAATAAGGGCTTGGTGATGATGAATTCCTTTAACTTGACCTTATCTGGGAAGCACTTTATCTGCCCTTCCATTCTAAATGAAAGCTTTGCTGGATAGAATAATCTGGATATAGGTCCTTGCCTTTCACGCCTTCAAGTACTTCTTTCCAGCTCCTTCTTGCCTGCAAGGTTTCTTTTGAGAAATCAGCTTCTAGTCTTATGGGCACTTTTTTGTAGGTAACTTTCTACTTTTCCCTTGCTGCTTTTAAGATTCTCTCCTTATCTTTAATATTGGGTGATTTGAATATGATGTGTCTTGGTGTGTTCCTCCTTGGATCCAAATTCTTTGGGACTCTCTGAGTTTCCTGGGCTTCCTGGAAGTCTATTTCTTTTGCCAGATGGGAGAAGTTTTCCTTCATTATTTATTCAAATAAGTTTTCAATTTCTTGTGGTTATTATTCTCCTTCTGGCACCCATATCATTCAGATATTGGAATGTTTAAAGTTGTTCCAGAGGTTCTTAAGCCTCTCTTCATTTGTTTTTGAATTCTTGTTTTTTCATTCTGTTCTGGTTGGATGTTTATTTCTTTCTTTTGTTCCAAATCATTGATTTGAGTTCTGGTTTTCTTCCAGTCACTGCTGGTTCCCTGAATATTTTGCTTTATTTCGCTTTGGGTATCCTTCATTTGTTCTTTCATTTTGCAACCAAGCAAAGCTCCATCAGTTCTGTGAGCATCCTGATTACCAGGGCTTTGAGCTCTATATCAGATAGGTTGGCTATCTCCTCATCACTTAACTCTCTTTATGGAGTTTTGCTGTGTTCTTTCATTTGGGCCATATTTTTTTGTCTAGGCACGCTTGTTAAGCTGTAAGGGGGCGAGGCCTTAGGTATTCACCCAGGTAGGCAACCCTCCTTGCTGTGCTGTGGCACTGCCTGTGGGGAAGGGGCCAGAGAGGGAACAATGCAGCTCGCCTGCTCAGCTCTAGCCCACTTTCCAACAAATTCTTGTGTCAGAATGGGAGGTTTTACTGCCAAGGCACCCTGCACTGTAGTCCGCAGTCAGCTCTGAGTCTCAGTTTCCTGCTCAGTCGGCTGTGTCCTGCACGGTCTACTGCCTTGCCATGAGTTCTCTCTGTCCGCCTGTCTTACCAGTCTGGTTGGTCTGGTTGACTGCTTATTTAATTTCATGGTTGTCAGAGTTCCATGCAGTTTGATTTTCTGGCACTTCTGGTTGTTTATTGATTTTAGGTTGGTTGTTATCCTCCTTTTGGTTGTGCGAGGAAGTGAAGGGTTTCTACCTATACCTCCATCTTGGCTGAAACTCCAGCTTATTCTTAATTAATCAGTAAAACATTACTAGTCCTTCCTGAGTCATTTATTTTATATATTTATTTATCAGCATTTATTGAGTGGCTACTATATGCCAAGCGCTGTTCTAGATGCTGGAGGTACAGGACTGAACAAAGCAGGTGAAAAGCTCAGTCCTTATAGATACATTTTGTTGAGCAGAAATAGCCAATAAACAGATAAACAAGAAAACAATATGTCTGAGAGTGATATTTTATGAAGAAAAATAAGGCAGGGTGGGGGGAATACAGAGTGAGGGCATGGAGATCCTGAAAGTTGATATTTAATTAAAGACCAAAAAATGAAGAAATGAGATCAGGAGCTCTCTGGAGAATGACTGTTGAAGGAGAGGGAACAGCAGGTGCAAACGCCCTGAGGTGGGGCACACGTTTGGCATATACAAGGAACATTAACGTGGCAAATACAGATGAGTGGAGTAGGCCGAGGGCAGGGTGCTGCGTGGGGAGGCCAAACAGTTGCTGGAGGCAAGGCCATGAAGGTCTGAGAGAACTTGGTAAGGAATCCAGCTTTTCTTCTGAGTGAGATGGAAAACGGGGGGGGGGGGCGGATTTTAAGATGAGGAATGATAGGACCTACACGTTTTAACATTGTAACTTTGCTCTACTGAAAGCACACCAGGAGGGAGAAGGATTAAAGCGCAGAGGCCAGTTATGGGCTGCTGAGTTTACCAAGGCAACGTGCAATGGTGCCTTGGAACAGGTTATATCAACAGGATGTTGAGAATAACTAGATACTGGATGTATTTCAAAGGTAGAACGGACAGAACTTGCTGATATATTGGGTATGCGTCAGAAAGGAAGGAGTAGTCAAGGTGACCTCGGAGGTTTTGGCCCTTACTGAGATAAGGAAAACTATATGAGAAATAGGTTGTCACAGAGAATGGACTGGAGCTGGGGAAGAGCAAGGGTTCGGTCTGAGACATGTTATATTTGAGATGCCTATTATACATCCAAATGGAAACACTAAGTAGGCAGGTGGATATATGAGTTAAAGGGTGAGGTATGGGCTCGAGATAGAGTTTGGAGTCATCAGCACATAAATAGCATTAAGGTCGTTAGACAGGATGAGATCACTCAGGATGAGTGTAGGAAGAGAAGAGGTCTGAGCCCTGAGGCCCTTCACGGTTCTTGGCGTCATCATTGACCTGATCTATAACTTCTGACAAGTCCCTTGATCTCTGTGCTTCTCGATTTCTCATACGATTTTGGAGAGTAAAACTGTGTGAATCACAAATGAAAGCATGTATGTAATTTAAATTTTTCAGTAAGCCCATTAAGGAAAGTAAAAATGGAAAATTGAATTAATTTAATGACATTTATTTAACACAATGTGGTAGGCAGACTATAAGATCCAAAGATGTGCACGATCCCTAAAATGTGAGTAGGTTTCTTACATGGCCAAGGGACTTTGTAGAAGTGATAAATGCTATGAACCTTGAGATGAGATTATGCTGAATTCCTCAGATGGGCCCAGTCTAATCACAGGAATCCTTAAAAGTGAAGATTCTTTCCCAGGATGTGGTCAGAGAGATGTGAGGAAGGAGAAGGATGAGAGAGAAGATACTGCTGGCTTTGAAGGTGGACCAAGGAGGCCACTAGCCCAGGAATGTGGGCCGCCTCCAGAATCCGGAAAAGGTGAGGCTGCGGACCCTCACCTGGAGCCTTCAGAGGGAACAGACCCTCAGTGTCACAACCTTGATTTTGGCCCATTGAGACCTGGACCAGGCTTTTGAATGACAGAAATGCAAGAAAATAATGTGCTGTTTTAAGCCATGAAGTTTGTAACAATTTATATGGCAGCTAATAGGAGAGGAATACACTCAATATACCCTCAAAATGAGTATTTCCAGGTGAAGTCAACATAAAAACTAGTAAGAAACTTTAAATTCTTTTGTTATTCTTAGTCTTTGAAACTTGACATGTAGTTTTTCAGGTACAGCACATCTCAACTTGGACTAGCCTCATGTGACCAGGACTATTATTTTGGACATTGTTCTTCTCATTAGTGTGGTGAGGACAAGGCGGAGCAGTTTAATACAAGGAAGACGTGCGTGCCTGATGGTTGATTCTGCATGTCACCGTGGCTGGGTCACGGTTCTCAGATATTTTGTCAAACACTATTCCAGAATTTTCTGTTTTTCTGAAAGTGTTTTTCTGGATGAGATTCATGTTTAAATTGGTGGCCTTTGAGAAAAAAAATTGCCCTCCATAATGCAGGTGGGCATAACCACCTACATTAACCAGACAGTTGAAGGTCTTAATAGAACAAAACACTTCCCCTGAGCAAGAAGGAACTCTGCCAGCAGACTGCCTTTGGACTCAAACTGCAAATCTTCCCTGAGTTCTCACAATCATGCGGAACAATTCCTTGAAATAAATCTCTCATTCACACATCCTGTAGTGTCCGTTTCTCTGTAGAACCCTATTACAGCATCTATCAGGGACAAAGGAAAGACACCGTCACACTTAAACCTCCTCCTCTCCCTGTGTCCAGAGTCCACAGTTTTGGAGAACAGTAATCACTCTGGGGAGAGGAAGATGTGAACAGGGAGTGGGGACACGGGGTGGGGGCAGGGGTGGTACACTGCCATGGAAGGCAGAGTCTGAGGGAAGGGTCTGTGCTGGGACAGACTTTGGGAGGAGAGAGCATATTCTCTTTCAAGTCAGAGAGAGAACCAGAGAGGTCGTCGGATCTGCAGTGTTGGGAAGGCTGGTTTCACTCCGGTTGAAGCATTTTGATTTCTCTCAAGGGGAAAAAAGATGAGCGCTGCGTTAGTCCGGCCGGGCTGCCACAGGCTGGGTGGCTCAGACAGGGGACATTTATTTTCTCACATTTTGAGGGGGCTAGAAGTCCATGCTCAAGGTGCTAACAGGGTTGGTTTCCTCTGAGGCCTCGCACTTTGGTTTGCAAATGGTCCCCCTTACTGCCTCTTCACATTGTTCCTCTGTGTACCCCTGGTGTGTCTGGGTTTGACCCAGTCTCCTCTTCTTAGATTGGACGAGGGCCCACCACCCCAAGGAGCTCATTTTCACTCAGTCACACCTTTCAAGGCTTTTTCCCCTGAAAGAGTCATATCCTGATGTCTTAGGGGTCAGGGCTTCCACATAGGGATTTGGGGGAGACGCAATTTAGCCCATACAATGAGACCACTTCACTCTGCCTCACAGACTCCTAACTGAAGAGCTAGTAGGATACTTAGTTCATAGTAAGAAGTGAGTAAATATGTAGAGATGGGGTTTTGAAGGACTCTTGATGAAGTAGGACATATATCAGGGTAGAAGGCAGGCCCGGATGGCTCTGAAGTCACAGTGGGTTCCGGGGATGGGGAGGCGAAGGAGACCCCCTGGTTCCTTCCTAGCCTTCAGACACAGCATTGACCCTCCTGGCTAGAGGCAAAGCAGAAGTTAATGAGTCACTCAGCCCATAAATTACTGTCCCAAGCCTGCCTAACCTGAGTTACCTGGGTCTGAGACCTTGCTGGAGAAGCCCAGCAGCACATATTCTAGGGAAGTGTGAAAAGATGAGGCAACTGTGATACTAACAGGAAATTAGGCAGGAACCTGTCTTCCAGGTCCTTTTGTGATTTATAGCCCACCTGACTATCTCACATTTGCTGGAGGAAGCATTGCTTACATATTCTGAAATATGTTCGTTTTCCAATGAATTAAATAAAAATTCTTCACTGTGCTCAAGGAAAGTGGTGAGTCAGGCATTCTTGCTGTAATGCATTGCTGTCTGCTCGAGGGTCAGAGGCATTGGGAGACAGAAGGACTAGCCTTTATGAACTAAGCTGGAGAGTTTAGACTGTGCTTCAGAGACAGACAATGCAATGTTTTTGGAAATAAAAGTCACATCTCTCTCTCACCCTGCATTGCCTGAGTGTCTCCACACCCTTCCTCCCCTCCCGACTTCATTCACCCACCTGTGGGATCCCGTCAGGAAATTTCAGGGGGAGGGGACAGCATTCGTGAAAGCATAGAAATGTGAGCACCCAAGGGGAGTGAGGCAGGTGGTCCATATCTCGGGAGACGCTAAAAGTGATGCTAAAAAATTTTCACACTAATCTGTAAGGAGGAGGAGACATGGGAGGTCTGAAGAAGCAGAGTGACTTGACTTGAATCGAGTCCACAAACTATAGCTACCGATGTTTGTATGGCCTGTGAGCTACAAAAGGGTTTTCATTTTTAGTGAATGTGCTGCCAATGTGAGCACAAAGGGTTTTACATTTTAATTTTTATTTTATTTTTTAATCTTCACTGAGGACATCCTTATTGATTTTAGAGAGAAAGGGGAAGGGAGCAGGGGGAGAGAGAGAGAGAACAATAAGCATCGATCAGTTGCCTCCTGCACGTGCGCTGACTGGGGATCAAACTCACAGCCCAAGCGTGTACCCTGCCTGGGAATTGAACCCGTGACTTTCCTTTCCGTTTACAGAATGGTGTTCCAACCAATTAAGCCACAATGGCCAGAGCGGTTTTTACATTTTTAAAGGCTTGGTAAGAAAGGACGGATGGATAGTTGTCAGATGTAGGAAGAAGAGTAGATGTGAGAGAAAATGTATTGTCAACAAAGCCGCAACTATCTTACCTTATGGATAAAGTTTGCGGGCCTTGGGTTAGATTTAGAAGACAATAAATTGACTATTTATTGAATGCTTATTTTATACTAAGTTTTTAAAATAAATCTTCTTTTAAAATATTTTATTCATTTATTTTTAGAGAGGGGGGAAGGGAAGGAGAAAGAGTGGGAGAGAAACATCAATGTGTGGTTGCCTCTCATGTGTCCCCTACCATGGACCTGGCCTGCAACCCAAGCATGTGCCCTGACAGGGAATCGAACCAGTGACCCTTTGCTTTATAGGCCTGTGCTCAATCCACTGAGCGACACCAGCCAGGGCTATTTTATACTAAGTTTTACTATTCATTATCTTAATATGCAAAATTAAGGCACTTACTTGTCCAGGGGTATACAGTCAAGTGAATAAACTAGGATTTGAACACAGTCTGCCAGCTCTTAAGTTACAGCTTTTCCCGCTCTAAACAATGAGGCTGGGTATTGGGAGGCGGCTGTGATGCTTCTGTGCCACTAAAAGCCTCAAGTGCTAGAGAGCAGGGAGGGGCCTGGGCAACTCCTCACTCCATCTACAGGTCTTGACATGAAGGTGAGGGAGAGCACACGGTCTCATGTGGACACTCTTCCTGGGCATTTGCTTCCTTGAGACTCTCCCCTGAAGCCCTCTCTTCTCAGGCTCTCTGCCACTGCTTGGCTCATGTCGTTTACTTTTTAATCAAGCTGCCTGGTGTAGTGAAGGTGACAGAAGAATGGAGAGCCTCACATTCCAGCTCTGGGCCTGTCATTACTGAGGCCCATGGCCCTCTACGCCTGGCAGACACTGAAAGTGTGGTGCCCCCCGTTGGGGGGGCTGTGGGAGAACTGGGGCACATATCATCTATGGCAGTGTTTCTTGGTGAAACCTTCCAAGAAGCCAAATTGGAAAATGCTGGAAACTTCACTGAGGACTTCACTGAAAATGAAAACTTCACTAAACTTCACTGTTAATGAAAACTTCACTAAACTTCACTGTTAGGAAAATAGATAAAATCTATTCAATAATAGATTAATACAATAATAAATAAAATTCCACTAAAGTATCCATAAGCAATGTTATTTACATAAGAAATAAGTTAGTAATAATTTTAAAAAATTAAAATTAGGGTAGTGGTTGAATAAGTTTTTACTTTCCTGAAAAAAGTCAGATGGTCATGAAAAATTAAAATTATAAAGACTATGTGGCGACCAGAAAAAGAGGCTTGTTTCCTTTGTAAGTTATATAAATGTCTCACCACAAGGTTGTACACCTGAAACTAATGTGATATTGTACATCAACTGTAATTTTTGAAAGAGGTTAAAAGCCCCACAAAACAGGTGATTGGGTGTGGACCGAGACTGTAGCCCATATGGCAGGGCATGTAAAGTGATTTTTTCTCTCTCTTTTTTCATTTCTTCCCTTTCAGTTTGTATAATATTAATTTTTATGAATTCAGGAATCAAAGACTGTGTTAATGTCTCGATGCTTTTGGATAAAGGTTGGTTGCTTAAAATGTATAGCAGATGAATTGGTTTTCCTGGAAGTCAATAGAAAGGTGAATGGATGCTTTTGATAATTGAAAGGTGGTGCCGGCATTTCGTGTTGCTTTTCCCATATGTGTTTGGTCAGGGGGAAGAATGGCCAGGCAATCATTGTGGTGGGAGTTTGTGCCTTCAATGGCCCTGTGAGGGCCAAGATGTACAGGGAGCAGAATGGTAGAACCTGTTATTTTTCATTGATTTTAGAGGGAGACAATGGGAGAGAGAAAGGGAGGGAAAGTGGGGTGGAGAGAGAGATCCATCTGTTGTCCCACTCATTTATGCATTCATTGGCTGATTCCTGCATCTGTCCCAACTGGGAATCAAACCAAAAACCCTGGCCCATTGAGGTGACACTCCAACCAACTGAGCTACCTGGCCAGAGCTAGACACCTGTTGTTTTTGTTGCCCAGCATCCATTCTTCTTCTTTAATAATATTTCTATTTTCCTTTGAGGAACTATGTTTGCTTCATTTCTGTGGCTCTGGGGCTGGGGTCTTGACCTAGGCTTGGCCAAAGTGAACAGCGCGTCACCTGGCCATAGTGATTACTTTGAGGAAGGCATATGTATTAGGTCTGGGGATTTGGTGACATAGTTGTGAAAGTTGTGCACTCTGCAAACATGCTAAGCTGGAACGATGTAAATTTGGAGGTGCTGTGGCCCATCTGTGCTGCCACATGGAGACACTGGAGGGAAGGGGGAGAGAGAGAAAGAATGAGTGGGAACGGTGCGTTGTTTGAGGTCCTTGGCCAGGTGTCTGTAAATGTAATCATACCTGACCTTCCTGCCGAGATGAGCCAATAGTTTGTTCCTCTCTCTCTCTTCCTTACCCATGCTTCCTTTTCCCTCCTCTCTCTCTTTTCCTAATTCAGCTTGAATTGGTTTCCTTTCACAGGCAACCCACACAGTCCCTCCTATAAAGGACAACATTGTGCGGCACTGCCCATGCAGAGGAGGCAAGTAAGTGACAGAGGGAAGTGGGGGAAGTACAAGGTCTTCCGTCAGTACAAGGTCCTGTGGAACCTTGTCTGCACCCTGGCAGGGGCAAGAACATTGTGCACAGGGGGGAGTTTTGAGGGCAGCAGGGTTACTGTCAGGGAAGGAGGATGAGTGTGGGAACTTCAGGCATGTGTACTGGCCGGGATGGGTAGAGTCATCAGTATGGCTGAAATGCAGCTTTTCAAATGCAGGTAACTTTCAAGCCGGCCTTGGAAGTGAGATCACACAAATCATCAGCAGGCTTGCATGGTGTTTTTATTACTGTTCTTTCTGATGGCTTCTTCTGAATAATGATAACTCTGTAGGCTTTGGGAAATTTCTTTTTACATTTAATATTAGGCTATTTCTCATTTTTATCTTCCCAATTCTCTACCTTTTTATTCCAAAGTTGCCTTCTGACTGTTTAATGGTAAAGATTTGTGAGCAGCTTAAATCAGTCGCTAAACATCAAAGAGCCCGGTGCATACGAAATAAAGATGTGTTGCTGTGAGGGGGTAACTACAGCCATGGTTGGAATTTCCACATCTGTGATAGGAAACCCTCTGCATAAAAGGAATGAGAATGTGGTTTCTGTGCATCTGTTCCATGCCTAGCGTGGCCCAGATACACCCGACCCCTCCGAGGAAGTAATAAGGGTATTCGGAAAGTTGGTGCAGCTGCTGAAAGGTTCCTGATGCCTACATTTAAAAAAATAAGACTGTTGAAATCCTAACACTGTCATTCAAAGGTGGGGCTTTGAGAGGTGATTAGGTAATGAGGGTGAAGCGCTCATGAATGCGATTAGCGCCCTGACTAAAGGCACCCCAGGGAGTGCTTTTGCCCCTTTCACCTCGTGAGGACTCAGCAAGAAGTGGACCACCTCACCACTACGCCTCTGACCAGAGAGTGAATCTGATGGTGCCTTGATCTTGGACTTCCCAGCTTCCAGAACTGTGAGAAATAAATCCATATATGTGTTGAAACCATCCTGTCTGCTGTATTTTTGTTAGAGCAGCCTGCAAGGACTCAGATACCCAGTGCATGCGCCACTGCTGCTTGTTTGCTGCCCTCGTGTCCACTGGTTTGTGCTCCGCTGTGGCCTGGGGTGGGCTCTAGGACCCAGCAGGCTGTTTTTCAGACTTCGTACCAGCTGACTGATTAGGTTCTGCCAAATCGAGGCACTGGCTGAGTTGGGTTAGGAGGAGAAGGGACCTTCGTCCGGTTTCCAGCTTCTGTCAGCTTTCCTCTAGCCATGGGGGCTGCTACTGGCTCAAGGCCCTCCGGCAGTTCCTAAATCTTTAAGGTAGAGCCTGTGTGTTGGTCCCCCCACTGGCACCAGAGACCCTGAGTGGTCCCAGAACAATGGAGCTCCCACAGATGCCAGCCCCTCCTCTAAAGTTCTGGGCCACCTTAATGCTGCTCCATTCTGTTTTCCCAGGCTACGAAGTGGTGTCATGGGCTGACCTGTGCTCCTCACCCACTCGCCCTTTCATATGTTGAAGCCCTAACCCACAATACCTCAGAATGGGACTGTATTTGGAGACAGAGTTCTTAAGAGGTAATTAAGTTAAAATGGAGACTCTAGGGTGGACCATAATCCAATGTGACTCCTGTCCTTAATATGAAGAGGAGGCTAAGGCACAGGCATGGAGGGAACTCGGTCTACCAAGCAGGAGAGGCCGCAGCGGAAACCAGCCCTGCCAACACCTTGACCTTGGACTCTGACCTCCAGAACAGTGAGAAAATGCATTTTTGTTCTTTAAACGCCCCCAGTCCACCGTATTTTATTCAGGTAGCCCTAGCATTCAGTTTCAGGTGATATCTATTAATCTCTGGGTTAGCCCGAGGTCTCTACCGCGCTTCCTCAGCCCTCTCCGTGTGGCTGATTTCCTATAAAAATCTCTCTTTGAAACACCTGGAGGGGTTTGGTTTTCCTAACTAACACACCTAATAAATATCTTAAGTATCTTAGACCTAAAAACCTTTCGGGAAAACAGACATTGACAAAAGGATGGGATGATATGTTTATGTTTATGTTTATATTTTTGATGGTTCATTAATCAAATATTAAGAAATATTCTAGTTTTGTATATAATTTAAGAACTATTAAGAAAAATAACATGCTCACTCTTAAAAACCAAACACATGGATTTGTAGTGTGTTTTTGTTTTTGGCAACAACCAGCCTTAGTCTCCCTATCTCAGCGTACGTTGAGAGCTCTGCCAGTTGTTTCCTCAGCGTGCACGGGGACAAGGTTGTCCTTCCCCTGGCTGTCTACGCACCCTTACCTTAGTCCCTACTTTTATTTGGCAGTGCCTTTAGAGGGCTGGCTGAAGGGAGGATGACGTAGCCAGCTGTCACAGACTTCAACCTGTGGAAACTTGAAGCCTTGCAAAATGAGGACGATTTTGTCACAGTCTTGCCTTCTTGCTGGGATAGCTCCCACCAGTTCCTTCAGGACATCCCTCTGGCGTTATCTTCTCTAGAAAACTCTGCCTTGCCCCCCAAAATGTTTTATGGGCTCGCCTCCCCAGGGTGTGGATTTTAAGATAAGGGGCTTTTACTGGGACTGCTCCTGGGAATATCACCAGAGAAGGAGCAGGGAAAACCGCCAGGGCAGAGGAAGATTTGACCCTCGGTGCAGCTGCAGGAGCATTCTAACCCCGGGGCTGCGAGACTGACGTAGCACTTTAAGGCAAGCCGGCCAGGGCCCTGGGATGCACGGGGTCTCTCTGACGTGAAGCAGCTTCCTTAGGAAAGGTCAGAAGGACGGGCTGTGAGCTGTCAGCAGGCGAGGCTTCCAGCAGCTGCAGGGGAGTGCCTCAGTGTGAAAGGGGGGCTGGGGGTGGCACACCATGATGTCCACTATGGTCAGTCCAGGGAAATTTCTCAGGGACCCCGGGTGTGCATGGTAGTGGATTGTGATAGTGCATTTACACGTCTCTCTGAGACCATGGGCTCTGGGCCCAGGTGCGCCTTATTGCGTCATTGATCGTAGCTCCAGCATCCAGTAAAGGCATGGTACACAGTAGGCAGCCAATAAATGTTGAATTTAGTGGAGGAAAGGTATTTGCTTGTTTCTCTAGTAGTTGCAGTAGGTAGGAAATTCAATGTCCTACTGCCCCCCCCCCCCCACACACACACACAATGGGGTTGAAAATCTAATTTTAAGCCCCATTGTGGAGGGGCAGTGTGACTTTGGCTCTAGAGTGAAAACCCCAGGGGACGCTTTGGGGGCAAAGCAGAAGGCCTGAAACTGGGCTGGATAAATTGATTGTAAGCTGCAACTGAGAAACATGTTGAGAAGGACTCTGCCCAGGACCACTGGGCAGGGATGGCCACACGGGCCCTGGGCTTTGTTCTCGCGTCAGCCACTGTGTCCTCATGGACTGGAGTCGGGGGCTGCCATTTGTTCCAGCTTCTGCCTGGACACCCCTGCCACCAGCAGGCCCCCCCTTCTGCAGGGCGCTGACCTATCGCCAGAGTCAGGCTAGAAGAGAGTTGGAAGGTGGCAACATCAACAGGAAATAAAACATTTTTATTGAATATCCGGGTAATATGTTATTTTAACAACAATCAAAACTACTGTGGAATTCACTACACGAAGTGAAACAAAATTTAAACCACCTCATCCAAAATGAAGGTAAAATACAGCTAAAGTAGTTGGCTCGCGGGTCACGAGTCATATGGCAGAAGGAAACACCCCAACATTTCTACAAGGTACAGAGAAAACCCACACATGGAAACACTCAAGCAGGCAGTAAATATACACAAAGGCAACTAGGATCTCTCTAGAGCATCAGGTGCTAATACTTTACACAGCTTTGTCAGAAAGGTCCAAGTGGCTTGTCCGAGGATGAGTCTTGGTCTCAAAGCAGGTGCAGTCACTGACTCATGAGAGATGGTGTAGTACCGACGAATCCCAGGGGACAGCATCCCATGTCTGGCAGTGTTGCGAGAGAACGCATTAGTAGTGCTTTAATGCAAGAGATAGCGTGTCTTCCACAGCTCAGACCTGCTTGTTTGAAGTGTTTTTTCAGTGTAAACTTAAAGCTGACTACAGAAAAATTAAATGTCAGTTTCAGGTACTTCGGGAATTTTTACAAGTCAATCAACTCCCTCTCTATGGTATGGCTTGGTCCTTTTCAATGGGAAGATTCTCATTGGACTCTTCTGTTCAAACTGAGACCTAATCTGATGTCATGACTTGTGCATTTTCTAGTATCTTTTTTTTAAAGTATGGACCATCCACAGAAGAGGGAGATGTTATTCTTTTGTCCTTTTTGCCAGTCCCAGTTCTAGAGTTTGTTATCACTGGGCTGAAAGGTCAAAGAGTATGCCTCTTGTCTGATGAGGAAGGAATAATGACAGGAATGTTAGTTTTACTGGGAAATAGCTAACCTCATGTTCAAAGCCTCCCACCAGCCCTTATGAATTCGTTTTGAATTGTTAAAAAATGTGGCATGATACCCTCAGGTCTGAACACGAGGCTAGTGCTTAGTTTTCCTCCATTTGGTTTTGGGATTTGTGAAGATCAGCTTCCACCTCAGAGCTTCACTACTCCCTGCAGCCTGGGAGTGGAAGTGGGCCCCAGAAGGGGGGAAGGAGGACTCGATGCGGTGTGGTAACGGGCTGCCCTTCCGCAGAGTGGCTGTCTGCCCTGGTGGGGAAAATATGGAAGAGTGCACAGTGCTTGCCAAAATGCTGTGTGCTCCACCCCATCCTATGTGTCTTCCTTGTCCTATGCATAGCTTTTCAGTTCGGAATTGGTCCTTTGTAATGAGAACTGTTTGTGCTACACACACCTTGGGCAGTGCATTAGAAGGGAATGGCAGTATTGTTTACATTATCACTACGGAATAAACTGAGTGCTACCCACTGAGGAAACTACGTGTCTAAGCACACACGGCAGTCACAGTGTTACACAGAGCAGTCCTTGAAGACTCCTATGGAATGACTACTAGCTTCATAATAGTGCCATTTACTACATAATAACAATGAAAACATTAAAAACTCCTCCTAAGTCAAGCATCTAGAATACGTAAGAGGTTGCTTCAGTGTTCTAGAACTTGTTCTTGGTTTTGTTTCACCTCTTTTTAAAGGACAAATTAAAACTTTTTGAAGTAAAAACAGCATATAAAAAGATCACTAGCTGTCTGTTTTGGCTTAATTGTAGTGCATTCAGAACTATGGCTAATTGTTGACTTTTCATCTTTTGATGGGATTACAATACTGTCTGTTGACCACAGAGTAATTTTGTGCAATAAGCACAGATTACCGTGTTAAAAATATTCTTCTGCATTCCTTCTAATCTGCTTTTGTGTAATAAAATATTTTGTTACAAAGTGTAGTGTGCAAATGTTTTGGAATTGTTAGAGGTGTGAAATCTGGAACAGAATTCACAGGACGCACGTTGTGTATAAAGGTGATCATGGAGAGCTACTGTTTTCTTTTTAAATAGCCAGGCAATAATTCAGAAATGCTGACTTCTCCCCTCCACTGCTTCCCACCCACCCCGCCCCTAAACAAATGCACGCACACAGGTACGCACACGTGCACACACACACGCACACGGGACACCACCAAGTTGTCACTCCACGACGTGCAGTCGTTTGAGTCATGGACTCCGGTTCAGGTGCGCCCTCACACCCTGGAGCGAAGCCCTGACTGGAGCTCTGTCGGTGTGCACAGACAGATGCTGTTCTGGGGGTGTGGCTCTGCTTCCTGGACAGCGGCCTGCAGGCTGCTCAGATCACGTTAACTTGCCTGTGAGGAAATTCTACAAAATTGGATTCACCCACCAAATATGCGGTGGAAGTGTATCTTGGTGCTCAAGTGATTCAATAGAAAGCTCAGGTTTAAGTTGTCCTTTAAGATGTCAGTTTCACTGTACTAGTGCCTTACAAGTTGATATTTTTGCTGGAATGCAGACGATACTATATTTACCATAGAATATATTATCAGCTCTCCTATATCTCAGTCAATTTACATAGTTTAAAATAGAACATCTTATTAAAAACATCTAGATATACACAGGTTAGGAAATGCTTACAACATACAAATACACAAACTAGAAAGAAATCTTCAGCATACTGGTATATACAACTGTGATACAATAAATAATTTCAGTCATGCTCTATCTACACATCATATTGCTTAAAAGAAGAGTAGATCTGGAGGGCAGTGGCACGACGGAGGACTCGGGGGCTCTCTACGTTGAAATCTGTGTGCAAATTAAAACGGGATTTGAAGTACCACTGAATTCGGTCAGAAACGCATGGCTGGAAAAACGAAAGGACCCTTATTACTGAGGTATTTACAGATACTGGCTAAAGAGCACTATGAGGGCGAATGCAGAAAGGCTCCTTTCCTCTACTTCTTCACGGCCAGCAGGGCATCGACCTCCTCCTCCACCTGCAGGGTGTGCCACTGCGCGATGGGCCGCCTGGGGTTGGCCAGCATGTCTGACCAGTGTCGCAGCTCCGCCCCAGTGCTGTTGTAGCCCACAAAGACTTTGCCGATGGCATCGTTCTTGCCGATCTTGTCATAGTCCAACACAGTTACCACCACTTGCACTTTCTGAAAGAGGACACAGAATACGCATTCATCATTCAGGTCTAGAGATATCTCTCTATGGCAAAGCTTCCTTGAGGTCTAAAATAAGAATCGATTTCCAAGCACCAGGACAAGGGTGAAAATGACCTGAGTGTGAAAATACGTGTCATCCCTATTTTGCCATCATCACATCATCGTCACCACCATTATCATTCTGATCGTCCTCTTCTTCAAAATAATCAGTAAATGTTCATTTTTTGTTACGAATTTGACACTGTTCTGTCTTTTACCTAAACTACTCAGTTACTTTTCACAGTAGATACTACTAATTTTGCTATTATATAGATAAGATGATGAAGCTTGGAGAAGTTAAAACACCTGCCTGAGGTCATATAAGCAGTGACACTTTCGGTTTCCAGGGTCCATTCTGTAAACTACGTGCTCTGTGTTACACTCCTCTCGGAATCCTTTCGTTCGCACTGCCTCCTGGGGAAATGCCTGACATTGGCACTCAGACCTTTCTTTCTCTGGCTGCAGTTCCCAGAGCACCCATGGACTGCAGTCCCATATTAGGGGTTGGAGAAGAGCCAACATTTTACATAAAACTAATATAACGCCTGGCTGGCGTAGCTCAGTGGATTGAGCGCGGGCCTGCGAACCAGACGATCGCGGATCGATTCCCAGTCAGGGCACATGCCTGGGTTGCAAATCGGTTCCTTGCAGGCTAACTACCAGCACGGAAGGCACAAAAGGCAACCATACATTGATGTTTCTCTCCCTCTCTCCTTCCCCTCTAAAAATAAATAAATAAATAAATAAAATCTTAAAAAAAAAAACTAATATAACATTTCAGCTAATCATGAAATTGTGGTGAGTATAAAGTGAGACAGTAGAGTAAAAGTCTTTAAGAAGTAGAAGCCAAGTAGAGATCATTTTTTTCCTTCATACATGTTCTTGATAAACATTGGTTGAGTAACTGCTTCTATGCATCTGGCGCTGACATCCAACGGAAATCACCTTCTTAGGCCGCATATGATTTGCTTTGGTGACTCCATTAGGTTTCATTAGTAATAACTTACTTTCTGAACTGACTGAACTGATGAAAGCAAATGCATACCATTATCATATGAAAGAAAAGTGCATATCATATGTACTTTTTAAAAGCACATTTGAGTTCTGTTTCCTAAGGAATGGATGTGCTTAATCAAAATATGCAATAGCTCCAATTTGGAAACAGTGCAAAGATAAAGGAAGACTTTAGAATAAAGTAGAAAGCATAACATTTGGTGGCCAGAGTTACCAAGAACAGAAAATGTAGTGGTAGAAGCCAGAAGCAGACAGAGCTCCGGGTGATTTCTGGCCCTTTAGTAGACTTTGTACTCTGAGGACTGCCTTCTTGCACTAGTGTGTGGGAGGAGGTGCCCAGGTACAGCTCCGGATCAGAGAAAATGATCGCTTCTCAAAGTGAAACAGAATGTGTAATGAAACACATTGGCAATAAAGGGAAACAAGTGCTCTCTTCCCCTGTGCAGCCTTGGATTGTTTCCATTGTCATGCGCATTACCTATCTGCTGGATGGTGTTTGGAACTGAGCTTGGTTCTGAGGACTTCGCCCACCCAGATTCATCGGGGTGCAGTCGCACTGCAGGGAAGGGGGCGGGGCACTGGGGGCATTGTGAACAAAGGTAGCAAGGGTTTTGGAGGTCAGAGTGAGAGGTTGGAATGAGTTTGATTACTCATCTAGGAATGTACTAATTAGAAACACTCAAAACAAAAGTATCCTTATGAAGGCCTTAGGTTAATTTTTCCAGCTGCATATACTGTTTTTTTTTTTATTTAACTTTTGTTCAAGTACAGTTTTCTTTCTTGTATTCCCAGCCCTGCTGCATATACTGTTTATACATATTTTTTCAGGAGGTGAGGGGAGGAATGCAACATTTTCATGTGCATTTGGAAATCATCATATTTTTTCTCTCATAGTGTATTTTCATAGAAATAAAGACAGACAGATAACCTTATAACTTCAGAATAAAGGAAACTTAAAATCTTATAATGGCATGTGAAATGCTCCATTCCTTTCTCTAGGGAAATGCAAAGACTAGGAAAGCAGCCTCCCAGGAGGCAAAAAGAAAAGAAAAGGATACATTGACCTAAGGAGCCGAGGAGCAGGGAGACAGCCGAAGGCGTGTTTCCACCCCCGGTGTCCTCTCTAGGAGGCTCAGGCTCTCTCTGTCCCGACGAATTACTTTCCTCCAAATGCTGCCCCAGAAACCCAGCATGTGGCTTTCGTGTACTTCGCTTTCAATATATCTGCATTTGCTACAGTGTATAGTTGGAAAGAGACATTTATTTATTCTTAAACAGGTAGAGAATTGTATCTCACAGGGAATAGGATTTTCATCTCAATGCTCTGCCTTATGTTGTTTTGTGGAATTAAAAAGCAAAGTCCTAGGAGGCGTGACTCTCCATAAGAAGAAGGTCTTAGAAGAATTCACTGAATGAATATTGCAGAATACATTGTTGGAGAAAATTGGATGTCTTGGGGGTTTGCCGGGCGGGGGGCGGGGGGCATCCACAGTGGAGGGGGGGCATCCACAGTGGAGGGCTCACTGGTGAGGACTGGTGAACAAGGAACTGGGGCCGGGAATCAGAGTCCCTACAGTACCATTTACTTATATAACAGCTGTTGAAATGAAACTATATGTGCAATTTGCTGCCATGTGAAAATGTATATAAGAAAGGTTATAAAAAACAGGAACCCATGTGAGGATGGTGGGATTATTGATTTTTAAAAACTGCCCTATATAATACATTACTTACCAGCCATGCGCAGCTGTTTAAACCTAAATACATTAAAATTAAATAAAGTTCCTTGATCACACTAGAGACAGAGGCGCTCATGGACCACCTGTGGCTGGTGGCTACCATACTGAACAACACAGGTGATAAAATATTTTCATCCTCGCGGAGGGTTCTGTTGGACAGCGGTGATTCATATACTGCCTTAACCTTATTGTTAGATCCATTCTAATAAAATGTTAATTCAAAAAAGAGGCAACAGTAGCATTGTGAATAATAATAATGATGGGAACCATTTACTCAGCCGTCTTATCTACTTGGCGCTGTGCCAAGTGCTTTTATATGATCAATCTCACTTCGATGTGGATTCTGTTATTGCTCCAATTGTACATACGAGAACATTCTAAGCCTCGGTTTCCTTATATATAAAATCGGGATAATATTGGAATCTCTCTTATAAGGTTATTTTAAAGATGAAGTGAGATTACACATATAAAGTGCTTAATTTGAGCCTAGGTACTAAATAAATGTACAATAAGTGTAGCTTTTTTTTTTAGTTTTCTTCATAGAATAGAATTGTGATTCATTCATAAGATTCTGTTTTTTAAGAATAGATTAAAAGTAAAACTACGCATCTGAAGAATATTTGCTGACTTGTTATTCTGAACTTGTAGAGGGTTCCAAGTTGTTTTGGTGCCCACCCTTCATTTCTCTTTCAAACTATGGGCAAACTTTTATATTATAAATAGATGGATGCATATCAATTATTTGGTAAAAAGTAGTTTGCTTTAAGCATTTTGACTCTCTGATATCCCTTAAAAATTAGTAAGAAATAACCCATAATTATTGAATATGAGCTTTGGCTTATGAGCTATGGATATAAAGCCAGAAAACCTAAAATTAAAATTGAGGTTAAATCTTATTAAAAAAATTGCTAAATAATAAGATCATGTACTATCATTTTGGCTACATCTAGCATCCTATTTTGACTATGTTAATCACAAAGTTTTTCACTAGAGTACTTCCTATGATAACAATTATTATCTAGCAAATTAAGGTTCCATTTTTTACAAAAATACCCATCCATTCCAACACAGAAACAAGAAGCTAAATTTAAGCAATTAAAAATACAACTTAGCCTACTTGTTCTATTGTTAATTGCCTTTGAATAATAAAGCTTACATATGCTGCACAGTCAGCATCACCAATGTACTTCTCTTAACTCTATTTTTTTTTTCGCTGCAAAGATGTGATGAGATGAATTACACATTATGTCCTGGGGGTAAATACTGAAAGCTCATTTGTTCTTGGTCTTTTCATCTTTCCAGATGGACTTTATGGGTTAGTAGAGTTGTTCTGTTGCTGTTCTTGTTCCTACTTTTTTGCTGTTTAACAGAATGCTAGCTGTTTTGGGCTGAGTCGACCCATCCTGTGATATATATTTTATCCTTCCCCTCTTGATGTAGTTTGAGTATCAAATGTGCATGGGAATAAGAATAGCAGGTCTGATGGAGGCATGCACACTGATGATTTACAACGTCTGTGCATTTAACTGGTGTGGTCTGAAGCAATGAAAATTGAATGGGAAACAAAATTATGTTTGACGTTACCTGGATTTGCTCAAAGGGGACTTCAAAGCTGAATGACTCATTGTAGTAGGGGTTGAGTGTATTCTTTTTAATTGTTGTCTTTTTCTTCTTCAGCCTCTTGCCATTTTGCATCAGATGAATCTTCACATAAGGATCTGAAAAACAGAAACAAAAAGTTTAGGAGATCAGAGACACATATTTTAGATTACAATTTAGCTAATAAAAATACCAGGTAGTCCCAACAGGAAGATAATTGTATTGTGCATGTTTAGTACTTTTAAAAATTTCATTTTTATTGAAAGATTTTAAGTAACTTGTGGGCCACACTTTTTTTTTTTCCATGGTGTCACCAGTATTTATAGTTGGACTTAGGACATGAGAGCAGGGGTTTAAACCAGAAATTCAGGGGAAAAAAGACATATAGCATTTGCTGATGTCCATGGTATAAACTCTCAGCATAGCTGATTTCAAGGTATGAACAGTTTAACAACTAAATTTCTGAATATTTAACAATTGGCTCTGTGTGCTGGCCCAGAACTTGTTTCAGTATACCACTCTATGGGATTAACTTTTGATAGAGGACAAAGGAGACATTTCATTTATTCAATTATTCATTTATTCAACCAATGTGGGTGAGGCCTTAGGGATAGAGTAGTGAACAAAATAGACCATCCTGTTCTCATGATGGAACTTCAGACCTGTGGGGGACATAGACCATGGGCTTGTAAGGAAAAGAAATACATAGGAAATAACAAGTTGAAAAGAATACTGTGGAGAAAAAGAATAGACTGGAGATATGACAGGGACTACCAGGGTTGTTAGTACAGCGAGTCTAAGGTAGGAATGGAATTCTTAGTTTACTCTCTAGTAAGGTCCCTCTGGGAGGTAACATTTCAACTGAGATAGGAAGCTTGAAGGGTGAGAAGAGGTTGTGTGTGTGTGTGTGTGTGTGTGTGAGAGAGAGAGAGAGAGAGAGAGAGAGAGAGAGAGAGAGAGAGAAGAGCTTCAAGGGTTCAGGGAAAAGAGAATAACCCAGAANTCTAATAAAAATACCAGGTAGTCCCAACAGGAAGATAATTGTATTGTGCATGTTTAGTACTTTTAAAAATTTCATTTTTATTGAAAGATTTTAAGTAACTCGTGGGCCACACTTTTTTTTTTGCCATGGTGTCACCAGTATTTATAGTTGGACTTAGGACATGAGAGCAGGGGTTTAAACCAGAAATTCAGGGGAAAAAAGACGCATAGCATTTGCTGATGTCCATGGTATAAACTCTCAGCATAGCTGATTTCAAGCTATGAACAGTTTAACAACTAAATTTCTGAATATTTAACAATTGGCTCTGTGTGCTGGCCCAGAACTTGTTTCAGTATACCACTCTATGGGATTAACTTTTGATAGAGGACAAAGGAGACATTTCATTTATTCAATTATTCATTTATTCAACCAATGTGGGTGAGGCCTTAGGGATAGAGTAGTGAACAAAATAGACCATCCTGTTCTCATGATGGAACTTCAGACCTGTGGGGGACATAGACCATGGGCTTGTAAGGAAAAGAAATACATAGGAAATAACAAGTTGAAAAGAATACTGTGGAGAAAAAAAATAGACTGGAGATATGACAGGGACTACCAGGGTTGTTAGTACAGCGAGTCTAAGGTAGGAATGGAATTCTTAGTTTACTCTCTAGGAAGGTCCCTCTGGGAGGTAACATTTCAACTGAGATAGGAAGCTTGAAGGGTGAGAAGAGGTTGTGTGTGTGTGTGTGTGTGTGTGTGAGAGAGAGAGAGAGAGAGAGAGAGAGAGAGAGAGAGAGAAGAGCTTCAAGGGTTCAGGGAAAAGAGAATAACCCAGAACACACAGAAGTAATGAAAAAAGGAGCAGAAAAATCCCTTAGCAATTTCCCAAAGGTCTTACTAGGTAAAGTAAAAAGTAAGTCGCCAAAGGGGTGAGACAATCTCTGTGTAGAGTTCTCATTATTAATGGTTAAATGGCATACTTTCAAGTCACCAAGAATGTTTGATAAGAAAATCTACTCTTAATTTTTTTTACTTCATGTGTCACACATGTTCATTATAGAAAAATATATCAGAAAACAATGATAAAAAAAGGGAAACTTAAATCACCCACGATTTTATTCCACTAACCACTGCTAAGCCTTCCAACATTTCTTTCCTTTCTTTCAAAACATGTACAGCTGGGAGGGACTTCACAGACAATCTAGTCTACCCCCATATTTTTTAGAAGATAAAATAGCAGACCCCAAAATGTTGTCTTTATCTCCCCCTTCCTAGTTCCAGTAGAACGTAACTCCCAGAGAACAGACACTTGGTCCGCCATATTCACTAACTGAATTTACTAAACAGTACCTGGCACGATTCAGTTTTTGTGGAATAAATTAGTGGAACTTCTTTAGGACCTCGGAATCTGGGTCTCCTTCCTCAGTCCTGTCTTCTTCCCATTGTCCCAAAGCCAACATTACTTGGGGTTTTTTTGGTTTGTTGTTTTTAATAACTACATCCCATCAAGAAGATTTTCATCAAAATCTACTCTTCGTAAGCTTTCAGGTATAGAATATAGAGTGGCCAACTGCAGTCGTCATGCTGTGCATTAATTACATCTCCAGACCTTACTCATACAGAGCTGGAAGTCATACTTTGTGACCAATATGTCCTCATTTCCCTCACCGTCCCCAGCTCTTAGCAACCACCATTCTACCCTCTTTCTGTGAGTTTGGCCTTTTTTATAGATTCTGCACATAAGTGAGATAATGCAGTATTGTTTCTGTCTGACTTATTTCACTCAACCTGAAGCTCTGACTATCTATCCATGTGGTTGCAACTGGCAAGATTTCCTTATCTTTTGTGTCTGAATAATATACTAATGTGTGTGTGTGTGTGTGTGTGTGTGTACATATATCACATTTTTTAATCCATTTAGTTGCTGATGGACAGGGAGGTTTTTTCTCTGTCTTGGCTATTGTGAATAATACTGCAGTAAACATGGTGCTGCAGATATATGTTTTTAAAAGGATATTTTATGATTATGCTATTGCAATTGTTTCATGTTTTTTGTCCCTTTATGCCCCTCTGCCCTGCATTCCCTTCCCTGTAGCATCCCACTTTCTTACTTAACGTTCATGGGTTGTACATATAAGTTCTTTGGCTTCTACATTTCCTGTACTATTATTAACCACCCCCCCACCCCGTCTATTTTGTACCTACTATTTATGCTTCTTATTCCCTGTTCTTTTCCCCCCATTCACCCTCTCCACCCTGCTGATAACCCTCCATGTGATCTCCATTTCTGTGATTCTCTTTCTGTTCTAGTTGTTTGTTTAGTTTTTGTTTTTGTTTTTTAGGTTCGATTGTCGATAGTTGTGAGTTTCTTGTCATTTTACTGTTTATAGTTTTTGATCTTCTTTTCTTATATAACTTCCCTTAATATTTCATATAATAAGGGCTTGGTGATGATGAACTCCTTTAATTTGACCTTATCTGGGAAGCATTTTATTTGTCCTTCCATTCTAAATGAGAGCTTTGCTGGATAGAGTAGGTCCTTGGCTTTCATGACTTGGAATACTTCTTTCCAGCCCCTTCTTGCCTACAAGGTTTCTTTTGAGAAATCAGCTGGTGGTCTTATGGAAACTCCTTTGGAGGTAACTGTCTCCATTCCTCTTGCTGCTTTTAAAATTCTCTCCTTATCTTTGATCTTGGGTAACTTAATGATGATGTGCCTTGGTGTGTTCCTCTTAGGGTCCAATTTCTTTGGGACTCTGTAGGCTTCCTATACTTCCTGGAAGTCTGTTTCCTTTGCCAGACTGGGGAAGTTCTCCTTTATTATTTTTTCAAATAAGTTTTCAATTTCTTGCTCTTCCTCTTCTCCTTCTAGCACCTCTATGACTTGGATGTGGGAATGTTGAAAGTTGTTCCTCTTTGAAAGAGGTTCCTCAGCCTCTCCTCATTTTTCTGAGTTCCTGTTTCTTCATTTTGTACTGGATGAATGTTGATTTCTTCCTTTTTTCCAAATTCTTGATTTGAGCCTAGGTTTGCTTCCCTTCACTGTTGATTCCCTGTATATTTTGCTTTATTTCACTTTGGGTAGCCTTCATTTCTTCCTTCATTTTGTGACTGATCTTAATAATTTCTGAGCATCCTGATTACCAGTGTTTTGAACTCTCCATCGGTTAGGTTGGCTGTTGCCTCATTGCTTAATTTTTTTCCCGTAGTTTTGATCTTTTCTTTCATTTGGGCCATATTTCTTTGTCTTGTCACACTTATTATATTGTAAGGAGTGGAGCCTTAGGTGTTCACCAGGGTGGGGCAACCTACTTTACTGCGTTGTGGCACAGTCTGGATGAATGATTCTTCTTTAACTACCTGGTTGTCAGAGTTCCATGCAGTTTGATTTTTGGCAGTTCTGGTTGTTTTTTGTTTTTAATTGGTTGTTATTGTTCTTTTGGTTGTGTGAGGAAGTGAAGCATTTCTACCTATGCCTCCATCTTGGCCAGAACTCCAGATATCTTTTAAGATAGTGATTTCATTTCCTTCAGATATACTGAGGTCTGTCTGGAAAAATTCCAGCCATTGTTAATATAATGAAATGGTTTATGCGACATCAGTATAACCTGGCAGCCAAGGAAGGTGGACTGAAATTTGCATGTGTGAACAATGACACTTTTACTGTACTAGTTAGTGAGACAGTAGATGCCCTTCAGTGAGCATGCCTACTGTATGGCCATCACATTCAAAATGACTGAGTGAGTAGAGCAATGCATCTGCATCAAATTTTTCATTAGGCTTGAAAACGCTGTCATGGAACTTATTTGCATGATTCACAAGGCTGCAGCCATGGGCAACGGGTGATTGGCAGCTTCATCACAACAATGCGCCCACTCATGTGTCATGTCTTGTGCAGAATTTTTTTGTGAAACATCAAATCACCCAGGTGATTCAGTAAGGAGTGGAATAAAGCTGCCTGTAGTCCAGATTTGATGCTCTGTGACTTCCAGCTTTGCCCCATTTGAAAGGAAAATCACATTTGAAAGGAAGAGATTCATACCATTGATGAGATTCAAGAAAATATGAGGGGGCAGATGATGGCGATTGGGAGAACTGTGTGAGGTCCCAAGGTGCCTCCTTTGAAGGGGACTTAGTGCCATTGTCCTATGTACAATGTTTCTTGTATCTTGAATCTTCTTCAATGTCTTTACTTTTCATATTACATGGCTGGATACCTTCTGGACAGGCCTTGTATACCCAGAAGTGGAATTGCTGGGTCATGCGGTGGTTCTATTTTAAATTTTTAAGGAATCTCTGTACTGCTTTCCCTAGTGACTGTACCAGTTTACATTCCTGCCAATAGTGCACAAGGGTTCCCTTTTCTCCACACCCAAGTACTCATTATCTCTCGTCTTTCTGATGATAGCCATTCTGACAGATGTGAGGGGATATCTCATATGGCTTTGATTTGCATTTCCCTGATGATTAGTGGTTTTGAGCATCTTTTCATGTGTTTGTTGGCGATTTGTACGTCTTCTCAGGAAAAATATCTATTCAGATCCTCTGCCTATTTTAAAAAATTGGATTATTTACATTTACTTTCCCCCTTTTTGTGCTCTTGAGATATATGAGTTATTTATATACTTTGGATATTAACTTTTTATCTAATATATTCTTTGCAAATATTTTCTTCCATTCCAAGTTTGTTAGAGATCCTCTTCTCTATGAACTTTTGTGCCTGGGTTAAGTCTTCACTGTGTAAGTCTGATATGTTATAGATCCGAGGTGGGTGTGTTTACATATTTTCTTTGTCTAGGCGTCTGCAGTATTTGATTCCTTCTCTACCTTCTCCTGTCTTATAGTTTGATCCACTCCTTGATTGCCTTGATTTCCTGAGTCCTCTGGTTTCTTCATTGCACTGATGTCTTGTCCTGCACTGAGGTCTTGTCCTGAATTCTGGTCTCTTTGGAGATGGCCTTAATCTTTTTTTTAAAGATTTTATTTATTTTAGAGGGTAAAGGAAGGAGAGAGAGAGAAATATCAATGTATGGTTGCCTCTGGTGTGTCCCCTGCCGGGAACTGGCCTGCAACCCAGGCATGTGCCCTGACTGGGAATCGAACTGCGATCTTGTGGTTCGCAGGCCCGCACTCAATCCACTGAGCTACATCAGCCAGGGTGGCCTTAATCTTTTGGTTAGTTCATTAGTAACTTCTTCTGGCATCTAGACCTGACTCCTGTCTCCCTAACTATGGCAGAACCTTCCAGAGGGAAACATACCCACTGCCGAAGCATCATGCCCATGATTTAATGACACGCATTTCACAGTGAGGACCATCTCTTCTGCAAAGCAGGAGTCTGTACAATCAAATGTGTTCTGCTTTAGGGGCTATTCCACAAACCAAATGTTTGTCAATTCAGAGTTCCTTGGTGGTGTAGAAGTCCTGGTCATTGCATAACTGGACATAATTTCATGGAAATAACAGAACAGGCTGTAATGAAACTCATTAATATTGCTTTTGCTCTTCCTGAACACAACCGCTGGACACCATGTGTGGCATTTAAACTTCCTTTAGGCTTTCTAAACATGTAAATAGCATGAGGAAAGATGCAAACTACAAAACTGGGATACCGTCCTCGTGGGTTTTATCTCTATGGCTGAATCCATCTTCATCCTCAAGGTACCAATAACTTTGTTCACACTGCAGATAATTTCTGTTGCCCCTGAAACAATCACAAGACTTGGGACACTGTACTTCTTTTATGTGTTTAATTTGTCTTTAAAGCGGGTAGGACCTTTTTGATTTCTCTAACTTCGTAAAACGGAAGGTCTCTCTTCTGATGCTCGTGTCCTCTCTAATAGAGTGTGACTAGTGGTGGAGAATGATGGACTGGATTCAGACAGAAGGTTCTTCATTCCCAACAATAAACTGCAGGTCCAATATGGCCAGATTCCTTGCCTCATTTGCCATAACTTTCAGGTCTGACTTTGGTTTTGTTACCCAGGTGGCACTGCGGCTCTCCATTCACCGCTCATCAGACTCTCTCTGTACCTGAGATCAACCCAGCTGGACAGGGCCCCTCTCTGTCATAGCAGCTGTTAGGACGTGGAGGTTTTTCAGGACATTGTAAGAAAATCCCCCTTAAACCTTTATATATTGACAAGCCTTTTCAGTATACAAAATTGGGGGTTCTGTTGATAATGTTCACAATTATGGCAGGGAGAATAATAGCCCTCCTGAAAGATACCCACGTTCTAATCCTCAGAACCTGGGGATGTTACCTTGTATGGCAAAAACGGCTTCACAAATGTGACTGAGGTTAGGGATCTCAAGATGAGAATTTTTGTCCTACATCCTTAAGGAGGGACTGATCTAATCACATAAGCCTTAAAAACAGAGATCTGTTCCTGGCTGTGGTGGAAAAGAGATGTGACGATAGGAGAAGGGTTAGAGACGCGACATCGCGTGCTGTCAGGATGGAGGAGGGCGCCACCGAGTGCGGAGGCCTCAGAAGTTGGGACGGGCGAGGAAATGCATTGCCACCTGGAGCCTCCAGGAGAAATACAACTCTGCGGACACCTCCAGATCAGCCCAGTGAGACATCTGTCCAAGTGCTAAGCTTCAGAACGTCACACAAGGGGATGAATGGGGGGTGCCGTTTTAAACACCGAGTCCGTGGCAGTTTGCCAGGGCAGCACCAGAGACCAGGGACAACAACTGAAGGTACAGAGAAGGTTTCCTTACCTGGCAAGGTCTGAGAGTTAAACTGAAATAGGACTAGACAATGATTTTAGAAATCATTTATATTCTTTTTAATCTTTTAAAAAAGATGACTCTGTCCTCTAAAATAAAAGCCTTCAAAAAGTTTGTCTTCTTTTAAACAAAAAAAGTCAACTGGAGCATACAATCAGAAGGTAATAGTTACATATAGATGTTTCTGGATCCTTGGTAAAATTAGTAAAAGGAGAGGGAATGTTAGCTGAGAATAATTTCCAAAGTAAGCCATATTACAAGGTTTAATATAATAATGTTCCTTTATATTTGTAGAATAGTTGAAGGTTGTATATAGTTTTTAAAATTATATTATCTCCCTGAATCTTTACAACAAGCCCAGTGAGGAGACAGGCTCAGAAAGGCCGTGCTGCCCCCAGCGGTCAGATCGGGGACTTCTGACTCCCCATCTGCCGTTCTGTCTGGTGTGTTGGAGGAACAACGTAGTGCAGTGTTTACAAGTGTAGTCTCTGGAGCCAGGCTGCTTGAGTCTTGGCTCTGCCACTAGCTGTGTGGTCCTGGGCCAGTTTTTCAACCTCTTTGTGCCACAGCTCCAGCAACCTAAAATGGTGAGTATAATTGCTTGGTCAGCTCTAGCTTACGAGCAGCTTTGAAGATGGAAGAGCAATTTCATAGCTTTGCCAGCTGGGCAGCCTCTTCTGAATACAATTCATGGAGTGGACAACCTGTGATCTGCTGCCAGTATTTTTGTTTATTTTGTCCCTATCCAGGCATTAATTTTAAGTGGAAGGTCTCTCATATAAATCGCCTAATAGAATCGGCAAGAGTTTCCTCTCTGAAGGGTTTCTTCCTTCCAATGGCCAATCCCTAGCATACTGGCCTGGCCCTGATGGTCCCATAGGTAGCTCTCGGCAGAGGCAGCTGTCGTCCGCACATGCTCCTTCAGACATTGCACCCACCTCACTTGCCTGTGTCTGATCTTCCTTCCATGCACTGACTCTGTCATCCTCTTCTGGTCAGGGAGGAAGAGGGGTGATGACCTATTTATGGCCCCATGTTTCTGCCGTTTCAATGAGCATCCTTGTCTGCCACCTTCCATGCTGTACCAAAGCTTAGTTGATTTGATGACTTTGTCTATGGGCAGGTGGGGTATGGCAGGCACAAGAAACCCCAGAAGTTGTCTCTCTTCTGGATAATTGTTGACACCACCTTAGCTGGCATTGTCCACTTGTTATAGAACGAATGTTTGTGTCCTTCCAAACATATATGTTAAAATCCTAGCCCCCAATGCCATGGTATTGGAAGATAGGTAGGGTCTTTGGGAAGAAGTTAGGTCACTGTGTAAGGCTACACCGAGAAGACAGTTGTAAACCAGCAAGAGAGCCTTCACCAAGAACCCGCCCACGCTGGTCTCTGGCAATCTCTTACAGCAGCCCGAGCAGTGGGGATGGCACTTCAAACGGTCAAACTGTCCCTTGTTTCCTGTTTTTCTTTCTGAGAGTGAGCTGGCCTTTTTCCCCTCCATTCCCTTTCTTTGCTTCAAGACTCCCAAAGACATATTTTATGAGCTTAATCACATTTGTATTATTTTAAAACACATTAAATTGGGTTTTTTCCCTATCCTATTTTTCTCAGACATCCTACAATGCAAACGTATGCTTCCTATGTCATGGCTACTTCTGTTCAGCAAAGTGTCTGGCCACGGAGTCCGGCCCTGGAAGGCCATGTCTTCGCCGGCACTGATGTCCCTGGCACGGCGTTCGAGTGCAGAGATGTGCTCTCCCCTTCAAACCTAGACTTAGAGGAGGACTTTGGAACTCACTCAGCAAGTGCTTTTCCTTCAGTGATAGAAACACAGTGGGCAAGCTTTGCAGAAGTGTGAGTACAGCCCCTATGATGTACTACATGGTTATAACCAGCTCGACTCTTTTCTTCTCTGTCAGACGAGAAACCTACGGTGTTCATTACCCCTTCCCCTTTTAAGCCTGGTCTTGTGCAATGATTCCAGACTCTTAGACCAAAAAGTTAGAAAATTTGGAGCTATCACTGATTTCTCCTCCTCTACCTCCTGTGAATATATGGCCGCCACATTCTTCCAATTCACCTTCATGTTGTCTTTGGTTGGCTCCCTCTTTCTAACCAGTCACGTCTCAAGATCAGAAATCCAACCTCTTTTGCGACTATGCCCTCAGACTGCTCTTCATGTAATTGTCAAAACGACACTGACCACACCAGTCCCCTCATTAGAAACCCGTACTGCTGTCCAACTAAGAAAGTCCAAACTGTACTGTGGTATTCACAGCCCCACCCTATGCTCCAGTCCCAGCCAGTACTCACTGTTCCTCACAGAGAATTTATCTAATTATTTTTATTTACTTTTTAGAAAAGTAACACAACCATTTTATTTTCCAGCAGCTATACCGACTCATATCTCTCTAAAGGAAACCGGAGGTTTGGAACACTCCTGGCCCTTTCAAAGGGAAAGAGGAGTAGGCAGGCACACAGAGGCGAGCGAGCGTGTGACCAATGGGGATGTGTCTCTGGAGCAACCAGGCCTGTGGCTGACTTGCTCCTCCACAGTCTGCTCCTCACAGAGAGCTCAAAGTGCCACGTCCTTTAGCCTGAAGTGCCATTTCTTTCTTTTCTCATCTCATGTTTGCTTTAAAAATCACTTCTTCCCTAAAGATTTTACTGATGATTTCCTGCCAGAAACTTTCTCGTTGGTGGCAGGGGGCAGGATTAGGAAGGGGGACAAGCCATTGTCTGGCCTGCAGCATTTTCTTCGGTACCACCGCGAAGTACATATCTTTAGTTTTTGGTATTGGTGCTCATCTAATATTGCAAAAACAATATTCCTGTGGGAAAGTGTTTTGAATTCAGAACTATTGGCCTCTAAATGAATTTTGGGAAGACTATCCACTGCAACATGGGAGCTTCTTCCCTTCCCGCTCCAAACTCTAATGCCCTAGCACACTGTCAGCCCCTTCTTCCCGCAGGCCGCTCTAATGCCAAATTATGCTAACTTCACAGAAGTATAATTGCAAAGCAGCTGGCTGTGAGCAGTGATCCTTTTGTGTGAGATGTAAAGGAGCCACTAAAGACGTTTTGTATCTACAATGAGAACGAGAAAGCAGCAGTTCAAAGCCAGATAATGCAAGATGCCTGCAGTTTTCATTTTGACAATTTTGCATAATTATACTGTCTTTTTTCTTAACTAGCATGATGACCGGGGGGCCCTTGTAACCATGGCCTTTCCATTTCAACCAAAGACTTCCCTTGATACAAAATAGCCCCATTTGGGCTCTTTTGTTCAGTTCTGAGCCAGTACCCAGCTTCTGAGTAACTCCAGGTATTATTATTCCTTTCATCCTATTTTCCTTTGTATATTGTTCACTAAATTCCAGCTTATAGTGTCAGATGAGGAAAGCAATACTTGTATCAATTAGGGTTCTGAATCCCGAGTGACTGAAAACCCATTTCAAAATGGTGCAAATTCTAAAGGTAACTTATTGGCTTATAAGACAGAAAAGTCCAGAAGAAGGGCTATGTGGAAAAGATGATTACTTATCCTCTAAAATTGATTTTTCCCTTCTTTTTTTGGCAATGCATGCCTGGATTTTTATGTGGGCACCAGCTGGGAGGATTTCTCCCAGCCTCTGTTATGACTCAGTATGGCCGCTGACAAAGTTCTTCTGGATGTTGGATGTGAATGGAAGTGACGTGTGTAAAGGACTCCGCAGCATACCCTTAAAGCCGTGGTTTTCACGGGGTGCTGTTTTGCACCCTGCCCCAAGGCGTTTGGCAGTGTCTGGAAACATTTTTGATTGGCATAACTTGGAGGGGAGTGACATAGGCATTCAGGGGGTAACAGCCAGGGATTCTGCTAAACATCCTACAGCGTATGGGACAGCCCTCCACAGTGAAGACTTTTCAGGCCCCAAATGTCCATAGAGCTGAAATTGATAAACTCTGCCTTAAAATAAGCTTTATGTCCTCCACTCTTCCTATCTTCTCTCCTGCAGTGGGAACATGGATGACCCAGCCTTTACCTTGCAACACAAAGACAAGACTCTAGGGCAGTGATTCTCAACTGGTGCGCCGCAATACCTGACTCTGTAGTCAGGGGCACTGACCTCTTTTCCCTTAGACTGTCAAATAAAAAAATGACAACAGCCAGTAGAACAGTAGCTGTCTACTGCAAATGAAGCAAAATTATACCTGTTTTTTTAATGCCAGATCTGTAAAAAATATAGTATATTTTGTGGTGTGCCACGGAATGTTATCAATTAGTTTGTGTGTGCCATGAGATGGAAGGAAATGTTGAAAATTGCTGCTCTAGGGGACAGAACAACAAGATAGGAAGATCGTGAGTCCCTGATGGCCTCACGACGCCACTGCCTGCCAGTACTGCTCGCCCATCCACCCTCTTACAGACATGAAAGTGATAGAGAGTTTTACACAGACACTCTGTCTTTCTGAGCCACACTGTTTTGGAGTCTCTTTGTTATAGCAGTTCAGTCTGTTTGTATTCAGTACAGACTCAACAATCGCAGCAAGTTCCCAGGTTTACCTGCGTCTTTGCTCTGTTTTCTATGGGGTCCTCCTCAAATTCTACAAGGTGGCCACCCCAGGACATCCTAACCTTTCCTCTTAAGGTTGCAAATGACTGCATAGCCACAAGTCTCCTATCGTCACCCTGTACCATCTGAGGGAAAAGAGAGTCTATGTAAGAATTCCCAGGAAGAGCCCATGTTCAGTCTGATTGGACCAACAAAGATGAAACATGTACTCTGCAGTAATCACTGTGGTGAAGAGAATGTGATGAGCTGGCTGGGCTTGGTCCTGGGATACGTGCCCATCCCCAAACTGATCAGGAGGGCCAGGGGTCCTACCTTTGGAATTGGGAGTAGGCTCAAATCTATTCAACGCAAAAGCTAAGAACACAATACCGTCATTCCTTAAACAGGAATTAGAGAATGGAGAACAGAAGGTGGGAGGCAACCAACCAGTGTGTATAGAGTTTCTCAACCTACAGTCTCCAGGACCCCATCTCTGCCTAAACTTGGAAGTGTGCACGCACTTATTTGTGGAGAGACATTCCTTCCCACTTGAGGTTGAATTTCTTGTAGTGAGCCACCACACCCTTGTGTAAAGTGGTCCAGCAGTAACAGAGAGAAGAGGAATGAAACCACGGCAGGTTTAGGATACCAAGTTCCTTTGCCCATGGCAACGTTTTCTTGGGCACTTATTGAGTAAGTCTATTTCATCAGAAAGCCAGTCATTTAACAGTACACAAATAATTAAATAATAATAGGGTCCACAGAGCCAACAGTTTCTGTTTCCATCATTGGCAGTTACAACGTATTTACTTGAGGGTTTTTTAAAAAAAAAATAAGTAGTAATTTACAAGTGCTTAGAGAAGACTATGTAGCAGAGCACATGTGTCTTCATTGTTTGAAATGCTTCCCGTAATGTAACAGTAAGGGTGCCACATTAAAACTATATTCTGGGAAAATTTTCTTTGTGAGCACACAATTTAAAAGTGAATTTACATTAGTTAAGTGCAGTGTTTGCTGCAAGAAAACAGCATTACATAAGTGACTGCCACAGAGAAAATGAACCTCATTTAATGAGACAGATCATAAAAGAGCAAAGGCTGAATTAGTTCATTAGTGGGGGCAGAGTGCTTTGAGGAGACAAAAACATAAATGTAAAATGCTATTGTCATGAATTAAATGGACCACATTTTGGGTTGTGGGAAGGAAGCCACTGAATCCCGGTGCTCGTTTCCGACGTTGCCAAAGGGGCTGGGCGTGGCTGCGGCCTCTGGACTGGAAATGAAAGAGCGGGCGCGCAAAAGCAGGAACGGGCGGCAGCAGAGTAGGACTTCACAGGCGCGGCGCCTTTCCAGGCGGGTAAAACAGTGGCGTGGGGGCCGAGCTCCACACTTGGTAGAGGAAGGAACACTTTACGTTTGCAAAATTTAATTTTTTTCTGTTCAGCTTTCAAGATGACATTGTCTGTAATTCAGTCCTGTTTCCTGTACTTTGGAATATCTTTCAGGAAGGGCAAACACGTGAGGGCAGAAAGCGGGGTAGTGACTAAGTTTGATTCTTTCCTGATGACTATGAAGAGTTCGATGGAGCGACCAAGCATGAACTGTTTGTATGAACCAGTTAGCAAAAACAAAAACAGTCGAAGGATTCAGTAAAGCAAACAAAATCGCAAATGGCAGGTTTTGACTCTTTTTTCCCCCCTGGAGATTTGGCATTAGACTTTTATTTATGCCACATGAAAGATCGCTAGAAAGATATTTCTTTTTCTTTTTCTTTTCTTTTTTTTATGGTGACACGAGACATTTCCACTAGATGAAGTAACACTGGTACTTGGTAACATTGCTGGGATTTTTAAGCACATGTCATATAACAAATGGATGCTACTCCTTATCACATATAGATGGTTTCCAGGTAATTCAACTTGAGTTGAAAACAATGGGCAAGTAGAGATGCTGTTACACAGAACATGGCCAGTTATTTAGTGCTCTGTAGCAGGGCTACCTCAGGCTCACCCAGCTCTCTTGTTGGTTTAGCCAGAATCCATTTTACTCTCACTAACCCCCCTATTCCTAGCAGGTAGTTGATTTAAAATACCTATGTGTCTTGTAAAGAACTTGCCAACTAAGCATCAGAAAGTTTATGGAATGAAACTGTCTCAGGATAATTGAAAGAGATTTGAGATATTTCCAGATGGACTGGAAGAATCCTTCTCCATGTTCTCATTTTGAAGTGTTTCTGGAAGTGGTCAAGGGTCTGGGTATATCTCCTAGTGGATGAGGGAGTGGCCCCTCAGTTTTCTTAGCTGGAAATGTCTCCACACTTCCCTTTATGCTTGAAAAAGAAAAATTCTTTAACGTTTTTAGGAGGGTTTCTTTCTCTTTGCTATCTCTCTTCCTGCCTGTACATGACATTGGTGAGTCTGAAGACTCAGAAGAGGGTGAATGGACCGGCTCTCATTTCCCCTTTGGAAAAAGAGATGGTGATATTAAATATAATATTGTGGATAACCCATACTCCCCAACTTTGGCTTGAGATTTCACAGTATGAATAATGTATGTCCTGTTTAAAGGAAAAACTTTGAACACTGTGGGTGGCTTGTTATTAAGTTTCTTTATTTGAATGTTGATTTTCCTTATCCTTCCAGGGAGATAGTTCATTTTAATTCATTGATGGCCAAATACGGTTCTGTTTCATAAAGCTGTGAAACTCTGTTTGAAATCAGCCACTGCTCTGCATGTCAAGAATATAAGTAGCTTTGGAGGCAAGATCAACATCAAGCTTGGTAATTTGGTTTTCTTACAATATTGCAAGGAGAAGATAAAAATAAACAATGGCTTCTACATTATACTGCATAAAGGAAAGTGACATAGAATAATACTCTAGAAGTTTCATGACTTTTTATGAAGTAAATTTGTGATTACAGTCAATCACTGTATTTCAGATCACTGTATTACCGGTATTTCAGATCTTGGTAAAAACTCCCAGTAATGTTATTGTGTACACTGAGTTCTTTGGAATTGTCATCACCTGACATACATCTTCTCTAAAATAGAAGAAGTGAGAGTCAGGGTGTTAGAGTTAGACAGATTCTTTATATAGGAAATTTAGTTTCTATGAGTTAGTTTAATTCTTTGTAAGATTCTATAATCACACACTAACTGACCCAGAGGTACAGATTAGGGCTGGTCTTATTTTTCCTACATTTTCTGCTTTCTTGAATCACAGAAATTCTACAGGTCCATTCTCCTGTGGACCATTCAGCCCCTGGGAGTGTAGCTGGAAGAGGACCAGGGTGGGCTCCAGGGCAGGGCCTCTTCTTGCCCTCATCCAAGGGCTGCAACTGCATATTGGTTACATTTTTTAAAAAGTGCTTTGCAGGCACTGCACCATTCATTCTCTATAGTTTATCTCATTTGTTCCTCATGACCATCTGGGAGGAAGATGCTATTACTTCTGTCTTCCACCTGAGGAACCTGAGATGCACCCGTCCATAGTCATACAGTTAATATTTGTTATGGTAGAGGCTACATGACTTTGAACATTTATCCCAATTCAGCATTCATAAACTTTATCAATTTTAGTTTATATACATTGTATAAGAAGGGATGATTAAAACATGATATAACTATTTATATTATCTTCAGTCCAATAATTATACTGTAAGTTAAATGTTCACTTTTTTCTTAATTTTAAAAATTTTTTGCTATCTTTTTATTGTTAACTCCTTTAAAAAAGATTTTATCTATTTATTTTTAGAGAGGGGGGAAGGGAAGGAGAAAGAGAGGGACAGAAACATCAATGTATGTTTGCCTCTCATGTGGCCCCTACTGGCCTGCAACCTAGGCATGTGCCCTGACTGGGAATTGAACCCTTATCCCTTTCATTCACAAGCCCATGCTCAGTCCACTGAGCTACACCAGCCAGGGCTGTTACCTCCTTTTTTAAAAAATTGAATTTGTTGGGGTGACACTGGTTAATAAAATTATATAGGTCTCAGGTGTACAATTCTACACTACATCATTTGTACATTGTATTGTGTGTTCACCACCCCAAGGCAAGTCTCCCTCCGTCACCATGTACCTTCCCTATCTTCTCTTACCTCCCCCGACTGTGCTTCCCCTCTGGCAGTCACCCTGCAAATGTTCACATTTCTTAATTAGACTCCGAGACCTTGAATGATCTGTCTCAGACTTACCCCTTCAGTTTCTCCCCTCAGGACACTGCCCCTAGCTGTCTCGGCTCCAGCTGCCTGTCCAGTCAGCACCTTGAATATACCATTTTCATCCCATTTTGGAGTCTCATGCCTGGAAGGCCTCCTCTTCATGCCCCTACTTCACACCTCTTTAAGCTCAGCTCCAAAACCACTTCTTCATGGAAACACTGAGTCTCCATTTTAAGGCGATTGCTCCTTTTTACAATCCTCATAAAGATGGGCTGTACTCCACAAAAAGGAGGGGAAATGGGACTCAGTGAAAACAGCTGATTTACCCAACAAGCCTTCCCTTAACAGGTGCTGTGCCAGACTGAATAGAACTCAACAGAAATTCCCAGCTGGAATAGTTGTGGTGAGTTAATATATAACAATAATAACAATAACAACAACGACAATAATTTGCATTGGATTCCTAGCAGCTAAGGACATGAGCTTTCTTAGAGCAGGAGGAATCAAGCCCTGGGATCTTTTTGGAGTAAAGCTATTCCACATCATTCTTCAGAAAATTGTACCCTATTTGTAAAGCAAGTTCATCTAGCAAAAGACTCTGAAATAGGGTTTTCCCTTGAATAACTGCTTGCGGTGTGGGTGAGGTCAGAACACTCTGTTCTCGTTCTTCCCAGTTTAGCTCCAGGGTGGGAAGGGTTGTTAGTGCTAAATGCTCAGGACTGTCATCTCTCAAAGTGCAATTTAGACAGGGAGGAGACATTCTACAGCAAGCTCTTAATTTGTCTTGAAAATCCATCCAAGAGAATTCAGAGTGAATTCATTAGTGGAATTATTGGCGGGAGTCAGAGGTCTGATTTTGAATCTTGCTGGAAATATTCCGGTTGGTTAGGGTTCCAAGTCTAGTTTCAAAAGGGTTAATTTTCAACAAGCAGACTGGATGTGAATATACTTCAAAAGCTTCACAACTTGTTACTTAATCTGGAGGCCATTTTAAAGAGACAGTTAAATGTCTATTGAACAAATGAATCAGAGGGCAGACATTATGTTCTAAGGGAAGCTACCTTTTATGGGCTCTGAATTAAGTGAAAAGCTCTCTGTGTTTTTAATGCCTCTTTTAGGAAATAGTCTAAATGAGTGAAAGGCCATATGCCAGCAAGCAGTGTCAATGCTTTTTAGGCAATACGGCTCCTATGCACCTCTGTTAGATGGAGATAATCAGCATTTTGCAAGATCAGTTTGTGTGAGACATTCTGGAATTAACATTTAGCTACTAAATTGTTCATTAAAATATCAGTAGTTCCTTCTCAAAAATATTGAAAGAGAAAGAGTTCTATTCAGTCAAATGAAAGAAAGTTTTCTTATAATAGCACTTTCAACATGGCAGTAAGACCATGGTGGCAACACAGAAGAAGTTAGCGAGGAAACTAATATGAACTTGATATGTGCCCTCAGTTCAGAGCAATGCGACTTCAGGCATAAGGACAGGTCTGTAGTACAGAAATTGAAAACATAACCCAAGTGAGTTAACTGACCTTGATTCAAGATGCTGGGTGAAAAACTCACTGTACATGCTTTTTATTTTTTAAAGACTTTATTGTTAAGTATATTTTATGGATCATGCAAATACAGTTGTCCCATTTTTTCTCCACTTTATTCCCCCTTCTTCCAGGTACCTGCATTCCCTCCAGCATTCGCCCCCACCACCCCACTTAGTTCATGTTCATAGGTCATACGTATAAGTTGTTTGGCTTCTCCATTTTTTGTACTATTCTAAACCCTGCCCTGTCTATTTTGTACCTACCATTTATGCTTTTTATTCCATGTACCTTTTCCCCCATTCTCCCTTTCCCCCTCCCTGCTGATTACCCTCCATGTGATCTCCATTTCTGTGATTCTGTTCCTGTTTTAGTTGTTTGCTTAGTTTTTGTTTTTTTTTGGGGGGGGAGGTGGGATTCGGTTGTTGATTGTGAGTTTGTTGTCATTTTACTGTTCATAGTTTTGATCTTCTTCTCTTTCTTAGATAAGTCCCTTTAATATTTCATATAATAATGGCTTGGTGATGATGAACTTCTTTAAACTTGACCTTATCTGGGAAGCACTTTATCTGCCCTTCCATTCTAAATAACAGCTTTGCTGGATAGAGTAATCTTGCATGTAGGTCCTTGCTTTTCATGACTTGGAATACTTCTTTCCAGCCCCTTCTTGCCTGCAAGGTTTCTTTTGAGAAATCAGCTGATAGTCTTATGGGAGCTCCTTTGGAGGTAACTGTCTCCTTTCCTCTTGCTGCTTTTAAGATTCTCTCCTTATCTTTAATCTTGGGTAATGTAATTATGATGTGCCTTGGTGTGTGCTTCCTTGAGTCCAACTTTTGGGGGGCTCTCTGAGCTTCCTGGACTTCCTGGAAGTCTATTTCCTTTGCCAGATTGGGGAAGTTCTCTTTCATTGCTTGTTCAAATAAGTTTTCAATTTCTTTCTCTTCCTCTTCTCCTTCTGGCACCCCTATCATTCAGATGTTAGAATGTTTAAAGTTGTCCCAGATGTTCCTAAACCTGTCCTGATATTTTTTAATTCTTGTTTCTTCATTCTGTTCTGGTTGAATGTTTATTTCTTCCTTCTGTTCCAAATTGTTGATTTGAATCCTGATTTCATTCCCTTCACTGTTGGTTCTCTGTATTATTTTTCTTTATTTTACTTTGTGTAGTCTTAACTTCTTCCTTTATTTTTCATTTATACTAATTCATTTCTGTGAGCATCCTGATAACCAGTGTTTTGAACTCTGCATCTGATAAGTTGGCTATCTCCTTGTCACTTATTTATTCTTCTGAGTTTTGATCTGGTCTTTCATTTGGATGATATTTCTTTGTTTTGGTGCAACTGTTATGTATAAGGGGCAGAGTCTAAGGTATTCAGGGTAGGGCAACCCACTTCACTGTGTTATGGTGCTGTAAGTGGGGGAGGGGTCAGAGAGGGTACGATGCTGCTTGCTGAGCTCTCCCCTCCCTTTCAGTTACTTCCTCTGCTTCCCACAAGTGGATTGTGCCCTTTCAGGTCTGTGCTGTCCTGGTGCTGATTCCCAGGTGGGTGGGCTTGTGTACATTCTGGGGTCCTGTAGGACCCTCTGAAGGACTCTCCTGTGAGACTGGGAGTTTCTCCTGCCACCACAACCCCCATAGGTTTTTACAGCCAGAGGTTTTTGAAGCTTTCTTTTCCCTCACTGGAACCTTGGGTTATGCAGTGTGTCTCACTCCCCAGCTTTTCCTCATGGTTTATCTGCACACAAATGTGGGACCACCCAGTCGCCTAGTCCCCACCTCACCAGGCATCCTCTCCACCCTGCTGCCTGTCTCCGCAAATGTTTCTCCATTAATTCCTTGGTTGTTGGACTCCCATGCAGTTTTGTTTTCTGGCAATTCTGTTTTTTCTTAAATTGGTTGATATCCTTCTTTTGGTTGTGTGAGGAAGTGGAGCATATCTACCACCAATGCCTCCATCTTGGTCAGAAGTCTGTACATGGTTTTTTAAAGAGTGACTCTTGCATAATCTTTGCCTAAAGACCACCATGATGGTGAACAGATGGAAAACATGGCTAAAGAGGTTTTAAAAGTTCTTGGAAGGAAGATTATATGTCAAGTCAGGTTTATTGAACATCATTATATGTCAGCACTTTGTGAGATGATATGAGAAGATGGCAGAAAATATGCCCTGGCTGGTGTAGCTCAGTGGATTGAGTGCGGGCCTGCAAACCACACGATTGCAGTTCGATTCCCAGTCAGGGCACATGCCTAGGTTGCAGGCCAGTTCCCAGCAGGGGACTCACGAGAGGCAACCATACATTGATATTTCTCTCCTTTTCTCTTTCCCTTCCTCTCTAAAGATAAATAAATAAAATCTTTAAAAAAAGAAAAAAAAAAGAAACTATGGACCCCTGGCTATTACCTTGGAGGAAGGTATAATGAGACATGAGAGCAGAAAAAGGAGTTCTCCTAAAAACATTAGAACAAATATAAAAATGACATAAAACATGGTATTGGGTTAGAAGGAGAATACTAGGTCTATTTTTCTATTTGGGGTAAGGCTGGCTTATGTTGTTATTGCTCCTATGATCATAATACAGGTTTAATAATTATCACTGGAATTTTTACAGGTATGTATTAGAATGGTAACAAAATTTTCTCAAAGAAAAGAGGGAGCAGCTAAAGTATCAGTGGAGATAATGCAATGATTAATGAAATTCATTTAAACTTGAAAACTAAAGCCAGATCTGCATATGATCACAAACACAAATTTCACGGAAGAATGGGAGACCAGAGAGAGGTTAGAGTAAAGATTTGTGGCATAATTCTGAGGAAATCAAAGCAGTCATCAGAATCGTCACAGTTTTATATAGGAACCATTAATAGCAAATTAATCGGTTTTTAAAAATCAACCCTAACCAACTACATGTCAGCTATACTCCGGCATGCCCAGCACATCCTCAGAGAACAGAGGCTAGCAAGAAAGAGGAACTGCTGTATGTTCACACTGCTGAGAAATCAATGCAACCATGGCCGTGCACTTCAAACTGGAGAAAGAGGAAAGGTTTCTACATGCCTGTGCCTACTGTTGTCTGTACTACCCTCTTTACTCTTGGAGTACACGAGGACAATTGTCATTTCACAGAAACACATGCAAGTCCTAATGATGAACAAATCTACACACACACACACCACGTCTATGGCATTTGTTTGCAAAGGCACTTTCAGGGAAAGAGCATCATTCACTTGCAAGGCTCTCTCTATGGCTATTTGTTTTCTGGCAATGCAGAAATTTCTCTAAATAGGTCATCATAATACTGATAATCATCTCCACGGTAACCGGCTTTGAAGGCAACTGGCTGAGGACTACATTTCTGGATGAGGGAAATTACATTAGAGGCATGATAGTGACACAAGAAGATGTAATCTAGTGCCATTCAAATTCCCTTATTAGTAGAGCATTCATCAAATATTCTCTTCATACTCTGCAGTAAGTGTGATTTATTTGGGACACATTTGTAAGTAATGCTAAGTCTCTTATGGTTTGCAATAAAAGGCTCAAGGGTTTGATTACTCCTTTTACTATTTCAGTTAAGCAAATGGATCTAGGTGCTTGGGGTGTCTAATGCTAACACAAAGCTCATACATTGGTAGAAGTCTAGGGATAGGTATTTATCCTCACTTCCTGTCTCTGTGTGCCACAGTCTGTTTAGGTTTGAAGTATTCAAGAAGATCATGCATGAACAATCCTGAGCACAAGGTATCATGAAATTGAAGAACTCTTCTGACGAATGTGTTTTGTAGATATGAGGAATGCTTTTTCCAGTGTCCAGGGATAAGACTAACCAATTTGTTAGAAATACTCAAAAGTTCAAGTCCTTGAAATGATTTTTAACGAAGAGAAGCTAGTCCATAACCCAACCAAACTACTTCAGCTTTATGCTTCTTTCCAGGTAATCTGTGTCTTAAAGTACTTGAATAATTTCAAGAAAGGAGCTACCTCATGATAATCTTGTGTTGGAGACCATAGGTAGGGCATTAAAAGAATTAGCTAAGGGAACTAGTTGAGGCCTGCAGCTCAAGGAGATACAGTGACAACAGATCATAGAATCTTCCTTTCTCTCTTACACAACTAAAAAAGTGAATGGCAACAATAAGAAACAAAAGCTTCCTCCTCCCCAACAATAATCAACCACCAAATAAGGCAAGGGGTAGAGCTGAATAATATGGACATGTCAAGGAAACATGCCCATGACACGCACACCACGCACACGTGCAAACTGCTAGCCCGGAGAAGAAAAGATTCTGGAGGGTCACAGTGCGGCTCCTCACTCGACCTCCTTCCCTGCCCCCTGTGAAGCCATTCGGTGAACTGACGAATATTAAGACTCCATTACTGCCCTCCGTGCCGGAGACAATCAAACTGAATGGCTATCCTTATTTTCCCCCCCTTTTAACTGAGTGGTGGTGAAATGGCTACTAGGCAGAAATGGGCTGATTCTTTTTGTGACACCACATTGTATCACAGTAAAGAGGCCAACCATAGTGGCTATAAATTCATAAGAAAGGGGATTTTTGTCTCACTTGTTCACACAGCTGTATTTCCAGTTCCTTGATTAGAATAGTGCCTGGCAGGGAATAGGTACTCAATAAAAATGTGTTGATTGATTGGGGAAAATAATTCTGGAGTGTTCCCCTTCAGGGTATATGTGAGTCTTGATGAGGGAAGGGGTTAAAACTTATTTCAAATCACCAATAAATCCTAGAGGAGAGAGCAGAACTAGGAGTCCTAACGCACACAAATGTCACACAGCTTCCAAAGGCCTTTTTTTCCTTCTGTACCCCTCCACCACTCTACGGGGAAGTGGGTGGTATTCATTACCAAGTTCTCAACCCATATTGGGGGCAACAAGTTAGAGTCCATGGGAATATAGATTCAAGGCTAAGTCATCTACGCTCGATCAAACAGAAAAAGGTCTGGATGCAGCTATTCAGGGGATGACGAGATGCGGGGGAGAGAACAGTAACACGTATCTAAACACGCTAAGGCAGTGCTCTCGGATAAAAACCGACAAAAGCACTCAACCCTTGAAAGATAGGAACATAACATGCAGAAGAATGATAAAGCCTCCACTCTTAAAAAATAATCCAAAGCACAAAATAAAATTCCTCAGAAGTGCCTTGTACTATGAATCAAATTAATGAGAACATGGTCTTAGAAAAATACGAGCTCAAAGATAAGAAGATATGACAACAGGAAGATTATAGAATTAAGGAGGTTGAGGACGAAAGCAATACTGTAGAACCAATAAAGGTGACATAGCAAGGAATAAAATAAGCATGGCTGCAAATAAAATGATTGACTTAGAAGAAAGGCTTGTAAATACAAGAGGAGGAAAGGAATTAGATTATGATAGATTGCAGTTCCAAAGCCCTTAAGATAAGAAAAATTAATGTCTCTGAAGAAGAGGATCCAATAAATGGAACAGGAAAAGCATTCATAAATGTCATACAAAGACATTCACTAAAGGCAGAGAATAGCCACATCTACAGGTTGAAAGAGTTTACCAAGTTCTAGGGAAGACTGACAAAGGAAGGCTCCACAGTCCAAATACATCCCTGATAGGATCATTGAAATTCAAGAATATAGACATTCCTCTGGCACTGAGGTGGAAAAAAGGTCACTGACAAGCGAGCAGAAATTAGGCTGGCCTCGGTGTCTCCATAGTAACCTCGCACACAGAAGCCGTGTGTCCACAAATAAACATGCAAGACAGACACCCCATCATGAAAGAATCAGAGTCAATGGGCGACATGTAATTGGGTCTCATGAATTTCTGGTCTTGGTGATTAGGAATGACATCATCGCCAACCTTAAGATCTCTGTCTCAGCACTTTCCGACCTGTGTCTTTTGAACTGTAGTCCTGTCAGAGGATTCATGGGAAAGGTCAACCACTTAGAAACACGGAATCTCTAGAAGTCTTCACCTTAGGGATTTGTAATACATACCAGCATGTAAATGCCTTGAAGACATTTCACAATAGAGAACCATGATTTTCTTTTAAAAAATGTTCATTGACCCAACATTTTCATTGAAATGAATTTTACCCCCTAGAACACCTATTACCATCTTGTGGAAAGAATGTTTGACAGATTGATTTGGAGAAAGTTTGATCTATATGACAAGAGGGGAGAAAAGATTTAATAACTCACTGGTCATCAATCCAAAAGTAAATCGTATGTATTTGTCTACTTTCCCCTCAAGAACAACAGTATAATTTTATCATTCATTGATTCATTCATTCATTTTTTAAATATTAAAATCTTAAAAATCCAGTTTAGCTGGAAAATTGTACTCCTCGCCCAATGGTAGTCGTAGGGCCACTTTGAAAGTCCTAACAATAAACTTGTTCCTAGAGCAGCCATTTAAAAAATTTTATTTATAATTATATTTTTTCATCACAATTCATCCCTCTTATACCCTCTCCCCCACAATCACCACACTGTCACCCATGTCCATGAATGCTTTTTGGGGGTCAGTCCTTCCACCCCCTAACCAACCTCCCCCATAACTGTCACCCTGCTCTCTATCTATGAGCCTATTTTTTTATTTTCAAAGCAGCTATTTTAAAGATGTTATTTACTTTTATTTTTAGAGAGAGGGGATGGGAAGGAGAAAGTGAAGGAAAGAAACATTGTGGCTATTGCAACATTCCTAACTGGGAACCCGGCCTGCCTGTGCCTGGACTGGGAATTGAACCCGTAATCTTTCCATCTGCCAGACAACGCCCCGACCACTGAGCCACACCAGTCAGGGCTAACGCAGCCATTTTAAATCTTTAAGCAAATCTGAGTTTCACATCTGCTTTGCTGAAAGGAAAGCATTTTTGAAGGCTGCCTTCCCGCCACAGAGGTTGGGACGTGACAAGACTTCAGCTCAGTACAGAATGAGAGAAATTCGAGAGGCGGTATATTAAAACTAAACACCGTTTTTCTTCTGTAGGGAACCAGGAACAATGTAACTAAGAAGGTAAAGGAATAAGTATATTCTATTCTAGAAGGAAAAAAAGCCACCTCAGCTTTGCAATGCCTTTCTCCACGTCTCCATTTACATAAGCAGTTTGTACAATGTGCAAAGCTTTCTAATTAGGGTACACACCAGTGCTTCAGAAGAGTGGAAGACTTTGCTGTCTCCTCACATCCTCTCTTATGCTACTATGAACTGGAAAAAGTATTTTAATTCCACACTGACTTGTCTCTATTCTTTTCTCATCCCGTCAGAAGACAGAAGTATGCCAGAAATGTGGAGTGGGCCCGGGAGGGAGCTTTCAGCTCCCAGTCAGTGTTCTATTCGTCTGTTCCTGTTGGACACTGCCAGGGAGCCGACTGAGACAGGAGAGAGGGCTGAGGAGTAACTGACTTACCGAAGGCCAAAGGGTTTCAAGGAGTAAAGAAGGAAGGGGCCCATAAACTGGAATATCTCTTGAAAGGAACTGTAATCTCCAGGATATGGTGCCCTCTACAGGATTTTTAGGGGAAAACACACTGGTTAAAATTGGCTAAACACTTGATAGTTAACTATATCAGTGTTGACAAGGGTGTGAGTGATCCAAACACTTATATGCTTCTGGCCGGGGGTTCAGTAATGTCTAGGAAAGCTGAAAATGTGCATTCACTACGACCTAGACAGGCCACTCTTCTGCGAACGTCCAACAGACACTCCCACACTTGCCCATGGAGACGTGGGTAGGAATGTTGCATTCTTCACGATGGCAAAAAATGGAAGACAATCCACATATCCATTGACAGAAAAGTGTAAACCTCAGCTGGGCTGGATTCCAACAATGGAATGCTATACAGCAATGAAAAAGTGACAACTTTATATTAATCAACATGAGTGTATCTCAAGAATAAAATATGGGCAGATAAACTACATAAGGATACATAATATGATACCATGAGAGGAGACCCCCCCACCAAAAACAAGGAATTTATTTATACAAAATTGTGTATTTATTCTTACATGTTTAAACTTTAGTCACCTTCAAAGTACTCTCCATCTGATGCAATACACCTATCAAGATGTTTTCCCACTGCTCAGAACAGTTTTTGAACTTGTTGATCTTGACCTCTCTTAGTGCTTCTGCTGTCTTATGTTTCACCTCTTCTACACTGGCAGAATGTTTCCTTTTGAGACTTTTTTCACCAAGGAAACAGCCAAAAAAAAGTCACTTGGTGTGAGATCAGGTGACTAGAGAAGGTGGGGGCCTGGGAGTCATGCCTTTTTTGGTAAAAAACCGCTGAACACTCACGGTTGTATGGGAAGGTACACACATAAATCGCCCAGCATGAAATGGGCAAATGGCATTGAAAGAGTCTTCAAAAAAATTCACTGAAGCCAAATGTAGCCTCTCACAACAACACCAGTTGGTACACTGCTACAGATGGGTTCCTAGAGCACTCACGCAGAGGGGGAAGCCTGTATTACAAGGCGCCCACCCTCCAGAAGATAATTCTAGTTTTTTTGGTTCTCCCTTGCACTTATATAAAGTTTGAAAACATAAAATACATAGAGTATAATACCGTTTATATAACTGAAAATGTGGAAAAACAAAACTCTGTGTGTACGTGGTAAATGAATGCATAGGAGTGGTGAACATAAAGCTTGAAATTGTTCTGAGAATCAAAAGTTCCAATTTAAGATAACAGTTACCTGTGAGGAGAGAACTAGAGAAAAGGGATAAGGAAGGATACAGAGGGAGTTTTGATTACATATACATATATAACATTTAATTTTTTGTGTACTGGGACACGAGTATTGATTATATTAGACTTATCATTGCAAGGCCTGACATATTTCATCTAAAAAATGAGGGGTTCTGATTCAGATTGAACAACGACAATGATCTCCTGCCACATATCTCGCAAGTGTTTTCACATTGGGCAGAATGATAGCCGGCTCTGGAGGGGTCTGTGCGCACATATGTAACTGAATCCCATTGTCTGGAAACTTCAGATCCAGCCAGTCTGACCCCAGCTGACCTCCTCCCAGACGCTGTGGGCTCACCCCGGTGCCTGAGGGACTCGCGGAGACAGGGTGCCGGTGGAGGGAGAAGGAGAACGCAAGGTGGGTTAAGGCTTAGAAGAAAGGGAATCAATCTGACTTGCCATTTTATTTTCCCAATGAATTCAGCTTCCTCTTTTCTGTGGTTCACATCTCGATCAGCTTACCAATTTCTTAACAGAAACTGTCAAGAGTCTCTGTTGGGAGATACGGGTGCAAGTACGGAAATTCTTAGTTATAGCTCATTAGTGCCTGCTGCATGAAGAAAAGGATAAAATGTTCTGGATTGATTTTATTTGGCCTATAATGGATAAGGCTAATAGGCCAGTTAGTTGGGTGCTAAGTAGAGGCTAGACACTGACTCTGGAGGCCAACGATAGGAGACTTCATGTATCCAATAAGGTGGTACTTTCTGTCAGCGGTTGTCAGTGTTGGCTTTTCGTGATAATCATCTGGAGAATGGTGAACTGCTGACCCCTTGGCCTCAGCCCCAGAGATTCTGACGTAGATGGCCTGGGGAAGGGCTTCAAGTGTTCATATTTTATAAGTATCACTTCCCAGGTGATTCTGACATGCATTTGACACTGAGAGCCGCGGTGCTGCAAACACTGTTTTGCAGCCCTGATACACTACTGTGGACCATGTTACTGCGGACAGTGTGTTATATTTGTGACAAGATGAAAGAAACCTGGGAAAGATGTTTGTTTTCACTAACTCTCTCTACTTAGACCTGCGGAGGTCTTTGATGTGCTACTTCCTGCCCAGACACTCTGCTGGAGATCTTGTGCTGTGCCCTGGCTTTCCTTCCCTCTTTTGTGCAAGGCCAAGGGTTTGAAACAGTCAGGGCTGCCCAAAGCAGCAGAGGTCAGCAGGTGGGAGTGATGCAGTCACTCTCAAGGCCACGGAGACCACAATTTGTTCTACTGTCTGGGCTGTTCAGACTCTGAACCAGCCTCTAGACTTAACATGCTGGTTCGAGGAAGAGAAACCAAGTACAGCAAATCCTCAAATAACGTTGTTTGGTTCAATGTCTTTTTGCACTAATGTCAATGAGGAAAAAATATCTATTACTGGCCAGGGCCACTATCTGTGTGTGTGGAGTAGGTGCATGTCCCACAGGTCTGAGTGGGCTCCCCCCACACCCCAAAGCTAGGCCTGTGAGGAGAACTGGCATGTCTACATTGTCCAGTGTAACTGTGGGTGTGTGTGATGCGCCCTGTGATGGAAGGGCGTCCATGCAGGGCAGTCCCTGCCTTGTGCCCCGAGCTTTCCGGAGAGACTCTGGCCGCTCTGCATCCTGAATTGCAATGAGCAGGTTGAAAAATAATTCTGTTTTTATTCATCTTTCTTAAATATATGTATAACAAATGTATGTATTAAACAATCCATTTCTATGCTTAATATCAGAAGTGTTTGCAGTCTTTATTTAGAAGTTTGGTGTTATTTTTGTGACCAGAAATATGTAGTAGATGCTTAACTCTTGTTTACAGCAGTTAGCCCACAGTGAAACTGGCTTCTTTATACGTTGTTTCACTTGAAGTTGCCATTTACATGAACCTGTTGACAACTAGGTGAGGACCTACTATGGTTCTGGACCTCCCCTTCTCCCACCCCTCCACTCACTCCACTGGAGATGATAAAAAATCTGTGATAATATCAAAGTTAAGAATTTGGTTGAATCTTTCAATCCTGCATAGATGTCTTTCACAACCCCTCGCCGGATGGTCATTCAGGCACCGCTTTACCAATCTGTGCTTATGTCTGTTCAAGCCCTGACTGGCGTGGCTCAGTTGGTTGCACACTGTCTCACAAAGTGAAAGGTTGCCAGTTGGATTCCCAGTCAGGGCACGTGCCTGGGATGCAGGTTTGGTCCCTGGTCCTGGAAGCAACTGATCGATGTTTATCTTAGGTTGATGTTTCCCCTCCTCCCTTCCCCTCCCCTCTCTCTAAAAATAAATAAATAAAATCTGTAAAATAAGAAAGTAAATAAATATCTTTGCTTATTTCTGTTCAAAATACTTGTTCAAAACGCCTGTACATTTGGTTTGATGTATTGGAAATACAAGGAAGAAGCCCTTAGGGGATCCAGAGGTGGTTAGAGGGGCAGACATGTAACCAAGTAATGACAATAGAGGGCGACATACAAGACAACAGGTGCACTTCGTGTAACACGTTATGAGATGAGGAAAGAGGAAGCGTTGCACAGATCAGTTTTGTATTGGGAAGTTTTTCACCAACGCAGAGACGACAGTGATGTTTTAGAGCCTTGTTGCTATCACGTGCGTTGGGGCTGCCTCAGCATTACCTGGGAACTTGTCAGACACGCAGCCCCTCCGGCGTATCCTAGCCCTACAGAGTAGCAGAATCTTCGTTTGAACAAGGTCTCCAGTAGAGTCGCATGGACGCGAAGGCCTGAGAAGGACCAAGTTGTCCATCCAAGCCGAGTGACGACACCAGGCAAAGCTGCCGTGTGTGAGAGGAGGTGGTGTTACAGTGGCTGGAGCGCGGGGCGAGTGAAGACCAGTGATGCCATTGGGAGGTGTAGGTCTGGGCCTTGTCACGAAGAGGCCTGTAGAGCATTCTAAAGGAATTTGGATTCCTTCATGAAGGAGGTGAGAAGCTAGTTAAGGCTAATCAAGGATTTTCAACGGGACAGTGGCGCAGGGAGATTTTTGCTTTAGCAAGACGCCCGGGGCAGTAGCATGGAGCATGGAAGCTCAGAGCAGGCGCCCTGGGGTCTGGCTTTGGGAGGCTGCTGCCTGCCCTGGAGAAGTGGTGAGGACCCAACCCCGCGAGCCTGGGAGAAGAGGCAGAGAGACGCCATGACGGGTGTGCCTGGGTTGGTTCCCTGTCACCCTGCAACGTGAAAGGGTTGTGGGTTCAATCCTGGTCAGGGCACAGGCCTGGGTTACTGGTTCAGTACTGGGGAATACCGACACGGATTGGTTTCCTCAGCGCATGTGAGAAGAAACCAATCAATGTTTCTCTCCCTTCCTTTCCCTCCCTCTACAAATGAATACATAAAATCTTTAAAAAATTAAAAATTAAAAAAATAAGAGGCACAGATGGTGACTGAGAATTAGTCAGGGGGTCTGAGCAACAGGACTTATTACAAGACAATTCTCATTTCCTTTAAACCCCTTTCAGAAATATGTTAAAAGAAGAAAACCACTATGTAAATAAACAAAAATACTCCCAAATGTTCAAATACTCAATCCCCAATCAAAGTCAAATATCAGAAAACATGACTAGGAGGGAAACACAGGGAGGGAGAGACTGGATGGTCATAGTTCCATTGTTGCTATGCTGCCTCAAATTGTGCGAAACACACTCTTGGAGACTGACAACTGATACATGATTTACAGTTTAGGCTACATTAAAGCCATCATGTTGCTGTTGTATAATACAGGAAGTTTGGGGAATACACAAACACTCTAGGAATTTTGTTGTGTTTTTGCCATTTGTGACTACAGGAGGTTTCAAACATGGTTTTCTTACCATCAAAGGAGGTATCCTTTTAGTACTTCATCAAAGACGTGATTATTTTCTAGGGCATGTTGTACCTTTTATACCTCCTTTCTTTATCAGTAGCACATGTATGACAGAACTTATTTATCTCAAACTTTTTAAAAGAGTAGAAATAAATTTCTAATAGTTTGTTACTTGAAATATTAACATGGCTGATTATTTTTCTGCTCATTCTCTTAGCAAAAAAATTCCATCTTTTCCGTTCCACTTTCAGATTTTAATAACATACATTATGAATGAGAAGGCTTAGTATATTGTTAAGCGCATTTAAAAACAATATTTGACAAAAGCCTGAAAATGAATTACCAATGCTGTCATTTTCTGTCATATTTTTATATCTTTGAAAAACATAGTGATCATCTGTTATTTTACCACAAAAGCATGAGTAAAAGTCCTCTATATAGAAGAGGATTTATATATATCTGAACATCAAAATGGTAAGGAAGATGAAGTCATATGTTTCTGAAAAGCATTTGAACATGAGATGAAAATAGCTGAGGAGATGAACTCTGAGTCTTTGCCATTCCGCCTGCTGCCACCCCCTCTCCAAGGGGCTTTCAGGCAATATCTTCTGTACCTTTTCTTTTGTGAGACCGCAGTGGCCACGTGACCGTCACGTAGCCCCTTATTCAAGTGCCTGCGCTTGTCTCTCTGCCTGTTTCTTCCTGTCCGCCTTTCTGACGACAGCAGTTCAGACTTGGCCTTCATGACTTCCTCACTCTTATGTTTGCTTTCTCAGCAGAATTTTCCTCAAAAGAAACACTGTAGTAGCTATGTATTTATACTTTAGAAAGCGAAAACAAAACTGATCCCTAATGTGGACGGGACTACGCCACTCCGTAGTTCAGCTGCGCCATTAATGCAAAGTGCTCTGAGGCATCGTCAGCTGGAGGAAAGCTGAACTGACCTGCGTGGCTGGGATCCTAGACGCAAATAGGCAGGTTGGTTTTGAGTCTCACGCTTGCAGAACTAGCTCTGTAGCAGCGCAGCTCACACCTTTTCAGGGAAAACCTGAAAGTGAACATGTCTCTCCCATTGACTGTCAGTTGACACAAGGTCTTGGGAGAGAAATTTGGCAGCATTTTAACACGTAAATGCACTTTTCCTTCCACGCAGGGATTCATTCCACTTCGAGGCATTTATGCTATAGGTTCCCTTGTCCAAGTATCCAAAGATAAATGTACAAGATGGAGTGTTGCTCACAAAGGAAGAGCCCTACACAAACCATGTATCCTACCACTGCGGAATGGTTAAAAAATTATGGCCTATTCACACAGTGCAATGGTAGGCAACGAGTTATGGCTCTTGGAGGGGTGTTCTCTGCTTCCCAGAACCTCCCTTTCTGATATAGACAATTGATATTCTGTTTTTTGTAAAGGGTGTTGCAACAGAGCTTCAGATTTTACCAGCCAGATCTCTATTGCCACGTGCCTCTTATATTACACTTATAGATCTATCACTATAGCACAGTTACGTTTAAAAAGGTAAAATGGTATGATAATATGTATTCATAGTATACAGTGTGTGCATGTCTATCTATGTACACACACACACACACATACACACACATGGAACACTTCTGGAAGGATGCACCCGAAACAGTGGTTATCTCTGTAGGGAAGGGTTGGGTATGGGGGTGGAAGAAGAGACTTTATACTTCTGTTCTTACTGCTTTGCTATACTTTTATAATTAAAAAATAAATTTTAAATAATTTTATACAAACCAGTAAATAAAATAAAATATAATTAAAGGCCAATGAAAAGGGGCAGATATTTAAGTTCTTTGGGTGCAGGTACCCAGTACAAGGCCCTGCAAAAGATATAGGCCCCTGAGTGTTCTGTGGGGTCCGTGAGACCAGAGATGTCTAGTTCACACATTCTTACTGAAGAAAGAGTTCCCCAAGGCCCTACTGCCATTTGATTCATCGGGACCCTAAAGATTATGCCTTCCATCTGATGGGGGTAGGCAACATCACCTCCTCCAAGAAGCCTTCTGTGATTCCTGCAACTCTCATTGTTCTCTGCCTTCTTCCCACTGCTATTACAAAAAATTCATTGCTGTAGAAGTTGGTGCCTTTCTGCCTTGCCTTGAGTGTATTTCTTTTATTTCCTGGCAGTTGATGGTGGGAAGAAGTCTTCAGCTCAGTTACAGCTGCTCCTGTCACAGTGTCCCCATTGCTAACGCTGTAGACCTGTTGAGTAGGAGAAAGGCTTTGCTTCTCTACCAAGGTTACAAGGTGTAGGGCTACTTTGTGCAGCAAAAGGAAGAACATCACACAGAATGTGCCAAATTGCATATAACGAGAGAGTAGCTGCAAGTCTCTTGGGAAATTTGCACTTTAGGACAAAATTTCAACTTCTCAGCATACACTACAAGGATCTACATAGGTCCTCATCCTGCCCCCCCGCCCCAACACACACAATCCTCATCTGAGGCTACTTCTTGGTACACACATATTCCAGCTTCACCAATGATTTGTCTTCCTAGAACGCACAATGAATTTTTTTTACCAAAATAACAATTTGTACCAACTGTGTGTGGTTTAGTGACATTCAGAATGCAATTAACCCATATTCATTTTCTCCTTTCTTTGCATTCTAATTTAATGATGCTTGACTCTAAATAGCTTCTCCCACAGAGGGGAAAAAAAGAGACTAGAGCAAGAGAAGTTGGAGGAGGGGCAAACCCCAATAGTGTCTTACATTCCTATAGACGTGTACTGTTCCATGTTATTGTGCAATAAATTTTCAGTGGGGTGTGTATGCGAGTCACCGTACAAGGTTCAATCTAAATGTTAAACAATGCATTTTTGCTTTCTTACATATATGGAAAAGAATTTTCAGGCCTAAAGAGAAAAAAGAGAGAATTGTGGCTCGCTGTTCAATTTTTGGTTTTGTTGGTAGAAAATAAACTTTGTTTTTATTCCTCCTATTTTTAGTTACACCTCAGTATTTAGGCATTCAGTTATCTGGAGTTTTGTCCTTTAGTCTAATTGGACTGTCATGTTCAAACAATCTTTTACATTAACTCTTGATTTACTAATTGGCTTTTGAGTACAAGGGAAGGATTAAAAAGCTACAGAGGTAAACCATGTCAGAGTAATTTTTTTAACACACAAGCCAGAAAATATATCAATCCCATTCACAGATAGCATGTGCCTAAGGTATCTGAAGTTCTCCACTTTGCCAACATCAGGACATGCTACAAACAGCTGTTTGGCAAATTGTGATCTGGCTGCTTAGCCTGTATCACCCTGGCTTCAGGTGAAGTGAAATGTGACCCATCATTAGATATTTAAAGGCACAAAGTCATTTTCAGCTCAGTAAAAAATTTAGATAGAACATACCCTACTTGGTATGAAAGTAGGTGAGTAGACAGATCTTGTGGTTCATAGACCACCTAAATTAAATTTGAGCCCCTGTAAATATTTTGCCACACTGATGGGACAAGAGCTTGACAGTTAACTTAGTGGAATAAATGGGCTGGGGAAAAACCCATAAATCACATACGAAGCACTGAAGCATTGTCCTTCAAGCTCAGCACAACTCGCACCAAGACTGCAGTAGCTTCTTTTTTAAACAATGAAGGAGCAAGTTGGGGCACGGTACTGGAAGTGATCAGGTGGCGTCTTCATTTAGTGCCACGTGCAATGAAAGGAGAACCTCTTCTTCAATGTTGCCATTCATGAGTCAGCGTCCGTGACAGGGACTGCTGGTTGCTTCTTGTCTGAAGCTAGTATTTCCAAATATGAGCCCATGGACCTCTTTCTCTCCTGCCATATCTTTTCCAAGCAATAAAGAAGGCAAAATCTAAGGCAGGGAGAAATGCTCAACTCAATAATAATCAAAGAAATACAAATAAATTGAGCCTCCAAGTTCTCAAAGACTTAAAAAAAGTATAAAACCCTCCTTGGTTGGAGGGTACTGTGATACACTTGGATGGGAGGATAATAACGTAAAATGTTAACAGTCTTTCTAGGGGGGAATTTAGCTATAAGGTATGCATATTCTTTGATGAAAACTCCACCTTCTAAGGTAGATTAGTAATTATATCCGTAATTGGAGATATAAGCAAAGATTTAGTGACAAAGGTGTTAATTTCAGTGGTTTATATGATAGAAAAACTTGAAATAACTGACATGCTCAACAGCTGGACATGAAATACATTATGGTGCGATCATAGGAGATCATCTATAGCCATGTAAAACCATGTCGAAAGATTCCTGAGGCAGAAGGGTGTTCATAATATTGTGTTGCTTAAATATGTTAAAATTACAATGCTTTGCATATTCCAACTTTATTATGGAAAGTATATAAATACATGTGTGCATAAAGATTGGCCTAGAAGTATGTACCAGAAAAAATTAATGCCAGTTATGTCTGAGTGGTAAACCTTAAGGTTGTCTATAATATTTTTCTAATTGTCTAAATTTTCAATAATTTATACATATTTATGTTAGTGAAACAAAAAGAGCTACTTCTAATTGAATTAAGCAAGTTTGAATATACACAGGGAAGCCAAATCACCATGTGACCCTGACAGTGGCAGCAGGGTCAGGAAGCCTGTGAGCCCAGGTGTGGTGGAGGCTCTGTGTTGCTTACTTCAATACCTGCTCCACCCCTTTCCCTTAGTTTCAGCATCCCAATTTTTAACTGGTACATCGCCACCTACAAGCAGAAGCTACATTTCCCAGCTTTTCTCACATGTAAGGTGGGCAAGACTAGATTCTGCTCATTGAGATGTAAGTGGGAGTACTGTGTGGGACTAAGAAGTTTCACAAAAGGATTTATTTGCCCTTATTGTAACTTCTTCTCACATGGATGTATTGGCTGCCATACTGGTCCATAACATGAAAGCCACATGCAGAATGGGGCAGAAGAGACTGGTAGCAATCTAGGTTCCTTGTGATAGATGGAGGCTCCGTGTCAGCTTTGGACTGCTTACCTTCACACTGTTTTATACTATAGAAATATAAATTTCTGGACCAAGATGGAAGCATAGGTAGAAATGCTTTGCTTCCTCACACAACCAAAAGAAGGATAGCGACCAATTAAAAACAATAAATAATCAGAGCTTCCAGAATAGCAAACTACATGGAACTCTGACAATCAAGGAGTTAAAGAAACATTCATCCAGACCTGTAGGAGGGGGCGGGATCAGGCAGTCAGGGCGTGGGGGGGCAGAGAGGACCATCAGCAAGGTAGCAGACCTTGTGGGTGAGGCAGGGCTGGCTGAATGGGAAGCTAAAAACTCAAAACCTTTAGCTGCAAAATACTATAGGGGTTGCAACGAGAGAAACTCCCAGTCTCACAGGAGAGTTTGTTGGAAAGTGAGGCTGGAGCAGAGCGAGCAGGCTGCATGGTTCCCTCTCTGACCCCTCCCCAGTAGACAGCAGAACAGGTTGGGTTGCCCCAACCTGGCAAATACCTAAGGCTCTGCCCCTTATGACATAACAAGTGTGCAGAGACAAAGAAATATGACCTAAATGAAAGAACAGATCAAAACTACAGAAAAATGGGGGGAGGTGGGCTGGGATGGGAGTAAAAAACAGAAAACTGTACTTGAACAGCAATTAAATTAAAAAAAATTAAAAACTACAGAAAAAGAGCTAAGTGGCAAGGAGCTAGACAACCTATGTGATGCAGAGTTCAAAATACTGGTAATCAGGAAGCTCACAGAAATGGTTGAGCTCGGTCACAAAATGAAGAAAGGATTGAAGGCTACACAAAGTGAAATAAAGCAAAATATACAGGGAATCAACAGTGAAGGAAAGGAAACTGGGACTCAAATCAATGGTTTGAGTTGATTTGGAGTTGGAGCAGAAGGAAGAAATAAACATTCAACCAGAACAGAATGAAGAATTTAAAAAAAAATGAGGAGAGGCTTAGAAATATCTGGGACAACTTTATGCGCTCCAACATCTGAATCATAGGGGTTCTGGAAGGAGAAGAAGATCAGTAAGAAATTGAAAACTTATTTGAACAAATAATGAAGGAAAACCTCCCTAGTCTGGGAAAGGAAATAGACTTCCAGAAGTCCGGGAAGCCCAGAGAGTCCCAAAGAAATTGGGATGTCCCAAGGAAGCACATACCAATGCACATCATAATTAAGTTACTCAAGATTAAAGATAAGGGGAGAATCTTAAAAGCAGCAAGAGGAAAGGAGGCAGTTACCTCCAAATGAGTTTCCATAAAACTATCAGCTGATTTCTCAAAAGAAACCTTGTAGGCAAGTAGAGGCTGGAAAGAAGTATTCCAAGTCATGAAAGACAAGGACCTACATCTAAGATGACTCTATCCAGCAAAGCCATCATTTAGAATGGAAGGGCAGCTAGAGTGCTTCCTAGATAAGGTCAAGTTAAAGGAGTTCATTATCACTAAGCCATTATTATATGAAATGTTAAGGGAAATTATATAAGAAAACCATGAACAGTAAAATGACAACAAACTCACAACTATCAACAACTGAAAAAAACAAAAAACAACAGAAAGCAAACAACTAGAACAGGAAGAGAATCACAGAAATGAAGATCACATCATCAGTGGGGAGGGCGAAGGGAAGAATGGGGGGAAAGGTACAGGGAATAAGAAAACAGAATTGGTAGGTATAAAGTGGACACAGGGGAGGTTAACAATAATATAGGAAATAGAGAAGTCAAAGAACGTATATGTATGACCCATGGACATGAACTAGGGGAGGGGAATGCTGGTGGGAGGGGGGTTGCAGGACAGAGGGGAATAAAGGGGGCAAAAAAATTGGGACAACTGTAATAGCATAATCAATAGAATATACTTAAAAAAGAAACATAGATTTCTATTTGAGGTTTTCAGGTTTATAGCCGTTCCTGGGCCTAATTAAATACCAGGACTAATTATGTTTGTGGTTGTTGCTAATTGATCAGAACTATTTACTGAAGGGCTTCTCAGAATTAGTTGTCCAGGAAAAGAAAATATTTGAAGTATCATAAAAACCAAACTTTCACGAGTATCTACACTATCGTGTTGAATTTATTGGCTTTTAGGTGGCTGTCTCATTAGGGATTTTGTTTATTTGTTTGTTTTTTGATATAGCAGATAAACCTATGCAGACACAACCTCAAATGCTGGTACAGCCTAGTTGAAGGCAATAGCTGCAAAGTGCAATTATATACATAGGAAGAACAGTATATGGATGTTAATGATGAAAATTATGACATTTTCACACCAGTGAAAATGTAGCTTATTAAAGTATAGAGGCCTTTTATAAATATACTTAGGGGAAATTGATTCCATTACTAAAAATAAGTTTGGGATGTATTGTTTAAAGAATTTTTACCAAATAAATATGCTGTGTACTAACTCATGACTTTGAGGGAAAAATTGCATTGAACTCTGAAACAATCAATGCATGGATTCTTTAGCATTAATTCATACTGTAACAAAAATGAAGAGGAACAGTATCATTTGTATCCTGAGTAGACAGCATGGTCTATTACTCTCTTTGGGGGACATGACACTTATTTGTCAGATTTCATCATTATGTGGCTAATTTAAAGTAGTGTGAGTAGGTGCTTCAAGGATTTAAACCTTGATGACGATGAAAAGTGTATTTGATTAGTGTTGCTTCTGCAAAAGACACTCGGGCATTTCAAAATGATTTTTGAAATGGTCATGAAAATATAGGAGATAAAAGAAGACGATATTAATTCCTTTATTGGCCCCCCAACTTGAAGACCTTATTAGATGTAAAGAGGGGCAACAGGAAAGAGAGGGGAAAAACATTTTTTTCAGAAAGACATCCCCCTTTTCCTTTTCTTTTTCTCCTCATCAATGCAAATGTTCCTGTTTTCATCTCTGTAGGATTCTTTCCTCACTGCATTCCGCAAGCCTGGAGAAACTTGCTGGAACTCTTACAAAACCCTCTTCTGCTACCATATTAGGAATCGAAATGTGTAGCAGAAACCGGCTGCCAAGTCAAGATAATCAACAGGGAATGTCTGTGCCTTCAAGCCAAATGAGTGCAGAAAAATGATCAAGACAGCAAAGTAAATAATGAAACAGGACTGGCTTTAGATTATGAGCTACTTATATCCCACTCACTAATAAAGCTGTGCTGGAAATTTCTGTACCTGTTGGCTATGCAGGCCCCAGAGCCTGGTTAGGTCTGATTTTACCGTGGATATAATTCACTCTGGGTCCGAGTGGGGCAGAGTGAAATAATGTCTCTGCCTTATTAACTACATCAATAATTTTACATGGTTGCATGCCTCATAAATCTTCTACCATAATACCAAACTGATCCTGCAATACTTTACATTTTAGATAATTTTTCTCACTTTTGCAAAGAGCCTGTAAGTCGACGGGAGTTACCAGAAAACTTTTCGAGATTGGTTACCATTAGTTACAGTTTCCTTATTTATATGCAGCACTTGATCCACCACATACTTGATTAGAAATAATATTTTAATTAATACATGAACCAAATTAATAGATGTTTGTAACCACAACGCTGGTTCTGGAACCCAAGCAAAAAGGACAGAATAGGGGTTGAATGGTGAAGGCTGAGCAATTATCCAGTGGATTAAACTGGCTGTGGTGAACTGCCAGCTTTGTCAAGACAGCAATGATTACACCTGGGAATGTAATGCTGTAGCGATGAGGAATGTGACCTTGCAGCCACATTTTGCAAGTTTTAAAGGAGGCAGAGGTGAGAAATGAGGAGATCAGAGAACAGAAGGCTTCATAAATCAAGACAGCAGATGACAGGAGCCTGCATGAGAGCATAATTGTAGACGCAGGATGAAGCAAAGAATATAGAGCTATCGTAGAGTAATTTGTGTGCCATAACTCTCTGGGAAATCATAATTATCAGAGAAATAACAGACCCATGCACGGCCAAACTGCTTCTGGCTACATTACCTGGGGGGAGTAAAAAGAAAAATGAAAAAAAAGTGGTTTAGGACTTTTTGAGGTGCAGGGACAAACCCCCCAAAAAGCTTTTCATGTATGTTTTTAGCATGCTATATAGTTTACAAAGTTTTCCTGTGTATTATGTTATATGACCTTTTATGGAGACTTCTTTACCCCCTTAATCCACATCCGGACAAGGGCTGAGTCACCTCTCTTAAAATACTTGCTCAAAGTCTTAGTAAGAATGTGAATTAGATCTCTAATCCTGTATTTTCCAAAAGCCCCACTGATGCCAGTCTCAGAAGGGTGTTTGTATTTTCTGGAGGACTCCTTGCTTTTGTAGTGAGGCTTAGTAATGGCTCCCCTGTTGTGTTCACTAGGTTGCTCAGTCTTCAATTTGAGCAATTTTTAGTTTTTTTCAATAGCTGTGGAAATCCACAAAGTCTGGAACCTTGGGCACATTATTTAGCCACTTCAGCTTTGGTAAGGCAAAATTATGCCCCGAATTGACAAACAGCAGACAGGAAATGCCCTTCGTTAGAAGAACTGGAAGAGCTTGCCCAAATGCCTTGGTTGCTACTGCCATCTCCTGTTCAGAGTGGCTCACCCAGCACTGCCTTCACATTTATTCACTTTAAATTCAAGTGTAATACCCAGGCCAGACTGATTCCAGGTGAGTCAGGATCACTCCCCATGTATGTGAGGCTCCCCATTCAACCTGTTCTGGAAGCCACATCTTTGGGCAGTGGTCAGTGTTAGGAGAGAGTGTGAGCAGGATTAAGGGTGTGAAGACTGTTTGTAGGAGGAAGGAGCCGGGAAGAAGAGTTCTCTAGGAGGTGGAGATACGATCAAAGATGGAGGAAAAGAAGACAGCGACGTACTCCGAGGATACTGGATGAAGGACAAACTCTTCCACTATGAAAACAAAACCTCTGCATGGGCCATACACAAGAAGAGTTGAAGGTACATAGAAAGTCTGATTCTCTTCTGACTTAAGGAGGGGCCCTCAAAGGAGCTCTGGCGTGCCTCACAATCACAGGCTGTGCTGTAGATACATCCTACCTACAAGTGAGGACAAGAATTGGGATAGCAGCGCACACAAAGAGGACCCTGGCTCTTCTCAGAGCTTAGGATTCGCATTTCGGAGAGTGTGGCAATCAGAGCCATCCCAATGGTGCAGCAAATGGACATAACTACTCCAGGATACAAGCTTCTCTTTCTATCGTGGTTTCCCAACTACCGGTTGGCAAGCAGCTCTAGGGAGAAGCTAGGTGACTGGGCTGTGGGAGAGAAAGTGGAACAGAAGGTGCTGGTGCTGTAACAGGGGAGTCTGGCCAGATTGCTGGGGAGCAGGAAGGGGCACCCTGGAAGTGGTGTGCCAGCCTGCCTGCCCTGGAGATGGGAGGGGCCGTAAGAGGAGGCTGCCAGAGGAAACACTAAACATGCTAGCCCAGCACCCAGGTACATCGCCCCGGCAACTGAGCAGCAGCTGCGCGGCACAGCAGAGGCAGCTCGCACAGTCTGTGTGGGGCTAAAAATGCCACAACAGGTGTATAAAAAGGTGATGCTCCGCCTGGGGCAGAGATGTGGTGTCCCTGCATGAAGCTTGAAACCATCCACCTTTGGGATCTAGGCTGTGGAGTAAGGGCAGAGATGCGGACAGAGGAGCATGATGAATGCTGACCTGGATGAACAGCGCATGCGCCAGGCTAGTAAAGGGACCAAAGGAAAAAGATTCTCCTACAGGTTATCGCATGCAGAGGATTTGGGGCTGGGATTTGAAAAGATGAACACAGATGGAGGCCCTAGCTCTTTCCTTCTCCTCACGAGTCCAGTCAGGGGTTGGGGGCCAGAGGTTCCTGGGACCTGAGCCCTGGAGACCATGTGGCCAGGCACTAAGTCTCATGTCCCTGTCACACAGAAATTGGCTGCCAGCTGGGCGGTCCTCCTCAGCCAGGTGCACAGACTCACTGGTGAACCAAAGGCCTGAGGGTCAGAACGCAAGTGCGGGGCTGGCAGGCAGCAACCGCAGGAAAGGAGGGTGAGGTGCAAGGATGTGGGTGTGTTCGGACTCTACAAGATACCTGGAGCTGGTGACCAGGAACCCACTCTGCAGGTGGCAAACACACTGTGGATCAAATCCACACCCTGGATCAAATCTGGCCCTTCACCTTGTTTCTACCCCGTAGCCTCGCCGAACTCCTTGCCCCTACTTAAGGAGAAGTTACATTTATACAGTCCTAAACTTACATTTGGCCCTTTGATGGCAACCATGAGGCTGATGTGGCCCCCCGGTGAAAATGAGTTTGACACTGTCATGGAAGCTATTCAAGTGTTGCAAAGGGTGGTATATTTTTAAACAACAGAGGAGATTCCAGGCACAGCCTTGAATTGAGCTGGCCAAGGATGGAAGCGTTAGTTGCCTTTGGGTGTTTTAAAGGAAATAAACTTTGAGGAAGAAGCCCATTAATTTCTTCCAAAATTGCATAGCCTTAAATAAACAACCCCTTTCCTTTTCCTCGAAACCTCTGCCTCTGGAGTTTATTGGCAGTGAGCGGTAGAGCCCATGAGGCTGTGCAGTCGGTAACTGTGCTACTACCTTACGCTAAAGAGTCATGACAGGCGGCAGGGTCCTACCTCCCTTGTCGTCACTCCTTACCATATTGTGGCATGGCCTCTCTTCTTCTCAAAACCATAAGGGGCTATTATTATTATTATTATTATTATTAGAATTTATCTGAGTGACGTTGGTCAATAAAATTCCATAGGTTTCAGGTACACCATTCTATGTATAGTACATCATCTGTATATTGTACTGTGTGTTTACCATCTCAGGTCCAGTCTCCTCCCATCACCATTTATCCCCTTTTCACCCACTTCTACCTCCCCCCGCTCATCTCTACCTCTGCTAATCACTGTGCTGTTGCCGGTGGCTGTGCATTTTTTTAGGTTATTTTTTTAGGTTCTCTTATAAACCTATTTTCCTTTCAAGATAGTTCCTGATGCTAAATTTAAGTCGATTTCACTTATTATTAATGGGAGCGGCACACACAGCATGATTAGTCACAGGTAAGAAATCACGCCAGGGGGAGTGCTGGAGATAAACCCAGAGAAGAGTGAGTCATGGAGGAGTGAACAAGAATACGGATTGCCCGGCTGTTTGTGTAGAGCACGAGCTTCCAGCTGAGGGACTGCTCTTATTTTTGTGGCACCAGACAAACATCAACTTCTCCATCAATAAACCTGATATAATTGCTCAGCATGAAAATGCTCTCTCTTCCATCTGGATACAGTGAAATACTATGACTTCTAAGTAGTCCGGAAGCTTACCCCTATTGGCTGTGCCCATCTATGTTAAGATTACAGTTATTTGGTAGAATGTCACAAAGAAAGTATATCCAGATCCAAGTCCAATCCAAAGGACCACTCAACCCTTTTTTTTCTTGATAGCCAATATAAAGAGTTAGGCTCCACCAATAATCTTTTTTCCTGAAGGCGTGGGCAGTTCTTACCCCATACTATATAAATGCTTATGAGTGTCGTATCTGGTTGTATTATGCAGTGTGCTGCATCACCTGAATCTTTGTTCTGAGAACTGTGCTAGATAAAGGCAGGAAAGCTTCCTGAACATAAACGGCACCTTTAGAGCCATGGACCTGGCCTCCACGTAGCATATATGCCGCAGATAAAGCTGCCTTCTCCAGGTTGTAGGTATCCTGATTTGTAGATCTCACTGTCCATGAGGCTTGGAAATAACTCACAAGTGAAGTCAATCATTTTGCTCCTGATGCTCAGTGTAGCTTCTCCAAGAGTATGGTGGGAGGCATGGCCAGAGCTTTGTGGGCCAGTGTATTTGCTAATGGTGTGAGACTGTAAAAGGTGTTTGGGGACAAGGGAAGCAAAAACTTGATTCTTGCTCAAAAGTGACCACTTAACATCTCCATTTCTAGTTTTTCATTTTTAAGAAGCATAGCATGCATTTTACTAAGTTCAACCATTATAATTTATCTTGCCAATTCATGGGAATTGCATAAGGTAATTGAGGCTTCCAACCAGACACAGCAATTAAATTGCCCTGGTATTTGATACATTAGTTTTATTGCGAACCCACAGGTTCATTTTTACCCTGTTGGAAATCTGTGCTCAGAGGCCAGGCTCCTTGGCAGTGCTGTTACGGACCGTGCTTACCCTCGGAGCTCTCGCTTCTGTTTCAATTTGTAAGAGTAACATGGATTCCAAGGCCCATTAATAAAATATGATTCAGTTTATATATTTAAAGAAAACACAGAGGTTAAACAATATTTAGATCTACGTGGGCTGGAAAATTTCTCAGGTGACCTCGTTCTTGTAATCAACCAATTTCTAAGGGAGTTGTTCTCAAACTTCAGCCTCCTTTGGTATCACCTGGAGGGCTCGTTAAAACCCAGGCTGAGCCCACTCACAGATGCAGTAAGCTTCCTGGTGCTGCTGATGCCCTTGGGCTGGAGACCACACTCTGAGAATCACTGCGCCAAGGAACTCGCGCTTTTACCAACCTCGCCCATCTCTTTCTTTCTCTTTTTAAATCTCAACCCATTCATAATATCCATTCAGTCCTGTAATGGGCTGAATTATGTCCCCCTCTCCCCAGTTCATGTGTTGAAGTCCTGAGCCCCAGTACACAGGAATGTGGCTGTACTTGGTGATACATCCTTAAATAGGTAATTAAGTTAAAACGAGGTGGGTCTCCGCTAACCGAAGGCCTCAGTATAAAAAGACTGACCTCTGAAGAGCCAGATGGAGTGCTGCCAGCAGACTGTCCTTGGGCCCAACCAGCAAGATCAGCCCTGTCCTGGGTCTCCAGCCTCCTGCCCGGCCGACCTCTTTTGGACTTGCCATCCTCCACAAATCTGTGAGTCCATGGCTTAAAATCTCTCTCTCTCCTTCTCTCCCTCCCTCCATACCCATGTACATTCTATTGGGTCTGTTTCTCTGGAGAGTCCTAATCATACAAGGTCTCATTTCCATTCAGTTACTGGCTGAAGCCTGAGGATGAACCTTGAGACTATTTTCCAGTAAATAAAGTACTGGAAATACAAACCTTATTGGCTTTCCTCTTCTACACCCATCATTTACTGCCTTTTATAATCTATTCTGATGTATTGCATATTCATGGTGTAATGCTCTTGAACAGAACCTAACTGGCTCTCCTTCATGGGGACCATTCTTTGAGTTGCTTTTTTAATGGTTTTGTTGGTGGTCAATATTCTAACAAAACTGTTTTGCCCAAGTGTGTACTGTTTATCTGGACTGTGGTTTATCTGGAAGAGCTATTTCAGGCCCTTAGTATGATGGAGGGGGGGGGGTATCGCATGGAATTTCCTGCAAGTGTTTTGAATGCTTTACAAATATGTCAGTGTGGGTAGATAGGGTGTCTTATTACCTTCATTTTTAACTTTCCCTAAAGTCTTACCTCACACACTGAGGATTTGATGAGCATTCACAGAGATCTCTACATCAAAACAGCCCTGGGGGGAGCTCCACCGAGTTTGCTTTCTTTTCGTCTTTGGTGGCAGTTTTGTGCGCCTCCGGCATAGATGTGATTACACTAGAGGACTGTTGAGGTTTGCAGCACAGAGGAAACACCTGTGAAAATCTGCTGCGTAAGCTGCCCACGCAAGTCGGGTGCTTCTCAGGCTGCCTTGTTGTTTCAAGTTAGCCTGAACAGAAATTAGAGCCTTCCAAACTGATCAGTCCTAGATAACCGCTGTGAAAGACTTTATCAGATTTGAAAACCGGATTTTATCTCCCACAACTTGAGACCTTGAACTTCCGTTCAGACTGGAAGGAAAGTCACCCATGTTTGGATGGCAGCCCCTACTGGCCAAGTGCGATATTGCAGCTCCACACAGGTGTCTACACTTGCAGGCAAGAGAATTCTTACTATGTGGACCTGCAACGGGTGGAGAGTAGGGTGACTCATGCTGGAGGGCCAACCCCAACGTCAGAAGGTCCTGTGAAGGGCTCCACAGTTCTGAGAGAGCTAATGTGCTGATTCTGCAGGTAGTGCTGTGGCAAAATCTCAGGAAGTCCACCTGCTTACTCTTTCTTCCTAAAGAATTTATTTAATTATTTTCATATCTATCTCCCATGTGATAATCTCCTATTAACATACAAAATAAGTAAAAAAGAAGTTTTTTTTACACAGATAAGCTTGTAAGAAAAGTACTCAGAAAAAACATTTATAACAAAGTGGAAGAAGTGGCAACCCTGGATTTTTGTCACAGGCTGTGTCAGCAGAGGGGTTTATGTTACTAGCTCTGTGAATGATAAGTGAAGGTATTATGGGGCTATAATAGCACATTCTTGGTATACAGTATACATGGAAGCCGAGAATTGACTCCACTCTAGGTAATAATACTTAGGTCAACTTTACCACCAGCATTATACTTGACCTTGTTTGAGTTTTTGAAGCATTTGTTATATATCGTAATAACGATGAAATGTAGATGAGCCATGTGGCATTATGTTCACCTCAATGATGAGGGTAATAGATGCAAAAAACTGCTGAAGTCTATTCAAGGTCAAGTTGTTTATTAGAGATGGCACCTGGGTGACATGTCCCTAACTGCTACTGTGGTGATCGTCAAACTTGCTGGGCCAATTACTTGAATCCATAGATTACTGTGATACTGTCTCAAGGGTGAATGAAAATCTAAGAAAGGTATTTATCCCCCTTTTGGATTGGAGGTGTGACTACTGCAGGTTCATGCATGGACTTCATGGAAACTGAATACACTAGCGTGTCCCATAGATGCACAGCATAAGCACAGACAGCTGTGAGTTACAAATAGGTGAACAAAGTAATGCCTGCCTTTTAGCGATGTATCCTTGGTGTCCCCTGGTGTGTTTTGTCAGATGGCACCACTACCAGCAGCAAAACCTATTTAGCCTGAGGGGATGAGAGTGGCTACAAAGTTCTGTAGCTCTGACTTCTGGTCCTCACCTGTCATTCAGGCAAGTACCCGTCCATCTCCCTTGTGTCCCTCTGCCCTCTGAAAACCTGAGAGCCCTGTGTGGCATCTTCATTCTCTCACTCTCTGCCAGAGACACTCTGGGGTGTTTGGGGAGAGTGTCACTAAGCGCAGTTGACAGGGAGATTCATGTAATGACATGTAGAAGCTGGAAGTTCTAGAAAGATGGAAGCTCATTTTGCAGGCAGTGGGAGAGGAGGCTTCCTGTGTGCTGGGCATTGTGTTTGATGTCATACACATAGCATTTCATCTAATGGGTAACAGTAGCTGGGAGAAGTAGCTATTGTCTTGTTTTGGTAGAGAAATTATGGCTCAACTCAGTAACTTGCCTTACATCCCTCTTCCCATTTCTCTCTATATTGTCACTCTATGTCTGTAAATAGATAAAGGTTAAGTTATGCATGGAGGAGTGGGAGGATGGCTAGTATACCTGGAGGAAAAGTGGAGATCTGAGAATAGAAGAAAAGACCAGGTATGTTCTAGTCTTCTTGGCTTTAGAGAGGAAGAGGCTCAGATAAACACTTTGCTTGCATTCAAGTCAGTTTGGTTTGACCAGCAGAGCTGCACAGGAGTGTGGTTAAAGATTGATGAAAGCTTTTCTCAAGACATTTCTCTTATGGATACTCAAATTAAAAAAAAAATTATTCCTCAAGAAAAGCAGGGGATGGCTAAGCATTCCTGTGGTCCTCAGTACCATCAGCTCCAGCATCCCCGGGGGACTTGTGAGGAATGCGGACTCTTGGGCACCACCCAGGTGGGGTCAGCGCCTGCATTTGAACCAGAACCACTGATGGTTCTGAGACATGCCGAGGTTTGAAAGCCATTCCTTTACTCTGCCAGGTCTAGTATGTGAGAATTTTAATCTGTTTAGTCATTTATGTGTAAAAATGGAAAACAAATTCATCAGCAATCATCAAATGCACTTGATAAGACCTATTCTGCTTTCTCTTTGGTACATGCAATAATGTAGACTCTTCCTGGGATAAATAAAGCCAATGGAGGTTTGACTTTTTCCTTTTGGCAATATATTTAACACTTTAATTGACCTCTAGAGAAAATTAAGTATAACTTCTAAATAACATCACATGAATTTTTACTTTATCTTTTATCAAATTATCTACTGAAGACAATGCTTGACATTTTAAAAGGCACCCCCCCCAAGAAAAACCCATTCAACATACCACAGACGACTTGTTACAATGTCATATAGCCAACTGCACTTAAATATAACGATATGAAAATATCTTCTAAAACTTCAAAAGACCAAGGAAAGGATCAGCAGTCCCCTCTCATTCATGCCTTATTCCAATTCTCTAGCTTTGAAATAATAGGATTCCGAGGTTACAGAATTTTGAAGACCAGGAACAGCAATACCGAACTCTGTATTGGGGTTGCCAACAGTGAGTAAATAGGCAGAGATACAGAGGGGACTTTCTGAAGCGTCACAGTTTAACCCACTGGGCTGGTTCTTGGCCTGGCCGTCTCGAGCTAGGCGGTGATTTGGAGTGGGGGTCTGCGGACAGGTTGGCTACAAGGGCTGTGACAAAAACGTGGTTGAAGCCATCACTGTGACACAGAAAACACTGTTTTTTTTGTTTCCTAGTATCAGGTTCTCCCTTCTTTTCAAACTTTATTATGTATAAAACATGCCAATTTCATATACTTAAACCTTTTCTTTGTGAAATAGTAATTTAGATGAGTTCTCCCAGAAAATGTTCCTCGTCAATAAATCTTGTTTGGAAATGTTTTGATATGTCTCTATTGTTGACAAAATATTGTACATCTTGTGTGATTTATAGGCGGTAGCATTATTTCAGCAATATTTTAAGGCCTATTTTATTTTATTCTCGGCCTCTGGAGTAGAGAGAACTTATTCTACTAAGGGTTAGTTTGCTCAGCAGGTGTTTGCTGACTTCCTGTGACGTACTTCCCAACATAAAAGGCATTAAGACACACGAGTCACATGCAACACCTGGTCCCTGTTCGTCAGGAAAACTAAGTTGGCTGACAATACGCAGCCAAAAGTTAAGAATTGAACACAAGAATTCAAAAACAGTACTTGTTTAAAAACAAAATCAATCATTAAATAGCAGATAGCAACTGCCAGGGACTCGGAGCTTAGTCCTTGGTGTTCTATCTACCTAACGGGTAAGTGGGAGCAGGTTTCCCCAGGTCGTTCAGAGAAGCGCAGCCTAAGCCGAAACCAGGGCCCTCCCAGCCCGACATTCTTTCTCTTGGTTCTGTGGGTCAGACGGCACTGCATACTGATTGCTTTCCCAGTAAGTGACAAACGGAATGTAACTGGTAGTAACAGGAGACACATTTTGTATATAGAAATTAATTCGATTTAGAAGATCAACCTTTCAGCTTCAAAGAGCAATTCAGAATCTAATGTTTGTAGCGTTAACATAACCTAACCTCATTCAGTTACAAGACTAAAAACTCACTAAAATTTCTAAGGCTCAAAAACGTCAGAGATTTCAACTTTACATAGTGATAGACAATTTACCGTCGCTAGCAGAAACCACTGTGCAAGCTTTTCCTAGATCGGAAGCTGCTGGGATCTGAACATCAGGTACACTTAGAAAAGGAACCATCTATGAAGCGCATCACCCCACCCCACCTTGTCTGTAAGACTTTGCAGTTTGGAGTTTTTGTCCTACAAGAATGATGAAGAAGAATCATTATTTGTGCCATGCAGAGGGCCAGTTAGAATCCCAGCCCCAAGCCACGGTCATGTTGCTGCTGTGGGGGTCCTGCCTCTGGTTTTGACGCCCTCCCCAGGACACTTTCCACCCAGCCACCACAGCAGCAATTTCCAAGGGTGGGTGGGCCACCTCCTCATCATTTAAAACCTTTTCATGGCTAGCTCCCCAGTGCAGCTGGAATGCACGCTCCTCCCCACAACCGGCAAGCCCCTGCAGGAGCTGACGCCGGCCTTCCTGCCTCTCAGACTGAATGCCCCACATTCTCCCAGTGGTGCCCTAAGGTCTCCATGTCACCCTTTTAGATGTTCTTCTGACATACAGTTTCTTCCTATCTCAGGACCTTGGCGCTAGCTTCCTGTTGCTTGAAACACTTCCCTCCAGGTTCTCAAATAGCTCTGTTCATCAGGACTAAGTCACATCTTTGCGTTCATCCTCTACAATATTTATTCCATTTGTCATCTTCATAGTGTTAAGCTCTCTTCATGTTAAACTTTCTATTCCCAGTATTTATATGATAGTGCCTGCTACTAAACAAACACTCCAGTATTGGTTGACAGACTGAAAAACCTGATTCTCAGACAGCTCTACACAAAGTATGTGAACCACAGTTAGCTCCATTTAACCTGTGATTATGTCCCTTAGCCTGGATTTGTAATTTATAAAACTTCTATTCTGCGAACTCTACTTTTTCTTTTTCAATCATAGAAAGAACGATGACTTCCTTAAACCTAGTTTTGTACTAGATTAGTATCACCTGAGAAAGTTTTATCTTATTTATTTTTTGGAAGAAAATCACTTTATTCTAATTGATTCACAAACAGTAACATCACAAAAGCTTGTAAAGGAGGCCATACAGACGTTTGCCCAGCCCCAGACTCAATACCACCTCAGTGAACTTCTGTATAGTAAGAGCACTCTCTTCCATTGCAGTTTTGAGGCAAGGAAGTTATTAATGGTAGAGAAGAGGTTTAACTGGTAGTTGTATACTTTCGCTATCAGTTATATCTTTGTACTAAATTAACTTGGTCATGAGAGATGATTTTCCATGGTTTTAATATGAATTTCCTGATTTGGGTCATCCATTTGCAAGTCTGCACCGTCCCAGCACCTCACTGCAACCCTCATAAAGCTTAAGGTCACTCTGGTTCTGTGCACACTCCAAAAACTGTTTCATCTCAGTGGCAAGGACCAAACTGCTACTGCTGTTGCTGTTGCAGACATGCAGGCTGAGTCCCCTGAGGCTCCTGGTAAGTGATGTCAGGCCTTGAGGTCTCAGCATGACTTCCTCCACTGAAGCCCCAGGTGATGGCATGACCCAGTGTGTGTGTGTCCGTGGCCCACAGCAGAGCCCACAGCCACACCGGCTGCAGTGGCTGCCATCTGGGCCGTGAGACCTGGCTGCCAGTGGGCGGCAGCAGATGAGCCCACAGCAGATGGTGGAGCTGGCGCTGGTGGCTGAGCTGCGGGTGCTGGCCTGGGTGGTGCTCTGCTGGCAGGAGGGGCCATGTGGGAGGTGAGGCTTTGGCTTCCACAGGCACTGTGACTGTGTTGCAGCTCTGCATCTGTGAGTGCGAAACTCTCACCTGAGAAAAATTTTAAAAATAATTGCTTCCTTTGACCTTTAACCATCTGTCTCTCTTGGGTTAGAGGCTGGGCATCTGTATTTTTAAAATCTTGTAAGGTGATTTGGACATAATATTTACTTTAAATATGCTGCAAAATTATCAATTATATCTCCTAATATGTATTTAAGTGAAATACAAAGTGTCATTTAAGGGCAGAAACCACATCAATCTTTCTGTAGCAAGGTAATCTCAGAGGAAAACCAGCTATCAGTAGAGAGCTCACTTTCAGTTAACTTGGAATCTGTTATCATACTCTGAACCCTGAGACGGTTGATGTAATAAATACCTCAGTTTCTTTTTTAAAAAGATTTTATTTATTTATCTTTAGAGAGGAAGGGAAGGAGAGAAGGAGAGAAATATCAATGTATGGTTGCCTCTCGTGAGTCCCCTGCTGGGAACTGGCCTGCAACTCAGGCATGTGCCCTGACTGGGAATTGAACTGGGATGCTTTCGTTCGCAGGCCCATGCTCAATCCACTGAGCTACACCAGCCAGGGCAAATACATCAGTTTCTAAAGTATTAAAACATTGGATTTAGACGTGGTTATAGATAACCTCATATCTGAACATTAATTAAACACTATGCTCTTAGGTGCAATAACTAATTTAGTGTACGAAGTATTGAGTGTTTTGCAGACACAATATAGCAAAAATAGTTAATGGCTATCTTGTGGATTATAAAAATAAGTCTTCCTGAATTTATTGCTGAGGAGTAATTTAGGAAACTCTGAATATTTGTTTTCTTTACCAAGTGTGGAATGACGGCATCTTAAGTTTCACTATAAGTTACTTTATTCTTACTTTGACAGTGCATCCACTTAAATTGTTTTTTTTCTCCCTTGATTATTGTGCCTGCACTCTCCTTCCCCTTTCATTAAACATTTGCAATAAAGTAGATACAACACATACCCCAGGAGGAGAAATATCTTTATTTCATGGATCAAAGATTACCACTGAAGTCTATAATAAATGTTGAGCTCTCTATTTTGCTAATGAATCTACAATTAAATCACTCAGAAATTTCTCGTAAGGCAGACATGACTGATTGTTTTTTCTATAACCAATCAGTCTTCCCCTCTACCTCCTTTTCTTTCCTTTCCTCCTATTCATTTGGCACATGTGTTTAATGCCTACTATGGAGCAGGTCCTTTAAAAACATCTTGGCATTTAAAAATGATATAAAGTGTGTGTGGTGTGTAAAAATAGTTCTCAAATATTAGGAGTCTCATGATAGTCATCTATTTAACCTTAATTCTATTGATAATTATGAAGGTAATTTTATGTACACAGGCTAATTCATTTAGTGACTAAATATAGTCAATAGCAAAACAATTTTGTGTAGCTATGTCAATGGTAAGATTAAATTTATGGTCCAGATGTTTTATTTGAATAAGAGGGAGGACATATCATCTGTTTTTATGAAACGATGCAGTGGAAACCCATTTTGATGAATTCTAGTTAGGTATTAGTTTATCCACGTGGGCTGAAACAAGTTCTTTTTTTAACATAAAGTAAGCCAAATAGATCAGTCTCTATCCCAATAGTCAAGCATCTCTAAAAATGTATGAATTCTGAAATAAATGTCAACCTCTAGGATGAGACATGAGAATAAGGGGTGGATTGAGTGTCATCAGCTTCTGATTGGTATTGATCATTCGGAGTTCAAATGGGCTCATCAGAAAGTGAGTCATCCTGCAGACTGTTCTTATACTCTCGCAGGAATCTATCTTTATCAGTGTGTCGCAGTTGCCTACACAGGTGAAACCTGACACACTGAGTTTCTCCTTGCAATTTTTTCTAGGTGCATTTTCACTGTTTTCCATTTTTACTTCCCAGGAAAAGCAATATTACTTCCATTTTAACAACTGATTCTGTGATATCCCAAATCATATTCACATTTGTTGGTCTGTTGCAATTCAAATGAATACCTAGCTACATTCCCCTAGTGTTTACCATGTGCTTATCGCCCAGCTTTTTGAGCTGCATGAACACTTTATATATTTTGTCTGATTTTAAATAATATTGCTAAAGCATATTAAATAATGCTAACGCATTAGAGCAGATAGCAGCCAAATAACATATTGCCTGTTCAGTGCAGTTCCTGTGGTAGTTTCAGGTTAGTCTGAAACCAGGTATACATGGAAATGGCAGCTGTTTCTGGTCCTCACTCTCCCAGAATGGAACAGAATAGAGATACCTGGGTTTGGGGAGTGGTTAATATTGGTGAATTTGCTCAGTCTGTTCCCACCCCAAAGGTCAGAGGGAATTGGAGAGGGATAGGCAGGGGGAAGTTGGAAGGAGGCTGGCAGAGATGTCTAAAAATATGCTTTTAGGATTGCCCATCTAGACATGGTTAGAATAGATTTACTCAGATTTCTTTATTAACTGAACTGCATTAATCTTGATTAAACTGACAGAATCATCCCTATTTTATGTATATAAGCCATATATTTCTTTTAAATTTTGCAGCAGCTTAAATTGGTTTGCCTCTTGATATTCTTTCTGTATTTTTCATCTCTTATACTCCCAGTAAAGTATATGCCAAGGTGGGGTCAAGTGGAAACGAAGAATTATCCTCCATCTTCCTGTTCTCATTTGCTGTAAACCACTGTATATTCTCCCTTACATACCAGCAATCTGTATTATTTGTCATTCTTATATAATCTTTGTCCAGCTAAGAGTTTTATTATAGATTATGACATCGGTGTATATTGTTTTTCATGTTGTAGTTTTTCACAATGCAAAAAGTGGATGTGGCTTTTGTAGGTATGCTAGGAAACGAAAACATTTTTTAGAAAATGATTTGTGATTATTTTCAAATATTCCAAAGTGATCCCGTGGAAACTTGGCTATTTAGGGTATATTAAACATATATTTTAGGAGATTGAAAATACAGCAGCCACAGAGATACTTTCACAAACCAACACCTAGCCTGTCCTTCCTTGGAGAGACGCGGAGTCCTAGCAGGCTGTCCCGTCTCACGCATCTGTTGATACCTACTCTTCACAGAGCATGTTTTATGGTTTTTGTGGGGACGTGTGCTGTTCATGTGACGTGGATGTGATGCATTCTGAGTAAGAGTTTAAGACGTGTACAACTGGGAAAGCTTCCCACAGGGGACCAGTGTTTTCTACACGGCTTGCAGACCTGGCTGTGCCACGTGGCCTCCTTGTCAGTGGTGACATGGAGGTCTGCTGCCCATTGTCTCCCACGCCTCACATGCAGGTTTGTGCTCCCTGGTATTTTTAGATCCTCTGGTTTCTGATCACAACAAATCAACCATCCTGAATAAAAACAACCCATCTGTTTCTTCTTTCACTTTCCCAAGTGGTGTAATCATGTGTAATTCTTACCATCTACTCATAACTGGTGGGGGACTGACTACAAACTCGGTCTCAGTGACTACGAAAGATAACGTCCTCTCTGCTCTCGGCAGCATCTTTTCCACACTGATGAAATAATAAAAACCGGCCACGTTAGCTCTTGGCCATGTCCCAAATACATGCTTTGGAACTAATGATCTATGGACTGTGTCATTCTTCATTACATTAGGTTTTTTCATTCCCAGGGAACTTTTGAAAATTTCTAAGCATGATTCTGGAATTGCTAAGTATATACAATTCAGAACTGAGAAGGAACTTTTGAAAACTTCTTTTACTCTGTGTTCAGAAACCACTGTTGCCCTTCGTTTTTCTTGTGCATCTTTAAGCTGTACTCCAGAGGGTGATTTCTCAAGGATTTTGCATCAGAATAACCAAGGATTGTTACTATGCAGATACTTGAGTCCTTATGCCCGATATACCGAGTCAGATCACTGGGACAGACCAGGCATGTGCATTTTTAACAAGTATCCCAGGAACTGGTAATGCACTCCAGGGACTGAGAACAACTGTTGAACCACTGGGCCTAGTGACGGTGACCGATATTGAAAGTAAGGATTATCGCCTTGCCCCTAGTGACGTAATCTGCACTGAGGAGTGGGAGTGGAGCAGATTGAAGAGTTTGAATGCAACTGGAAGAGCTTGGAAATTGAGCAAAATATTCTTGGATACTTCCAGAGTCACACTGAAAATTGCATGCTATTACACGTGCTAGAACTTGGAGTCAAGTCTTTTCAATGATTAAGATGGGTGGCTGCATTTTTACGGTAACAAAGCAAAGAACACCCAAATGTAAGTAAGTATACTGCCACAGGGCAGTGTAGGACAGTGATTCAGAACCAGACAAATGACTTAATTATAGAGGTGGAACTAGAATTTATGGGCTATTATTTAAGCTCATAAAGTTTCAGTTTCCTTATCTGCAAAATGGTGATAATTACAATACCTACCTCAGAGGATGAGATGGGCACTTAGTGCCTGATACAGCGAGCACTTAGCTAATGGCTGTGTTTTAAATTACTTTAAGTTAACAAATGTTCTTAGTTTTCATTGGTTGTCTTATTTAATTTAGAGTTTATTTGGTCTATTGTAGGACACAATACTGGGAAAAATATAGGTAGCTTGTATTAGAATTTAACAATATGATGAATTCAATGCCTTTATACAAAAACTATGGCTGACATTTGTGTTGCTAAAAGATTTGATTAGTAAGATATTCTACAGTCTATTCAAAATGTGCTTTGAGTCAGAAAACTAATATTTCCACATTTTTTATCAGGGCTTATAAATGTGAATGAGAATAACTTGATTATATACAATTCTGTTGGAAGCAGATAGTCATGGAGAGTAATGAAGAAATGGGATAAATCTACTTACGAAGAATATTTTTCTGAACATTATAGGATAATCGGGTTTCGAGCATTGTAGATACATATCCTTAATGGCACTCTAAGAGGAGTGCTCTTGGAGTTTGTTAAGCAATAGCACTTAGATGCATCACCGACTTAGCAAAAGAGGGCTGAGGTCATGTATGTATGGATCATATCCTTGTATAATAGTTTCTATACTATAGTTAGCCCTGGAAATTGGGATTTAAAATACCTGCTTCTTCCATAAGTTTTCCTGTGACTAGAACATGAAAACACTCCTTAAAAGTTTCCACTGCTACAAAATTCATACTGTTTCAAGTATATAATCCTTCCCTGAAATCATCAGGTTTTCTTTGTTTTTGTTCTGAAAGAAGCATGACGAAGTGTGCATGTGTATGTGCTGGAGAGAGAAAGGGCGCAGGTCAAGGTACTGGTGTTGTGAGACAGTGACCAAGGAACGGGAGAAACAGTACGCGATCCCTGCAAGCATTTTCTGCACACCTCCGTTGACCGCCCCCACCCCTCTGTGCGTGCATGCACACACACACACACGTTTAAATCTTCATACAATGCAGTGCAAGAGAAATTAGTGACAAAGAATGTAGAGGTTCTTTAGTGTGATGGTGACAATGAAATTAAGTGTTTGAGAACTTAATGGTCTTCAGGAAGTGTCAAAGATTTTGGATTAAATGTATCACTTAAAAATGCTCATAATAAAAGGCCATTTCCTAAGAAAAGGGTTAAAATTGTCCACTTAATTGCATGTATTGGTCAGGCCATTCTAATTTTTAGCAGTTACTTCTATGCCAAGCATGAATAGTCTGGATCTATACATAATTAGATATTACAGAAACTCCTAAGACCATTTATTGGCATTTTAGCCTCTGTCCTAGCAACTATCATTTAAGCATTTAAGAATGCATTGACATTATAAACAACTTTTAAAATAAGCAATTTAAATTTTAACTGGCATCGCCAATAGAATACATATAAAAAGAAAATTTTACTTGTGTATCATCTTTAATCAAATGTACATAGAATAAGAAAGCAGTGATTATGACTGGCTAGAAATATTCCCAAAATATCCACATTTCTGACATTTAAATAGCTTCATGGTTGAAATACTTCATCATAATTTTTAATTTTTACAGCAATTTCCTTTGAGAGGCTAGCCTTATAAACCTTACTTAATTAAAAAATAATAGAATCATTGGTTTTTAAGGAAGGAAGAGGCCTTAGATGCCAAATAGTTTAATTTTTTTCATCAGATGGATGCCTGGACAAATTATGTGACTTGCCCATGGTTATGGTTTGGATTATGGTGCAGTTGCAACTCAGTTTTGTGCCCTCTCCAGCAAACTTATCTGACACAGAAAAAAGAGGCAGGTCTTTACTTATGAATTATCACTAGATTCCCAGTTGCTTCTCTGGGCGACTGCTGTCCCTGAAAATTACTGTGTCTTCAAGCAAAAGTATATAACATGGGCAAAACTATTCCTTTGATAAGGGATACCCATTAAATAAAATATTCAAATAATTACAAGGAGGGTGGGAGAATGGAGACAGCAGAAGCGCTGAAATGAATGTAAGATAAAGACATGTTAAAAACTTAGCCATGATCGGGACTTGCAATGATATGTATGTCTTTGACTTCAAACTCATTTCCTTTATCCCCTCTAGGCAGGGGACCGGGCAGGCATCTTTATGTCAAATGTGTTTAAAATGACTTTATAAAATGCTGCAGTAGGTCATTCTTCCAGTAGAATGTCTTTCACGCATGGAAGGTTAGTATTGGGAGGGAAAGCAAGAAGAATAGGACGGGTGCAGATCTGTGGAAATGCTGACTGTGTGCAAGGAAGGCATCAGGAGAAGCGAGGTAGGGAGTGACGGGGGCACCAAGCGAGTGCGAGCATGTTGCGGGACTACCTACAGACCTAGGGATGTGTGAGACTCTTGGCATGGGTGTCTGGCAACTGCTAACTGGAGAATTGTTGTGAATCATTAGTCGGTTACAGAGATTATGCTTGTAATAGATATTTAAAGATCCAAACACCGGGAAATTCCAGGAATGGAGAGTATTAACATTTTTAATAAAGCACAATGGGTATGGAAGATAACTTACACAGTAGACAACAAAAGAATAAAATGGGAAGGAAAGAAACCATTGAAGACAAACTTGATATTATATTTGTGAACATTTTTTGGTTGGAAATTTATTATTTCCAAATGTATCTGTTAAGTGTTACACATGTATCTGTTATGTTATACACATATCAAATATCTATAGTAGCAGTATATGTGTATAACAGATATAAATACCTAGTTTTGTTCGTCAAGAATCCAATTTCTTTTCCGCAGAGGGATATGGTACCTTCCTTGGGGAATGGTCTAAAGCAGTTGTATCTAACAGCAAGGTGATGGACTAGGCAACCCTTAGGAGTTCATCCAAGGCCCAGGACTTGACACTGTTGTGTATCGCAGCAGTTTTGACTCCAAGAGAACAGTATTAGAGATCACAGGCAATGACTGTCACCTGTACTACCTTAATCTTGAGCTAACCTGCGTTTCCCATAACAAAGTCTTCCTTTTGACTAAAGGATTTTTCTGGCATGTCCACTTCATGATAGACCACTTTATCCAGTTAACTGTCAAAACCAGGAAAAGGAAGTGATCTTTGGAGAGTTGTGTATTGCTGTGTATGTTTTCATCGGACACCGGTGGCACATTCTTTCACGGCTTTTTTCCCTTCACTTAGTATGTTCACATAATAACACAATTTCCTGAATTAAAAAATGGATAATCAGTCCTGGCTGGTGTAGCTCAGTGGACTGAGTGAGGGCCTGTGAAACAAAGGATCATGGTTCGATTCCCAGTCAGGGCACATGCCTGGGTTGCAGGCCAGTTCCCAGCAGGGGACGCACGAGAGGCAACCATACATTGATACTTCTCTCCTTCTTTCCTTCCCTTCCCCTCTAAAGATAAATAAATAAATAAAATCTTTAAAAAAACAGATAATCATATTTATTCCTACAGTCAATTGATGCCCCCCCTCAAATCGCTAACTTTGGTCAAATACACCAATTTATCCTGAAACCCATCATACCTGCATGCGTAGTCGGGTTTGTAATTTTGCCCTGAGAGTATTTGACTCGTAAATTCGGCCCTGCCAGCAATCATTTTGGTATCATGACTTTAATGTTAATTGTGGGTAATATTTTGGGGGGAATGAGCATAAAGATTCAAGTTGTTTTTTAAAGCTAATCAGACTCGAAAAATCAATGAATATATATAAACCTTGATTGAGCATCCACAAGAAAATAAAAAATAGGTGACATACACAATCTTGAGAATTCATTTGTAATAACTGATTATATAGTCTTCATCTCTGTAGAGTTCAGAAAACCCTTTTCTTTTTCTTTTTGCCTTTTTATTTTCTTTATTTTTTATTTATTTGTTTTTTAAGTACAGTTTTCTGTCTTTTACTCCCATCCCAGCCCACCCCCGCAGTGCTCCCCACCTCCCTCCCTTTTCCACCCCCCTTAGTTGTTGTCCATGTGTCCTTTATACTAATTCCTGTAAATCCTTCCCTTTTTCCCCCTGAAATTCCCTCCCCTCCCCTCTCTGGTCACTGTCCCCCTGTTCTCTATTTCAGTGTCTCTGTTATATTTTGCTTGCTTGTTTGAGAAAACCCTTTTCTTGAACAAGCTTGTAGCTTGTTCCACATGGAAACCGAATGATACCTCACCAGACCCCTCTGCGTCTGCTCTTTCTTACAAATTGCTTGGTTGGGAATGTTATCAGAAAAGAGAAAACAATCAACAATAACTGAAAGATCTGGGTATTAAATACCCCTTTTTAAATAGATCAGGAACATAATGTCTGTGTGATTCAAGAGAAAGCCAATTAAGGCTTTCATATGATAAGTGATGATGTCTTCTCACATCTGCCAACAATACGAATCAACTTTTATTCTTTTTTGCTGATGTGCTTCTTAAAACTTGAAATGATGGAACTATAAATTAAAATCGTCATAACAGCTCTAAATACATGGTGTTTCAGATCTCCCAGGAGAGTGTCAGAAATGTTTGGTCAAAACAGTCATTCACCTCAGTGCCATAGTATTTTTGTCTATAGTCCTTATGGTTAGGAAGTATAAAGAGACTAAAAAATTGTTTCTGTTGAACTCACAAATTTTACATGCCAATGTTAAGCTGAATATTAAACATTCTTATAGCTAGTTCAAATATAGGCTACTTTGGTTATGGGTACCTGTAGATGACAAATTTACACTTATTTTAATATGAAAATGCTAAATAAGTCTTGGTTGATACCCAAGTGTTAGAGAATTATAGAAGATGATTTTGGATCGAGGGAAAGGTGAATAAGGTGAAAATGATTAAAATGTGCCAATTGCCAGTTATAATAAGAGGGGACTGTAAAGTAGACCATAAGGAACATAGTCAATAATATTGTAATAACTATGTATGGTGTCAGATGGGTACTGTTACAATTCTGGGGTGATTACTTTGTAAGGTAATGCAAATGTCCAATCACTGGTTGTACGCCTGAAATTAATGTCAGCTGTCACTGAAAAATTAAAGTTATAATCATATAAAATTTGGTTTATATCTTTGATATAAAATATATGTTTTAGACACCTTTACACAAAAACTTGTATAGTAATCGCAATGAGCATATTCTTAAAAGTTCATTAGGGTAAATAGCAATACTTAAATCTGGTGGGTATTTTCAAAAGGAGGAACTTTCCTCCAGTTGCTGTGTGTATCGTACAGGTCAGCGCCTACTGAAATACAAAAACATGACACACATGGAAAATTTGCTTCAATTACTAAAACTCAGTTTCCTTTATTTATGAAAAATCTTACGGATTAACACGATCAGCTCTGAGCCTACCCTCAGTATTCAGTTCTCCTGAGGAGACTAAATCCTCTCGTTGAATAATTAGGACGAAGAAATACCTCTGTGAAGATTTGGGTTTCCCCAGAGAATTTCTAAATAACCAGTATGAACCATGGGGGGCTTATATTCTTGGGGCCATTTATCACATTTTAGTTTTTATAGAGTTCTAGAGATGAATTCATCTTGTTAACTCATCATAATAAAGACAAAGAATGATTTGCGGCTTTTGGAAAAGCACAGGTGCTTTACGTGATTAACAAATTCCTCTCTGTAGTTTCTCTTTAAAATTTTCACGTGTCTGTGAGTAATCTAGGGATTCACTCCTTTGTAAGAGGGAAGAAACTGAACAACAAATAAACCCAATTAAATTCTGATCATTCCACTGTGTGTTTAGTTTAACTCGGTAAATTCTACAAGGGACACAGCAAACCTTATGTAAAAGAGAAGCAAACCATTTTTTTTGGTGGAGGGGGGGAGTGGTTCGAAAAACACTGAAAAAAAACCCCTGTGTCTTAAATAAGTGTCAATACTCTCTGAATTTTGTTATTATACCGTATTGAGCAGGATCAAAGTATCTATAGTTAGAGGCGAAATAGAAATACAGTCTGTTCTACAAAGCATATAAGGACGTCTGTCATGCCAGAAGTCAATGTTCCAATACCTGTATTTGGCGTGGATACATTTCCCTTAGAGCATTTTTAGAAGACATGGAAAGTGATCCTAGATTATCTATAGCACCAAACACCACACAGAGTCCTCGGAGGGAATCTTATTTTATGAACAGTATCTGAATTTGTTTAGTAACCTGAAGAGTGAATGATACTGTGACTTTGTATTTCATCAAACCCAGGGATCACTACTCAGTATTTGGAATACAATAATTTGCCATAATTTAGTTTGAAAGATATAAACCTATTTTTTATCTTTGAATCTTTATACTTGCAGGGGGGTTCGGGGGAAAGTGCTGACACAATGTCATTTTTTGAAAATTGAATATAAGGGGGACATTGAAAGCGTATCATTTTAATAAGACAGGACATTTCCAGAAGGGCAGTACACATGAACATTTTCAAATTTTTGAGAGAGCTTTATTTAGCTAGCTTTTACCCCCAACCCTTTGCCCTGAAGTCTCTGATTTGCATTTTTCCCCCCTTCAATAGATCCTTTACTATCTATGGATAAACAACAAGTGGGGAGAAGTACCACCCCCTCTTCCCGGCAAAGTCACTCAGGAAGTGGGGAAGGGGATGCCTTCCTCCAGGCGATGTGGCACGGGTGCCCTCACTTTTGAGAATAAATTCCCTGGGTGGAAGAGGGGAGGGGACAGCAACTGGTGACTGCGGGGTGGGGGCGGCGGCAGGGAGGAAGTGTAGGAGGGCTAAATGGGAATGGGAAAAGTAAAATAAAGCTGTTTTAAAAAGTAGTAAAAATGAGTAGTTACAGAGTAGTCATGGGGATGTAAAGTACGTCCTAGGAAATATAGTTAATAATATTGTAATAACCATATATGGTGTCCGATGGTACTAGATTGACACAATCACTTCATAGGTTATATAAATGTCTAATCATGGAGTTACATCCCTGTAACTAATAATATTGTACATCAGCTGTAATTTAAAATAAAAAATATTTTTAAAAGGCTACTGAAAAGAATTACCTGGGGTCAGAGTAACTTCAATTGTCTGGAATCATTAGGAATTTGAATATAAATTAGCTAAGGGAAAAATAATCTCTCAAGGAACGTAAGGGTAATAAAAATATCTGGCCCTCTTTTTTGTACTAGGAATGAACTTTAGAGCACCGTAGGCAAAGTCATATTTTTAGGAAATGCAAGCTTCCATTTCAAACTGAGAACAGATTCTTATCACTTAGTCACTTCCCTGAAGTATCAGGCATCCACCACTGAGAAACAGTGTGTCATTTCCATTAGAAGTACTTCTTAAAACCAAAACTGGGGGTGGGTACCTTGATTTTGATTGAAGAACAGTTGACTAAAATGGTCTTAATAAGCATTCCTCGTGACCTTCCTCCCCCGTGGGCTCATCAGCAGGCAATAAACTAGACTCATCATCCTCAATTCTCCTGTAAACACCTATCTGTCAGAGAAGTAATTACCTCGCCAGATATACGCCCCTCCGAGGCAAAGCCCAGAAATCATTATAATACTCTGTAATTAGTGTTCATTATTTTATCTGGGCATGTCAGTGGAAGTACAAAAAGATGTCCGTTGGCTGAACAATCCTATCATAACAGGACTTAGAAAATATTAATGTAAAAGCTTCTCATTGTCGGTTTTGCTTTGCCATGGCAACCTTAAATCAGCTTGCTTCCAAGCAGTTTGTAGCTCAACCTTGCTCCCTAACCTGCACACAGCAGACCGCATTTCATCCAGAAGTGTCTACAGCTTTAGCCTGACAACAGGTGTAGGCATTATCTCGACAAAGACCTGCATGATAAGCTCCTCATTCTTCTCTACAGGAACAAGTAGTACAATCAGGGCTTGTTCTTGGTAGATGTTATTCTAACAGAAATTCAGAATTCAAATCCTTCCAGCCCCCTGCCATGCTGAGTCTCAGATGGGGAGTCAGTACAAAGAAACCCCCCTGCATTTCAATGCAGTGCCGTTACTTGTACTTTGTAACCGTGTGGTCCGTTTATCTCCAAGGAGATTTGATAAGAATTATCTGATTCCACAGGAACTTGAGAGAGTCTCAACTACAGAGTTTTACAAAGTTTAGGTATACAGTTTTACCTTTGAACAGAGAATAGTTTCCTTTGAGGAGAGCAAAGGAAATGTAAGTATAATCCCAAAGATAGAAACTGCTGCATTTTAAAGTTGAAATTAGGGAATTCAGAGTAACAGTATTGTGATTCAATGTAGGCCACCGATCTTTAATTTTTCAAGAAATGGCAACTATTAAATCCTGAGAGAAAATATAGTAGTTAAGGGCAGGGGCTTTAGATGCCTTAGGTCCATAAGTTATAGTTATTGCAACTGGAAAATGTTGATATTGAGAGATACATTTCCTAGCAATGTCATAGGAATTGGCTGTGGCAAAACTTGTCAAGTATTTATCACAGAGCCCAGCACCCGAGTAAGCTAGCAGTTACTTCTGCTGTATAATATTACACATTGGTGTTACTCCTCTTCTGTGGGTAGAGGACACATTCTGGGTGTGAGTCACATTCTGGGACACAAGTTACACTCCTCTCTCTACCTTTGGGATGCTGCATACAGGGTTGCGCAAGCAGGACTAGGGAATTTGGGGTTTTGAGAAGGAAAAAGGCACTAAGTAGGTATTTCTAAGAGATAATGAAGTTGAGAGGAGAGTCTTTTACAAAATCCCTCTTGGGGAATTGCAAGGAGAACTTCTAATCTGCCACCGAGCCCTTTCCATTTTTAGGGAAGCACTTGCTTGACCTCAGGCACAGGCAGAGAGATGGTGCTTGTAGATTTTTGCTGATTGGCTGACTGGATAAGATATAAATGTGAATAAATATGTTCCAGGAATGCACTTCAAATTGGATCTTTGCCAAAAGGTCTCTCTGAAATCCCAATCCTTTCTGTCTTTCAGAGTATGCTAATTACTTCCTGTTGTTTATATTTTTTCAAAAGATCTAAATGACAGCTGTGTTACTCCTTTTTTTTAGGGGGCATTGAAGGAGTGTTGAAGGCCAAGATTTGAGTTAAAAATCTTAGGTTAACATTCAGAGCAAATAGAATCTTTTTAAGTAACATAGGTCAATTCTTAAAGAAGTTTTCCAAAAAGGTCACAATGTTTTCTGGAAGGGACTTTGAGATTCTCAAATCAGAAAACATGATCCTAGTGGCGTGAAAAGACAAGATGTGGGTTATTGGTGCAATCATTTACTCTGGCATGAACTTGGCAAGTGTTTTAGCTAATTCCGGTCTGTTTCCCCAACCATTTACCCAGTGGGGTAAGTGATACCCATCTCAGGTTTGTTGTGACAATAAGATGCCATAATACACGTAAAGTATTAAGCACAATGAGTGGAAGTTAGAAACCCTCAATAAGAGCAAGTTATTTTTTATATTTTTGTTTGGGTAATTTTAATATTCTCTTAGTAAACATGTCTCTCAGAGTTGGAGTTCTATTAGATGATGTTTCAGTATGCAAACATATCCATGATTACTATAGTAAGAGGCAAAAGACACAGCAGAGAGGTTTATTAGAAATCAGTTTTCCTTGGGTTTGCTACCGAGCTTGGAAATAAACAGTTCAACCAACCCAAAAGTTTGGGCTAATTAGGACTTTCCCTAAAACACCAGGAATCTTTATGTGAACTTAAAGTAAGATTACTTTAAGATTACTTAAAGTAATCTCCCTTATATAAGAGAATATATTCCAAGACTCCCAATGGATGCCTGAAACCACAGACAGTACCAAATCCTAAATATACTATGTTTTTTCCCTATACATACATACTTTTTCATTTACAGAAAGAATTTTACAGCTTCTCTCTGGAGTGTCTAAATTGCCAGCATTACTACCCTTGCACTTCAGGGCCATTCAGTACAATTAGAGTTACTGGACCACAAGTACTACGATGCTGGGACAGCCAATCTGTTAACCTAGATGGTGACTGAGTGACTAATGTGTGGGTAGTATATACAACGTGGAGACTCTGGACAAAAAGGGGTGAGTCACATCCTGGGCAGGACAGAGTGGGACGGTGTGAGATTTCAGGCTACTCTGAATGTTGGGATGTAGAATTTATGAATTATTTCTGGAATTTTCTACTTAATGTTTTTAGACTGTTGACCACAGGTAGCTGAAATCTTGGAAAGCAAGACCTCGGCTAAGGGGAGAACTATTGTATTGGGTAGCTTAGACTGCTCTTCCAGATTTTAAAATGATTGACAAAACCCTTATGTGTTTTCAGGGTTCTTAGAAGACTACTTGGAACGGTGCAGGGCTGGCACCTTTGGTGACCTTCAATAGGCCGATTTTCTTTATTTCTTGAAAATATACATGTTATTACCCAGAAATACTTTTAACTGAGGTTTTAAAAACGACAGGGTTTTATTCCGTGGCAATCTCGCTAACCTAATTAAGCAATCAAGTGATTTGTTATTTCAAGCCTATCCCTTTGTCTTGCCTGCATTTTTATTAACTTGCTAAAAAATTCTCTGCTGATATGGTTATTGGGTCTGAGAACCACTTACTAAATTGTAATTGCAGAACTGAAAATGAGGGTGTAAATTGTCAGAAACATGACAGGAACACTAGAATTAAATGCATTTCTTTTCTCAGGAGGAGATTACCATGGAAGGAAATAGAAAGTAATAGATCCTTGATTCCTACACACGTTTTGAATAGAAACACTTTGACCCAAGCCCTGGGTTCAAGCGTACACTCATTTTGTAATGACTTAGGAAGTCACTGTCATGACTTCTACACGTTTTCTAGGCTCTGTATGCAAGTCATTGATAGAAGAGCTTTCCTAATTTGGGCCATAAATCCATCTAAGTGGGGTCTTAGGTTGGATCTGTGTGTGGGCATTCCAGGATGTTCCTTGGTTTAATTATCACCTTGAATCTATATTCCAATCTTTCTACTTTATTCTTAGCATGACTTCATGATTTAGTGCTACTGTCTGATCTGAAGATTTGCCCAACTGTGAGTCATGTTTTGTTTGTTTTTTATAGCCAATGGGCTTGGTAAATCATGCTTTTGACCTCCACAAATGGCTCTTAGATCAGAGTGGTATGAAAATCACCACAAATCAGAACCCAGAATTGCTTTTTATTTTCAAATTGAATTCACTGGGGTGACATGGGTTAATAAAATCATATAGATTTTAGTTGTACAATTCTATAATAGTGGTCTGTATATTGTATTGTGTGTTCCCCACCCCAAGTCAACTCTCCTTTTATCACCATTTATTTCCTCTTTACTCTCTCCTACCTCCCCCAACCCCTTTTCCAAATGGTAATTTCCATGCTATCAGACTTGCTTTTTTAAAAAAAACATTTTATTCATTTATTTTTAGAGGGGAAGGGAAGGAGAGAGGAAGAGAAATATCAATGTATGGTTGCTTCTCGTGAGTCCCCTTCTGGGAAGTGGCCTGCAACCCAGGCATGTGCCCTGACTGGGAGTCGAACCACGGTTACTTGGTCTGCAGGCCCACGCTCAATCCACTGGGCTAAACCAGCCAGGGTAGACTTGCTTTTAACTAAATGTATGAGGCTACTAAACCTCTCATCAGCTGATTCTTTAAAAACAGTTATTTTATTTACAAATTTATTTCTTCAAACTGGCTCAAAAGCCTATGTAATCCAGTCTGTTGAATAGTAAGAAGAACCAAAAGAGTCTGTTTTTTGAGTGTTAAGAGTTGGTATTTGTCTGTCATGATTACATAAGAGAGAAGATTCTCCCAAATGTGTCATACTTGTGATATTTCTAAAGGTTTCTTGCTCTGTCCTATGAAATGCATGTATCAGTGAACTGGGGTTGAATTGGAAAGATTTCATAGAGGATTAAAGCCTTGAGAATCTTTAAGTTAGGGGAAAACTTATAAGGGAAGGGAACTTTGACTTTGATCATGTGAGAGACAAGTATTTTCAGTATGGTGTGTGGCATAAATAAGAAATGCATATCCAAGGTGAGAATTAAATGTGAGGATGAGGATGAGTTCCATGTGGTGTATGACCTAGGTTTTATATAATTAATGGCTGTAAGAATTAGATAATATGAAGAATAAATGAGAAATATACTATAGCTTTCAAATATACTTGATGTGATAACCACTGAAGTTTAACTATATACTAGATATCACCATTTGTTCTTCTAATTGATATCATAAATTATACATATTCCAAAGAAAGCCTATCCTGTCTACTCTTCCTGAACCTGGCTTATGGCTGGTTTCCCCATCTCAGGGTTGGGCAGCTCCATTCTTCCAGTTACTCTGGCCAAAATCAATACACCCATCCTCGGCTCCTCACTCTCATTCATAGTTAGAAGCAAATTCTCTTGGCTCTTCCTTCAAAATATATTCAAAATTTAACCATTTTTCACAAGCATGACCTTCTTCATTTTTGTCCTCAACACCTATCTAACACTTTTTAATTTCCTTATTGTTCATGTTAAGTGTTTTTTTCTCCACCTAGAATGTTGGCCTCATGAAGGAGGACTGCCCATTTTATTCACTGCTGTGTACTTAGCCTCTAGCACTACCTAGCACATAGTAGGTGTGTTCTATTTTTTGAATTAATGAGTAAATAAAACGATTGGGGAAGAGAAAGGGGAAACAAATACTAACTTAGATCTACTTTTTAATGGATTCAACAGCTGTTTTGGGGTACCTACTATGTGCCTATTTGAATATTAAGCCTTTAATATTGTATATATTTCACTAAAATACCAAGCTGTCCTTGGGATTTCTGATAAAATAATAATGCCAGAATACACATATGTATCATATAACACATCTATAAATACATGTATTCATAGAATATATTTATGTCACAATGAATATCTATTTCCTCACTTATTTCAACTAACAAATTAGTAATGGAATATTAAATTTATTTATATTATTTCTTCTTTTTGCATTTTAGTTTTTTTATTTAATTATTGTTCAAGTACAGTTTTCTGTCTTTTACTCCCATCCCAGCTCACCCCCCTTCCCCAGTTCATTTAAATGGTGATGAATGGACACTTGACTTGGGGCGTTGAACACACAATTCAGTGTACAGATGATGTGTCATAGACTTGTACACCTAAAACCTGTATAATTTTGTTAACCAGTGTCACCCCAATACATTTAATAAAGAGATAAACATTTAAAATTTAAAAACATCCCAGGTATCTCATCACAGCTACACAGTTTTCTTGGAAAGACCTCATTTTCAGAAATAGAACTAAGCTGTTTCTCATGTACACTATCTCCTATTCTATTCAAGACTGGCATGATGACAAATATGTGTTGGAATAGAGCCCTCCACAGAAAACAAGCATTTTTCTACATTACACATTCGGTATTTGGAGTAAATTGTGTTTCACACGAGCATCTAGGATAGTCTCAATTTCCAATCACCCTAAAGGACTGTGCAGCTGAAAGAGAGAAAGAGGACTATGTCGTTTACACAACAATGGCAATATGGCGAAAGTCTGAATTTTCAAAACCAAGTCCTTCCTATGTGAACAAGATTAGTTTTCAGAATGCAGACATAATTTCTGGGAAAATAGAAGGATCACAGAAACTGAAGACGGTGCTTTTAAAAACCTATATGATTTAAATAGTCTTATGAATTTTCATAATTTTCTTCTATCTCTAGAATTGTTTGGATTTGTCCAAGTAGACCATTACCACCCATACATATAATAGGAAAAATAAATTGGTTAAGAGTTAAACTCCTTAGAATGTAGACATGTGAATACGTGCTGTGAGTGTCTATAAAAGGGAGAGACTTAGCAGTGCATGGCACATAGTAGTTGCTCAATAGAGATGTATTGAAGGAATCAATAAACTTGGGTAATATGGACTAATTTTACATAAAAATCAACTGTTACTGTCTAGCTTGCTTTGGAACAAGAGTTCTAGAAACCTTGTGATTAGATAAATCATATATGTACAACTTATCATGGGATGTGATACTGAGTAGTAAAATAGGAAGGTATTTGACAATTTACACAGGGAGGGATAACAGACATGTGTGGATCATTCATGAAATGGACCACTTGTCATCTTATCTCTAAGTTTATTTTTAAAAACATTTATTGATATTTAGACAGAGGAGAAAGGAGGAAGAAAGCAGGGGAGAGGCACCTCGATGCGTGAGAGAAACATTGATCAGTTGCCTTTCACAGGCCCCCAGTTTGGGACCTGGCCAGCAACCCAGGCACGTGCCAGGACTGGGAACCCAACCAGGGAACTTTCTGTTTGTAAGGCCATGCCCAACACACTGAGCCACACCAGTCAGGGGTCTACAGCTGTTTTTTGTATTATAAGGGCAGACAGAGTTGAATAGTTGCAAGAGACCACAAGGCCTGCAAAACCTAAAATATTTACCATCCAGTCATTTACAGGAAAAGTTTTTGGATTCCTAGTCTAAATTTCCCACAGCATTTCTTTCTAAGTAGCTTTCTCTGAGACAGCTCCGAGCGTGAAGGCAGGTGTCCCATTGCATTCATCATGTATCTCCAGCTCCCAGTCCATTGTGGTACTTAGCAGGGAGGTGTTCAATACACATCCGAACACATGATTTCAGGCTTTTGCCCCTAGGATGATTCTTCTAATACTGGTGATCAGCCATTCTGCGACCCACATAGTCTTCCGTCTCACAGGCTACACGTTCAGGCATTCCTATTCCTGCGTGACATTGCAAGTCCTGAAGCTAATCTGGCTTAGTGCCTCTTTATATGTGTGTGTGTGATTTTTAGATTCTGATGTTATCTCGGAAATTTATGAAGAGTTTACCATTTACCAGAATGTGTACCATTTTTACATAAACTGATAAACTACGATGCATTGTTCTTCTTGGTTAAGGAGTAATTCACTTTTAAAGGAAGAAAAATGGAAACAACATGACATTTTTCTGCCTGAAGGACAAGAAAAGAAAAATATAGTACTTCTGGCAGATTTTTGGTTTATAAAGTAGAAAATTTTAGTCTTTTGTAGTCTCCAGTGAGGGATTCATTGTTCCCCATGGAGGTAGAAAATATTTGAATTTCTACTTTATATATTGTTTTTGTCTTGAAAATGATAAAGAATAACAGATTTACTAAGGTTTGAAGTGCAGACCCACGGAGGTGCCCCTGTCTGGGCAGGAGTGACGCGCAGCACTCAAGGGTCCTTGAGGCCGGAAGGAAGCGCCACGGTGGGGTGCTCTGGGAAGTGACCCTCACCTGTTTATTTGCTTTTGGTGTTTTGCTATGTACTCAGCCCATGTGAGCCAAGTTATACTGATTTATGGATTATACTGTTTGATTGTAACACACTAATCCTCACAAAATGACTGTTGCTTAAAGTGATTCCTGAAAAACAATAATGGTAGCTTGAAAACGAAATAATGCAAATGGATTTCTCACGAGTGAAACACGAGAACGACAGAGCTGGCACCTCTTTGACTTCTAGAGTGGGTTGTGTTGGACGTGATTCGAGGTTGAAAATTGACTTATTTCAGGTGAGAGGTTAGCTAGATTTTTAAAAAAGCATCAATCACTGTAGTCAATATGATATATTGATTTATACTACTATGAATCTCAAACTAAGTCCTTATTAAATATTATATTATGCCTTTGTGTGGCATTTTTTACGGATCAATACTCTAAAGCAAAATGAAGAGCAGAATAAAATATTTGTGAATGCTTATATCAGAAAGTGAAAACTATGTCTTAAAATGTGAGGCATATTTGCTAACACTAGAAAGGTTAATAACTTTAAAGGGAAAATAACATTTTTATCATTTATAAAATAAAATAATTGTAAAATAAGTATTTTATATTTGTTTTAGCCTTTATATTTTCTACTTTTAAATAACTTTAAAATGCCCATTTTATATTACTAAAATAGTAAACGTACAAAATTTATGAATGTCTACTGAACATGGGAGCTTAACTGATAGTTAAATGTCATCAAAACTGAAGACATATGATCTTATCATTTGATGACTTTATATTGCTTTAAGTAGAGATTATAAAGAAAGGATGTTTTGGATGCTTCCTCTTACCCCCCACGGACCATCACTTTGATTTTTATAAAGTGCTTATCTGGTTTATAGATAATTTTTTTGATGAAAAGGGCCATAATTTTGAGAATAGAATTGCCTATAACTCCTAAATCAGTTTATTACATCTATTGGGTGAGGGAAACCTCTTTTCATTTCTTCATTTCACATTCTGATTTTTTTAAACATAGGATTTGTAATTATTTTTGTACTTGTGTATTGTTGGATGTAGGCTTTTTGAGAGTGTAGGCTCCCTAGTAGAGGGACAGTGACATCTTATTCATTTCTTTTTTCAATCCTCACCTGAGGATATGCTTATTAATTTTTAGTGAGAGAGGAAGGGGGCAGGGAGAGAAAGAAAGAGAGGGAAATATCAATGTGAGAGCAACATCTATTGGTTTTTTTCTAGTATACATACCGACCAGGGATCAAACCTGCAACCTAGGTATGTGTCCTGACCTGAGATCAAACCCACAACCTTTTGGTGCATGGGATGATGCTCCAACCAATTGAGCCACCTGGCCAGGGCCAATGTCCATCTTATTTACTGAATCTCAAATACCTAACTCAGGGCTCAGCCCAGATGGTGATTGACTGGCTGACTGACTGGTTTTCAGAAGCCAGAGCTAACAGAAAGAGAGGAGCAGGGTTAAGGAGTGGATGATAATTGGATTCCTTTCTGTGTGTGATTGCAGCACACCTTGGACCACAAAGGTGACTTAGCCTGGGAAATAAAATGTAAGGCCTACTTGTTTTAGGGATCCTCTCAAATAACAGTGTCAGTTCATGTTACTTTATACATCATTTGCCTTTTGTGAAATACTGTCAACCTCCCAGAGGTTTGTTCCACATTTCCTAACTACTCTTTAAATACATAGTGATTTAGACTGTGTCTACCATTTTGGCTTCAGTTTAAGAACTCACTACAATATTATGCCTAAAGTTTACTGCCCTTTCTATGGTAACATAATAGGTAATTCTTGAAGTATTAGTCATTAGAATCACATCATAAGGAGGCTGTGCTAATCAATTTGTCTATAAATATAATCTGAATAATTTTATCATTACATAATAATGTTTTAATACATTCAATTTGGTTCAATTTGGTTCAATTTGATTTGTTCTGATTCAGTTCCATTCATAGTATAAGCCCAGTGTGGGGGATAAAATGTTCTCATTTTCATTTAAATTTCAGCCCTTATGGGAGCATAACTATATGCCAGGTAATGCTAGCTGATGGCCACATAAAAATGAATTCAGTCAGGCCTCTGGCAAAAGAAATGCACAGAGAAAGAGCCACAGATACCTGTAGCGTGTGACAGGTCCCAGGAAGGGACAGCTCCAACATGCTGTGGAAACACAGACATGGTAGGTAACACACGGGGTGCTCGGCGACCCGGTGATGAAAGAACTACACGGCCTCATGAATGAGAAAAGGCATTTACAGGACACAAAGAAAGACAAGTCTGTGATTGAGTGAAATATGTGGACAGTAAGAGATAAAGAATAATGAAGATGGGGTTAGGGCACCTAAAGTTTCCAGGAGAAGCGAATACTTATACTGATTTTACCCAGTTTTTGTTTGTTTTGTTTTTAGCACTTTTTGCCAAACTAAAAAAGGAGGGACAAGAAAGAAAAAAAAGCATAATTCTATGAAGATTTTCGGCTCATATCTCTGAGGCATGGCTTCTGAAATGACTAAAAGTAAACCAAAACTGCCCAGGAACTCACTGGCTGCAAAGGATAGTCTTCCCCCTGGCAGCCCCAGCTCACTGTCTCATGCCTGCTCTTTTTTGCATTATGTGAACTTGGAAAACCTAACCTCCTTTTTTATAGTTGTCGAAAAGAACACAGATTCCTTCTGGACATTATTTTCCAGCAGAAATGAGAGACACACAGAAAAGAATGAATAAGGAGCAGATTTTTTTTTTTTTTTTGGTGCTCATTAGAGCATTTGCTGTTTAGCTATGAAGTCAGATTTGCATGTGTTGGCATTTGCAGGCACAGTTGGATATTGCTACTTTGTCAAAATAATCTATAGAGGGTATTAATTGTGAGTCAACTGATGATCATTTTGCAGCCCAGAAGCATTTATTATCTTCTAGGGTTGAGGTTTCTATGGTTTGGGGATTATGGCCAATTGAAATTAGAGTGTGCATAGTCTAGACGGTGGAATGTAGTGGGTAAGCAGACAGGCTTATGCAGCAAACTCAGCTGGAGTGAGAAGCTGGGATGTGGCATTTACTTGCTCTGTGACCTTGAGCAAGTCACTTTACTTTACCAGGCCTCAGTTTCCTCATTTGTATATGGGAATAATATAAACCTCATGGGATTATGTTTAGGATTAAAGAAGACCAAAAGAATTGACTGGATTATAGCTATTTTTTATTATTATCATCATCATCACTTAGTAGTCTCTTATTTTTTCAAGGAAAAAAACTGGCTCTTGCTGGGGGCAAATTTTGTCTTTAATAGATGTGTTCTTTCATGTACTAATACTTTCTCCAGGTTGTTTAAAATGCTTTAGAGCTTCAGCTCTCACTCAGAATGAGACAGTTTTGGGAGACAGGAGGGATTTAACAAATTAACTCCCTAACCCGTGGAGGTGGGTAGGACACCATCCCAACACAGTATTTCTGCTAAATTCACCTCTAGCCTTTGCTTAGGTACTGAAATGGAAATAACCAAGAATGAATCTTCATTGCTTACACCCACTGATCCCAGTTCAGATCTTTATAATTAACAAGAGTAAGCTCAATTCTTTTCTCGCATAGTTGGAGGCATTTATCGTGTCCTCTCTTTGTCTTTTCTTTTGCAGCTTTAACATCTCCAATTCCTTGAACAGTTACTCGGCTGAGAATTTGTCTGCCCTCTGCATGACCCTGATTGCCTTCTGGATTGGCTTTAGAAAGTTAATGTCTCTTATGTGTGTTTCCAGAAAAGAATATATTTCCCACACTTCCCAGTATAGAGTATAGAAGCTCTGTTGACGGTCTTATCTTTGAAATGAATAATCTCAGTTGGTTTATAAGATTGCACGGCTGATTTATATTCCAGATTAAATCATTTTGAAATTTAAATGGAAAATTAGAGAGGCAATGACAAGAACTACCTGTACCAATAGCAGTCAAACATAGAAAAAAATCTTTTTGTTCATTGATCCACCCCAGATGAAAAAAGTCCCATTCCTGTATCTTGCTTACAAGGAAACATTATGTTCTAGTAGCTTTACTAACTAGTACTTTTTATAGCATTAAGGACAGCTGAACAAATTTAGACTTTAAAAAAAATTCAAGTGTCAGTTATAAAAATCAAAATTTGATTAAAAAATACATCTACCTATCTATATATTTTGGCTTGAAGATAATATCTTTCCCTTTCAGTCTGAGCTAAACTTACATAGTACTTTACTTCTATTTCCTTGAATTCTGTTGAAGTAATAGTAGAGATATTTTAGTAAAAATAAAAGTCCTAACTCCAATATGCAAGTATGTTTGTGAAGCGTTTTTGTTAAAATTTGAGGATTGGGCTGGAATGTACCTACAAATTTCCCCTTTACATCTCCCTTAGCATCCTGGAAACTAGGACACTTTTATTCCTAGAGTTTGGAATATAGATGGTCTTCAGGTTCATAGCTTCACAGAAAATGATCCCTAAGCAATTGGTTTAACCTTGGGTCATACTGGCTAGTTATTTGCAAGAGGCTCAGTTCAACATTACTGATGTGAGAAAATTCAGAATTAGTTAAGTAACAAATCAAAGTGGCATAGAGGAATCATCTGTGCTGTAGAACTAATACACAACAATTTTTCACATTTCTCACCTAGTTTCCAGTAAGTATTTTGACTGAGCTGCTTCTCCTGTTGACAAATGAAGCAATCCATTTGATTTAAGATGAAGGAGTTAGAGTAGATGCATAATCCAGCCAGAATTTTTTTATTAAAAGAAAAAAAAACAGCAAAACTCCAGGGTGGGTGCAGCCTGGGAATATGTTTGATATAGAAAAGGAAACCAAAGAGTAAAACAAGCTGAAGAGAGTGTAAAGTCTGCAAGAATGTGAGCATTTACATGGGTACCTCTCTTGGTTTGGTGTTAGTATTTGTAAAGATTTGAGAATTAAATGAAAGTTTGAATCTTGAGCACTCAATTATGCACCTACAATGGGCATTGAATGCTGGCTTACATTGTGTCCAATTGGATATTCCTTTGCTGGGGACCTGCTATTTGGAGAGGTGAATGGTGGCTGCTTTGGGACCAGGCCCTTCCACTTCTAGTCAAATGAACATAGCAACAGCGGGTTCCATCTCATGGTGGTGTGTTTTAGAGAGAGGGACAGTTTGTCTAGCAACCAGGCACCAACTTGGTAACTAGGATGATGGAGCCTCTAGTCCTCTTTACCCCCATTTGTTGGTCCACTTAACTACTTTTGTCTTGGGCTTGTTCTCTGGTACCTTTAGAAAGTTCAAATAAAGAGTTGAAGGTGGTAGAAATATAGTACTTGAGATATAAACTACTGGTCTTATTCTTTATAAGATGCACCAAATGTTGTAGCCAAATAGTAACAGAGGAGGAGAGCAGAATTTGCTGGTGAACCTTAGCATGTTCTCCCAGGATAGGTCAATCTAAGCAGAAGGCTGTCCTCCAAGTAATGGAACTGCATTATTTAAGCACATACATACCCATGTGCAATATTTACATTAGCCATGTAGGAACATATTTTCTGGGATATGGAAGAAAAATAGGGTTAGCCAAGAGCTATCCTTTGCTTAGAAAAAACCATTTCTATAGTGCAGTTAATCTTAGAGTTTCCATCTGACATTACAGGTTAGTCCTCACTTAATGTTGTCGATAGGCTCTGTGACTTGAAGCAAAACAAAGTACAATGACACCAATTCTACTATAGGCAAATTGTTATAAACCAGTTAAGTACCCACAACATCTTATTGACCTTACAATGCAAATGGCATTATCTGAGGAGCTGCTGTACTTCATTTGCTAGCCCAACAATGATGATGTCATTAATGCCCGAATTTCATAGGTGAACAGACCGAGGATCAGGAAGGTTAAAGACATCCGATCCAGGTTTTCCAGTGTCCGTTGCTGCTGCTTTTCTGATGCTCCCTGCTGTCTCCCAGGAGAGGGTCTGCTTATGGCTGAGTTACAACTCTACTGGAGGCACAGGAGGCAGGGACAAATGCTGGCATTTTCAGATAGGTGTTTATTATTAGGCTTTGTCCTGTAATAGTGGCTAAATCGTGCCTTAGGCATACCTTTTGGCAAGGTCGGGGCACATATAAAGCATTTCTATAAAGTTAAATTCCTGTTGAGAGGCTTTTAAGGTTTTTTATATTTTAATGAAGTTATTAAAATGAAAGTTCACACTTACATAATTCATAAGCATCCGCTGTCTCTTCTAAAACCTCTGCCACTAAACTAGTTTGAAAGTTTTTCAGTATAATTCTTGCGTAAAACATGCACACATCTTTCCAGTTAAGTTTAAAGTAGGCTTCCAATTACAGTAAACTGAAGCTTCACTGTAACGTAGGTCTTCAGACTAGCTCCGTGTCTGATATCTGCTCTGCATGCGAAGAGGGAACTATGGCAACCAACGTATTGTTCTGATGAACAATTTGAATTGACAACTTTTGGTATCCGTAGCTTTCACATGTTTCAATAGTTTTGTAAAGTGTGGAAATTGAGAAGTTCTCTTTAAAATGTTGGGTTTTACTTTTGTAAGGGGATATATTTTCACATGGACTCTGAGGGACTGTCACAGATAGCTTCAACTTGCCATCAAATCAATGCAACTGCATTGAGTGTTTTAATGGATTCAAACTCCTGCAAATACAGCTGATGAAAATCTACAAACTAATGACCTGATCTTTTTTTTTTTTTGTACTCTCTGCAATCAATTGCAGTTGTCTTTTTAAAGCAACATATTTTTAGGTTTTGAACTTAGGGTAATTGCATCTTACTTTAAAATCCTTTCTTGTTTAGAGGCATGATGTGACTGAATAAATTGTCTCATCAACAGGAGCCCGTAGGAGAAGCAATAGCAAGAAAATTGTAGGAACATTAAACAATGGGGACTTTCCCCCATTGTTTTTCTTTCTGTTACTAATAGGTAGGAAGTCTTTGTATTATAGGGACATAAATGCTCTGTCTGTCTTCTTCTAATCTGATATGTGTCTTTTAACTTCATTTATAACATTTACTATTAATTTGGGAGGAACTGATACATTTACTACATTATATTTCTATCCAGGAGCACCTTGTCCTATTTATTAAGGTCTCGCTATAAGTCTTTAGGTGCAGTGAGTTGTCCTCTGAGTTACACATTTAAAAAGGACTTGCTAAGCATGTTATTATACCTGCAAACAAAAGGATACTATGCTGTGAGTATAAAAGTAATGGTACCTCAATACGTACTGGCCTGGAAGGGTCTCTGTTTTTAATTGTTAGGTGAAAAAATGTTATAGGATAATGTGTTTGACATAATCCTACTTTTATAAAGTGCATATGTGTGTATTTTTTAATATATTTTATTGATTATGCTATTACAGTTGTCCAATTTCGCCCCTTCATTCCCCTTCACCCTGCACACCCCTCCTCCACCATCCCCCCCCTTTAGTTTATGTCCATGTGTCACAAGTTCTTTAGCTTCTACATTTCCCACACTATTCTTACTCTCTGCCTGTCTATTTTCTACCTACCATCTATACTACTTATTCTCTGTACCTTTTCCCCCGCTCTCCACCTCCCGCTCCCCTATTGTTAACCCTCCATGTGATCTCCATTTCTGTGGTTCTGTTCCTGTTCTAGTTGTTTGCTTAGTTTGCTTTTGTTTTTGTTTTAGGTGTGGTTGTTAGTAATTGTGACTTTGCTGTCATTTTACTATACGTGTTTTTCATCTTCTTTTTCTTAGATAAGTTCCTTTAACATTTCATGTAATAAGGGCTTGGTGATGATGAACTCCTTGAACTTGACCTTATCTGAGAAGCACTTTATCTGCCCTTCCATTCTAAATTATAGCTTTGCTGGATAAAGCAATCTTGGATGTAGGTCTTTGGATTTCATGACTTGGAATACTTCTTTCCAGCCCCTTCTAGCCTGTAAGGTCTCTTTTGAGAAATCCGCTGACAGACTGATGGGAACTCCTTTGTAGGTAACTGTCTCCTTATCTTGCTGCTTCTAGGAGTCTATCCTTAATTATTATCTTGGCTAATGTAATTATGATGTGCCTTGGTGTGTTCCTCCTTGGGTCTAACTTCTTTGGGACTCTCTGAGCTTCCTGGACTTCCTGGAAGTCCATTTCCTTTGCCAGATTGGGGAAATTCTACTTTATAATTTGTTCAAATAAGTTTTCCACTTGTTGCTCTTGCTCTTCCCCTTCTGGTACCCCTATAATTCAGATATAAGTATAATACCCCTATAATTGGAATGTTTAAAGATGTTCTGGAGGTTCCTAAGCCTCTCCTCATTTTTTTGAATTCTTATTTCTTCATTCTTTTCTGTTTGGTTGTTTCTTCCTTCCTTCTGGTCCACTCCATTAATTTGAGTCCCAGTTTTCTTCCTATCACTATTGGTTCCATGTGCATTTTCCTTCATTTCACTTAGTGTAGCCTTCATTCTTCCACCTAATTTGTGACTAAATTCAACCAATTTTTATCAAATTCAACCAGTTCTATGAGTGTCCTGATTACCAGTGCTTTGAACTATGCATCTGACAGGTTGGCTATCTCTTTGTTGTTCAATTGTATTTTTTCTGGAGCTTTGATCTGTTCTTTTGTTTGGGCCATTTTTTTATCTTGACATCCCTGTTATGTAGTGAGGGGTGGAGCCTTAGGGGTTCATCTGAGCAGGACAACCCAGTCTCTGGGTTGTGACGCTATATGTGGGGAGGGGTTCCGAAAGGGAACAATGGTGCCTGCTCTGCTCTCCGTTGGATTTCAGTCCCTTCTGCAGCTTCCCCCAAGCAAACTGTGCCCTTCTGGTGCTGATTCCCAGGTGGGTGGGCTTGTGTACATTCTAGGACCCTGTGGGTCCCTCCAACAAACTCTCTTGTGGGGCTGGGAGTCTCTCCTGGCATCACAACCCCCCATAGGTGTTTTGAATTGGTGTTTTGAGGCTTTATTTCCTTGAGCTGGAGCCCTGGGTTGTGCAGTCTGTCTTGCTCCCTAGTTTCACCTGGTTTATCATGTGGGACTGTCTGGTGCCCCACTGGGTCTGCCCACTGCCTGAGGTCTACCAGCTGCCACCTGCACACCTGGGGTCTGCAAGCCACTGATTTTTTTTTGCCATGAACCCTCTCCAACTGTCTCCTGACTCCGCCCCTCCTACCTGTCTGGATGAATGTGTCTATTTTAACTCCTTGGTTGTCAGACTTCATACAGTTCAATTTTCTGTCAGTTCTGGTTGTTGTTTTGTTTCTAAATTGTTGTCCTTATTTTGGTTGTGGAGGAGGCACAGTGTGTCTATCTATGCTTCCATCGTGGCCTATATGTGGGTGTTTAATTCATATAAAGCAGAAAATAAAATCTAGATATGAAATTTCAAATTGGTTCCTTGAGACAAGTCACTATCTTTAAATGGGAAGGGATTAGAGGAACTAGTTTGGGGACTTAATTTTTACTTGTTAAAATAAATGATGAGGTTATAGTTTATTTTAGCTTTTTTCTTAAGCTTTTCTAAAATGTTAGAACTAAAAATCTTGGGGAATGTTGCAAAAACATTTGTTTTTCCTCAAACAAATGAAAGTCTATAAATACACAAATTTCATCTTTAAGAACAGTGGATAACTGAAATCTCCTAGCTCCATGTGAATTACTTCTATATGTATTAGTTTTGCAAGTACACTGTCATTAAATATGCATTTAGAAATTTTTGGTTCATGGGGGAACAGTTAATTACCCTATCATATTATTAGCTGAAATTAGTAATTTTAGCCCTGGCTGGTGTAGCTCAGTGGATTGAGCGTGGGCCTGTGAACCAAAGGATCATGGTTCAATTCCCAGTCAGAGCACATGCCTGGGTTGCAGGCCAGTTCCCAGCAGGGGACGCATGAAAGGCAACCATACATAGATATTTCTCTCCTTCCCTTTCCCTCTAAAGATAAATAGTAAATAAAATCTTAAATAAAACAAAGCAAAATGAAATTAGTATTAGTAAATCTATGAATTTTGTGTCAGTCAACCATGTTCCTTTCATTTGGGATCAAAGCAGTTTTGTGTTCCTGAGAATATAAAATATGTGCTTATTTCACATCTTTAAGTTAAAAAGTTAATTTCCTAAGTATACACTTAAAGTCATTTATTTGTAGAAAAAAATAGGAAGCCTCCTAGTTTTCTAGGAATCATATGGATGATAAATAGCAAAAGTTGGGTCATTAGTAACTCAGAATGGCAAGCAGCTGCGATAGTTTCTTGCTCCCTTTTATAAGGAGTTAGCCTGCAGAGCAGTGAAGGAATAGGATGGTGAATCATTGCCTTAGCTCTTCCTGCTGGGCAAAAGAGGTGACCAGGGATGACTTCTGTCTTTCATTTGTCACTGAAAAATGTCTTTATGGTTATCATTGAGGAATAACCAGGGTAATGTATACATTTCTGGGTTTCCTCCTTCATCTCCTGGAGACAGTCTTTTATTTGTTTGTTTGTCTCACTGCTAAAGGGAATGAGTGGGGGGGAAAGGAAGGAAGAAACCTCTGAAGGTGACAGCTAAATAATCAATTAATTTCAGAAATTACATTTATGTTGCTTTGATTTAACTTTTTTTGTAGGTGCTAATTCCATTATAATAAGTTTAGTATGTGATGCCAAAAATTTCATCCGGTAGAAAAATTAAGTCAGATCAGTCAGAAGATGAAGACAAGATAACCAGTTAGACTGGCAGAATTTTAAAATCTGTAACTGGTTGATTATTCAAGAAACACTGAGGTCTGTTCCCCAACGTATGTGCTAGGGGCCCTGAGAATGCACACCTAAGTAGACACCCTCCCTGCTCTCAAAGAAGCCCACGTGCAGCGGGGCGGGGAGACTATGGAGTAGAGGGTGAAAGAGTCTGATACATTTATAACAGACATTAGGAATAAGGGACTAAGGAACCAAATACAACTCAAACATCCTTTTGAAAGTGGAGGTGATCATAATAAAGTACAATTTTCTTAAAAGACTGTTTTTGATGTTGCCATTGTTTCTGAGCATCTTTACAGTGTTCGAGACTCAGTATTTCCACTGTTGCCATCTGTGGTAGGCCTAACAGGAATCTTGTAGCTTCATAAAAGAGGGAGAAAGATGGGATATAAATTGGCTATATACTTTTAATAGCTTTAAATTTAAAAGATTATTTTATTCTATTTTTTTTTGAGAGCGACAGACACATGTCTGTTCATTGCTCCACCCACTCATGCATTTCATTGGTTGATTTTTGAATGGGCCCAGGCCGGGAGTCAAACCCACCATCTCGGCATTTTAGGATGGCACTTTAACCAATTGAGCTACCTGGCCAGGGCTATTTATAATAGTTTGATTACAAAAAAACTCTTTAGCAGGTTCAGTTTTTAAAATAGGAATATTTGGGGGCTTGAATCCTGCCAACACAGTTACTTCTTAGACAGTCTGACTCTCCCTATTCTTTCCCTTCTACTGAACGGGGAGCAGAGGAAGCAGTGGGCACATTAAGGACAGGAATGGGGCTGTTCTGCACTGGAGCTGTGAGAGATGCAGCCGTGGAGCCTGTTCTGCCAGTTACCCGTGGAAAGGCTTGGGGTCCCACAATACAGCACAAAGTAAAGGTTTGGAGATATGTCCTCTTTTAATCCTATAACTCAAAACAGACTCATCTATTTATTTATTTCTACCTGTTCTATCTTCTGGAGTAACAAGTTTTTGCTTACCCAACTGTAACGTAGCAAAGAAAATTTGAAAGGGAATATGTGAGTAGAAAGGTGCCTTTGAAATCAAACTGAATGACCCTCCCTTTTATCTATGCTCATTCACACATCAAGGTCACTTCCCAATCCTTATATTGTGGGATGTGATAAACAGATAGGTATTTCTCTGGCTCTGCTTTTCATGATTTTCAAACTTTAATCATCTGTCTGCTCAGCTTTCTTTTTTCAGACTACAAAGTCCCAGTCTTAGCCTGGTCTCACACACAGCGCCTTCATCCCTGTGTTACCCACATCCCTTTGGTCATCGACTCTTACTGTATCTTTCCTGAGGTGCGCGACCATGGCTACGTGTAATCCACACACGGATGAGTCTTAGTCTGGGACAGAGGGAAGGCATTTTTCCCTCTCTTACATGTTAATGAAATCTCCTATGACAACACCAAGCCTCTTTGGTTGCAGCAGCACACTTGGTAATGTCCTCAGTGGATGGTTCTCTGAGACCTTTTTTGTGGTTTATAATTGGCTGTATTATACTCTATTTTTTCTCTTTTAATGTATTGTTTCTAAGCTTGCCCACCCAAGAGCTCCTCTACCACATTTTGGCTTACTCAGCCGAGCAGGATTTTTTCATTTATCCACTGAATTTGGCATTTCAATGGCTGAAAGCATTTGTCACCTTCAGAACTGGGAACTTCACGGTGATCAGTAAAAATGCCTTAGCACAGACTGCTTCGGCATTTCACTTCTCTTTCTGTGGGTTTCTCTTGTTAACACTTTCCAGCTGAGTTTTATTTTCCTGGTAAGTTGTCTATTGCAATTCTAATTTCTTCAATTTTAGTATTTAAATATCTAATTTTGACCACGGATTCCTGTAGCACTTTAGAGGGGTGGGAAGCTTTTGGCTATGACAGCTACTGCCCAGCCCACATTATCACACACTGTCTTCCAGAATTGGTCCTTAGTGAAGTCATGTAGTAGGTAAGCGTTCCTTTAGTTCTTTCTCTAGCACCTAGTAGGCACTCAACTCCCTTAGACTTGGACTTTCTTCCAAAATGTTCTGGCAACATCTCTTTACCTTTACGACTGATATCACTACACTGTTTTGTGTCTCAGCCTCTTCAGTGTACAGAGAATCAATCACTAAAATAGCATACCACTCTATACACAAGGGAGGAACTGAGGTGGTCCTTTCAGTCTAGAAATCTAATCACACTTGATGTCTGATCTCATGGACTCATTGATTCCGTCTCTGCTGTCTAAGTAGCCAAAAACTAATTAAACAATCAACAAACTAATTTATATTAATGGATTTCATGATGGAATTTTAGTTTGGGTGTAAAAGAATTGCGGAACAGGGTAGAATTTTTGGCCACCTCTCAAACTGTTACCGTGTAGCCAGCCATCTGCTCTCCCGGTTGAACCTGCTGAGAAGGGATAAGGACATAGCAGTCATGTTTTATTCATTGAGTCTGAAGACAGACTAGGTTGACATCCTAACTCTGCCCATACTAATTCTGTGACCTTGGGAAATTATTTAACTCTGTGTGCTTTAGTTCCATCAATAAAATAGCATTAAAATAGTATCTACCTCACTGGGGTGTACTAGGGATTAAGTCATTTAACATATATAAAGCATTTGGACCAGTGCTCTGGCTCATGCTGTGCTGTGCATGTGTCTGCTGTGACTTTTACCTGAATACCCAAGGACTGGCATAGTGCCTGGCTCAGAGCGTGTATTCAAACGGTGTTTGCTGAATGATGGGATGGGAACCTGCCAACTAAGGGGCTTATTTTAGGAGTTTTTGAGTTAACTCTTTTAACTAATATGTTTCAGCCTATCGCTCGTGTCTCTTGATTTCAAAAATAGCCCACACCCCACACCTGCCCTTTTCATTTTCTTAAAACCACTACCCGTCTTTCAGGCATAGAGTTCTATACATTCTGTGGTAACTGTGCCTGGGTTGCACCTTGTAGTGGCCTTGGCTATAACCCTTCTTAGTAACTGACTTTCTAGGAGGATCCAGTTCAAAAATTTGTCATTTATTTTTTAGGTCAATTTATTCACATCTAAGGGATTCAGATTATTTTATCAGTATTATAATTAAACACTTTGAAGTGTTACAGAATTATACATTCTAACATTCAAGCCTAAAATTGTGATGAAGTCTTCTGACATCACAGCCAAATTATTGTGCATATTCCTGTCTCTTAGCTCAATAAGATGCCAGTTTATTTGCATATTATTGCTTGACCCTGATATCATGGCCAATTAATTTGCATATCCATACCTAATCGGCTCATATAAGGTTTTTTTTTTTTTGCCGCCTTATTTGTTGGCCCAGCTCCCAGACTAGTGGCTTTTAGCTCAAATCGATTGAATTTGGAGTGGTTTTCGTTGTCATGCTTTCAGCACCAATGAAAGAACAGATAAGGGTGGGTGGTGGTCATGAATGTATAAAGGAAGTATCTATTGCTTTTATCTTCTCTTCTGGAGGAACCGACTGAAGAACAAAGACAATAATTTAGACAGGTAGGAAAGGTAATTTTCAGGAATAAGGGTACTGGGCTGATGAAAGAAATAGAACTTGTTATGTCAGAAAATTCCAGTTTAAAGCAAAGCAGTGTATCTACTTCACTGACCAAAAAATATTCTAAGTTGGTATTTAGTTGACCTGGACCTCAGCTAAATTATGAGACAGCATTTAAGTATCTGAGTGTTTTTTTTTTTAATTTAAAAATAACATATAATTGAATTCTGGTTTAGATGGTGGCATAGGTAAACATGGCTTGCCTAGTTGTACAATCACATCAAAATTACAATTAAATTATAGAACAACCATCACTCAACCCATCAGAAATGAGTTGAATGGAAGTATGACAACTGTGGAATTAAAGAAACCACATCCATCTAGACTAATAGAATGGGCAGAGATGTGGAACAAGCTGGTCTCACATCCATGTGTTGTGGATAAAAGTTCAGGAGGGATATCTCAGGTGTGAGGAGTCCCAGACCTACCCCAGGCCATCCAGCCTAGGGTTCCAGTGCCAAGGAAATAAATCCCCATAATTCTGGTGGCAAAACTCAGCAGAGATTGAGTTGGTGGAAGAAACTTCTGGAGTCCCAAGCAGTTCCTCTTAAAGAACCCACACATGGACTTACTCAGACACACTCTCTCTGAGCTCCAGTATGAGGGTAGCAGCTTGAAAGGTACCAGAGGCATGCAGGGAGGAAATGAAGTGCCTGGCATCAAGGCAAGAGCTGGGAACAGCTTTCTTCTAGACAGAAAGGTGGGTAGAGGCCTTTGTCCCTTTTCTGAACCCTTCTCCCATAGCCATAGAGCCAACAGGTAGGTGCCATATCTGAGACTCCATCAACCTGGCTAACACTGTTTGCCTTGCCCTAAAGATACGCTGAGACTCCATCTCACCAAACTTATGGGACCACCCGGCTGTTAACAGAGACTTTTCCATATGAATGTCTTGTTTTGGCTCATGCTTCACAACTTCCTAAATTCTCTCACACAAGCAACAACTGGTATCAATGAGCCCCCAGCTCCCAGTACCACTTGCTAAGTGGCCCTAGGCCCAGCACTAGCAGCAGTCAGCCTAGATTCACAGCTGGACTTCACCTGGGAATCTCCAAGCCCAGCACAAGTAGCAGCACAAGTACCATCTCAGATTGCTTTATAGCCCAGGAAAAGTGGCTGGGTTAAAAACACAGGTGGGGACTGACCTTGACCTGTACCACCTGGGAAACCCTAGAAGCTGCATACCCAATGTATAGCTACAGACCATGTCAGAGCACCAGTACCCTTTCCCTGCGCAGCTGATCCTGTATGGAGAGTGGAGGTTGTTGGTCAGTGGTCACAGCCTATCTTTGCAGGTGACTGGAAAGGGTTAAATCCCTCCTACTGACCTGCCAGCAGCAATTGAGGCTTAACTCCAAGAGGAGGGTATGTGTACTCAGCCCACACAAAGGGTGCACCCCCAGTACCCAAATGGGTTCTAAATGGTAGCTGTGGGTTGAGAGGAGAGGCTGTGCCACTGGACCCTACAAGATAACTAGTGCATTAGACCGTGCTACCAGGACAGGGAGTCATAGCAGGTCTACCTAATACATAGAAACAAACACAGGGAGGCTGCCAAAATGAGGAGACAAACATAGCTCAAATGAAAGAGTGGATCAAAACTCCAGAAAAAGGCCCTGGCTAGTGCAGTTCAGTGGATTGAGCGTGGGCCTGCGAACCACATGATCATGGTTCGATTCCCAGTCAGGGCACATGCCTGGGTTGCAGGCCAGTTCCCAGCCGGGGACTCATGAGAGGCAATCATACAAGTCCAGGAAGCACAGGGAGTCCATGCAAGATGAATACAAAGAGGTCCACTCTAAAACACATCAGAATTAAAATGCCAAGGGTTAAAGATAAAGAGAGAATTAAAAGCAGCAAGAGAAAAGCAGTTAGTTACCTACAGTGGAATTTCCATAAAACCATCAGCTGATTTCTCAAAAGAAACTTTGCAGGCAAGAACAAACTGGCAAGAAATATTCAGTCATGAAAAGTGGGGATCTACTGCCAAGATTATTCCACCCAACACAGCTACCATTTAGAATCAAAGGGCAGATAAACAGCCTCCCAGAGGAGAAAACACTAAAGGAGTGCATCTTCACCAAACCACTATTATATGAAGCATTAAAAGGACTTATTTAAAAAATAAGGTAAAAGCTATAAACAATAAAATGGCAATACATTCATATCTGTCAACAATTGAATCTAAAAAACAAACTAAGCAAACTAGAAGAACAGAAAGAGAATCATAGATATGGAGAGGGTTTTGATGGTAGCCACATGGCAGGGGGTTTGGGGGAAAGGATGAAGAGGTGAGGCAATTAAGAGGTACAAATAAGCAGTTAAAGAATAGCCAGGATGAGGTAAAGTACAGTATAGGGAATGGAGTAGCCAAAGGACTTAGGCACATGGCATGACCCATGGACATGGACAACGGTGTGGAGACTGCCTGAGGGAGTGGGGGTGCCTGGTGGAGGAGGGCAAAGGGAGGAAATTCAGGACAACTGTAATAGCATGATCAATAAAATAGAAATAAAAAATTAGAATAAAACCAAAAATATATAATTGACATATAACATTGTGTGAGATTAAGGTATAAAATGTGATTTGATAAATTTATATATTGTGATATGATTTTACCACTGTAGATTAAGATAACACTCTCTATATGCTCTGTAAAGTATAGTTTTCAAACTTGAGATGCATAAGAATAACATGGGAGGATTTTCAAATTGTAATATCTAGGTGCCCACCCTGAGATATTCAGTTACAACTTAGGCTGAGGTAGTCTCTGAAATGTTAAATTTTAACATGGACCCAGGTGACTCCAGCGGAGATAGAGTATCACACTTGATAGACACTGTCCTAGAGAATGCTCCGTCTCTGCTGATTCTCGGTTTCTATATAGAATCGAGTGATTCCCTAAGGTTGGCTGTGTCGCTCTTTCTTAGATGACTTCAAATATTTGAATTGGGTGTATTTCCCAAGTTATATTTTCATGACAATAGAATCAAGAAAAGACAAACCCATGAACAATTTTTAAAAATTGCATTTCACAGATGGAAGAGAACATGTGCGTGTGGGGGGGTGGGTGGGGTTGGGTGGTCAGGCAATGTCAGTCTTTCTTTGTGGGTTTCAGTGGCCAACCCACACTCTGGCAGTCTGACATGGTCAGACAGTGGTGACTCCTTTACTACAGTGACTCCCCTTTTTTCTTCACCCATCATCTCCCTCAAACTGTTGCTGCTGTTTCTGAATTTCACTGCCCTCTTTTTAAAAGACCTAGATGCTTTGGGGGTATCTCCTATAGCCCTACCCTTTGTTCTCTATAGTACAGATTCCATAGAGATAACACAGGGCTAGGGATGGCCAGGAAGGAGACTGAGGGGGGGCTTGGGGTGGGAAGTAGAAGGGAGAGAGATGATGAGGGAGAACACTTAACCACATTTCCAACCAGCCCTGAGGCCACAACTTACTGGATCCCATCCCACAGCTACCTCTGGAGGGAGGGAGGGAGGGGGAGAGAGAGAAAGAGAGAGAGAATTTGTTGCTCTAATCACTCATGCATTCATTAGTTGATTTTTGTTTGTGCCCTGAGCAGGGATTGAACCTGCAACCTTGGAATATTGGGTGGCCCTCTAACAAAGCGAGCTACCTGGCCAGGGCCTTATAATTTCAGTTTCTTATGTGTTTTTCCAGCACCCTCTTACCAGCATGCTTAACAATGCTTTTGTTGTTATCTTTACAGTCTAGGCAGCAGGGCTACACACTTTTTACCCTTGTTAACTTGCTGTGGTTCCTAGCACAATGAACACAGAGAAACATTCAAAAGGAGTTTGTGTTAGCTTCAGGGAGAGAGGGAAATGAAACGGCTTATGAGATTGTATTCTGTTTCACACTGGGTCATGCAAGAAGGGAACTCTGCCAGAAGCCACACATGAAGTACCAATTTTACGATTCTGGGAGTACTGATAGAGACTTATACACCTGGAGATTTCCACCGTCCTCAAGAAACCCTCGAAGCCTCCATTTCTAGCCTTATTAACACCAAGGAATTCCTCTTGGTGCTTCAGCTCCAGGCAGGGGAGGACCCTTTAGGATGTTAGAGCTGGGGACTCCCTATTCTCCCATCTTGAAGGTGTGGGTACGGGGAAGGCTGAATAGTTTATTGGAAAGTGTTCGGCACTGGGCTTCAGTCTCAGCTGTAGCACCTACAAATCAGGTGACTTTGCCTGGTAATACCAGTGACAAAAGCCATGGCCATTACTGAACACCTCCTATATGCCAGACATGGAGCAAGATGATTTATGTACATTATCTAATGGATCTAAACTTCAGTTCTCTGAGGCTATTACCTCGAAAAACTACCTCACAATTCTATAGTGAGAACCCCATGACTAAACCAAGTTAGAAAAGAATTTCTATATTGTAAAGTAAGAAGGATTGGAATTTGCAGAGTTTGCTACACGGGTATATGATAGAAGCAAAATCTTCGTGCAGAACATCTTGAGTTAACATAGTAGGAAAGAAATAAAAAGACCATGTTGGAGAGTAGTAAGAAAAAACATTTTCTATTAGTAAGAAAAGTTTTTCTATTTCTTACTAATAGAAATGAAAAAAAATGTTCTTATTTCCTTCAGTTTTTGTTTGTTGATTAATTCCATACCTTCTTCTTAACTCACCATGGAGTATATGCAAAACCTGGTCTACTGAAACCATCTTGGTTGAATGGATGAGGCAATCCCATCAAACAAACTGATGTGCTTTCTTTTTCCATTGAATCAAACAATTGGTTAAACTTTCATATTTTGCAATTTAATCCAAGACTTGATAAAGTTACTAATAAAAAAATGCCAGGATGGGAGTAAAATACTGACATTTTTTCTATTAGTAACTTCATCAAGTCTTGGATTAAATTGCAAAATGTGAAAGTTTAACCAGTTGTTTGAGTCAATGGAAAAAGAAAGCACATCAGTTTGTTTGATGGGATTGCCTCATCCATTCAACCAAGATGGTTTCAGTAGACCAGGTGAAAAACAGAAAACTGTACTTGAATAACAAATAAATAAATAAATAAATAAACAAAGAAAAAATGCCAGTAATATTTAGTGATCACTTAGGTGTGACAGACCCAGTACTTTTATTTATTTATCAATAAGGTCCTTTTATTATTTCCACTTTATAGATAAGGCAACTGAGGTTTAGGAAGCTTAAAATAACTTGTCCAATGTCGAGTTGCTAGTGGTGGCAGAGTGGGATTTAAACCCTGGCAAAACAACACACTTTGGTTCCAATTAATGAGCCATTTCTAGCAAATGTAGCATTTGAGTTACCTGGAATGATCTCATTATATAAATGTGGTTTCATAGGACATACATAGGACAGCTTACTTTGACACAGACCATCCAAGTGTAAAGTTAGTTTAATGGTAAGTAGGTTAAGCAAATTTGAAATGCAAGACTTGTTTTTTCAGGCCACACAGTTCCTTTGTAAATAATTCATTATTCATTCAGCAGTTACGCTCAGTGTTACCACTCAGTGTGGGCATCGTGGGAGATATAAATGCAGAGTGCATTGTAGTGAGAGAGAAGCAGGATGGTTGAAGGGTATATAAACAAACTGCTGTTTATTAGCATTCAAAAAAAGGAGAAGATTTGTTCTGTTGGGATGAATCAGAAAGGCTTCATGGAGTCCCTCCAACCTAAAATGTCCTCTATCCCAGACAGGCTCACTTTCTTATCTCTTTCCAGGTTGTTGCCAAAACGTTACCTACTCAGGATCTCTCTGAGTACCCCACCGAGAACTGCTCCCCATTTCTGGTACGATGAGATGGTCTAGGCTTGTCTTGAGTACTTCCTGTGTCGCACCTGGAATCTCCCATTTTTTTAGTATGCTCCAGATTCTTTTAGTGAGAAATCCTATCTTCAAACAGTATCTGGTGCTTATGGTTTCTTGATCACTTTGATTCTAGGTCTTTTCAGTAAGCAGAGCCAGGAAAGGTATAAGTGTTTAAGTGTGTGTGTGTCTCTCTCTATACATAATATATATGCATATATTTTTCACCATTAGGCACATTAAGTACCCTTTTCATTTTTAGAGGAAACTGTTCTCATTGCGTTTAGTCTGCTGTGTTATGCTATTAGGCAATGGAAGCAGTAAGTTATTAAATGAGGTCTTAGTGACACAAAAGAATCAGTGCAGCTTCCTCAGGCGACAGACTTATACAGAAGCGCCAGGAGAATTTCATTAACAAATTAGTGGTTCAGTAAGTAGAAACTCAGCTTTAGCACTTTTTTTTAAAGCGGTTATACTTTAGAACAACAGTTTTCAACCTTTTTCATCTCATGGCACACATAAACTAATCACTAAAATTCTGCAGCACGCCAAAAACATATGTTTTTGCTGTTCTGACCAAAAATATAGGTATAATTTTTGATTCACTCACACCAGATAGCTATTGTTGTGTTGGCTCTTGTCATTTTTTTACTTGACAATCTAACAGAAAAGAGGTCAGTGCCCCTGACTTAGTAGTCAGGTATTGCATGCTTTCAAAAAGTCCGCTGGCAGGCCAGCTGAAGATCACTGTTTTAGAGCATAAAATCACCAGGCTGCATCAGGGTGACCTTTTGAAGCATTGCAGTATCTGTATTCGAGGAAGCACCGAATAACCAGTAATGCTAGTGCTGGTCACAGCCACGAACGATGACAACCCTAGTCTATGCATGATGACCTTTGTGGCATATCAAGAACATTTCTCACACGACAATAATTTACTGGAAAATTAAATATAATTGATTTAATCACAGAGAGAAGGAAAAAATTACATTCACCTTTGAAAATGACAAGTCCTTGAGTTGACTTTGCTTTTGATCAACAGCATACTACTTTATTCACCTTGGAAAAAAACCCAAGGTTGATTTTTATAGAACTTTAAATCCAAAAGTCTTTCCCATGCCCAGTGTAAGCTATAGAAAATAAATGTTTACCGTGGGAGTCCCCCTTAAACAGATTTTATTGTTCCCATGTATTTGAAATGTAGAATCTCTAATCAAACAGTATCTTTAAACCTATGCTAGGCCATTAAATACCTTAGTAAGTCTCAGATAAAAAAACCATTTTCATATGATTCGTGAATTTTGACCATAGAAAACCCCCAAACCCCACAAAACTATAATGGCCATTGGCATTGCCTTTTAGAAGAAGCAGCCATTTTCAGCTTTAAATGGTATAGAACTGACAATGGATACTTTTGCTATGAAGCAAAAAAGTAGATTTCATCTTCTGTGTCAATTTTCGTGAAGTTGAGAGTGGCTTCCTGGGGCACTGTTTTGGGATGAATTCTGAGGCCGCTTCCAGCCTCCTTGGAAGATGAACACTGGTTACTTAAGGACTGGGGAGTCACGGCACGTGTGCCATGCACTCGGTAACCAGGATGAAACAACATCTAAAAACACACACTTCACAGACTTACCAGATAAGCCACCCACGTCCATCTTCTTCAGGTTCTTTGCCTCCAGAATCACAACAGTCAGTTTGCCAGCAGTAGGTACATAGCGCAGGGAGAAGCAGATATCGCCCAGTTTCTCTTGCTACAAAGAAACCAGATAAAGATGAATATACTTTGTTACATATGCATTGTAAATTCCTCAGGAGGAGGACTGTGACAATTAGAATCAGAAAACTCTTAGGTTCATTGGCATTTACCCAGTGGCCTTTCATTCACTAAGGAATCACCAAGAATGATTGCCACCCGTTCAGTTTTTAAACAGCTCATTTATACTTGACATTCATCAAACGGCATCCATAATTCAGTGGTTCAGGAAATGAGACAAGATGACTCTTTTAGAGACTCCAGTCTGCATAGCACTGCAGCACTGTTGGCAAACTTTCATAGCTTTACTAACTGCCTCTGCAAAGAGCCCAACACTGCTTTAGTCAAATCACCCCTCCCTAAATTCGGGTCTCTTTACACCTCAGACAGGATTATGTCCAACACTTTATATTTAGATTTTGGGGGAAAAGACTTTTGTTTATGATCCACTAAATTTTATCTGTTGGTGAGAAATTCTGACTTTCTAGTAGCCGAAAGGCAACAAAGTCAGTCTTCAAACTTTGTGTTTTATTCATTTCAAGTGAGGTCTAACTTCCAATTTTCCTTATCCTAATATTTGTAAAAAATCTAAGTGGCAGGTTGGAAAACAAACACTGTATTTTTTGGACCATAATATGCACCTCAGTTTTACAGGAGAAAAATAGGAAAAAAATTTTGAAGCAAAAATGTGGGAAAGTATTTAATAACATAAATAACATAATATTTCACCAATGCAAATGTGAAGCTACATTTGGACTATAAGATACACCCCCATTTTCATCCCATTTGGGGGTGCATCTTATAGTCTGAAAAATATGGTACATAGTAACACTAAACAAAGCATCTCATAACCCTTCATGTTATTTCATTGATACCATATTTTAGACCCAAAGCACATTCAACAATCCTGTTCCCAGGCGTTTCTGAACCAAGGAGTCAGAGTTTAAGATGATTGTATACAGAATGAATATACGTAATTTTTTTCCCCCAGAAAAGACTGCTATGTGTTCTCCCACCTTAAGTGTCTTATTCTTTTGTATAACTAATTAAGAGCCATGATATTAGAACTTTTGCAATCATATTTATAAGCATGAGAGAGACGGTAGGAGATGCTGGAGGCTCTAGACTGTTTTCTGATGTGGGGAATTGTGTACATGGCAAATGAGGGTTTATTTCTTATTGCTCCTTCCTGCCAAAAAAGTGAATCCTGATTCCAAAGGTAATGGTTGTGTTGGACATCTGCACATGTACTTCACCACAGGGACAAGGTAGAGAGGGCCATAATCCTCAGGCCCTCTCATGTTATACTCTCATTATGAGTGCATATTTGGCTTTATCTATAACTTCATGAATATTGAATCAGCCAGAGTCTCCAAGGTGGAAATAACTGCCTAGCTATGTTAAGAATTTAAGGAAATGTCATAACTCTATAGGGTACTCATTATATCCACCTTCACAAGAGAAAAGCGTATCTTCCTGTTCTATGATTTGTCTGAAATTGAGAAGCGATGTATTCAGTGTGTGAGAGAAATGGTGCTCTTTCTCATGACTAGTGCTTTTATTAAAAATATCAACATATGTCTTATTTTTGTCTTATTGTGCACACATCTAAGTTTTCCCACAAGACTGTAAACTCCTCGAAGACAGGATCCTTGCCTGAATTATCATTTCCCACACATTTCTGAAGGGAAATAAATGGCAATTTCAGATAATACCTCCCATTCTGAGTCATCTAGGTCATAGCTCACTTTCATTAGTGTAGGAAATAGTTACTTTTAATGTGTTAAATTCACCCTAAACACCCAGTCACCTCTACAAATTAATTTGCACACCAGGAGAACCTAGTGAAATAAATTATTTTTCGTAGTCTGGAAATACAGAATGAGAGAATGAGAGTTAATATAATAGAAATCAACATAAAGTGTAGGTAGATTCATCTGAACCTCATGAGAGAAGAGAAATGTAAATGAACAAAATTGCTGTTTAAAAGTGCTCATTAGGAGGAGGGTTCTTTTTGCTGGGTTCTGTCTTTCTGCCGCAGTACCTTCCCTGGGGAATTCACTGGGTGGCAGAACCAGGTCACGGTCACAGCTGTAATTGGCACTTTAGAGATGACTATTCTCTTAAGTGATACCTCTCTGGGTGGTCCGTCATTTAATTTATGGGCATCTCAACATTTTCAAACAAAGAAAACTCACAACTTACCTATCGTTCAGTATCTTTTCATTATCTTTTCATTATTCACTCATAATATATAGGGAATTTTTAAAATTTTATGTAATATTTTAGAAGAGAGGAGTTATAAAATGTGAAAAACCACTCCTCAAGTAGGAGAAATATGTACAGTTTTCTGTAATTTTAAAGCTATGGGATGGAGAAAGAATGAGTATTTAAAAAAAGAAAATATCAAAATGGAAACTTGGGAGGAAAGAGTAATGAGGAAAAGTACTTATTTCAGCATATTTACAGATATACATTGAACTAATTTAGGGACTTGATATATTTTAGACCCAAGCACATTCAACAATCCTGTTCCCAGGCATTTCTGAACCAAGGAGTCAGAGTTTAAGATGATTGTATATAGAATGAATATATGTAAATTTTTTCCCCCAGAAAGGACTGCTATGTGTTCTTCCACCTTAAGTGCCTTATTCTTTTGTATAACTAATTAAGAACCAAGATATTATAACCTTTGCAATCATATTTATGAGCGTGAGAGAGACGGTAGGAGATGCTGGAGGCTCCAGACTGCTTGCTGATGTGGGGAATTGTGTAATGTAACATGTAAAATTTCATTCAGTCATAAAATGATCATACTCAGTACACAAAATTAAACATATTTTTATATTCATCAGTTGAAGTTACTTCCCAGTGTTTTAAAACCTTATTACTTTTGGTTCTATAAGCCATTTGAAAGAGAGTCACTGTTTATTCTGGAAGTTGTGTCCCTTGGGGCACCAAGCAAATTGCTAGAGAAAAACTCATTCTCTAGAAACAGGTGAGGAAAATACCCAATTCGTACAAACCTTTATCTCGTTCATTAAATTTCCTGAGCTGTAACTATCTGAGGTATAAGTAAATGCTTTTCTGAATGTTTAAAAATCAGCTTTAATAATTCTCTAAAATGACAACTTTGAGAATGCGGGCAACTGTCTTCTATTACATTCTGGTCTTACTCTTGCTTAATTGATTTAAGACATTTAATTAGACAGCAATGAACTCTTGTCCCTAGAGTCTGGTTATAGCATGTGAAGGTTTTACCGTATCTCCTCATCTACGTGAAAAGATTGGAATGATCTGACAGTTTTTTTAAATCTTCACTCAGTGATAAATTTTCATTGCTTTTAGAGAGAGAGGACGGGAAAAAAGAGGGAGAGACAGAAACATCAATGCCAGAGAATAGCATTGATCAGCTGCCTCTCATACACACCCTGACTGGGGGATCACACGTGCTGAGACTGGGATCTTGCCTGCCTGGACCAGGGACTGATCCCATCCCTTACATATGTGCCCTAACCTGGAATCGAACCTGCAACCCTTCGGTTTTGGGACGATGCTCCTCCCAACTGAGGCATACCAGCCAGGGCAATCTGATAGCTTTATGTGGACATTTTCATATCAAGCTCTTACATCAGAGTTTTCACATGCCACTTGGGAAGGAAGATGATTGGGTAGTGATATCTAAAGATTTAATATTAAACATTTTATCTATTACTCCAAAGTTCTAGAAACCAAAAATTTCTAAATTAAAAAAATGTTTTCTTCAGTGAGGTTATGGTGATAAGAAAGAAAAGGGGTTCTTACCCTGGCTGGGCGGCTCAGTTTGAAGCATTGACTCCACCCATGCCCCATACACCAAAATATTGCAGGTGTGATTCCTGGTCAGGGCACATGGCTAGGTCTGGGGTTTGAAGCCCAAACAGGGCATGTATAGGAGGACACTGATCAATGCTGCTGTCTCACATCAATGTTTCTCTCTCTCTCTCTCTCTCTCTCCCCCCCGCCCCCCCCCCCCCCCACACACACACACTTCCTCCCTTCCTCGCTCTCTAAAATCAATAAACATATCCCCAGGTAAGGATTTCAAAAAAAGACAAATGTGGTTCTTGGAAAATTTATGTAGAAAGATGATACCCAAACCTACATCTCAGATCCTTGCTGCTCCTTGACAGTTCTGTCTAGCTTTTTCCACAACAGCCCCGTGAGGTAGGTATTATTATGTCTACTTTATACATAAAAACCCGAGACTCAGGTTACATAGGTATCTCAGTGTAGAGCTGAAGCAGGGTCCTTTAACTCAAAGTCACGAGTTGTCTTTATTGTCACATTGCCATATGGAATGACAGACCAATATTCCGACTGACCACCCATTGAATATTTCATTCTCCCTGGCATTTTAGCCCTACCCTAAAACTAGAAATAATGCTTCTGGAAGTATCATTTTTGCAAGATAATTTCAAGACCCTGTAGAGTTGCAGCCAACAGATGAGTGCTTTTGCTGCTGTGATTATCTCACGAAGGGGCCTTATTACTATTAGGAATTTCAGCTTTATGTATAATTTATTTTAGTCAATTTGCCTTGATCACTAGGTGGAAACCACCGGTTAGTGTTAGAAAGATCCAACTGTGAGATTTAGAGGAATTAACCCTCTCTTTTAGAATGTGGAGCTGACAATCAGAGCACCTTTATTCTGAGCTGCTTGGCAATTCCATTATTTTTTTTAGAGCAGCCACTTAATAGAACAGACACAAATTAATGATTTAATAGACAACCACAGCAATAGCTTTCCTTTTTCAAAAAGCATTATAGATATTAGAACAGAGGTCATATGTAATGGATAAATAAAAAGTTCGATTTAAAATGAATATTTGATCACCTCTATAACAGCATGCATCATTTTATATGTAAAAAGAGGGATTCAGTTACTGACCTTTGCAAATGGGGCTAATTTCACATGTTTGTTGGAAATGCTAAACTTTTGAATGTTTTAAAAAGGTGCCTGAATGGACTTAATGCTGTGATATTTTAAAAAGACATGTTCTGTTTATATTATTATTAGGATTTTTATATTAAGTTGGTGATAGATTCTCTGAATAGAGGATTTTTCTATGCAGTTGGGAATCTATTTAGAGAGGACAAGTACTAAATGAAAGTCCCATAATCTCTCAAAATGAAAATTGTGAGACTATGCATATTCTCTACTTGTAAAAATACTAAGATGTTATTTATTTATAAGAAGGACAATGTCGGGTTTTTAATTTTAATAATGAAATGGGTGGCTTGAAGTATGTCCTTTGTGTGGCATTATCCTTCAAATTTATTTTATCCTCATAACTACTCGCATAGCCCTGAAGTATCTGCCAAGTAGGTATTTACATCTAACCGTCCAGATGGTCACAGTGTGAAACGTTGCTGTGGGTGTACCCAAGCTAAAAAGACTGAATCTGCCTAGTGCACAAATGTACAGTAAATAGTTCAGGTGAATGAGACAGTAAATTATGTCTTTGAATACTTATTTTTACTACATGATCCATTAACTTAGTATTCATTCAATTATTCATTCATTTCATATTAAACAACTGTTGCATTCCACCATGGATTCTTCCAGNATTTTTAATTTTAATAACGAAATGGGTGGCTTGAAGTATGTCCTTTGTGTGGCATTATCCTTCAAATTTATTTTATCCTCATAACTACTCGCATAGCCCTGAAGTATCTGCCAAGCAGGTATTTACATCTAACCGTCCAGATGGTCACAGTGTGAAACGTTGCTGTGGGTGTACCCAAGCTAAAAAGACTGAATCTGCCTAGTGGACAAATGTACAGTAAACTGTTCAGGTGAATGAGATAGTAAATTATGTCTTTGAATACTTATTTTTACTACATGATCCATTAACTTAGTATTCATTCAATTATTCATTCATGTCATATTAAACAACTGTTGCATTCCACCATGGATTCTTCCAGGCGCTAGACTCCATTTCACCTACATGAATGAGATGTTTTAGGATTTCCAGAAGAGAGTGGAGAGGCAGACTTAGAGAGAGAATGACAGCACAACATGGTAACCACAATGTAGCGGTGGCGCAAATGCTATGGGCGCTGGGAGGAGGAGTTTTGAAACTTTGCAGGGTCTGGTAATCACACTAAAAAGAGGAGGACTTTAATGGCAGATTTAATATTTAGCAATAAATATTTAGCAATTTCTTCAGCCACCTCAAATACATGCTTCTTTGTAAAGCTAATGTGCTTGCTGTGCAAATGGACCTTTAAGACAAGTCTCCAGCTCTCCTTTCAACCAGAACTAGCATCTGGGGTGTTGGTGACATATCATTGGTCCTGGAAGAGCCAATACCAGAGCTGAGATGTGAAGGTGCAGCGGGAAGAATCAATGTGAGCCCGGTAAAGAAGAGAGCAACAATGTTCAGGCACAGTGATACATATGCAAGTCCTCAAGAACTTAGGCCAAGTTAGTCTTCTATAAGCATAACATCTAATTAAATTAAATATGAATTTCTATTTATGATTTACATCTTCAACACATCTTCATGATATCCTTAACTTCTATTTTGATTAAAGGACACATTCTGTTCATATTAGAAATAATAGTTAACATCAGAGAAGCAGACATTCTGAAATGTTCAGAATAAGAATGATGAAAACAAAGTCAAACTGCCTATTAAAAGGAACAGTCAAGTGCAGAACAGAGTGGTGGGAAGAACACTGGAATGAGACATGGGAATTAACTCACTATTTGTTCATTAACAAATAGTTATTTATGGGCCATTTCTCATGTGCCAGGCACTGTTCTAGGCACTGGGATACAACAAATCCTGCAACAATCAGTGAATGAAGTAAGCATAGTAAACTGCAAGTAGTTTACTTGTAGTAGTTAGAAGCAGTTAAAAATAAAGTAGTTGGGAGGGTGCCTGGCACATAAAATGTACTATATGAGTGTTTGCTATTATTGTAACAAAACTCCTATTTGAACCACCATTTTCTCTAGAGAGTTTCAGATTCCTCTGCGCTTTTTCATAGCTAAACTTCTTGAATGAGCTGGCTTTAATCATTGTCTGTATTATGTATGTTCCACTGATTTCTCGCTGCATCATTTTATTAAAATGGTGGTTTCCAGTGACATCTGGATTAGGTAGCCAAATATTTTTCAGAGCTCATCGACCTGAACTCTCACCAGAATTTGTTGATTTCCTCTCCTTTTTGGATTCTGTAATAGAGTTTGTTCTTGATTTATTTGCTCCTGACCACTCATTCTTGATCTCCTTTCTCAAGGTTTAGTCCTAGCCCATTTCTTTTCTTCATAAACTAATATTATCCCAGTCTGTGGCTTTAGTTACAATTTACAAGGGATTACTAAGTTTATATCTTGAGTTTAGATCTTTTATCTGTGGTCCAGTTTCATAGTCTAACTAGTCTACTTGTCATTTCCACATTAGAATATTTCACACCTTAGACTCCAATGCCAAAAGCTAAGTTCACTATCTTTCTCAAAACCCTAGTTCATTCTATTGCAGTGGTTGGTACCAGCCTCCAGCTAGTGCTTAAACCAGAAAACAGGGAATTATTTACCTCTGACCTCTTTGGAGTTCTGATTAATCTATTAGAATCTTTCAAATGGGTTTACTTGTTTCTATCCCTATCCAATAAATCTCTAATATTCCAATGTTAGAATATGCACCAGCCTAATTCAATAATCTGTCATTTTACTATTTCAAAAGTTCTAGTTGGTCTCCTTAAATTTACTCTTGAGATACAGTGGGCAGTCACCTTCTAAATAACAAATGTACCTACAGTCCTCAAGTAGGTCTTCTGTCTCTTTTGGGGTAAAGATCCACGTCTCTAACCATCAGTTATTTTTCAAGGGATGGTTCCAGCTTATTTCTCAGCCTCATTTCATGCCAGTTTTACCCTCTCTGCTCTGGCCACATCAGTTTTCTTCATACTATTAAATACGTCATGTTAACTGTACTCATCTTTTATGCCTCACTACAGAGATTATTTGTGCAGCAAAGCCTTACCTGAATCATCAGACTAAATAAAGTTCTGGTATATTCTTTAGTAGCCTCTGTACTCTTCTTTTGAAATATTGATTATAGTAATAATATATTATAATCATGTACAATAATCATAGTCATGTACAGCAAGCATGTATTGATTTTTGTGACTATTGGATTATAGCTCACTTCTAGGAATTTGATCATCTGTATATAGTCACCTTTATATGCATAGTAGTGGCACAAAAGAGATGACTAGTACACTGTCACAGAGCCAAAGACTGAATTGCTCACCTCTGGGAGAAACCATTAGACAAGTGATGTGTACCACTTCTAGATTCAATCCCCCAAACTCCTACCTATGACCTTTTCTCTCTCTCTTATGACTGGGACAATGACCTTAGAGTCACCTTGAAAGCCACATGCTGGAAATGACAGAGATCCAATCACCCAGGACCCCTGAATGGTCCCTGAAAAAAAGCAGAGCCCTGCCTACCAGTGTGAAACTACCTTATACTACTGAGTGAGCAAGAAATAAATTTCTCTTACCAAACCATTCACAATTGGACAAATTTGTTACTGTCAACAGCCTGACATAATTAACACACATAAGTGAATGAATTATAAATGATGTTGTCAAAAGTATAATTAGTGATCCATTTTATATTGCAGAGTTTGTAGGAAACAAGCAACACTTAGTCTTATACTTCATTAACTCAGTTTACCAAATCCTTATTTTGTGTTTTCAATATGTCAGTCATGGTGCAAGGTACTGGGAATAAAAGATGTTTAAAACTTGTTCTTGCCTTTAAGAAAGTTATTCCGTGCTGGGGATAACAGGCATAAAAACAAAAGTTCAACATAAAATGATTAAGTGCCATTATAGAAACACGTATTATGAATGACCCCTATGGAGAGGGTAGAAAAATTTGTTGTGGGTGATTGCATATTTGTAATGTGCACTGGAAAGTGAGTCCCAGAAATGCCCTTGTCAGTACTCTTCATGTTGTCATGTGCTTTGGTGTCTGTAATTTCACCCTTCATTCCCTTTGGTCAAAGCTCTAGCTCTCCAGGAGACCTTTAAAATAATAGGAAATACTGTTTTGCCCTCTAGTGGACAGCACGGCAATCCACTGTGGTCTTCAGTTTTAGTTTCTTGGGTTATGAAAGTTTCATCTAAATGAGTGGAGATGGGCAAAAAAGGGAGGGGGTAATAATGGGTTTGGCCCCAAACTTTGGGATACTGCTTTAGGTAATAGAGGGCCTCAGGGGGATCCTGGGAAATGACCCCTTCATATGAAGACATGTGAAGGGCAAGGGAAATAATAGAGAACAGTTTGGGGAAGATATACAAAGACACACCTTCATCAAGTTGCCTTGTTCCTTTAACATTCTCCCACTGTTAACTACGCGTCCTTGATTATTTTGGGTCAGGTCATATTTTACACTCATCACTTCTTGGCCCTCTGGCCAAGGACCTCACCTCATTGGATGAGGTCCAATTTTAAATATTCTATTTTAATATAGAATATTTATTTATTTTTTATTTATTTTATTTTATTTATTTATTTATCTTTATTTATTTATTATTATTATTATTAATAATAAATAAAATAAATAAATAATAAATAAATAAATAATATTTATTATTATTATTATTATTTATTTATTTATTATATTTATTATTTTATCTTTAAAATATTTATTTTATTTATTTATCTTTAGAGGGGAAGGGAGGGAGAGAAATGTATGGTTGCCTCTGCCGAGGACACACAATGTATCGTGTGTCCGCTGCCGGGAATTGGCCTGCAACCCAGGTATGTGCCCTGCCTGGGAATCGAACCGTGATCCTCTGATTCGCAGGCCCGTGCTCAATCCACTGAGCTACACCAGCCAGGGCCCAGTGTTTTTTTTTTTAATGGAAATGTGGATACCAAGTAATTTTGAAACATGGGTGACATGCATTTCTAGATAAAAATGTGGATTTGACCTCTACAGGTATGAAGGACGTATTGTAAAAGAAGTATTATGCCAGACATGGGCCACTGGTCCTGGAGCATTCATGACTGACAATGCCAAGTAGTCCTCGGAAGGCACTGTCTGGCACTTCTAACCCTTAGACATGTCATCTCTAGTGGCAGAGATATGCATTTGAATGATTTACACATAGGCTTACTGATAGAGCAGAATAAAAAAATTTCTTATGTACAGCAACTGCAGAATTTATATGCTGACCTATCACTCTGAATCCTCAAAACTAGGCAGGAATAGGGTCTCGACAGAGAAGGCTCAGGAGCCAGTGTGCTGTTGTAGCCAGAGAACACTTTTCCCTTTTCAGTTCTGGGGTGATGGTGATTAAGAGGGAATCCAGAAGGAATGGCAATGCCATGCAATTAGGACAGGTCATTGGCCCAGGAAAGTCTCCCTTCCCCCCAGGAGGGCTGGCTAAAGAGGACAGGGTGAATGCACAGCAGACCTGAGCTTTGTACTAACCAGCTCAGGGCGTGCTCTGAGAAAATTCTTCCTGCCCCAGGACACTACTGGAGATAAATAATACCTGCTTTACCTTTAGGTGAGGGTTACACGAGATCCATCTGTGAGCTGAGGGGAGTGCAAAATCATGGAGAGAAAGACCAAAAGAAGGCAATAAAGAGACTATGCAAAGTTACATAGAAGCTGGTGAGGAGAGAAAAGCTACTGAAAAGCAAGGTTAGAGATGTCAGAGGGGCCAAACCAAGCTTCTCTACTTATAGCTTCAATTGGCCATGGGTGTGTCTATTGAAAATGGGGGGCCTTTAAAAAAGAGAAAAGACAGAACAAAAAAAGCCCCGAAGATCTGAGTTGGGGTGCGGAAGGCGAGGCAGTGGGAAAACCCAGGAGAAAGAATAAAAGTGGGAAAAATGATCACAGTAAAGGAAACACCAGTGTGTCTACTTTATCTTCCATCAGAAAGAGGTCAGAAAGAAGCAAGAAGACAAGGAAAATCAAACAACTTGGAACGGCGAGGACTGCAGTGCGAGGATTTTGAAAGAGGATTTTATGTGCATTCACTTCACAACGGATGAGAGCTGTTATGACAAGGGGACCCTAATTGTTAGTTCAATTGGGAAAAACTAGGAGCCATATCTATAGTCATTCAAATCCACAGAAATAAAGAGTCTGACGTGAACCTCCGATGGCAGGGAACATGGTATGTTTCTTGTTGGCGGTGTCTGTAGGGAAAGCATGAGGCACTGTGGTGATTTCCCCAAGCTAAAGCTTAAGCCTTCATTGACTTGAGGATTGAAATGGGACAGAGGTCATATGGGAATTTTGTTGGAAAAAGTACTGTAATGTCGAAGTCCATTACCAGCAGCATAGACATTTGGCATTAGAATGGGGAAATAGAAAAGGATGAACTTAAATGCTGTTGAGAAGAACATGGGCACTGTACATTCTGTCTGGTTGTAATCCAGAAAAGAGAGGCCTTCTGGCTGTTGTTAGAACATGCATCAACAAATCATATGTGCAAAAAGGTGCCTGAAGAAAAAGATCTTACATAAGGGCAAGGTAGCGTACGGAGTTTGGCAAGGAAGGACCGTATGTGGTTTTGGGTAGGTAGCCCCTTAAAAAGGTTGCCATGGAGTACTCTTGGTGGAGATGGAGAACATGATTATTGACTGATGGAAGAAAATATTATCAGTGTTACATATTATGTATAGTTCTTTAAAATGTACAGCAGAAATTTAGATAAGCTGATAATTTTTAAAAAGTTATTTAAATAAAGAGGCATTTGGAAATATCATTTGAGTTTCTCATTAAAAGCAAAAAAAATGGAAATAGAAGTTTGGGGATCAATCTTTCTGAGAGAGTAGGCATGGCCAGGACAATGTGTAAAGATCATTGGGAGAATCACTAGACAGGATAAAAATATAAAAGAGGCAACGACAACACAATCGCAATTTGGGAGGACTGAGTAGATTTTAAAAATGATTTGAGTAACATTGAGAATTTGATTAGTTTTATGGTTGGAGAGAGATTGAATCTAGATTTATGTATAATAATGCAACCTTTTATAATAAAGAACTGGTAAGACTAAAGTGAAATCAAAGACAGGGAAAAGCTTTGAAGTATGAAACCTGTTCTGTGAATGAAAGATACTAATATTCTTCTTGCTAGTTTAGTATCAGCAGAACAACCATTTTAAAACAGAGTTGCCCCTACTCCCTCTGCTTCATCATTTTTCCTTTAGACATTGAGTGGCTGGATCTTGTAAAGATGCAAACAAACTCTTTAAACTTAGATTTAGATATTGCTGGATCTTGTAAAGATGCAAAAGAACCCTCATTACTTGATGGCATAAACCGAGGCGGAATATTTGAATTTCTGAATAGGTATAAATCCCAATTATGACTATGGCCATTTTAGTCCTTTCCAGGGGAATTATAACTCTCTATAGATGGAATGCTAGGGGAATTGTAAGAATTGTTTGCTTGGAATAAAAAAAGTAGAGTCCATCTTTTGTGCCACAAACATGTTACATCGACTTGATAGTTTCATGGTGTCACTGTGAAAATAATATAATCAGACTGTGGCATTACAAACAATCTTTCTCATGCACAGTCCATTTAATTAGTTTTCTGATATAGAGAAGAGCATATAGAGCTGCAAATTATAGGCATCTGGATTCGGAATTTGAATCTAGAGATTCATCTTGATTACATAATTGATGTGAAGCAATATGAAGAAATTAGCTTGACTGTATAGTTATCTCCTGCACAAAATAGATCACCAATTCAAAGCGATAAGGGAAGACATCTAACAACATCTACATTGACCTCCATTTTTCAGTGAGGCTGTCCCACTTGCATATTAGTTCTTTTTCAGAGTTTTTGACTTTTATCTCTTCCATGGTGATCTTCTGTTCTCATTTATTTCTGCATAGAGGTTATGCAACTAATTAGTGCATTTCTCATGTAGGACTTAAACATATTACACGTCGTGGCACAATTACAGAGGAAGTTAAGATCATCTCTAAATATATTGGGAATTCAGTTCGCCAAGATTTCAGAAATTATTCATTTCCCAGAAACAATTTAGTTTCCATCTGGTTCGCCTAGGGGAGGGTTCACTGGTGTTCATTGTTAAGAAAATCATATCATTAGGGAATTTAATGATCCTTTGCAAGGAAATGTGGATGTCACTGAATCACATGGTACAAAAATACAGTTTACCTGCAAATGAGTAGGATGTGAATGAATTTGAATGGAAGCCAATCTCCTCAGACAAAACAAAGCAAAACAGAAAAGGTACGTCTTATTTGCTTCATTTTGTGTGTCCCATTGACAGCTGGAGTGACCATGCTGAGATGTCAAAGAACTTTTAATTATGTACAGTACACCACAGATTTTCAGGAGAAATAACTAGTAAAATGTATTTTTAAAAAGCACATGTTACTCAGTTGTAACTCAAGGTATTTTAAACTAAGATAATTTCCCTCTTTATTTGTGACATTCTGGCTTTCAACTTATGAGCATCATATTTTTAATGAAGAAAATGTAGTTTCTAGAAAATGTAAATGAGAACTGATCCATAAATTTCTAGTCAGCGTTGCCAGATTGATAAAGATAGGCCTGGATGGACCTGGACCGACCACAGGCCGAGGGAAGGGATTCAGGGAACCACCAGGCGGTGGCCGTGGATGAGGCCGTGTTCCCTAGGTAACCAGGCTAGCGCAGTGTGTGAGGACAGATTCTCCCCTGGTCTCCCAGCAACGGTGGGGCACTGGAGGAGGTCATTGCATTGAGCATGAAGAAATCTAGTGAGGTGACTGGTTAAGGGAAAAGCCCTCCTACCCGTTCCAGCCCCTGGGCGATGGTGAGACTGCATGTGACTGTAGAAGGTCAACATGGCAGGGGCGGGGAGGAGTATTACTGTCCTGTAAGTCAAGCCAGGGAAAGGGATGGGATTGGCTGGGGCAGGGCTGGGCCCTCCTGGAGCGCTTGTAAGTTTGGGCCAGGATGTTTACACTGAGAGAAGGGACGGGTGGGCTCTTCCTCTTGTACCCACGGCATGGATGTGCTGTCAGAGGCTTGTGGGACCTTTTCCGGCCCCAGGAAGCCCCATGGCTGATGGGTGCCGGTCCCATACACAGACCCCAAGAAGAACCCTAAAGCTGGACCGCAGCTTGGAACAAGCTAAGTCAACAGGATGATCACGCAGAGGCCTCTTGCGGATGCCAAGGGACTTGCCGAGGGACAGTATTTTTAAATGGGAGAAGGAACTCTGGGCACAGTCTTGGACTGGTCTGGCAGAGGGCGGCAGTTTTCCCCTGGGTTCTGCAGAGGAGGTGGGCTTTGAGGCCGGAGACTCCCATGCTCCCAGATGGTGCGACTTGTAAATAAAAGACCTCTCACCAAACCTCTGCCTCCAGAATTGCCTTATGGGGGGTGATGGACAGCCTAACCCCACTTTTGTTGGGTAACGTGATGGCCTTTATCATCATCATTGGCTATGATTTTACCATGTGATATCCTATTAATGGAGACCATTACTAAAAATGTGTTAAAAGAGACATTTTCACATGTGAAGTCCATTAAAGCATGTTTACCAACACTGTACCTTAAAATAGTGTGATTTCCATGGAAATTTACCTCAGAAAACTAGTAGCTGTTGTTGTTCAATAAATTCTACAAGTGGACAGATTAAGAGCCTGAAGTAATCCTTATTTTCTTTGCCTTGAAATGCATATTAATTCTTGGTAAATAAATTTTAAAAACCTAGAAACTTAAAAATATCATATGAATTTCAGATAAACTCCCCAAAATGCTTTCAGTGAGGAAGAAGAACATGTGAATGCTGAGTGATAACATTTTGAATTTGAAGCTGAAAAGACTAAGTATAAAATTGTTACTGAAATAATTAGGCGGTAGAGTTCTTGAATACTTAAAAACATTTGGCTGAAGGACAGGTAAACCATAGGTACATATGAAAACTTTTGCGTGGTGCTAAGATAGAGGAATCTTGTAGGTTTATGGGAAACATAAAAAATGTAAAGAAAATGCGTACTCTTGGAAAAGATCAGCTCCCATTAGACTAGAGTGAATTAGAGGTTGAGAAATGAGCCAGTGATGTTGCTTATAGATGAGAATGGTACCGAGTTAGGTGAGATAGCTTTCTGAAAGAGGCCGTTTTATTATAAATTAAGAATACTCTTCAGGCCTTGGCTGGTGTAGCTCAGTGGATTGAGCGCAGGCCTGCGAACCACCCGATCGAGGTTCGATTCCCAGTCAGGGCACATGCCTGGGTTGCAGGCCAGTTCCCAGAATGGGACCCACGAGAGGCAACCATACATTGATATTTCTCTCCTTCTCTCCTTCCCTTCCCCCTCTAAAGATAAATAAATAAAATCTTTAAAAAAATACCCTTCAGTTGTACGTGAGAAGAAAATTGAACAGCCTACAGAAGTAAGTTGGGGGAGTTTTCCCTGGAGTTACTGAAAAGTTTCCTGTGCTTACAGATAAGGTACGTCAGGAAAGAAAAAATGAACTGGCTGTTAAGTTTGTATTCCTAAAACTGTACTTGAACAATAATTAAATTTAAAACATTGTATTCCTAGAAGATATCAGACTTTCAAAAAGGACTTTAGGGAGAGGTAATGCCACGGTCCAGACTGCTCTTAGACGGCTGCATTCGGATCCTGGCTTATTACTCTTTAGTAGCGTGATCTGGGAATAGTATTTTTGCATACGTTTTCCTGAAAATTTTTCAATTATAGTTAACATTCAACATTATTTCGTGTTAGTTTCAGGTGTACGGCATAGTGGTTAGACAGTCATATACTTTACAATGTGTTCCCCTGATACTTCAAGTACCCACCTGGTACCGTACATAGTTACTACACTATTGTTGGCTATATTCAATCTGGGAATATTCTTAACCTTTGTGGGACTTTGTATCCTCATCAGTGGACTGGGAATAGCAACAAATAAACCTAAATCAGAAGAATGTTGTGAGGATTACAAGGTTAACATATATGAAGTGTATACAACAGAACCTGGCAAATAGTAAGTGCTCAATAAATATTAGTTGTTAATTACAGGCTATCATTTATGGATACTTCATATAATTTATTTGATACCTTCACACACATGAAGTATAGGTTACCATTATCTTCATTTTATCAATGGACAAACTGAGGCTCTGTCTTGTGATGTGATTTTCTTAAGGATTCATGGTTATTCAAACCCAGAACATATCAAGGTCCATGCTCTTCCTTCTACATGGTGAAACTTCTGAAATTTTAACTTTCTTTTTCTATTGGATCATTATTCAGTAGTATTTAGCACTATGTCAGTGAGATCTTAGCACAAGGTGCTGAACTGGAAAAAAAATCATGCAGCAGGATTTCCCTGGTGTATGAGTTCACAGCCAGACTCTTCATCTCTAATATTATGCATCATCTGTTAAGCAATTTGTAATTGCTTTCATGTCTTCCTGAATGCACAGGAATCAGCAAGCTACAATCCCTGAATGACTGTCTCAAGGTCTTCCACGGGTATCTGCAGACTGTTGAGTTGAAAGCGTTTCTCAGAGGGGCCGAGTGTATCCAAACAAGCTCCTGATTTTTTTTTTAATGTTACTGAGGTTGCCCGAGTTAAATACATGGACTAAAAGGAGATGTATTACATCAGTTTGAATCAAAAGAGATAATAAAATGTCTTCCTCTTTCCTCTTAGGGGTTGAGTCAGGTTAAATAAGGAAAAACAGAACAGTAAGCTTTCTGCAAATGAGGGGATAAATGCCAGAAAGTCAGAGATCTAGATCGGAAACCCCGGTTTGCCACTTACTAGCTAGGTGACTTTGAGTGCATTGTTTCACCTCCCCAACCTCAGTTTAAAATGGGGATGATGATAATACCAATCTCAACTAGTTGTGAGAATTAAATGAGGTGAGCTATCTAAAGTGCTTTGAATAGTGCCTGGAACATGGTAAATGCACAGTGAGGCTACTTATTTGATTATTCTAAGTATAGTAGTATTTCTGTCTATAAACAAGAGTGATTCTTTTTACAAAAGAGTACGGTATTCATCTTTGTGTGTTCCGTACTTGGCCAGTGCCTGGCACATAACAGACACTCATATTTTCGTTGTGCTAATTAATGGTAGGATGATGCCATGTAAATGTTCATATAGTCACATCACTCTAAGTTAGTCTTCTTACTCTTTTGTTCTTGGACACACAAAAGAGCCCATGAAGAGCCAGGGTGGGCCTGGTAAGATGTCTGTGTGGAGATGTGTATCTCACCACACACACAGACCCTGTCCTAGGTTCTCCTTCTGCAGGGAGATTTGGGGTATCCCCATACAGGGGGTCTCTCAGATTTGAGGTCCACTGAGTCCTACCCTTACATAAACATAGTGTGGATCTTGTTCCCCACTTAACCGCTCATGTCCTTGAGCTTGGATGAGGGTTGTAGTGGTTTATTATACCTGGCTGCTAACTGGGAGGAGTTGAAATGGAAATCAGGATGTTCATTAGGAAGCCAGGAAATATACCAGCCTAAACTGCAAGAATAAGGGCTATTTTTCTGTTTTTTCAGGACATTTTTTCCTTTGAATATTTTTTAAGTATATGGCTTTTGGCTTTATTTATGAACAGTTTAGGAAAATACTAGACTACTAAGGAGATAGTGGAATCAAAAAAATTAGGCCATGCTAGATGGTTGTGGCTATAGTACTGTTTAGGAGAACATTAAATATTACATATAAAGCATTGAAATTAAACAAGTTGTGGGGGGGAAAGAGGGTGTAAATATGATTTTAAATGAAAATGAACTCTTTTTTACTCAACAATTTCAAAGTAGAACTTATTATTTTTTTCCTTAACATTAATGGATCTTTCTGTAATTTCACTTATTGCCCTGTATGCTCACTTCTCAGTCAACCAAGCTAGAACTGGAATAATTTCCAGGGGTTCTCTGCCCCATGCCCCTCTAGCTAATTACTAACAAAATTCTATAACTCTATTTCCTGGATTCTTTTCCAAATTTGAGTTCTTATTTTCACCACCCTGTAGTTTCACAGACTCCGTAACACTGTCCGAAATGGAAGTGAAGGCCCACAGTGCACCTTCCGGCTGCCAAAGCACCAGCCTCTGAACCACGCAACTGATGCCGCCATCGGCAGAATATCCCTGTGGCTCCCAACTGTGTGCCCGCCCGCAAGGCCCTGAATATCACCCTTATTTGTTTTCCTGCCCCTCCCCCGGTCATGCCCCTCTGACATGTACTAGACCCGAGCCAGATCTGGATACCTTGTTCCCTAAATGTTCCAAAGGCTTACCCTTTGCTTAGAAGTTGTTATGATCAACCCGTTAAATTTCTAACCATCCTTCACAGACTCGCATTCTGATCATCCCCTTTAAACTTCCTATTTCCGTGCAGCATTGTCCCCTCCTCATCATCTCTTACTGCCCGAAATGGAGAAACAATGTCTAATTCTTCTTTATAGCACGAGGGCTGAACATAGAGTCATCTGTAGTTGTATGTTTGTTGAATCGAATCATTAGATTAACAAAAAAAAATTTTCCACAAGGAGCCATTTCCTTTGCTTACATGTTGTCATTTTAGATAATTAAATGTAGAACGTACAGAACTTAAAGCAATTTACATGAGCAATTAGCACATACAACAGATTGATTGCTGAAAGAAGGCAATGGCCTTGGCAATGGCCTCTACCTCATCCTATTTTGAAATGTCACTGGAGCAGAGGCTTTGAGGTCAGATGGACGTGAGTTAAAATACTTTGTAGACTCTGTAACTTCACACTCATATGCCTTTGTGAGATGAGGATAAGAATATTTACATGTTGTGTGGGATGGCTGTGGGTATTAAACATTATGCATAGTATTATGCTACATGGTTCCTGTCTATATAGTATAGTGTGGTATAAAAGTTCTATATAATATAAACTATTCTATAGTGCCTATCTGTAGTGACCACCTTAATAGGGAAATCTTTATTTTCCTCATAATTTGATTTCTGGTTGCAACAGTTGAAATATTAGACTCCCAGTGGAAAAAGACAAGAGGTTATACCAGTCACCAAAGTGGCTGATGTATCATAAGATATTTTCTTCTGGGTCCAAAATGCATCTTTTAATTGTATACAGATAGCTCATTTATCTGTGCCATTGGCAGGGTGAGTGGGGGATTTTGAAGCAGTTTCTGAAAAAAAAAAAAAACCCACAACCATTAGGACTTTAAAATGCCACTTGACAGTTATCCACTTAAAAGCTATTACCAATCAGCTGCCTCTTGTGGACAGAGGAAAAAATCTGTGGGTTGAAGACTCTTGAAATCAGAGATTAGCAGGGAGATGCTCTTTCATTTCCAAACAGGGAGCCAGGATGTCAAACATCTCTAGTTCTCTAAAGACAGAATCTCTCTTCGTAATTTTTTAAAAGGGCAAAATGAAGTAAAACAACCCCCCTCTGGTATGTTTCCTGCGCCCCCAAATGCTTTCCGTGCACTATGAGTGCATCTCGTTCTGCCTGGCCATTTGGCTCGTTCTCAGCTGCTGCCTCATCCTATTTTGAAATGTCACTCACATCTATGCAGGCCAGTGCACAAGACAAAATGGATTTAACTCACCACGGCATGTTAATATTATTACTTCTGACACCACAGAAAACTTATTAACTGTAGCTTGTCACAGGCCTCACAGACTAAATAGCCCAACTACAACATGCAGAAGTAAAGCAGTATGATTTGAAGGCTGTTTGGACTGCCAGACGATGTAAACAGTCAAGGTAGTCGAGTTGTTCAACGATTATGCTAAAATGAACTGTCTATGAATGGCGAGGAAATCTCTGTCCCATTTTGTTGGACTACCCTGTAAGAAAATATATTATGGTACATGACTTAAGATTTATGTGTTTTCTTTCTTTATGAATAAATTTTGTCTTTCTTAGTATTTTAAAGAGGTGGTATGAAATTTAGTGCAATTAATTAGTTACTGTGTGTAGAGGAATAAAATGAGAAAAGCTAATATTCATTGCATGCTTACTAGTTCTGGATATTTTCACATACCACATGGCATTATAATATGTGATGAGGATTTTTATTTAATTGAGGTATAATAAACAGTGTGATGAGGCTTTGTATTCTCCATTTTCTGCATAAGGAAATTAAAAGAATGAGAGGATAGCTGACTTCCATAAGTTTGCACAATTCATGAAGGGCAGAGGCAATTTGAAGGCCAGCCTACCTACCGAGACCTTTCTTGTTCCACGAGTCTTCTCTGCAGCCACACTGAGTCAGTGTGGAACGCGGAAATCACAGGCCTTGCATGAAATGAGCAGCGACCCTTTCTCTGCTTTCTATAAGCTATAAGTTTCACGGAAATGATTTAACATACATTTTTTAATACTCAAAGTGGGCATTTACAAATAGACCTGAACTTGTCACAGAAGAGGCAATAGCAAGCTCATAAAAAGTTCTCTTTGGGGGAATATGAAATTAGATGCATAGCAGTATTTATTTTTCTTGTTTGGTACCTGATGGTTTATTTTTCCACACCTACCAAAAAGGAGGTTATATGCTTTTTTCTTTTCAGCCATAACCATGTAGGTATACTCTGTCACAGGCAGGAACTATGATCTACAAAGTGACACAGGAAATACTGTCAAGTCTTGGTCCCTGAGCTTCCGGTAAGCCAGCCCCAAAGTCATCTCCTTGGTTGTCAGAAGCAGCCAAAGGTCTAGTGGAAATGAATAGATAGTTTGGCCTCCCCAAGGCCTTGTGATTCCCCTGGGAAGACACTTTAGTGAGATTCAGATGTTCCACAGAATAGCCAAAGGTCACCAGGTTTTATTTCAGTGGAGCGAAGCTGCCAACCACCAAAGGGTTTCCTGCCACAGCCAGGAGAGGGGAACGGAAATTTGAAGGCTACTTCTAACAGAACTCAGCTGGCATTAAAAGTGTGAGTGTTTTAAAATCTGTGCTTCAAGGAACTATTTGGATCAATACAATCGTGTGATGGTATCCCAAAGGCGTTGAAGACCTTTCAACAATGTATTTTCTGCTGCATTAATCCAAGGCATAAATCTTTATTTTTTTATATTGCCCCAAGCCTTTGTAAGGCATAAAACATTTAGCATGAAAACTTATCTTTGCCAGTCAGGATCCTAATTCAGCCACACAGCTTTTCTTAGCCTTTCAGATGTCTCACCTTCCCAGCGACTGGAGACACGTGCGAACTAGGTCTTCTTTTGAACATTAATCTATTTTGACCTTCTTATTTTTTAATTTCTTAAAGGGAAATGCTAAATAGCTTTCTGGAATAATATATGGGAATATTTCTAGGGCAAACTATTCTGGGAAAAGGAAATGAAAAGGCTGAATCTAAGTTAAAATGGAAACCCATTCATAGTGTGTATTATTGCTGGGAGAGACCTTAGGAATGGAGGAGGGAATGAGGAGGGGAGCATGTGGGTTTACCCCCATTTTCTTAAACTCATGGTAGAGAACTTAAAAAAGCAAGCCTATTCTGAAACCGGAAAATACTAGACTGAAGTTTGAAAAAATGGTCATTTGTTATGTCAAATGTTATGTCAAATGTGTATGCATGTGTATTTATATTTATACATATGTTAAAAATGGGAGAAATATATCATCTTAGAATCTTAAGACAATATTCTAATTTTATAGGTTCCCCAAGTTATCTTTATCTATATGCAGATATTTTAAAACCTAAAATAAAACATGTGTATGTATAAATTATTATGTTTCGCTTTTTCTGCTTAACCTGTGGAAGCATTTTCCATATAATTATGTTTAGTGGCTGTCTAGTATTACCCAAGGTGGTACTATATGTAATCATTTTTTTATTATTGGACATGGAGCTGATTTTAATGTGTGAAAATGTTAGCGCACGTTGGTACCCATGAATATGACTATCTGTGTAGTTTAGATGTGAAAGCCAGAGGCTCAACTTAGTGCTTCTGTTTGCAAGAACTCTTCACAATGTGAAATTTCACGTCTGGATAGAATTTTTTTTTTCTGTAAGCAATCCTTGTTAAAAATAAGAGGTTTTGCTTTTAAACCTGGTATCTTTTTACAAGGTACCTGGTCGGAAAGTCAACATGAGATGACTGTTGTTTTATTACATTGATCTAAGTTTCCACTGAGAGTTTGCTGCCCCTGGGCACTTGCTTAGGGAAGTTAGCCAGCAGCTGATATATGGAAACCCCCTCAGCTAAATGAGCTCCTCAAATCTATCACTGTAGTCCAGAGCTTTAGGAATCTGCTCCTGCTATTTTTTCACTGTCAAAAATTGATTACTTTGAAAGAGACGAAAAACCAAAGCACTGATATTGTTGTTTGTCAAAGTAATTGCAGAAGGTACATCCTACTGTGATAGGTTCTATGAAAATGCAGGGAGAGATTAGAAGTTAAAAGAATGAGAAAGTTCATGTAAGCCTTGACTTGGATTGATGCTGCAGCTTTTTTTTTCCTTCATGGCTTTGCTTTTTAAACACCTTTGATAAATCACAGGGCTCCCAGATCCTAGGAGAGATCACCTTGTCTATTCCCTTACCTTGAAGCAGGACTACAAATCCATGCCCCGATTCTTATTTTTAAAAACCCTCTAGAGAGGTAGGTTCTTTTAGATATCTGTTTCAACATTTAACACTGACAGGAAGGTCGTCTTTGGCTTCCAGGCCCAATTTGAACACCTTTCTGTTTGTTTGGACCTCAGTGACTTTAGACGGTCACGCTTAACGGACTCAGATGGATATTTTGCTCCCAATTAATGAAATTCATTACTCAGGTTTCTCGTTCAGACAAAGAGATTTTGGTTTTTCTGTCATGAGAGCCCAAATCAGATTGGCAACAGCTCTGCCACATCCCCGAGACGTGAGGGAGGAGAGAAGGTGGTTTAGAAGCCAAGAACCCCTGGGGCACAGGAAAGTGTCATGCACGTAGGAGGCAATGTTTACAATATTCTGTCACACCCATACGGACAGTAATGTAGATCTTGAACTTGTCACTTTGTTAATGATCTACATTTTGGGGGATAAATATGAACTGATAAAAGTTGATAAGAATGGAACATGAAAGATAATCCAAACTTAGCCTTTTAAGGAAGAAAGAAAGTAATCTCAGAAGTTTTTTAATAGGAAGGATGAGGCCCAGAGGATGTTGTCAGTAGGTGCCATATGAGGATACATTGGCTCTTCATTTTCACAATCTCGGAATATGTTTGAGTAACTGGCGTCTTACATTCTTTGGGAGATTTTAGCTTATCATTTACAAATCTTTATTTAGCTACACCAGAACTTGCACTTAGGAAATGAATCATTTCCATTCTCAGTTCTGAAGTCCAGTACGTGTGATTTTACCTGGAAGGGGGTCATCCCGAAGCACATTCTCAGAGAACGCTGGTGGGGCTGATGTACTGAGAATGGGCAAGGCAGCGGGGAGTGCCGGTCGCCACATCAGGGCCGGGCAGAAAGTCCACTTCCCTCTCCCTGGTGCACTCCCCACCTTGAATTCAGTCACTCAGACGAGTGGCTGGGCAAGTGGCTCTGTTCCACTTAGAGGAGATCGCATGTGTCTCAAGAAATTACATGTGATGATCTGGTTTTTGCTCCCAGTTACTTAAGTTCTAGCCCAGGATGCTGAATTCATCATGTGCTCACCATGAGGGTCTGAAAGAAAGTTCGAGCCTTGTGTACTGGGTTTCTCCATGAAATCACCCTCTGGGGACGTGTGCAACACTTCCTGGTGAGTACTTCTCGTAGACTCAAACCAGATGCCCCCAAAGAGCAGTGTCGGCCTAAGCCACCCTTGTGAAAATTCGGCTGTGCCTGCCTCTTTTCTGTCTTCAAACTCAGCACTGTTGCACATGGAGTGCCAGTCACTGGGATAAACGACTTCCTCTCTTCTGCCATGCCAACGGAGGAGGAACAGGAATTCAGACTGCACGTATGCTATTATCACAGATCTCTTTCTGATCCTGCTTGCTTCTTCAGGAAAAGCCCCAATCCATTTGTTAAAAGGTCACCATAGTCACATGCTACATTTTTTTTCAAAAGTAAATGAGGGTCTCCGATACTTTTCTTGAACAATTGCTAACAATTGCTAGGAATTTGAGGTCAAGTCCCTGCTGTGAAGGAATTTAAAGATAAAATAGCAATTAACATGGACTTTGGAATGAAGCAAACCATTGATTTAAATGTCTGGTTATTACTTCCCAGTTATGTAATTTCAGACCAGTTTCTTAGCCTCTGTGCACCTCCGTTCCCTCATTTGTAAATTTAGCTCAGTAACATCTATAACACAGCTCGCGATATTTAATTGAGCTCCTGTATTTAATTATTTCAGATTTAAATAAAATTTGTAAAAAATTTCTCCTCCTGAGGGGATTTACCAATGATGAGAATGATAAAATTTGGACATTTTTGAAGAAGGAACATAACCAGCGGGTCGAAGAAGGTGGCCCAGTCGGGGGCACGGTGAGAGTGAGGGTCTCTGGGAACCACCTGGTGGAGATGTTGCCAGTGCAGGAAACCAGGTCTAGCACCTGCCGATCCAAGGCTTTGAGAGTCCTGATTGACAGCTACAACAGCTGCTCATTTAATAAAGGCTAGTTCTCTGCTACAATTCAGACCTGACGTAAAAGGTGCTTAAAACTTTGGCTACGTTGTGTGAGGAATCTGTTGAAATATTAATAAAAAGGTGAAATAAATCACTAGGTGGAAACTCTACAATTGATTCAAAATATTAAATGTTTGGATTTGAAGAAAAGTTGAGGACTAGCCAATGTGCGTTAGTTGTCATCAGGTTTTGTAAGATGTAGCTCATGCCTTTTCTCCTCTTCTTTCTCTCTTTTTCTTTATTTTTTAAGTATATTTTATTGGTTATGCTATTACAGTTGTGCCACTTTTTTTCTCCCCTTTACTCCCCTCTGCCCTGCATCCCCCTCACACCAGCATTTTTCTCCTTTAGTTCATGTCCATGGGTCGTACATGTAAGTTCTTTGGCTTCTCCATTTCCCACACTATTCTTAACCTCCCCCTGTCTGTTTTTTACCTACCATTTATACTTCTTGTTCTCTGTACCTTTCCCTCTCTCTCCTCCTTCCCCTTCCCTGCTGATAACTCTCCATGTGATCTCCATTTCTGTGATTCTGTTCCTGTTCTACCTATTTGCTTAGTTTGTTTTTGTTTTTTAGGTTCAGTTGTGGATAGTTGTGAATTTGTGGTCATTTTACTGTTCATAGTTTTGATTATCTTCTTTTTCTTACATAAGTCTCTTTAACATTTCTTATATTAGGGATTTGGTGATGATGAACTGCTTTAATGTGACCTTATCTGAGAAGCACTTGATCTGCCCTTCCATTCTAAATGAAAGCTTTGCTGGATAGAGCAATCTTGGCTGTAGGTCTTTGGATTTCATGACTTGGCATACGTCTTTCCAGCCCCTTCTTGCTTGTAAGGTTTCATTTGAGAAATCAGATGATAGAATTATAGGAACTCCTTTGTAGGTAACTGTCTCCTTTCCTCTTGCTGTTTTTAAGATTATCTCCTTATCTTTCATATTGGGTAATGTAATTATGATGTGCCTTGGTGTGTGCTTCTTTGGGTCCAACTTCTTTGGGACTCTCTGAGTTTCCTGAACTTCCCAGACATCTATTTTCTTTGCCAGATTGGAAAAGTTTTCTTTCATTATTTTTTGAAATAAGTTTTTCATTTCTTGCTCTTCTTCCTCTTTTTCTGGCATCCCTATGATTTGGATGTTGAAATACTTAAAGTTGTCCCAGAGATTCTTAAGCCTCTCCTAATTTTTTTTTGAATTCTTGTTTCTTCATTCTGTTTTAGTTGAATGTTTATTTATTCCTTCTGCTCCAAATCATTGATTTGAGTTTCAGGTCCCTTCCCTTCACTGTTGGTTTCCTGTATATTTTTCTTTATTTCATTTTGCAAAGCCTTTTCTTTTTCCTGTTTGTGACCATACTCAGTCATTTCTGTGAGTATCCTGATTGCCAGTGTTTTGAACTCTGCATCTGATAGGTTGGCTAAGTGATGACTCTTCAACACTTAGTTCTTTTTCTGGAGTTTTGATCTATTCTTCCATTTGGGCTATATTTCTTTGTCTTGGTGTACCTGTTATGTTGTAAAGGGTGGACCCTTAGGTATTTGCCAGGGTGGGGCAACTCACATGGCTTCTTTGTGGCATTCTTTGTGGGGGAGGGATCTGAGAGGAAACAATGCTGCTTGCTCACCTCATGGCCAGCTTTCAGTCACTTCCTCTGCTACCCACAAGCAAATTGGGCCCTTCTGGTGCTGATCCCTGGGAGGGTGGTTTTGTGCACATCCTAGCACCCTGTGGATCTCTCCAACGAACTCTCCTGAGAGATTAGGAATTTCTCCTGCCACTGCAACCCCCATAGGTTTTTACAGCTAGAGGTTTTGAGGCTTTCTTTTCCCACGTTGGAACCCGGGGTTATGTGGTCTATCTTACTCCCCTGATTTGTCCACCCACAAATGTGGAACTGCCAGTCATGGCCTCGTCTGCCTGGTCCACCAGCTGCCACCTTGCCCCAAGTCCTTACCATCCCAGTTGCCCATCTCCACCCATCTGGATGAATGTTTCTTCTTTAACTCCTTTGTTGTCAGACTGCCATGCAGTTTAATTTTAAACTGCAAATCCAGAACTGGAAGTTCTGGATTTTTGTTTTTAAATTTGTTGTCCTTCTTTTGGTTGTACAAGGAGGCAAAATGTATCCACCTATACCTCCCTCTTGTCTGGAAGTCTCTTTTTCTTGTAAGAAGTAGAGTTTTGGAAGAGAAGTCTAGGAGGATGGCCCTTGCCATATTTCAAACTGTAGTACTTTAAAGGGGAATCATCCATTTTTGGCAGATTTAGTGTTTTTTAAAAATTATTTTAGTAATGACAAAAATTGAACAATTCTGCAGAACTCAGTATCTTATGTTCCCTGTAGGGTGCTAATAAAGAGCTTCTACTGTTTTTGTGAGTCATAGGTGCTTAGAAAACTCTAAGCATGCAAAGATATTTTATTTTGCAAAGAAATTTCTCTCATGTTTAAGTATACCTAATTAAACATTGTCTGGAGTATATTTAAATGTTTTATGGATCTTTGGTGTGTTTGGTATAATTACACAGGTGGATGTCCTACTCCATGTTCATCATCATACCTGATACAAGGAAAGGTGGTGAGAGAGATAGAAACAATTATTTCCTCCATCCAGGAGCTTGCAATATAATTAATGGAACAAATCAGAGGATGGTGAATGCAGAGAATTGGAAACAGAAACATGTGAATCCTATTTAAGATACTTCTTAGATATATCTATGTCATAGAAAGACAGACCTAAAAAGCTTGGGAGCAGCAGAGAGACTTGGAAATAGGGAGAGGTATCAAATCAAGGCAGGGTGTTGCAGCCCTCCCTTCTCACAGTGTGGTGGAGACCTTGGAGTTGCAAGAATTGGGAGTAAGGGAAAAAAACGTGGGGTGTGTGCACAGTGTGTGCAAGGCCCTGTAACCTGTTTTTCAGGACTCTACAGTGATGGCTGTGTCTTTGGAGTCAGACCAAAGTCTGAGTGTTAGCCGTCCCATTTGCCACGTGGCCTCGTGTTAGTTGTCTTCCCAGAGTGGTGGTGTGCGGAGTAAATGAGCTTCCACACTAGCACAGTGCCTGGCTCATGCAGATACTTAATCGATACGGCTTAACACAAGGTTAAAGGCAAGTTTCTGCTCTACCTGATTTTTCCAGTTAATATTATTTTGGAAATTATCTACCAAAAAGAAACAAAAGTGGCATCTTTTTCCTAAAAGTAGTCAATCTTACTGTGACACTCAGGTTCCATAATCTTTGCCATTTTTAAACTTGGCCTTAATATAAACAAAGTGTCAGTATGATAGTGCTTGGAAGGTCAATGACCTCAAAAAGAAGCAAACATTTCCCCTCAGATTCTAAGATAAACATATCTGTCGATTTTACATCAGGCAAGCATTTCAAAGGCTGTCTGCTCTCCCTCTTCATGACCTGGGCTATCTAAAAATATATTCTAAAATAAAAACAAAAACTTCAGGCTCTTGACCTATTTTAATATTCTAACCTCACTCTATTTTTATTTTCTGACACTGAGATACGATTAAGAACAAACTATTCCTGACATTGTGCTGGTTCCTGGAAAGGCACTCCCCCGACCCTCCTCTTTAAACACTAGCAGAAAGCGATGATTCCGGGCAGGGACCTTCAGAAGGTAGATTTATTCATGTGGAAATAACATCTCAAACCGAGAACAGTTGGTTAACTTGGGTGAACAACAACCCCTCACCACATTCCAGAGCACCGTGCCGCTTAGAGAATGAGAAGACCTGAAATATTGAAACATTTTTTCTCTTCTGATGCAATTGTCTGTGGGCGCTTCCGTTTGTTTCCCTCAGAAATGCTCATCTCTAACATTCTGGATTTATCTGAAGTCCACAAATTGTTCTTGCATGTAAACTAATTATTTTCCACATGAAAAGAAAAACACGGATTAGAAGTACCTTCAGATAGCCTGTAGAAAGCAGAAGTCCTTCTGGGGTGAAATCCATCACCTTTCCGGACATTGCCCTCTAAGCATTTGTAAGGTGGAAGTGGACGGTTTGCCCAAGGCTGGGTTTGCTATGCTCAGGGTTTCCTACTGCCCAGTGCTCGCTGCATTTTCCAGGCCAAAAGTCCGCCAGCTCCCGGAGCCCACCGGACACCCCAGTGAGCACCCAGCTGTACATCCTTGGCTCACAATCTCTCTGTGGTCCATCTCAGGGAGAAAATATTTGCATGCTGTTAGCAACTTGGGGGGACATTTAATGTGAAGCAAAAAAGTAAGCTGAACGGTTTATTTGTTCCCTAGGTCTCATTCTAAAGGAATAAAGAGGAGAGTAAGGAAACAAGGTTAGCAGGAGACAGCAATGCGAGAGGTTGTTTTGGGCGAAGTACATTGACAGAGGATTCCTGTCAGCTTTCCCAAAAGCTTAGGTGCTATTCCATTTTGCCTTCGGGCACTTGAAATCTGGAAAGGTTGGACAGTAGTGAGTGAAAGCCATATGCCACGCCCATCACTGGCCCTACAGTGAGAGGAAAAACACTCCTGAAACTATTAAGTGGTATTGGAGACAGTGTGTTTCCCCCTAAACCCCCAGCCCTGCCCACAAAAGAGGATTTCATTTGCCATCAGACAAACCTATGTTTCAAATATAACATTTTACATTGTAAAACTGTGCTACTATTAATAACTATTTCCCACATGTGAATCCTAATCTTCTATTTTATACATTTTACAGTGCTAATTTCACAGATAATCAATATATGCCTTGAATAAATGAAGGAAATTTATGTTCTGTTTAATGAAGTTTTTTTTTTTAATGGAAAGCAAAATCACTCTGCCTTCATTAAATCCCTCAGTACTCATGAGTGAACAACATGGTTGTGTTAATGAGTATTTTTGAATTTTAGGGCTTTGTATCCTGGGCAGAAATTTATCCTGAGTGATATGAAATATTATTATGAATAAATAAAAATGCTACAAGTAGCACTGCTTTTTTTGCTATGTTGCATGTATTTGCTGTATGTTATATTTGAAAGGGAAAATATATATGTAGAGGTTAACCAGTTGTAGATTGTCAAAGAAAACTGACCAAATGTTAAGATTCCCACCCCAATCAAAAAAGAAAAGCCAAAAACTAAGAAAAACTAGTTTGACTCAGTGTTTTCTTTTTCTTTTTTAGTTTTTCCCCCTTTATTCCCCTCCACCCTGCTCACCCCCTTCCACCTGAATTCCCCCCTTTAGTTCATATCCATGGGTCATACATGTAAGTTCTTTGGCTTCTACATTTCCTATACCATTCTTAATCTCTCCCTGTCTCTTTTCTACATATAATTTATGCTAGTTATTCTCTGTACCTTTTCCACCTCCTACCCCCTCCCACTCTCCTGCTGATAACCCTCCATGTGATCTCCATTTCTATGATTCTGTTCCTGTTCTAGTTGTTTGTTTAGTTCATTTTTGTTTGTTTTAGGTTCGGTTGTTAATAACTGTTGTTGTTTTACTGTTCATATTTTTGATCTTTTTTCTTAAATAAGTCCCTTTTATATTTCATATAATAAGGGCTTGGTGATGATGAACTCCTTTAACTTGACCTTATTTAGGAAGCACTTTATTTGCCCTTCCATTCTAAATGAAAGCTTTGCTGGATATAGTAATCTTGGATGTAGGTCCTTGCTTTTCATGACTTGGAATACTTCTTTCCAGCCCTTTCTTGCCTGTAAGGTCTCTTTTTAAAAAATCAGCTGACAGTCTGATGGGAACTCCTTTGTAGGTGACTGTCCCCTTATCTCTTGCTGCTTCTAGGATTCACTCCTTCATTTTAATCTTGGGTAATGTAATTATGATGTGCCTTGGTGTGTTCCTCCCTGGGTCCACCTTCTTTGGGCCTCTCTGAGCTTCCTGGACTTCCTGGAAGTATATTTCCTTTGCCAGATTGGAGAAGTTCTCCATTATTTTTTGGAATAAGTTTTCAATTTCTTGCTTTTCTTCCTCTTCTCCTTCTGGCACCCCTATGATTTGAATGTTCAAAGGTTTAAAGGTGTCCTGGAGGTTCCTAAGCCTCTCCTCATTATTTTTGAGTTCTTGTTTCTTCATTGTGTTTTGGTTAAATGTTTCTTTCTGCCTTCTGGTCCACACCCTTGATCTGAGTTATGGTTTCCTTCCAATCACTGTTGGTTCCCTGTATATTTTCCTTTATTTCATTTAGCATAGCCTTCATTTTTTCCTTTAATTTGTGACTAAATTCAACCAATTCTGTGAGCATCCTGATTACCACTGTTTTGAACTGTGCATCTAATAGGTTGGCTATCTCTTCATTGCTTAATTGTATTTTTTTTTCTGGAGCTTTGATTTGTTCTTTCATTTGGGCTATTTTTGGCCTCGGTGTGCCCTTAGTCTTTTTTCTTTTCTTTTCTTTTTTCTTTTCTTTTCTCTCCTTCCTTCCTTCCTTCCTTCCTACCTTCCTTCCTTCCTTCCTTCACTGAAAGACTGAGAAACACTGCTTTTCAAGAAGATGTTATGATGAAATAGACTGTGGGCTTCAGACTTGTATTTGAATTTCAGCTCTGGCATTGGTTGTATAAACTTGGACAAATTACTTAGACTTTCCTGAACCTCAGGTCTATTTCCCCTCATTCTGTAAAGCAAATTTAACTATTACGATTTTAAAGAATATCATGAAAGTTACTTTTGTTTGGTACTCAGTGGACTCTCAGTAAATGGTGGCTCTTATTTGTGTCTATAGCTCAGGTAGAAAAGCTAAGGGAAACTTTAATGAAAATGAGATTAGCAAGGAAACAGGGCTGGAAACACAGGCCTTTGGGTGGTCACAGTTGTGAAGGGAAAGGTATTGCAGCAGGTTAAGGTATAACAACAGGGAACGATGGAATGTTCATCAAAGGGCATTTTGACAATGCCCAAGATCTCTCCTCTCACTTAATTCTTCAAATTAGATTCTAAATTTATATTACTTTTGGGGGAATTCACAATAAAAATAATAGAATATTAAGTTTTCATTTAGAAACTAATTGAAGTAAGAATTTGGTTTAATCCATTTGTGCCCGAAAAGTCTTTTTAACTAGAAAGGCAATCAAATTACAGTCCTACACCCTTGCAGAGGTGTCTAACCTTCTGGTGTCTCTGGGCTGCACGAGAAGAAGAAGAGTCGTCTCGGGCTACACGTTAAATACACAAACAGTAACAAAAACTGATGGACGAAAACAGGTTTTAAATAAATTTACAATTTTTTGTTGCACTGCATTCATAGCCGTGCTGGACCACATGCAGCCTGTGGCAGGTGGGTTGGACACCTGTAGACAGGTATTTTAAGGATAATTTAAAATATTCCTTGTTCCTGTGATGTTCTTAGCAACCACATCATGAAGGAGACAGTACTTATTATGCATAACAATAGTTATAACTGATGATTAGAATTCCAACCACTCAGAATCAAGTAAATTATAATTATAGCCAAAGACATATCAAAAAAATCAAATGCAACTTCTGTAAGAGTTGAAAATCATTATGTTCCCGTTCCACAAAACGGTCATATAAATCCTAAGTATGCAAAAATATGTCATGGTCTTAATATATCTTAAAACAATTTAATATTATTATATCTTATCTACTATATTATAAATCTGGCCACCTATGATAAACTTAGATTTTGTTCAGATTATCTGAAATGTCCTTGTAATTGATTTCTCTGTATTTCCCTCTGGGTACATTTCCATGATGTAAGCAGAGACTTACATCATAGCTTTAACTAAATCTTAACTTTAAATAAAAGTTAAATTAAGCTAAGTCCCAAGTTTCCTGTGCATCACAGAAATAGGATGGAAGAGGGGTTACAGAGAGGAGATACTGAGTAACCCTTTATAATTTAAAAAAAAAGAAAGAAAAACTATCATCATATTCATGACAACAAAAACAATAAGAATGATTTTGCTAAGCAGCTATACTGCTTCTCTTTTTAAAGAAACAGACCCCAAAACCAAAAAGATACCAAACCATTTTCATTATTTGATGCTAAGATATTCTTATTCATGGGCTTTTGGAATACTTGAGACTTCATTTGTACAACAACACAATTACTATTATTAACATGAATTTTAAAAAGTATGTTTTGCAACATCTCTCCCAGGGTAACAATCACCTCTCCCCATTCATTCTAATGTATTTTTGCCTGCTCTGTGCTTGCCTCTGTGATCAAGCTTGGTGTCTCTGTGAGAAGCAATAGACACAGGTCCCTGCGGGATGTGGCCTTCCTGGAACGTTGCGGATTGAAATCAGCATCTTTGTTGCATTTCCCTAATATGATAGATTGTGAATGACAAGGAAGGTTCTCACTTGTAGCCATGTTTAATGTTCCAACAGTTAACCTTTTGTAAGAATTTCCATTCAGGGTATTGATTTGTTGTATGCTCGTTCTTGGAGGGTGAGAGCTACCATTGACTGCTGAGTGTACTTAGAAATGGCATCAGTTCTTTCATGATTTTTGGACAAAGTAATGCTATGAGAAATAATCAGTTTAACTTATTTCAAAGAAGCATCAAGTAATTGGCCATTGGAAGCTAAAAGACTTTTGCCATTTGATTGAATATGTATTCTCCAAATGTTTTTCTGTGATGCAAGTGTTTTTCTAATTAGGCTTAAAAATGTGAAAATTTCTTACAAAATTGATTTTCTATTAAGGCACTATAGTAGCTTCTCGTCCCTTCTGCTTGGATACTAATTAAATATGTCCCAACTGGTTTTAATTTCAGCAATCAATTTTTTCCCATTTGCACTGGATTATAGAATCTCATTTAAAAATCAGTCTTTAATGAATTCTACTCAAAGCAGAAGTGATAGACATTCTCTCAAGGAGACAAAACAGTACTGGTCAAGTTAGGAGATAGACTTGCTAAGAAAATTTTTTTAAAAGGGACTCAAGTTGTATTCTGGTGGTGTCTGTTCCTTATGCTGTTTTTTTTTTGAAATAGGAAGTAGTACTGAAAAACACAGGGATAAAAAATAGGAACAAAATGCCAAGATAGGAACAAAATACTAAAATTAAAAATACTAAAAAGAGAACAAAATACTAAAGTAAAAGTAATAATACAAGAAGTAGTATTGGAAGGCGGGAATAAAAATAGGGACAAAACACTAAATGCTTTGAAGAGGTACTTGACACTGGGGTACAGGACACAGACAGTTCACAAAAAAAGAAAATGGAGTCATGGCTATTGATTGTAACATTTGAAGTAATGAAGTAAACATATTAAATGAATGAATTATATGAGAAGTCTGAAGGTTGGTTTCAGGTTCAACTTGTGGGTGGCACAATGGAAGAACTCTATATACTGATTATAAAGAATGGTTTCTGAGGCCCTAAACTGAGAAGGACAATATTAAGAAAACAATTTTATATGTAACTATCTCTCAGCTACCTGTAAGGTCAAATTCCACATTTGTCTGTTGAGAGGTGGGGAGGTAGAAGCAGAGAAAGTGGTCAGTCAAGCAGCATAAAAATGGCAGGTGAGCCCAAGCCAGTGAGGTGGCTTTGATTAGTTGTGCACAGGAAGGTGATTGAGTCAGAATGAAAACCTCAGCAGAAATGTTTCCACCAGGGCTGGAATCTGACAGCAGGAGCTGTGTGCTTGTTAGTACTCTTCCTGGCATAGCTTATCTCTTCAATACCCTGTTTTACATGTATGCTTAGTCACTTTCAGAAAAGGCTCCCTCCCATCTTTTTCTAAATTGCATGCACATTTAAGTGATAATTAAAATGATACACAGTTCTTTCACCTACATAATTGCTTCATCATCTTATGACTTTCATATTTTTCAGCTTTCTGGCAACAGAACCCTAACCCATTCTCTTACAATGACAGGGTTGGAGCTCAGTGCATTGGATTTAACCAGTTTGAATCCAAGTTTCTACCTGAGTAGACTACCTTAGTGGTTCAGTTTCTAGATTCCAAGACTATATCTTGAATTATTGACATTAAAAATAAAATTTAGCACTGTTAGATAGAAGAAAACTAAAGTTATGAACAGAATTATACATGTAAAATGAAAAATAATTTCTTTAAAATCATGAGAACTGAAGTCAATCTAAGACTTTATTCACACAACTATGATTTTCTGCAGTTAATGGTAGTATGGAAAGATAGAGCACATTTCAGTGAGCATAAGTATTCTTTTGCTATAAAATGTAATTGGAACCCTCACTGGTGTGACTCCATTGTTTGGAGCATCGACCCATAAACTGGGAGGTTGTGGGTTTGAGTCCCAGTCAGGGCACAGGCCTGGGTTGTGGGTTTTGTCCCTTGTTGGGATGAGTATGAGAGGCAACTGATCAATATTTCTCTCTCACATTGGTGATTCTCTTCCTCTCTCTCTCCCTTCCCCTCTCTCTAGAATCAATAGGCATGCTCTCAGGTAAGGAGCTTCCCCACCTGCAAATCCTACTTCATTTATTATGAAAGTTTATACCTGGCCCTAGTCATCCAAAGATACTTTGTAACTTAGACAGCTAAGTCATGAAGTTTTCTCAATCATGATAAAAGGAAATAATCACTCAGCTGAAAACCAAAAATTACTATTCCCAAGTAGATAGCAAAGAGGAAAAATCCCAGCATTTAAACATGTGATTATAGAATTATTTCCCATTAAAAACTTGGACATTCAATAAGCACAAAGGTGATAAGAAAAAGAACAGAGAAGTAGATGCAAATATATAAAGGGAAAATGGGAGAATGAATAGGGAGATGAGAAAACAGAAAGAGGACAGTAAGATCGGTTAAGAAGAAAGAGAAAGAGAGCTCTTGCTTACTGAGCACTCATTGCATACTAGAACATAATACTCTAGTCCACCTAATCTGTAAAATAAGGGGTAGATAATTTTAGGTCACTTTATAGATTAAAAAAATGGAATTTTAGAGGGCTGAACTGACTTATCCAATGTCTCTGAGCTAGTAAATGATTGAAAGCTGGGAGTGTTTATTTTTGGTTTTAAAATTTTATTATTTTTAATACTTACCTGAGGATGTTTTTTCATTGCTTTTAGAGAGAGGGGAAGAGAGAGGGACAGAGGGAGAGAGAGAGACAGACATTGATTGGTTGCCTTTCCTTATACGCCCCTACTGAGGATTGAACCCACAACCTGGGTATGTACCCTGACTGGGAATCAAACCCACAATGCTTTGGTCTATGGGATAATGCTCCAACCAAATGACCCACACTGGCCAGGGCAGGAGTGTTCATTTTTAAAGACAGAACTTTTTCCAGAAATCAGCCTAGCTGGTAAAAAGGAAGGCACAGATTGGAGTGAGGGAGGAAAATGAACCATGTTAAATTCCACGAAACAGAAGCAGTGTTGACCCTTTCTACTTTTTTGGTGATTCTTTTGGCAATCAGCCTAAACTTCTGGGTTCTGGAATCCAACCAAACCTGTCAGCTTAGTGTCAAGCCTCAAACTCTGCCCTTATTCAAAGAATTTTTGAAAGAGGAAAACTGTTTGACGGCATACATCTTCTTCACTCAGGAACCTGGTGGGTGTGATGTTGGAATTCCAGGCCACTTGGTAGTTACTAGGTGGAGGTCAGTAGTATGGGCCATGCAGGCTGGTTGTGTGGGCAGTGGGAAGTGCGAGAAGGTCATATTCTGACATCCAAAGAAGACAACCAAAAACCAGTCAGTTAATAAATATCAATTAGTTAATACATATTTGTTGAGGTTCCACTTTACATGAACTCCTTCTGCCCCTCCTCTTCCCTTCCCTCCCCCTCCTTGACAAGCTGCTAGGAATTTACAGAGCCAAACATTTCAGTAAAATATAAATGCTCAATGAAACAGCTTACTGCTTTGTTAAACAATTAGAAACATTATGATTGAACGATTGCATGTTTTTCTTTTCATACAGATGCTTGATTTAAAGTTGATATTAGTTCACTCATAGGGAAGAACTGCATATCAAAATCATAAAATTTAAAAACTCCATATTATCCTTGGGTTGTTCTAGAAAGTCCACAGTAGGCTAAATCTATCTCAATATCCCAGAATCTGATTTTGGCTAACTTGTTTGGTTAAATTATATATATTTCCCTCACAAAAAGGAAGGAGAGCTTAACTCCAATAATTTTGATTCCTTTTATACAACCAAGTAACTTTAGAGCACTAATAAAATTCAGTTTCAGTATAGCAATCACAAGTATGTTCTAAAAGCTCATGTCATTATACTGGCCACAGAAAACCTTAGGCTGAGATGATTCCCAGGTAATGGGCCCGGCTATGTCTCGGAAGGCTTGGGCCACTCCCTCACCTCCCTGCTGGCCCCGAAGGGACCACATCTACGGAACCCTAGGAATCTTACAAGGTTGCAAAAGGCATTGCTTTAAGAGTTCAGAGAAGCTAAGAGTTGTTTGCTTTTCTAGTATTGGCCTATTGAGACATTCTCCCAGAAAAACGCTAGTGCCAGGCAGGCATAGCATAATCAAATAGAATTAATTATTACGCAGTTTCAATGCACTAAGGATATTGAACTTCCCTGTTTAAATCACAGAAAAATCCTGGGTTAAATTATTCAAACTGGAAGAAAACAATGTGAAGACTACTATAAAAATGTGAGTCATTTAAAAAATGGATTTAATATCAACCCTTGTGAGCTGTATTTGATGTTTCACACACCATGCTCTGATATCTTCAGGAGAAACAGTGAACTGTGTGCAGTACAGAAATAACCAAGGCAAAGGTGCCATTTTATTTCTATTTAATAACAGCATAATCTATGTGGAAATACAGAATGATTGTGGCAAAATACAAATAATAGGATGATATTTGACTGTGTTTAGAGAATAATTTAGGTAATAATTTACTGTGAATGGCATTTGGTAAGCTTTTAGGTATACGTGTGTGTGTGTGTGTGTGTGTGTGTGTGTCTGTGTCTCTTCAGGGAGCTGTCCATAGACCTTGTACACAAGCTTTTCTCTTTTCTCTCAAATCACACCCAGAAGACCTGGATGCTTTTTAATGAGGTTATGCAGTCTCTTGATCCTGTTTGGCCAGCTGTCAGCAGCTGGGTACCCACATCACTCTTTGGGAAGAGCATCTCTCAGTAGGCCGTTATGTGAGTAGAACTGATGAGTACACTGTGACACATTAGAAGGGCTATTGTTTATCTTACCTCTTCCTTCTCAGCACTCTGCAGATCGCGCCACTCCTCAGTTACGTGACCGAAATCCACTGTGTTCATGGGGACTTTAAATTCCCCGATGATGTCATGCTTGGAGAAGCGATCAAAATCATACACAGCCATCACCAGGGTTTTGCCTCCCAATTCCGAGTACGGCACCTAATGAAAAGAGATGAAAAGAGATGAAGATAAAAGTGTGGTCACAAAAATGCTTAGAACGTGTTAATTGTTTACAGTATTTAATTTTAATATTTGTGTTGGGTAAACAGACCAGAGACATAATTATGCTTTTGATATTTCCTCAAATTGGGTCATTTGACTAACTGCTTTTGGCTTCAATTACTTGGGAGAAAATGGGGACTTCCCTTAGTAATTTATCACTTGATCCCAAGGTTCTGGAAGCTGTTAGCATTATTCGTAATGGATCCTACTATTAGATATGCTATAAACACTCCAAGAGTCATACCAGAATAAACTAAGCCAATTGGTTTGACATAACAAAACAAAATAAGTTGTTCTTGCAGACTATGTCATTGTTGCTGTTCGTTCCATTGTCAGGCTGTGGCTTCTTACTCAGGGGTAGATGACTTTCAAGCCTCTTGGATGCCACATTTTAATGCAGCAGTAAGGTATTAAAAGCTATTCTAGCAGTCTGAAAGGGTTTAAATTAAATTCACAGGATGCCTCACCTACTCCCTAAAATAATTTACTGATTGACAAGAGATGACTAGAAAATTGATGTTTTGAATGTCAGGGACACATTATAATATAGATCTTGAAGTTCCTTCTTAGGTGTAACACTCTTCAGGATGAGCGGTGGCAAAAGGCCGAGAACTGACGAATTCTCCAGCTGTGCAAATGTGTCTGGGACAGATGCTATGGGTTGAAAGGTTTATTGTTGACATTTTTAATATTCAGAGAAAGCTGTGAATTCCAAGTGAGTTACACTTCAGTAACTAGATAGAAATGCCTAAATAAGAAATTGTTTAGACTTGTATTAAAGGTTTGATGAATTTTCATACACTTTCTGTTATTGTATGAAATTGTATTGTATGAAATTTCTGTAAATTGTTCTCTTATGCTCGAGCAAACATTTCACAATTAACTCTATATATTAAGAAGGAAAGGAGAAAGAAGATTATTTGATCATCTATGTATAAGACATTTTAGTTTTTCCAAAGATTTTTTATTTTTTGTCATTCATTATCTATTTGGAATCTGATTAAAATACTACAGTTAAGAAGACCTCCTCGTGATGCTTTTTCCATTTTGGAAGGGAAAAAACCCTTTCAAAGAGTTGAATTTCAAAGGAAGAAATAAGAAATTTTAGAGTAGGGATAAACTCTTGAAAATTTCATCTGATTTGTGAAATCTATTTAGATTTTCTCTTGTGATTATACTGAGGTGGCAGCAGTCAAAAGCCTGGGCTTAGGTTCCAAGGGGGGTTGGGCCTGGGTTTCCCCACTTTTCAGCTGAAGGGACTGAGGCTGAGTCCCCTCAGCCCCTCAGCTTTTTCACCTACCAGATAGTGATAATAGCAGTGCCTAAATCACAGGGTTAGGGTTAGGGCTGAATGAATGTGTAATATATTTAGGACACCCCTGGCACACAGTAGGCACCTACTATTTATTGCTTGGATGATGAGTTAGCTACTTCAGGGGGCAGTTTGGGGGAAAAGAAGCAGCATTTAGTTTGGGGCATGCGGAGTTCCTGTCGAGTGGATATGAACTCACGTTTTAACGCCTATCCTCCTCAAACTCTGTTCTTCTATGTCTGTATCGTGTCACCTACTGGCATTTCAAGATGCATCATCTATGATGCCTAATGGATAAATACCAATTCTTTAGACACAGTGGTGTGTTTCTTGAGTGTATCCAAATACATTGTACTTTGGGTAGATCTTGATTTGGTCAACCTTCTTGAAATAAAGTGAAACCTGATAAAATTTTATAGGCAATTTAAAAAGTTCAATAACTATACTTCTTGCCATTAGAGAAATTACTAATAAAATTATTAGCAATATACATATATATTTAAAGAAATAGCATATAGGTCACTCAAAACAACAACAGAGCCCCCTCCAATATTATTTCAAATAATGTAAGAATGTGCTTACTAAATTGGGGTTAGAAATAACTAACCTAAATTAAGATTCATACATCAAATAAAATGATTGTAAATATAATTTGCAATATTTTTTGCTTTATTTTCATTTTATGTTCTGTGGTACATTGACCATAGTGATTCACTCTTCATAAGTTAAGTATTTCCAGAATGTTTTTACCACTACTGTACATTAACTATCCTCAGTATAGAAAACTAGATTTTTAATAGGACTATTTATATTAGGGACTTCTGTCTTAAAAACTCAAAAGTTATAAGACACTGCTCTTCTATAAAATGGGGGACAAAGTTCTAAGCAATGACTCATGGCCTCAGTCTCATCCATTTCTTTCACACCAGAACGTTGGCTAACCTGAGGCACGTGCTTTCTCTAAGGCTGGCTGACCAGCAGGTGATTCTGAGTCAGCCTACTGGCATGGTCACATCTCATTTTTCAGAAATGTATTATTGTAAGTAAAGCATTAAAAAATTTTCACATATTCTCAGTGGTTTGAGCATGGGCCTGCGAACCAGAAGATCGCGGTTTGATTCCCAGTCAGGGCACATGCCTGGGTTGCAGGCCAGTTCCCAGCAGGGGCCAGTTCCCAGCAGGGGATGCACCAAAAGCAACCATACATTAATATTTCTCTCCTTCCCTTCCCTTTTAAAGATAAATAAATTAAAAAATTAAATTTTTTACATATTAATATACCATGAAAGAACTATTTTTATGCATGACTTGTAGACAAGACCTATAGAACTTGGGTATGCCCCTCTTCCCAGGCCTGAAGGGCACATTTTCCTGCCGAGTTAGTATATAGCCAGAATGCCTCCGTCATTGTTTGCCAACTGAGGGGTCTCAACGAGCTGAAGAACACCAGGGAAGAGCCTGGAGTAGAGGAAAAATGCTGGAAATGCATAAAAACAGTATGTTTCCCTTCTGTGTAGTGAGAGGTTATGAAGGGTTTCAGAGGGCGCAGCTATCCCCTGTGCACACAAAGGTTGGCAATGGGAATGACATGGCTCTGTACCGTGTGAACAATGGGCATGGCTTACCTCATTCTGGACTGCAACAGAAGCTTTTAAACTTAAAAAAAAAAGTAATTTACTATCTCTTTGATTTTATAGAGGGAAAAATACTCAAGCCTGTTGGCACACATTTAAAGCCAACCTCATTTTTCAGATGTGAATATGACATCTTAGTAAAATTCCAGTCTGTATTCTGTTCTGAAATGGCTGAGCCCAATCCTAACTTTGGCTAAACCTAAATGCAATTTAAAATCCTCCCTGGACAGAAAATAAGAATTTTAAATATTCTGACTTGTATCATTTTGATCTCTGAACAAGCGGTCATGTGGTGTCTGTGTATGAGTCAGGATGGGCTCAGTCTTTCATCAGAAACAATGGAGGAAAAATTATTAGTAAGCATAAAAAATACCTTGAAAGTGAATTGCTCATTGAAGACAGGATTGAGGGTCTTTCGGTGGACTTTTGTCTCAAATTTCTTCTTCTTATCAGGCAGCAGGAACACTTTCACATAGGGATCGGATGTGCCCCCCATGTCCAGGGCGGGCAGCTCAGCTGCCTGGATGATCCCCACCAGCAGCTGAAATAAACAACAGAATACAGCAAACACAAACATTGGTGCACACTTTGGAAAAGACTTATTTGTTCACATTGCTGTACATTGTGATTTCTCCCTCTTCCTCTTTGCTTTGAATAAACACTATTTTTCTCTTGTGAATCTGAACACAGAAGGCAAATGAAGTGAGCTATATAGACTTCAGAAACCCAATTATGACAGATGCAGGCTCTAGGAAGCCTGATTTTAAGCACACGAGAGGCTTTCAAAAGGTTGCTGATTGCAGTTAACTATAGAATTCATATTTGCAAAAGAGTTGCAATCAAATAACTTTCCAGTTGCTGAAAGCCCTTGTGCATTATTTTCCTTGCTAGGGCATGATTTGTAAGTGGAAATAAATTGTTGAACAATCACAAGTGTATAATTATAAACTAGAAAATTTTTATTCCGAACCAAAGCCTCAGACCAACTAAATAGAAATTCTTAGAAATTAGGTACCACTTTGAAATAATAATATCTTCAAGTTTTTACCATATTTGCCTTTTACTTGTGTGCTGACTACTTTTGCTTTAAATGACAGTGAAATGATCATTATATATTAAATTCTGCATTTAAATTTAAGATATAGAGTCAAGGAAGTATAATTTCAGCCTCATGTAAAGGAAGGAAATATTAGAGAGATGGTTTTTGCTGTTAAGCGTGACGAAGTTTCTGTTGTTTTTTCCCCTCACACAGCAGAAAGATAGGCATTTTCAAGTCTCTTTTCTGAGTGACCTACTGCTCTGTCTTGTTGTGAACAAGAGCATGGGCTGGCATTTTTAATTATCTTTGTAAAGAAACAAAAGCTGTGAGTGGACTATCCTAGAGGCTCTGCCGCCGGACCATTGTGTCCACAGGCTGCCCTAGATCCATATGNATATCTTCAAGTTTTTACCATATTTGCCTTTTACTTGTGTGCTGACTACTTTTGCTTTAAATGACAGTGAAATGATCATTATATATTAAATTCTGCATTTAAATTTAAGATATAGAGTCAAGGAAGTATAATTTCAGCCTCATGTAAAGGAAGGAAATATTAGAGAGATGGTTTTTGCTGTTAAGCGTGACGAAGTTTCTGTTGTTTTTTCCCCTCACACAGCAGAAAGATAGGCATTTTCAAGTCTCTTTTCTGAGTGACCTACTGCTCTGTCTTGTTGTGAACAAGAGCATGGGCTGGCATTTTTAATTATCTTTGTAAAGAAACAAAAGCTGTGAGTGGACTATCCTAGAGGCTCTGCCATTGTGTCCACAGGCTGCTCTAGATCCATATGAGAAACAAAAGTAGACTCCCTTATTGTTGCTTGAGGTATACACTACTCAGTAAATGCAGTCACATCATAGCTTTTTACACCAGATCCTGAAAGCTTGGGTTTGAGACGTCTTAGCCAACATAGTAGAAAAGCAATTCACTGTACCCTCCAAAAAAAAAAAAAAAAAAGGTCACAGCTGTTTTCTGCCAGTGACTCACCGTGTTTGTGAGTACAGTTTGGTTAGCTGACTCAGTTTTTAAGCTGGATTAATACCCTGCATGATTATGTTTTCATTTTAAAGTTTCAATATCTGCATGATGTCATCATACAACAAAAGCAATGAAAATGCTGGATTGTAGGCATACAAAACACAGAGATGATCAAAGAATAGCTAAAATAGGCATTAGATAATAAAGACATATTTAATAAATCAAACAGTTTGTCTCTCGGTAGGCCAAATTTTTAGTGTCTGCCTTTAGATTGCATATGAATAAGCAAGATTTTATTTTCTCCTGACTTGCAAACACTTTTTTTCTCCTGGGGAAGGAAAGCTCTGGAACTACACCTAAAGTCTTTAAAACTAGATCATGTATATTTGAATGATTTTTGGATATTTGTTGATAAGGGGCGGAATTCCTTCTTCCAAGCCCCCTCTGACTTAACTGTTTGATAGAGAAGCATCACACTCCCCTCACCAAAGCATCTCCGTGTACTTCAGGGTTGTCTTTTAATCTCAATGACAGATCTGTATATCTTATTAAAGCCTTATCTGGGAAGGTCCTCAGACTTCGTCGTCCATGACTCAGAGGAATCATTTTGTAAATCATATAAGTTGAGACCATTTGGAAAGTCATTGCATAATAATATTAACAGTTTCATCAGGTGGGTTCTTCTAGATCATTAGAATGAAATGCCTGCTTAACTTTGATGTTTACTAGAAAAGGAGCAGTAAATACACTCATATTTCAGTGAAAAAAAATCAGTGCTATTATTTTCTTAAAAATACTATTTTATTAAAAAATACTATTTTATAAAATGATATTTCCAGTACTCAAAGCCAACTTAAAACTTTCAAAATTATAACTAACCAGAATGAGATAACACCAGATTTCTACTGAAAAATATGAAAGTAAAATAAACTAGTAGAAAAATATGGGAAATATATAAAAGGCAAGTCAAATTTCTAGAAAACATGGTATATGTCAAGATAATATAACTTGACCTTGACCTTCCTGAGGATATTAAAAAAAGTTTTGCTTTCAACCAAGTCCTGATAATCAAATTTTGGATTAAGTCATAGAAATGACCTCAAATATTCCAGTTCATTAACTGTAAAAGGTATACCTATAAATCTGTATAAACCCATACCTGTAAACCCATATCTGTAACCAACACACAGCTTTCTACAATGCATTATGAAATAACTAGCCAGGACTGTAATGACAGTGATCAAGTAAAATTATTTTTAATACGATAAAACATATCAACACATTCTTCATGAGACACCCTCTGGAGACTCCAGAGAACGGAGCCAGGGACTGAGCTGTCAGTTTCCAAAGGAGGCCTGGCGTCCGTAGGACCCTGTGACTGTGCGACCTTGCGACCCTGCAGGGCTCTCACAACTCTCCTGCCTTCAGATGGCAGCTGTCAAAGCAGAACCTTGGGGTTTGACTTACGTGCTCCACTCCTCATCAAACTGGAAATAATTACACAGGCTGCATCAGCAGTAACTTTATTTACTTCACACTTATCAGTTCTTCCTCTCCCAAAACGATGAGTGAAGCCAGACAAACTGGAGTTTGACAACTGCCCTCTTTAGGGAAGGGCCACGTCCTAAGGGTTCGTGAGGGTCAGACCTCTAACTCAGTCAGTTCCGCTGATTCTCAACTTTTTAATTTCTTGAGCAATTCAGTAGATAAAGGAGTATATTCATCAATGTCATAGAATCTTTTTATGTGGAGGGGTTTCTCACAGCTATCTTTGTGTGTGTGAGTGTGAGTGTGTGCTATCTCTACAAGGCAGGCAATAAAGGGGAACTGATATTGTTAACCTAGTTGGCATTTCATGGTGATTTGAGAAACTGAAGGAGAAATGCCTGTTTTGTTACCTCTTTTAGCGTTTTGGCACTTTTGGGGGCAGCCGTCATAGGTACTAGAAATGAAGTTTTCTGGTCTTTCTGCTCTTTTAGAACTGCTATCCTTAGCATCAGGAATTTGACCTTATTATCATGCTATTATTTATATAAAGCATTCCTACTTTTGAAATTCATGGACTACAATTTTCCATTTTTGATTCCTTCTCAAACTGTTACATTATGTTTCAAAACTTTGGCTTGAATGATGGCGTTACTCAAAGGCCCCTCACCCGGTTTGGATCTAATCCATGCAGCGCAAGGATTATTGCAGCTAGGGCTGAGGGTGGGTGCAGGCAGACTGTGGCTGGGAGCTCTCAGAATCAGTCTGACTGCTTCAGGTTAATTTGTATTCTGCCCGCCTATTGTAAGTGCTATAAGTTAGATGTAATCGGTTGAATACTGTGAATTCCAATTACCAGAAGTTAAATTAGCAAGTAGGAGACTGCCTGTACTTAGAAATTATTTCATCAATAGCTTTGATAATTGCATTTTCCCCTTGCAGCCAACGAAATGTTTTAAGAAATATCATGCTTCAATTTCTACTTGGTAATTTCAGAAAACGTAATGGAATTAGAAAACATTTTCCCCCTCAGACCTGGTTGTTCTGGAAATCATAATCCAGTGAATATTGAAGCTTTCCCAGTTTCTCCTCTTCTTTGGGTTCTTCTTTTTCTTCCCCATCAGTCAATCCAGTTTCAGCGTCATCATCCTTAAGGGCCTGTGATTAGGGAAATGGATCGTATGTGAATTCAAGTGCATTCGCATCAAAATCCAAATTAAACTGGGCCTGTGGTTACACTTCCAAGCTGTCAGAAGCAAGCACTAAGATGCTGGAAATCTCAGTTGGTCTGACACACATTCACATTTGCTGCTTACATATTTTTTAAAATTCCATTTACGCACGGAATTTTTCCCCCAATCAGCAAGCAACATGGAAGCAATGGAAGAAGCCCCTAAGAATATTGCAAGCAAAAAATGTAAAGTTGTTGCAGAGAAGATGTCAGTTTGGCATTATATTTGACTCTGCTGAAACTGCTCATTTCAGTGGTATGATAAACATGCTATTGACCAGGCCAGGATTCACATTCACGCAGGTTAAAGCCAGTTGAGCTGACCATCATGTAAAACACCATTGTTACATGCAGCGGGGTAATTCATGTGAAATGTGTGGCCTTTCCTTGCCTTGTTTCCTATGAAAAAATAGTTGAGTAAGTGATTCTCAGAAAGTTTTAATTTCCTATGTTTGACATCTACATTTATAATGGTTATGGAAAAAGAGAAAAAACATGCTACCAGCAAATGCATGTTTAGAGAGAAATCGACTCCATTTTCAGTTTACATTTACCATTTTATTTTCATAACAGCTCCACAGAAAGCTAGGCTGAATTAAATTGATTTTTATGGGTCCATTTGATACCAAAAAAAATAAAAGGAGTTATATTTGCAATTTTGTCAAAATGATATTGGTATAAAAATTTATTTTGCATTAATGAACAAAAATAATGGGGTTGAACTCGCAAAGCTCAGTTTGTATCAGTTGAATATTTTTTATAACCCGAGACTTAAATGTAATATAAATTGAAATACTAGAAAGCTCATTATTTAATAAAATATATTCAAATGCTCCTCTTAAAAAATAAAAATATAGAATACATTTTCTCAATAAGTACCAAAAGGTGAAAGCTTTGTTTCTGGAGATGTGCATTCTTATTGACTGAAAGGATTTTAAAAAATAATTAGAAGTAAATGCATAATTGTTACTGTTGATTAAAACTGATAGTGTGACATATCCCTAACCACTAGAGAGGTTAACAAAAATTTTAAATCTTACATTAACCACATTTATTTTTTTTTTCTGGAGACTGCTGGTATATAGCCTTTGCTAATTTTTCTCTAGAACTGTTACCATTAGCATCAGGAATTTGACCTTATTATCATGATATTATATAAAGCATTCCTACTTTTGAAATTCATGGACTACAATTTTCCATTTTTGATTCCTTACCAAACTGTTACATTATGTTTCAAAACTTTGGCTTGAATGATGGCGTTACTCAAAGGCCCCTCACCCGGTTTGGATCTAATGGTTGTTTGCCTCTTATTGGTTTGTAGAGGGTGTGTTATTTTAGGGGTTTCAACCTTTCTGTTGTATATAGGGTTACAAAACCCTATATACCCCCTCCTAGTTTTTGGTTCTGGTGTTTTCATAACTGTGTGTGTGTTACCGTAGAACCTCACAGAAATCAAGTTAAGACACATAGATGGTAGACTGCTTTATATCTCTGACAAAGTAAGGGCATCTTAACTCTTCTCAGCAATCAAATTCAATCTGACTATTCTTACAGAACTTGAATGCAAGAAGCATAACCAGGCTTCAGAAAAGCACCAGAATCATCAGCCTACCCAAGCTTTTCCCACTGTTCCCACTTCCCAGACCACATGGTATTTTTTCTCTGCTGAAAGAAGACTTTTCTGTTTACTTATCCATGAACACAGAAACCCTCAATGATGCTTCAAAACGACACCCTCAGTTCCTTAATTGACAAAGTTTTCCAATTTGGCTCTACCTGGGGAACTCCAATTTGATCCCCTCAAACTGAGGTGTGGTGGCACCGTATTAACATAATTTATTTGGGTGGGAAGAACAGACAAACAGAGTGGCACTGTAGTCAGAGATGCTTCCCTTTTGTGGTTCTTGGAAATTCTCAGGAGTCTACAAAGAGTAGAGAAAATTAAAACTTGCCATCAATATATCAGTGGAGGACCTTTAAAAAATCTGGTTAGCCATATACTATTTAATGTGGAAACTTTAAATTATACTTGGATGTTTCCCTGAATAGTAAACTGTTGATTTACTGATAGCCAAAGTTAAGAAACAATGGAATTATTTAGAAATTTATATTAACCTTTTAACTTGGGGGAGGGGTCACTACCGGGAATATGGTGGTAAAGTAACAAGAAGAGACAATTGGGTTTAATTATAGGGCTTGACGATGTGGAATCACATTGCCCTTTCAACACCTTAGCTGTGTGCAAGTCTTTAACTGTCAAAGAAGATGTGCTGAGAAAATTTTAACCTATGTAATTTGCCTCCCTGTAACATTTTCATTTTTAAAAAAATAATAGCAAATTAGTGCATAGTTCTGTCTGAAAAATCTGCACATTACTCCACCATAATAAAAAAATTAATGGATTAAAATACTTTTCAAAATGCTCAGAACTGACAATTTACGTATCATGTTTCAGCCCAGTGCAATTTGAAATAGCTGAGATATTAAATCTCTCTCTCCCTAAGTGGGCTTGCCCTAATAAAAGGTGCAGGACCATCCCTTCAATTATTCTGCATGAAATAGGTCTAAATTTTTGATAATTTCTCAGTGCCACTGTTCATCACTGAAGTGATTAAGTCTATTCTTGTCCCAAAGGCTGAGTTTAACCAAGACATTTTCTGTACTATCACATTAAATTCAGGCCTATTAAATCAGTGGCCATTATAATATCTCGAGAGTAATACTTCCTCCCACAAAGGAACAAAATGCAGAGGAAAAACTTGTAAACCCAGCGGCTCTGAGAGTTTGATAAATTGCTGTAGAAAAGCTGTGTTGGGAACATTGACCTTGTTTTAAATTTCAAAGATTTAGTGCACATGCTTCTGGTTTGCTTCCACATTCAAAAGGTGCTTAGTTCACAGCCACTGAAAGGAGCACTGGCTCATTCTCAGTTAAATGGTCTGGGTTTGGATTTGATAAGGCACAGTGAAAAGGCAGCAACAAAGGGCTGAATTTTCTTTCTGCGCCCATCAATTAAAAACTCGAGCTTTCTAATAACACTGTATTTCACCAGTTAGCAATATTTAATGTGAGAACCCTTCATCTTTACAAAACCAATTTAGTTCAGCCTCTTGATGTGTGTCAGAACGGCGCGCCCTCGGAGGTGGAGCCCCAGCTGCCAGGCACTGAGTGTGTCCGAGCGCTGACGTAGGAGTATCTAAGTAGCAGAGGAAACCTACCGCAAGGGACAGTCCAGAACAGTCATGAGACACAACACAGATAAGGAGGACATAGAAGGAAGAAATAAAAATTAAAGTATCCATACACGTTAGTAAAAACGATGGAGAAATGACCTTTCCAGACCTAGGACTTTTTAAGTTGGTATTTTTCTTCTGTATTTTTAATCTCAAGTTTTAAGGCACTAAAAAAAGATATATGTATATATATCTTTTGTTGTATAAATACAGTATTTGTAGTTAATTTTTTTTGTTGCCATTGCAGAATATATAAAAATTTCTCCTTGGGTATAAAATGTTATCATAGAGACACATAGCCATGAATGCTGAGATTTAATTTCTGTGTTTTTTTTTTATGGATTGAAATAGTAAAAACTTTTTGATTTTCCAAGAGCTGAGATATTTTAAGAAATATCTAAAATGCCTCGCAGATCTGTTTTAAAGTGAGAGGCACATTGTCTTCCCCATGTTCATATTAATATTCTGTTTAAAACCACCTAAAATATAAATATTTAAAGCAATAATTTTACTTTGTGGTAAGGCTGTTTTGAATTTGTATAAATTAAATAATATCTGAATTTTGATGATCAAATATAATAGAATATCTCAAAATCTTTGAATTACATTTTATTTTTTCTTCTTTCCTCTTCATAAAATGATAGAACCCATTATCAGCTACTTTGTCAGTCTTAAAAAGTATCATAAGTTACTGCTATATACTTGTTCATTTGTGGGGCCTACTTTCAGTTATCTAAACACTTAATTGTTTATAAATCATTTAACATTTAATTGTTCATAAATAAAAATAAGATCTATAAAATTCTATGTAAATTGGTCTACTTAAAATAATTAAAAACACCTCTTTGAGGGTTGACATCCTAAATGCTATGCTGTGACAGATTACTGTAAACTGTCATTGACTTCCTTATTATTTCCTTATTTGACTCATTTTTCTCTTCCCCTCCCACTAAAGGAATAGGTGACCAATGAAAAATTAACCACAATCAGTTTTCTGTATTTATTACTTTTGAGATCTCGGTCATTTATCCAGGTCATACTGGGGGTAATAAACATCACTACTATTCTATAAACTATAGACTTACACAATATAGAACAAATCTTACAATGAAAAATACAAATTGCTTGTCTTAGAAAGAAATACTATAGGTGTTTAATATTATTTGGTGCTTTTAGTTTTTAATTATAGGATACTGGAATTTAAATATTATAGTTATGAAATGATAGTATTGTATTTTCAGTGTATTGTTTAACATATATAGCTAAAATTTATGTAAAATTATTCATTTCATGTCCATCTAGAAGATTATTTCTACATGTATTCCAATAAGTTGTTTAAAGAAATCTGTATCAAGTCCTGCTTGCTACAGAAATGTTGAAATAAGGCAAGACATGATTTAAAATTTCAGTTTCTATGTAACAGATTAACCAAAGAGAACAGTCCTTAATAGATTGGAATGTTTGTGCTTCTGTGGCTGTGATTAGAAACTTACAGGAAAATGTAACCCTTCTCACTCTGAGCTCAGGACACAGCTCTCCGAGGTGAGCACCAGCCTTCAGTCCCTTCCTTAGCTCTGAAACGAATCAGGAGCTCAGCTCGTGAAAAAATGAGCCTTTGTGTAATTGTTTTCAGTAGACATGACTGTGTCTTTGAGAAAAAGTGTTTAAAACTCAGGCTGGGGTGCAGGGTTATTTCCTGAGTGGTTAGCTAGGAAACCATGGTTAACTAGGAAACCATGCAAATGTACTAAAATGGCTCTGTTGATTATATTGTTCGCAAGAGTCATATATTTAGGAGTTTAACTAATAGTGATTAATATTATCAGAGGAATTTGTAGAACTGACTATATAGGTTGTTATTTGGGAATAAATTGAATTTTTGAATTATATGAAGGAAGACATTAATAATAAAAATGTTATTTTTTAAAAAATCTTTTTGTAATTTTTAATGTAAATTAAATGTTACTTAGAAATATCCAATATAAATATGACTTCAAAAACTGAAGAAGCATTTAATTATTAATAGTAAACTATGCTGAACCAAATCATTCAGTTAATTTAGCAAAAATAGAGAATATAAAGACCATCCAAACAGTTTCCATAGGATTGAGAAAATAGTCCAGCCAGGGGGAATTTATAACCTGCATTATGTTTTTAACTGTTCTTATGGAAGGATAAAGAATTTTGCCCTCAAATTCTGCCACCTTCTTTAGGGCATGCTCCTATTTTTCTCCTTTCCTTGTATAACTCATTCTGAAGCACTTATTATTGAGTGGAATGAAAACATACCATGAGTACCTTTCACCACGTGTGATAAACACCTTTTAGACTCAGTTACTTAACAGTGAATAAGAGCAGTAGCACTGCTAGAAAGGTGACTTGCCCAGGAGGGAGACACTCAGATATTTTTTTAATATACTTCTCAAACTCTAAACGCAATGAAGGCGAGCGAATAGATGCAATCAGAACATTCAGGCACATTCCAATATGCTGGACCCATCGAGATGGCCTGGGTGCCCCTCGCTGGTTTGCACGCTTAGGGGACTCTAGAGCCCTACCAAGTGTTTCCACTGCACCTTGGGATATTGAGTAATGGCTGAAAGGGTCGCTAAGCACCTCTCCAGCAATGACAAGTGTCCAGAAGCTGTTTAGTGCTATACTTATCTGGCATAAACTAATAAACCATTTGTTAATTTTCAGTAACATCTAAGAAGACATGCGGAATGAATATATTACCTGATCTTTCATGGTCTTCCCCAGGTCCTTCACATCTTTCATGTTAATGGCATTCTTCCCTCCCTTTTCCTTCCCCTTCTTCTTATTTTTCTTTTTGAACAAACATTTCTTACAGATACAAAAGCAGCAGGTCAGGACTAAAAGGACTGCAACTATGGCTATGGCAATTAAGGCCCATGGTGGCACTGAAAGAAAAAAACATGCAGAGCACATTATTAGTGTAACACATATGCAAAACTCTTAAGGTAGTCTTTCATTCCTACTGAATGCCTATTAAGCTTCAGGTGCTTGGAGTTTAAAGTTCTGCATTACTTTATCCAATCTGCCTCTCCTGCCTAGAGTGTTCATATTTTTTCGATTTTGCCCCACCACATATGTCAAATGTCATTCCCTCCCTATTGCTTTTCCTGCCCTTCCAAGCCATATTTTTGATCATTGCTTCCTTCCTTCATTCAGAGTATAGCTCTGGAGTTTGACCTTTGAGTTTAAACCCTGGCTCCACCCTTTACCAGGTGCATGACCTTGAGCAAGTTGTTTAACTTCTTTCTGCCTCAGTTTCTTCATCTTTAAAGTGGTGGTAAATTGGTAGGTATCTCATAGTCTTTTTGAAAGACTTAAAAATAAGTCTTAAAATAAGATGCGGTGCCTAGCACGTGATAAAAGTTTAGTAAATATTCACTATTATTACTCATGAGTTAAAATACTAGGACTCTGTTCTGTCTGGGCATGATGGGAAGGGCTGACACGTAAAAATGAACACTTACAGGCTGTGTAACTCTGGCCAGATTGTTGAACTGTTCTGAGTTTCTGAAGGTAATAGTGGTACCCATTTCATCTCTTTTGAAAATGAAAGGAGTTAAACTAGAAAGTGTAGAATGGCATCTAGCACATAGCAAGAACTCAACATTAGCTATTTCTTTATATTCAAGACATGGAGCTAAGTATTGTGGATAGAGCTCAGAGCACATGTGGTGACATGTAACATGCACACCAATAAATATATAAAAAGAAAGAGGTAAATACACTGAGAAGAGTTCAGTGGATATGCAAGTGGGATGGAAAGGGGGAAGAGATGTTTTTTGGTGAGAGCTTCAGATTTGCAGGCTCTGTTTAAAATAGTAAAGCGCGTAGAAGTAAGTATATTCAAGCATTTTTATTACAAGTTGCCCATCTACTGAAAGTCAATCTATTTTCTTATTTGGTACCCCCTACAAATGTGCTTATTAAAAATTAGTTCTTGTGGAAATATTTAGAATTTTACTTTCATATGGTTTACTTTGCCTGGGAAGGAATTATTCAACTATTGAGATTAATCAGAAGAAGTAATTAGATGTGCCTGTTGTAATCAGAAAAGGCACTGTGCACTGAGGTGGTGGGAAAAGCTCGATTTTCTTCTAGCTACATAAACATTATTAGGTGCAATGACTGCAGGAGACAAGGCAGGAGGATGCTGATAAAATAATAACAAAAATATTAGCATCTCTTCCAAACTGAGAAAGCCCACTCTCTTTGGCTTCATAGAGCAGAATATGTACTGTACGTATTATTCTAGTTTATGATTGACTACTAGATGTTAACTTAAAGATACACAGAATCACAATTTCCAAAATTGGTTTTCAGAAAAATGTTTATGTGAAAGTTATAGGTAAGTTTACACCCAAAGATGCTTTATCATCTGCTAATCTCATTAAAGTCATATTTTTTAAAAATGCAAATTAAAGTAGGTTTATGAAACCAATGATATTATTCAAAATACCTCAGCTAAAGGCTTCTTGCCTCTTCTGATCTAGTTCAAACCCCTACCAAGTATGAACAGGAGAGCCTGTGTGATCATTGCGGGTGAGGCAGTATTTTCCCAATGACTGCTCAATTTCAAACTTGTAAATTATTCTCCTAGTTGGACTTGTATGATGGTCTTTCAGAGAGCGATATAAAAGTCTCTTAAATTACACAGGATGAGATGAAGATCATTTGACAACTTCACAAAATATAAAAGACAGTGAAAACACAGACATATTTAATCAAAAGAAGTTAAAGGAATAGAAACAGAATTGCAGCAAGAAATCTGAAACAGCGCCACTTGAAGGTAAATCACAAACACTGAAAAATTTATTTCATGACCTTCTTAAAGTGTTGCGGTCTTCTAGATTTCCTTTCAGTTGCTCTTCTGAGTAATTTTAACTTTGAATATGCCGTATTGAGTATTTGAGATTGACAAAACTTTCCTCATAATTTAAAAGACCATGTAATTCTGTATACTCATGGAAATCTGACTGAATAGTTAATTATAATATAAAACACCATTTTTAATGAAATGAAGTTATTTAAGTTGAATTCTCATGTTAAAAAGTTAATTTTACTGTGTAAAGCAACCAAACATTTAAAATGCGATGGGTTTAAAAAGAAACACCATCTATATTATTATTTACTTGTAGTTATTATAGAAATACATTTGAATATTAGTGGTTAAATCTCATGGAATATATTTTGGATTTAGGCTAAAATATTATTGAAGACCTACTTAGGATTGGCCAGCAACTGTGCTACTGCTGCACATGCATAATCTAATTTAATCTCCACTGCAATTTTGTCTGGCATCCCTTCAGTTTTGTCCAGAAAAAAAATTATATACAGAGAGAAAACTATGAATTGAATAGTTTGAGGAATTCAAATATGTTTTACATTGTTAGGTTAAAATGTATATATTTTAAATGTATACAAAGGGAAAAATCCTTATTGATTCTTGAAGGCTCTTTAATAGAATATTTTATCTTAAAAAGGTGAAGCAAATAATAGCACAAGGTGTTGCCAAGAGTGATTTCTATAATATAAAATATAACTTCAATGAAGATCTCATCAAAATATTGTTATTGCTGCCAACTATTATTAAATACAATTTAAGAATTTTAACATTTAACTTAAAAAACTTGCAGCAGAAAACAATAGACTAGTGTAAAACTTCTTTATTAAAATAGTTTTTGTTTTCTAGCTGATGAATTAATCTCACATATTATGTAACCCAAAGGTAAACTGATGCATCAAAATTAAGGCAAATTCAAATCAAAACTGTCCTGATGCTTTGACTAAGACTTGGTGGTAGGCAGAATGACACCTCAACAATGTCTATACTTTATTCCTCGGAGACTGTTAATGTGTTCCCTTACATGGCAAAAGGACTTTGCAAATGTGATGCAGAATCTTGACATACTGGGATTATCCAGATGGGCCCAAGAAACAAAGAGGAGAATGGTTACTAGGGGCTGGTACAAGGTGTGTGAGGTGACAGATATGTGGTGTGTATGTGTGTGTGTGTGGTGAGCACTTTTATGATCTACTGTCTTAGTAAATTTCAAGTACATATTTCAAGTCATTGCATTATTTCCTTAAATTCACACAAAGTTATTTATTACATCTTAATGTTTAAAAAAAAAGGAGGCGGGGGGGAGATCAGTCCTGCTGACTATGTTTTCAACTTAGTAAAACCCATTTGGACTTTTGACTTCCAGACCTAGAAAATACTAAGTTTGCTAATAAATGCCTGTAAATTTGTAGTAATTCATTATAGCAGCAGTAGGAAGCTCAAGAGGCACAAAGCAGAGCTTGGGAGGTTTGTAATATATGCTGCATGTAGATGATTCTACAATTGGAATATTAATCTGGGCTATCTCTACATGTTCTATGACCTTCCTTTTTACCTGTCCTTTTACCTATCCCTTATAAAACCATTCTTGTAATTCTAGCTTTGTACCAAAGATTCTCTCAAGGGTAACTGATGGTTTTCTTTTGGCGAAACCCAAACAACATCTTCTGTGGTATGGGAAGATCTTGATTATATCTTCCTTTTTGAAACCTTCTTCTACTTTTGTTTCTGTTGCCCTTATCAGCATCTCCTGCTAAGCCTCTGACTTTTTTTCCTTTGCTTCCCATTCCCAAGTCTTAGATGGTGTTATTTAAAGTTCTTAGTCCTTTGCTCATCTTGGCATTCTCTTATGGTTGGGCACACCCTTTCCTAAGTCTTAATCTTTTTTTTAGATTCTTTTTTTAAAAGATTTTATTTATTTATCTTTAGAGGGGAAGGGAAGGAGAGAGGGAGAGAAATATCAATGTATGGTTGCTTCTTGTGCATCCCCTGCTGGGAACTGGCCTGCAACCCAGGCATGTGCCCTGACTGGGAATCGAACCATGATCCTCTGGTGTGCAGGCCCGCGCTCAATCCCTATGTCTTAATCTTTTAGGTCCATTATTCTATTTTATTCTTGCTTCTATTCACTTGAACTGTATCCCCTACTGCCTATAGAATGTTTTCTATGAATTCTTTATCTTCTCAAACCAGTTCTGCAAAACAACTATATGCTTTTCCCTTGTGCTTCTATTGTTTGCTGCCTCTTGGACATTGAAATCATGTGAAAACCTTTTGTTTCCGAATCTGACTGGTTGTCATGTTGTGCCATTTCATCTTTGATGCATTTTATATTTCTTTTATATCTATTTCAACTTGTCAGGGGTTTGCCTAGCATTACCTCTTATATAATTTCCGTTCCCATTATTTACCTCTTCTCTTCACTTTACCCATCCCTGGCCGTTGGACACAAGTTTCTAATACATAATTTTTAATTATTTTGTACACAGCTTTTAGAGTTTGTCATTTGTTGCACCTACGTGTCCATCCCCTTTTCCACACTGCTCCCTACACCCATCTCTGTTCTCATCAGACCAAGTAGTTCGTTCTTTGCTTAATTCTACTCCTGTTTTTTCAGGCGTCTTCCTTTTTTTTTTTGTAATGGTATTCTTCCTCCTCTTCAGTCATTTAAGTGATGTTTACTTTTCGAGGCTCCACACGGGTCTCACTTAGTGTGGGCAGATTTTTAAAAGGGGACTGATTATGGAAGTTGCGGGTAGGTTGGGTAGAGGGGGAAATGTGAGACAACTGTAAATGGCATAAACAGTAAAATACTTTTAAAAATAAATAAAAGTATTATATATGTTTGCTAAAATTTTCCTCTTCTGCCCAATATAAAAATATTGACTTTGTGATACAATACTCTGGGTGTAAACTGATGTACTGTTTTAAAATAAAAAGACAAACCAACACAAATGTGTAATAGATATATTAATGTACTCTTCCTACATACAAAATTCACTTTCTACTAACTCAAAACTCAGCTTTTCTAGATTATTCATGACATGAAGCACTTATATTTAAGGAAAACACAATAAAATAGGAACCATTTAGAAATAAATTTGCATTATCAGGTTTTCCATTGGGGGAGAAAAATCCCAGACAAACAACTATTCCCCTCATCAGACAGGTCATGTTGGGAATGACCTTCCCATTCATGGGAGGTAGGTATACGTCCAACAGTTTAAAAAGTGATTATTTAATCAGGTACATTTGTTAAATATCTATGTGCTAGGCATTTTCTCAGGGCCAGAATGCAGTGCTATGTGTTTGTGTATCGTGAAGCTTACTGTTTACTTCCCATGTGTCACAATTTGGGTCTTAATTACTCTTTTTACTCTTTTAAAATAAGTAAATTTCTTATATTTGCCAAATTCAGTGCTCAGAACATAATATAGTGCATTTTCAAATGGTAACTACATGGCTTAATATGCTCTTGTGTACAAATTTGGTGCTCCAGAGGAGTACAGTTACTGATGAAATAGTTACTAAATGTTCTTTCTATAATAAAAATGTAAGACTCAGATGGATAAACATCATTATTTCTTTCTCCTAAGGAACCTTGGCACTAAGCAAATTTTAAAAAATGATTGACTTTAGGGGATCTGACATACTTTTTTAGAAAAGCAGATACTTCAAATACCCTTCTCTTTAGTAGAGCATTGTGAAATCCAAAAGTGTCGCAAAGAGCAAGGATATTTATACATTCATAAAGCAGAAATTTTAATATTACTGAATAGCAGCCCCATGTGTCAAGTTATGTTCTCAAATTCAAAGTGTACTCATCAAACAGGCATTGTACTCACACCCACCGAGTGAGCAGTTGAGAAGAGTTTTGAAAAATTTACACAAAGTGCCTTATGGCTGCATAAGGGAGCCCTGCTCTAGTGCTCCTGTTTCTGGGCTCCCACTTCTACTTTCTAAAATGCCCGACTGAGTACTATCAGCTTAACAATGCTCAGCGAATGTTAGGTGGCTCAAAAGAAACCCACAAAGCTACATTCTTAAGGTCAAGTGGAAGTAGAGTGGACAGTCTCTGAGATACCCACCATCTCAGGGAGTTTTCCTTAGGCCTGCCCTCAGTCTCATTCCCTTAGCCCCGATCCTCTCCTGCCTCATTCCCATTCACAGTCCCCTGCTGCAGTCTCCTAGCCTGGCAACCTTTGGGTGGATTTATTCATTGGGTTCAAGGTTTAATCCGTGGCAGAATTCACTGGCTTAGTACTCCCTGCCTTGATTTCACCTCCAAGGGCAACTTTCTGCATTATCTGTCTGTTCCATTACCATTCATCATGTTATGAAAGAACCTTAAATCCATGCCTCTTACATAAGACAAGCTGTAATTTTCTTTCTGAAAAATATAAGCTTGTTCATTTACATCTGTCCTAGATATTTCAGCTGAGAGCCTCGAGATGACAGAGGTAATAAACTGTTGCTATGGCCACTACAAAAATACAGCAACAACGTCAAGCATTTTCTACCTTTGACATATCTCTGGATTGCCATAGGGACGCCTTGTCATGGCACCAATGTTTGCTCTTCGTCTTATGAATGATCTCCATGTGCTACATTCTTATATTCATGGAAGCTTTTTGCCGACTTCTAGTTTTAGCCAAAGCAATCCATCAGCTTTCTAGATCATCAGACATTCATGCAAGATGCCCGATACCATATGAAAATAATTTTTCTGTTAACCAGTAGGAAAAATAATCTACATTTCAAAGTTTTGCTTTTAGACTGTTTATGAATAATTTTTAAAGAACACGAGGACAATCATTTTTTTAAAAGTTGCTTAAAAATCAAGCCTTGCATTCGAAAGGATTGTCTAAATTACAGACTGCAAATAGGAAAAAATACTTTGGAAATATGTGGATTAATATGCTCGTTAACCCCTATTGGAGACAGAACGTGAAAGATGAGATTTGAAACAATACAGAGTCATACAGAATATGATTTAAGATGAAACCAACCAGTTCAAGGTCAGTTTGAAGAATTTTTCATTATAGACAGAAATGGCCTCAAAGACTGAATTCCTGGCTCCTGATTATTAAATAAACTCACCTTTTCCTTACTCTTTAGAATAGTAATTCTAAGCCTACTCTGAGTTACATGTCCCCTTTAACAAAGGAAATGTTCTGAGCTGTTGCAGAAAATCTGTATGTTTGCGTGCAGTGTGTATTGTTTATGTATTTAAATTTCCACACAATTGGGACTGTGTATTACCCTTATAGAAATTATAGTTCCCAGGCATAGGACACTTGGACTCCCAGAGCATCAAGGCAAAGTTCACCAAGATTACTGAATTAGGAAAAACTAACTCCTATACTTGGTCATTTAATCTTTCATGTGTTTTTTTCTTGGCAGTCTGCTGTGTGCTCACATGGTCCTGGAGGTGGTGGGGAAACAGAGTACAGAGAAGACAGGTCTTTCTTTAGAAGCTTATGAAAACTAACTTCCAGAATTAAAAACTAGAAAGAGACAGGCGGCATACAGAACTAAGCACAAACTTTCAGTGGAGTGGATTAATTGCATAGGTGGCAGGTTAGAGGGGGACAAAATGAAGGGTCCTAGCGTTCCAGGGGGCTGTGTGGAAGAGGTGAGCTTCCAAGCCTTGCTTGTTAATACAATGAAAAAAGCATTTTGGGGACCCCACGTCTTTTCATCCCTCCTTTTCCTCCTGACTACCTCCCCGTCCTGCCTGTCTGTCTGTCTGTCTCCTCTTCCTCCCTTCTCTTTCTTTCTTTCTCCTTTCTTCCCATATTTTCTTTGGTATATAGACTCCTTTTAATCAAACTCATCACCCAGTAACTATGCTGTTAAAAAAGCTTTCAATAAGGCACAGACTTAAAAAAATGTACCTTAGATTTTTATTGTATTGAATAAAAAGACATTTCCTCGTAGTAAACATACATAACTTTCTCAAAATAATCTTCAAAATTACCCTCTTAAGAATGCATTTAACAAAACAAAACAAAACAAAACAAAGAATGCATTTAACATTTTCCTTTTACATAGTTCCGTTTAGCTTTTCAATATGTGCCTCTGACAAAAAACAAACTGGAAGATGTTTCTGTATAAATATGCTGTAAAAAGATCCAAGCTATTGACTTGAGTCAGCTACCTGTGGCTTTTCAAGGCAGATGGATTGTACAAACAACAATGTAGGAGAGAGGCTCGTTCAGTCCCTTATTTAGTCATTCATTTGAGTGTCTATTTAATACATTAGTGCTTCAGCACATTGGAGGAGCAGTGAGCAAGTTTGAAATAATTTACTTACTTAAGCAGTTTATAGTCTACCTGGGCAGATTTAATGAATATACATGAAGCAAATTGTGAACCAAACCATAAAGCACCTTAAATGCCAAATTAAATGGGATCTTTTGCTAGATTCTGATTCTACTATGTAGTCAGAATTCTTCTTTTCCTTGTCAAATGAACTCTTGCTTAGAATTATTTTTAAAATCTTCAAAATCTAATAAGATAGAAAAATCTGTCCCCCTGTGTCCATAAACTCTTGAACTGTTAATACACAGAAAACTTCAATAAAATACATTATATTGCTGTGATACACACACAATCACAACCCATACATTGATAAATTTTTACTAGAACCTCTGTTGATCTGATTTTAATATGAATTGTTCTGTTGAAGAAATCCACAGCCCTGCTGCGTAACTCACTAAAGTTATTGATGTATCTGTTGAATGCAATGATTAGTCTTGATAATAAAATTTAGTTGAGTGAAGGCCATTTTATTTGCAGAGGTATTAGTCACATAATTAACTTTATAAAGTATCTATAATAGCCTGCTTTCAATGATAAGGCAAAGTCGCCCACATCTTCACAATATTGGAATGTCTGAAATTTGACATGGAAAATGACGTTGGGTCTCCAGGCAGAGATAAGCCCAGCACAACTTCCAGAGGATTTAGATAAGGCTCCACAGTCCGCCCAGGGGCTTGCTGTCTGCAGGCTCAGGAAAGTGCATTGGAAAACACAAAGGGAGGCCAGGTAAGTTGGCAGAGGTGAAGGCTATTCACAGGCTGATCGCTTCTGAAGCCTTTAAAGTTAGTAACAGTTTTCAATCATGCTGCGGACAACACAATTTTGTGGTTAAAGGCAAATCCACTTATTCTGTAAAATTTGCCGTATGCCTCTTTTGAGTTCTGATTTCAAAGTTCAAAATTAAAAAAGTTATACTTGAGGTTCAATGTCTGTGTTGGAAATCTTCAAAATAATCATCCCATGGATTCTGAGACAATTAGTATTTGGTTTCATTATAATGCTCTGAATTTGCTTAGCAATTTCTTTCATCTATTTTTTATCAAAGATGCCCATGGGAAAATAAAATCTAGTCTAAGATTTAAAAAATCACCTGTTGATGACTTTTGGATTCTCAAATTTAATATTTGAGAATCTCCTTGTTTCTTTGCTAAGCAATTTAATGCTACTATGATTAAGTCAAATTATGATGAAAGAATATGAGTAAAAGGGGCAGATACAGTCCATGTTTCCGTGTGCTATTTTACAGCCTCAAGCCAACAACTGTAGGAAACAAACAAACAAATGTCGCTTAGCCTTATAACCTGCTTTTTGAAAGAAAATTCCCCATATACTCTCTCTTTATTATTCTAGAAGCAGGTGACACATTTTTAGAATTCCCTGTAACTTGGGGAGATTTGATTGCACTGACAGGAGACCTGGGTGGTTGCTATGCATGAGCAAAAAAGAACAGGATGTCTGAGTCTTCCCAGTGATAAAAGGAAAGAGTCCGGCTCATTAATTTCATCACTATACAAAGTGACAGGTAGACTACAGCAAAAACAAAGGCCCTTTCTTGTCTAGCTATCCACAGTACATTTTTTCTTGATTATCCAATGGATTCCTGCAGCTATAGACTCAACATTAATATTCTTTGCTAACTGTTGTTTTTTTCTGTTTCTCTCAATGGCACTTTTATCTGTCCAAATCCCAGTTTGTAGCACCATTTCTTCTTTCTGTCCCCCGTTTCTTGGGTTTGAGCGTTCATCTTTACTTGTACAGTTCCCATGATCCTTGATTCTTTTTCTATTCCTGCTTTCGAAGGGGCTTCCCTATGCCAGTCAATCTTGAATATAGTGTCTTTTTCTTTCTTTTCCTTTAAACCTTATTCCTATCTGTTTAGACTCCTTACTTCTAAGCACTGCAACTGTGAACATATGACCTCAAGGTCCTGCATGAATGTTGTTTGTTTTTTGTAGATTCTAAGATATCTGCACTTAGAATGTAGAAGTTGCTCTGTTCTCATTTGTTTGTCGAACTTAGTCCTTTCTTCCTTTAAAGCATTCCAGTAGACTTCCTCTAAATGTCTACCTGAGGAATAACACGTATCATCCCTTCACTGTGTCTCTCACCCACAATTATTTATGCTTTCTCACTTGTATAATCTTACAGTCCTGTTGTCCAGTAGATTTGTGATTTGTCTCTTCAACATGGGAAAGCTACCTGGAGAGGAATACTGTTACCTTCTTTTCTTTTGCCTCTTTCCCATGAAGTCTCAGTTGGGTTGGGTATGTAGTAAGTCTTAAGCAAATGCTTACTGACTAAATGAAATTATAAGTGGAGGCAGATAAAGCCTTCTTCAAATATTGTTCACACAGAACAAAGACATACCCCATTGAACATCTTGTTAAAACTGAATGACACACTTTTTGGTAACACTACTGATCAAATCCTGGTAAAACTTCAGCAATGCATTAACTGTTCAGATCATTTAGGAAATCTGTGCAAATATGCTTTACTTTTTATTCCAGGAAGACTATAGAAGAAGCAGTTGGCTCATTATTTTTTCCTATCCATTATTTTTCCTAAATAATTCTTGTTATATATTCTCTTGAAAAAATTCTCTTAAAATTGCATTAGTTAATGCTAACATGGTTTTCCTTCCTTATGTGCAGCACCTTGGATACAGTAGTTGCCCTTGTTCCTAGGGGAATACGTTTCCAAGATCCGCAGTTGATGCCTAAAACTGCAAGTAGCTTGGAACCCAATATGTACTACGATTTTTCCTATACATACATAACTTATAATAGATTTCAATCTATAAATTAGGCACAGTAAGAGATTAACAACAGTAACTACTAGTAGAAGAGTTACAACAATACATTGTCATAAAAATTATGTGAATGCGATATCTCTCTTTCTTTCAGTCATTTTTATATATTGTCAGCCCAAACCTATTCCTGAGTCTCTGGAACAATCCCTTGCAGTAAATAGCTGGGTGTCACTTGTGTCAGGGGATCCTTGGTGGAAGTCTGTCTACAGGCTCCATGCTTTCTGGGGCAACATGTTGCTGTTAATCCAAACAGGTGTTCTGTTTGTGTCTTCCACCCTCAAATTTAATGCTTTTTCCATATTAATGAAACCCTTATCATGCACCTAACTCTTGCTGTTTGAGACATGACAGCAAAGCTAGCAAGAATTTATTTTTCCTTCTTCACAATCTTGTGGGTAGAAGATGTGTTCTTACTGTAGATCTTTTTTTGCTTATGAAATGGAGAACTTTCACTTAAAGGAAGCACTTCATGGATTCTCTGTGGCATAGCTGAATTGCCAGCATCACTACTTTTGTGCCTTGGGGCCTTTAGTAAGTAAAATAAGGGTGACTTAACACAAGCACTGAGATACTATAGTGACTAACAGGATGGACATTCTGGAAAAAGGGAGGATTCATGTCCCTGGCAGGATAGGGTGGGATGGCATTCTCCTCAGAATGTTACACAATTGAAAACTTACAAATTATTTATTTTTGGAATTTTCCATTTAATAATTTTGGACTGCTTTTGACCACAGAAAACTGAAATACTGAAAGTGAAGCCACAGATAAGGGGGAACTACTGTATTTACTAATTCCATTTCTCATTTATACAGTTGTTTGACTTTGATACCCCTTCACATTCTGATTTGACCCTAAAAGCTAAATTGTAGAGTAGAAAAGGTAAATATTATGGTCTCCAATTGATAGACTAGAACACTAAGGATTTGAATGTGCCCTCTGTAATGAGATTCCCTTTGGAGGTAGGATCAGTCTTTGGGGTTCAATTTTCATGTTCTTTATATTAATATATTCTGGCTTTCTTTTGTGTCAACACTGAAATTTGAGCAAATAATCACTAGTTATATTACTGCTAAGAAGAGTTAAGTTTCAAGAACATACTTGTATATTCCTACCAGGCTTCTTTTAACTGAAGTAATTTTTAATTGTTTATGCTGAATCAACAAAAATTATTTCTTAAAAAACATTAATAAAAGGCACAGTCACAGGACACTATCACATACAAGATAGACAGTGAATCTTGCTTCCAAGTTCTGACACTTAAGAAAATTTGATCAAGAGGACTTCTGGTCAAGATGGAGGTGTAGGTAGATATACTTTGCCTACTCCTACAACCAAAAGAAGGATGACAACAACAAATTTAAAAACAAAAAATAACCAGAACTGCCAGAAAATCAAACTGTATGGAAGTCTGACAAGTAAGGAGTTAAAGAAGAAAGAATCAAGCCCTGGCTGGTGTAGCTCAGTGGTTGAGCATGGGCCTGCGAACCACACGATTGCGGTTCAATTCCCAGTCAGGGCACATACCTGGGTTGCAGGCCAGTTCCCAGCAGGAAATGCATGAGAGGCAACCATACATTGATATTTCTATCCCTCTCTTCTTCCCTTCCCCTCTAAAGATAAATAAGTAAAATCTTTAAAAAATGTTCATGCTGTTTAATTTTAAAAATTAAAAAGAAGAAGAAAGAATCATTCAGAATGTGCCACGATGCAGTGATGTGGGTTGCCTGACCCTGGCGGATACCTAAGGTTCTGCCCTTATAACATAACAGTTGCACCAAGACAAAAAAAATATGGTCCAAATGAAAGAACAGGTCAGCAGGGAGGAGGAGGGAGAAGAATAGGGGAAAAAGTACAGGGAATAAGAAGCATAAATGGTAGGTACAAAATAGGGGGAAGTTAAGAATAGTATAGGGAATATGTTATATGTAGGACTCATGGACATGAACTAAGGGAGTAGAATGCTGGTGGGGAGGAGGGTGAGGGGCAGAGAGGAAGAAAGGGGAGAAAATAATGAGAAAACCTTAATAGTATCAATAAAATACATAAAAAATAAATAAGTAAATAAAATTTGATCGAATTATTTTAATTTTTCGGACCTCAGTTTCTTCATTTATAACAAAGGAGATGGCTGAAGAGAGGAAATAATGATATAAACTCTGTGATTATTGATATGTAAATTTGTACTAGGCAAAGTATTTAGTATGGTGGGTAACAAAGGAGTGTTTCAAGTGCCAGTTATTACCAGAAATTACTGTTAAATTTTATAACTTGAAAATGCTTAAAACGACTGAAAAAATAAACTAAAAATCATGTAGATAAAAGATAAAATGCATGCAATTTTGATGTATAATACGCCTCCAAATAGACTCAACATGTTCTGCCTTAACAATGCATCAGAATGTCAGGGTAACATTCTAAAATAGATTGCTGTTGGAAAACTGAAAGGCAAAGCAGTTTGGTGGTGCTCAAGCTATTCATCTTTAAAAAAAATAGAATGAATAAGTCAAAATTTTGGGGAGAATAATTAATTGTCCTTTAAGATCACAACAACGAAAACTTGTTTGTTATTCAAATAATGCAAGTACCATTACAATAATATTAATTTTTTTTCTAATAGAAATAAACATAATATGTTTTTATTTGCAGTACTTTTTATTTTCAATAATTAGCCTAGCTAAAACTACCTGAGGTAAATGTTTTAACACAGCAGTAAAAATGTCAGTGCTAAGATTTTCACTCTCTTTGTATTGGCAAAATGGTAGGTTTTTTCTTAACATGAACTCAATTCTTCAGTGCTTATGCATTAACAACAATATGTTCTTGGATGCTGCCTTTTTTTGGGGGGGGCCGTTCAATGTTGGTCAAGTTTATTAAAGTGACTAAATAAGCTACCTGAATCCAGGTTTATTATTCAATGATTCTTTGCATACACATTTAAGTTATAATGATCATCTTTTACTTAAGAACCACTTTGACTTTATTCCACATGTTTCCACTGAATAGTGTATAAAATAGTTGGGTTTTGTATTTCATTTAAGTAATGTTATCTTCATTCATAGATGGAAAATTTAAGGTATCAAAACTATGACTGTCCAAAGATCTTAGGGAAAAATCATGACCCACTCTCAAGCTCTGTCTTTTGAACCATCAAACTCTTTCTGTTAATCCAATCTTGATTTAATTCCTATTGTAAATCAAGCAATGATGATAGGATTTAAACTTACCTAGGATCACAGTTTTTGGTCCTTTACTGTATAAATTATTCCCATGCTATTCATTTAACATGCCATATTCATTAATTTTCTGCTGTCTCTGCTCATAATTTTCAAAAAATAAAGAGCCCATAGTTTTCTTTTGGTGGTTTTGACTAGAATTGTAATGGTGACTACAATTTTACATTTTAATGATTTAGTAAAATACTGAAAGAGCTAAAGAATTTTCTTGTAGAATTAAGAGTTATAAAAACTTAATGAAAAAATGGCTGTGAATTTTTTGTTTTCCTTCAAGATTTACTTATGTAACTGTCAAAGTCAAGAACCTGGTCACTCTGCAAATATTGTAACGCTTCTTGTGTTTCTTTAGGATCACTAAATCACTAAATATTGCCTGGAACAAATAGAGCTATCTTATACTAGTAGTCTCTTAAGATTCATTGAAAAGCTACATTATTAAGTAATGTCTCTATTGAGCATTTAAACACATGCTTTCCAAGCATTGTAAAGTTTTGTATTTGAAGTCCATCTTAATGCATTTAAGTGAAAGAAAAAAAATGGAGAATTTATCAGATTGAAGTGGGTAAATCTTTTTGACTAAGGGTCAAACTATTATATCTGAAAAAGATGTTTACTTTAACTGTTGATGGACAGAAAGGAAGTTTAGCAGAACATTTGACAAAACAAATTATGAGAATAATCTGGAGAAAAAACAGCAAAGAACTAAATGGAGAGTGCTCTCTCCTATTGAAAAAGCATAAGCGGAGAGGGGGTGTGGGTTGGGGGAGAGGGAAAAAAGCATAGCTTAAAGTCTCATGCATTTGAGACAAATGGAAGGAAACAGAAGAATGTATTCTATGGGCACTGCAAAAGGGGCAGTAAATGACCTTGCTCGTGTGTGACCCTGAGTCAGCCCTCTACTTGAATCCTCCATTCTGAACTTCACTCTTGGTCCTTCCTGAAGCACACAGTGCTGCCTCATGCCTCGGTTCTCTCTTTCCATTTACTCCTCTGTGGGCTGCCCTATGCCTGTTTAATATGTGAGGGAGTCAAGAGAGGGGAGAATGGAGTATGGAGTTGAGAGAAACTCTTTGGAGCCATTTTGTTCTTTGGCAGTTTTTCTAGATTGTTTCTGAAGAGCCATCTAATTTGTGAAATGGGGAGGAAAGCTGGCAAACGGAGAGTTGCAGTACATTTCCAGCAGAACTGAAGGACTCACTCGGCGTCAGCAGTGCTGAGGAGGTGGCAGAGAAAGCAGCTGGCACTCCCTGTCTTTATCTTGTGAGAAGGGTGTCAGTTATTTTTTTTCTTAGGGTTAACGGGTGAGAATCTCTGGTACAACTTCAAAAAAATACAAATGTAAAAAAGATTTAATGAGCTTAAAGATGTACATCCTTTCAGAAAATGTCAGCAATTTGTAGAGTTGGACATGTGGCATAATTATATAATCTTTAATGTAAAAAGTTATCTTGGCTGTGGTCCTCACCCCAGTACCCCCAGTCGAAACCAAAGATTTTACAACAGCAGATGCTAACACCTACGGTTGGGAAAATATATGAGAAGAGTCATGAGGTTGGGATGAGATAGGAGAAGTTTCTGTTTCTTCAGAAAGTTGGGATAAATATTGTTTGAGTGATTTTGTAATTTTCTAGGCCAAGTTCCAAGTATGCTATAAAACAAAATAGGCTTCTTGGAAGGAAGCAAAGGATGAGAAGAAAAAGTCTTGTTAGCCCAATTGACCAGACTCAGACTCAACACGCAGTGTAGATAGAAAACAGGGTTCAGCCTAACCTCTGAAACTTAGTGATTGTTTTGTTATTGTTATAAAGCAACATACGTGGGTTTTGCTTGTGCCAGTCAGGGTACAGTTAGATGCACTGGCCTCACGGAGCAGGTAGTTTGTCATGATGTTAATACAATTTGATTTTTAGGTAGAATGAATGTTTATGGATTTTAATAAATGTGGAACTTAATAATGAAAACAGTAAAATCATAGGAAACCAGTTGTGCTATTACATACTACTTAAATGCATCATGCTATATTTGCAGGTACTAGAGGTTTGGCGTCAAAGAACCCTGGTTTTCTAACTCAGTGAATGTTTGTCTTCCTTGAGCTTTTATTTCTCTTCATGAAAAGTGGGAATAATTAGAATACTGTGATGATAACTAGGAGAATGACATGAGCTGGTACGTCTGAACAACTGGCGCATAGATGGAGTTTAATAGATGCTAATTCTCTTTCTCATTTTAAGTACTAAAAACTATACATCAGATACTCTTCTAAAATTTAATAGTTTTATTCTGGAAGTATTTCTTTCTAACATATTTAAAATGATCAGCCTCAAACAATAAAATGATAGGAAACCAGCTTGCTGGCTTTCCTCCAGAGACCCCGTACCATCTATTGGCCTCTCTCAAAAATTAAAGGAAGAAAAAGTTGGTCCAATGTAATTTCTACAACTTGAAGGAATATAGACAATTTGGAGTTAATCCAGTACAGAGGTACACAGATATTTATGTCTTAGACAATGGGATCGTCTAGATTTATAAGGGAGTTAAAGGCTGTTCTCCGTTTTCTGAGAACAGAGAGTGAAAGGAAACAAACATACTGTAGCAGAAAAGAATGAAAATGGGGACAGAGAGTAAAATCTCTTAACTTTAAGAAATGATACATACTGAAGGAATTTTAAAAAGAGTAGATCTGGCATGCATCATTAAGTCCCATAGGCAGTTAAAGTTGGCAAGCGGTTTTGATCTTGGCAATCAATCACTCTGTCAGTGTCTTACTGGGCTTTAAGCCTATGGCTCCAAAGCAAACCATTGACAACTCCTGTTTGAGAAACCTGCATCTTAGTATGAGACTACTATGCACTAAAAGAGCAATGGCAGTTTGCGAAAAGGTTGGACTGGAGATGGCTCAGGTCCCAACAGTGAGGTGATCCCTGGGTCACCCTCGGGAGTTCACCACAATTTAGGTATGCAGAGTTTCTACAGGCAGAGGGAATCACTATATGATGTACAGGGTGAGTCTAGCCTTTGACCTTATGATATGGTCTGATATTGTAATATAACAAAATTGCCCCTCTTTTCATTTAATAGAATGGCTTGAGGCCCAGGTATTTGGACAACAATGTGAAATATTTCTTTCTTTTTTAAAAATTTTATTTAATTATTTTTCAAGTACAGTTTTCTGACTATTACTCCCATCCCATCCCACCCCCCATCCTCCCCCCTCCCTCCCATTTCCAGCCTTCTCAGTTTTTGACCATGTATCCTTTATATATGTTCCTCTAAATCCCTCCCCTATTTCCCCTGAAATTCCCTCCCCTCTTCCCTCTGGTTGCTGTCAGCCTGTTCTCTATTTCAGTGTCTTTGGTTATATTTTGCTTCCTTGTTTGTTTTGTTGTTTAGCTTCCTGTTAAAGGTGAGATCATATGGTATTTGTCCTTCAACACCTGGCTTATTTCACTCAGCATAATGCTTTCCAGTTCCATCCATGTTGTTGCAATGGGTAGGAGCTCCTTCTTTCTTTCTGCAGCATAAAATTCCATTGTGTATATGTACCATAGCTTTTTGATCCATTCATTTACTGACAGGCACCTAGGTTGCTTCCAACTCTTGGCTATTGTAAATTGTGCTGCTATGAACATTGGGGTGCATATGTTCTTTGGGATTGGTGTTTTAGGGTTCTTAGGATACAATACTAGCAGTGGAATTGCTGGGTCAAAAGGCAGGTCCAATTTTAGTTTTCTGAGAAAATTCCATACTATTTTCCATAATGGTTGTACCAGTCTGAAATCCCACCAACAGTGGACCAGAGTCCCCTTTTCCCCACACCCTCTCCAACATTTGTTGCTTATTGCTTTGTTTATGATAGCCATTTTCACTGGTGTAAGTGGTATCTCATTGTGGTTTTAATTTGTATCTCTCTGATAGCAAGCAATATTGAGCATCTCTTCATGTGTCTCTGGATTTTCTGTATGTCCTCCTTGGAGAAGTGTCTGTTCAAGTCCTTTCCCCACTTTTTAATTGGGTTAGTTGTCTTCTTAGAGTGAAGTCGTGTGAGTTCTTTGTATATTTTGGAGATTAAACCTTTGTCTGAGGTATCATTGGCAAATATGTTTTCCCATACAGTTTGTTGTCTTTTTATTTTAATGCTGTTTCCTTAGCCATGCAGAAGCTTTTAATTTTGATGAGATCCCACTTGTTTATTCTTTCCTTTATGTCCCTTGCTCTAGGGGACATATCAGTAAAAATGTTGCTGCGTGAAATATCTGATATTTTCCTGCCAATGTTCTCCTCTAGGACTTTAATGGCATCATGGCTTATATTTAAGTCTTTTATCCACCTTGAATTTATTTTGGTGTATGATGTAAGTTGGTGCTCGAGTTTCATTTTTTTGCATGTAGCTGTCCAGTTCTCCCAACACCATTTGTTGAAGAGGCTATCTTTACCCCATTTTATGTTACTGCCCCCTTTGTGGAATATTAATTGACTCTAGAGAGTTGGGTTTATTTCTGGATTCTCTGTTCTGTTCCATTGGTCTATGTGCCTGTTTTTATGCCAGTACCAGGCTGTTTTGATTACAGTGGCCTTGTAATACAGTTTGGTATCAGGTATTGTGATCACTCCTACTTTGTTCTTCTTTCTCAACATTGCAGCTGCTATTTGGGGTCATTTATAGTTCCACATAAATTTTTGAAGTGTCTGTTCTATGTCTGTGAAATATGCCATTAGAGTTGTAAACTTTTTCTTAGGAAAATAATCTAACACGAATATAAACTGATGAGATTCTTAGTTGCAATTTTTAAACAGATTGATCATTGCATAAGAACTGTGGAGTTGAGAAATTAAAAATTAGACATAGGAGCTTCTAGGAGGATCTCAGACACATGATTGAGTTCAAAGGTGGGAAAGATGAGATCCTCATTGCTTATCACCATCCCAGGAACAAGACACAGTCTTAGTTCAAAGTGACAGAATTACCAGAACATGACAGAATTTGATCTTACAGCTCCCTTTAACTGGCCCAGAGTTAATAAAGCCTGCAGAGTTGCTGCCACTTTCTGGGTATTAGGGACAATTAAAAATATTTATTATAGTCATTCTGATGATATAAATCTGAATTTCTTGTGCAAGAAGCACAAGAAAGTTTCATTTCATCAAAATGAAAGTTTTATAGTATTTGTGGTTCTCTTAGAAAGTACCTTGTATATCAGTTTCTGAAGGCATTTTGGTATGCATGTACATAAAGTAAGCCACAGAAAAAATGTTCTCAGACAAAATATTTCTATAATATTGTAGCTGTCTGCATTATTAAGACCAGAGAACAAAAACAAAGTCTTAAACTTTTTTTCTTTGAAGTTCAATAAAATAGATTTTTCACTGTGTAGTCACTTTACCCAATCTTGACAAGGTAGTTATTCAAAGAAGTTTCAATTTCAAAGCAACCAGGAGAACTTGACTGAAATTGATCAAAGTAAAGTAAATCTAACCAAACAATTGTAGGTAAATTAGAGGTTCTACTCTGAATTCTATCAAAAAAAGTGCTGTATTTGAACTTATCCAAGGTCATGGGAAGTAAAAAACAGTGAAATTAAATCTTTTTGTGAATTAGACTCAGTAGATTTTGCTCCTTCTGACCATAACTCTCTGTAGGAAACATAGGTTTTCTAAATTTTTCTGAGGTGCATTTGCCCTTTGCCTCATGTCTCCCCATAATCAAGTCCTTTTGGAAGAAGCTTTATTTTTTGATGGCAGAGTTATAATAGAAAAGAAAAATTCTTCTTCTTTAATCATTATCTTTTTTTATGTCTAATTTAAGCTCTAAATTCAGAATATGCAGTAAGTAGGAAATTCAATTTCATGCCAGCTATTTTTTGTAATATTTAAAAACTGCAAATGTACTTTTACCTTGTTTTAAATTTAGGGCTCTGAATTATATTTGCTTGTTGAACTATGAATATTAACTCTAGATAGTCATAAAAAGGTTGTGTTTTTCTTTAATTAGAAGAATATCAAATGCTTTGGTGAGTACAGAGGAGAGGAGGAAGAAAAAGCAGAGGTTCAAACTGGTTATCTACAGAATACTTAAATTAATTTATGTTGAACATTTCCTTTGCTTTATGTGAAAGAAGCTTATATTTTCCTCAGGTTACACTTTCTCTGTTTTGATCACGGAACTCTAAATCACCTCACTTGATAATTTCTGTCCAAAGGTTTCAGAGTTCTGCTACTTTATCACGTCACATCTTGACATTTTCACTTCTTGTCCTCATTAGTCCACAGAGAGTTGCCTTCACAGCACATACGATTTTGCATTTAGCTTTTTTTCATCATGAACTTCTCATGTTATTACATGGACAGCTTTAATTCTTTCAAACATTATTATCAAAAAGTAAGTCAAGAAAAAAGGATAAAGGAAAAAAGGAAAAAAGAATAAAGGGTGGTATCCATTTACTCCACAACAAACTGAAGGCCTGAAAAGTTCTGGGTACTGCTGAGGCTACTTAGGATTCCATTCTACTCTGTTTCCAGGAGGAAACCACTACAAGAAGCCAAGTGGTTTCATTCCTGCACAGTTCTTTATGCTTTTACATAACTGTCTTCTTAGCATCTTTTTTGGACCTAACTTTTTATTCCTAAGAGAACTGCAGCACATATCACAGCAAAATCTTAACAGCTCTGTGAATTTTTATGTGTTGGGATCAAAACAGCCTAACTTTAAAACCACAGCAGAGTAGTAAATGCACCACACATGATTTGTCTCTCAAATTACCCAAAGACATCCAACATGCCCAGAAATCCTGCCATGTGTGCTCCATGGAGGTCAGCGGTCATACTTGGCCATGGAAGGACTGTTTAGGCAGCCTCCCACCTTCATGCCTTGTCTACTTGGCATGCTCATGTCATTTGGAATGTTTGGGAGTCAGGTGCTAAGTCAGAAAAACAAGAAAAGGCACATAAAACCCTGACTTCTAATGTTGTCACGATCACTTTAAAGCCAAATAAATCAGAATCATTATTTGTTGTGTTCTTAAATGTGCAATCCACAGGCACAGGTAAAATAAAGGTATACTTTAAGTTAGTCTTCTTCTGAGAATGAGATATCTTGTTTATTTTCAGAGCAAAACAAACTAATCTCTTTCTACATTAACTGCCTCATTTGCTTCCCCATCCAAGAAGTTGATCTTGTTCTCCTTTTAGTACCTTGCCCTTAGGGAAATAAAATGTTAACATCAGAGGAAAAGATTGAGATGTCACTGTGATGTATCTTAAGACTTTTGAGTTAGTTTTTTTTCCTACTCTTTTACTCACTAGGCACAGCAAGGGATTTTCAATTCTAAGGCCATATAACCTAGTGCTGTATCAGAGGGGAGGTGGATGCCAATATCCACTTCCAAAAGTACTTGGCAATAAGTATGAGATGCTTTTTCTTTCTTGGTTCACTTCACAGTAATGTTCAGTGGCAGGATGAGGATAGATTCCTGGTCTCTGTTTGTTTTGCACCAAAAATGTGACCACATTGCGGTAACCACTGCCAAGATGACAAATAGATTGAGTTAGTATCAGCCGTGAGATAAACACATTATTTAACTCAACACGTGTCTGCTAAACATCAAAATCAAGCTTCCAGCTATCAACGATGCTGTTCTCCAGTTTGTAGAAGACTAGGGTTGACTCTTTTCCCACATTTTAATTAATATACCTTTGACTACAAGGTTAAAGTGAGTTATTATCTTATTCTAATACATTTTCTTCAGTTTCAGATAAAATTGAATTTAGAAACATGCTGCTAAATAATCTGTTAAAGTAAAATTCAACATAATGTCTTTGTTGCTCTTAATCTGCAGGGTCATTTATCTTGTCCATGGACACAGAGAGACTCCCTTAGCGAGTTGCTGGGGCTATTTTTGTTGGTAAAATGGTCTCCACTGGAAAGGGAATTAAAGATTATTAGCAAGCTTTGGTTTGAGATTTCCTAATTTAAAGAAATATACACAGAATATACATAGGGAAAATACAATATCCTCATATTGTAAAAATAAGTTTTGTAATATTGGTACTCAAAGATAAAATTCAAGTGTGGGATAAAAGAGAAACATGGACCAATGACTTTGGATGGGCATCATTTTTTTCTTCTGCATCAGCACTAAATTTTTGGAAGCATATGTACTATTAGTAAACTTTTTAGAGGATGCCTACTGATGATGATAGTGTAGATGTTTGGCTAAAAAATGGTTTTGGCTTATTGACCAATGTCTTTTAAAGATCTTAGAACGATAGCATGAAAAAATTATATATTTCTTTCACTAGGCTTGATCAGAATGTTCAGTTGAAGAATTGTAATTTTAGCACACATAACTCAGAAATCACAAGTGTTGGTTTGAGAGGGTAATGGTTTGATCATTTAAGTGCCAGTGTAAAGCAAGTGCAATGGCAAAGAATTTAAAAACAACAATTCCCTGTATAATTAANGAAAATACAATATCCTCATATTGTAAAAATAAGTTTTGTAATATTGGTACTCAAAGATAAAATTCAAGTGTAGGATAAAAGAGAAACATGGACCAATGACTTTGGATGGGCATCATTTTTTTCTTCTGCATCAGCACTAAATTTTTGGAAGCATATGTACTATTAGTAAACTTTTTAAAGGATGCCTACTGATGATGATAGTGTAGATGTTTGGCTAAAAAATGGTTTTGGCTTATTGACCAATGTCTTTTAAAGATCTTAGAATGGTAGCATGAAAAAATTATATATTTCTTTCACTAGGCTTGATCAGAATGTTCAGTTGGAGAATTGTAATTTTAGCACACATAACTCAGAAATCACAAGTGTTGGTTTGAGAGGGTAACGGTTTGATCATTTAAATGCCAGTGTAAAGCAAGTGCCATGGCAAAGAATTTAAAAACAACAATTCCCTGTATAATTAAAAATCAATCTTCAGCTATAGGATTTTCAGGCTAACAAAGCCTGAGAATCATTTTTCGGTTCCTATTTTCAACATTGAGTGGTTTACATTCCAATATTTATAGGCAACTGAATGTACCAGTGCTATTAAAAGTGGGAACTGCAAATATTAGTAAGGAAAATGTGTACCACATGGTAGAATTGGTTTTGCTATCTCTCACCATTCTGCATGTTATGGGAAGACCTGGCAGCTATGTCCTTTTAGCTTTTAACAGAAATCCATGCTTTCAAACTACAAATTGTGTCATCTTTTCCAGCCATAATGGTGTTGCAGAGTAGGTAACAATCATTCTCCACTAAACTCTTCCCACATGTCTCACTTTGAAACAGAGTAAGCCACTCTTCATTTTGTATTCTAGACAGATATTTTAGTTCGAGAATTGCTTATTGTTTGGATAATTATAATCTAAGCTATTAATTCAAAAAACACATTCTTCCTATTAACATACTTAAGTGCACACTAAATTATTAAGTGTCTGTTTAACTACGAGGTTGGGCAAACCTATTTAGAAATCCACATTATTGACTGTAAAACACCAGCAGAGAGAATTACTAGCATATCTCAGTGTCTTCTCAGTGGACCAAAAACCCTCTCCTGGGACAACTTTATATAGTATAATTACATAGGTACCTCATTTTAAAACGTCCCCTTTCAATTCTACAATAACTCTTGTAGAAGGCCATTATTCTCATGAAAGACCCTCTTGATTGCTTAGACAGCCAACCATTCTTCTTCCCTACTCTTTGCTAAGAGAACACTACTTTGTTCAGGTATCACACAGAGGATAGTATACTAAAAAAGTAAGAGGCCTATTCCCCAAATCTAGGAGATGAATGATGATTGAATTAAGTCAGTTTTGTCATTCCTTTCCTTTTGTCACTGATTGGTCATGGGTTGGACATAAATGCCAAAATTGCCAATACTGTCAAGGGAAATCTGCAGGAGACTACTGGGAAATAAATAAATAAATAAATAGATGTATGTATGTGTATATATGTGTATATGTGTATACGTATATATACATATATACATATGTATACACACATGTATACATACGTATATATGTATATGTGTATATATACGTGTGTATACATATGTATATATGTATATATATACATATATATATATAGTTCCCTGATGAATGAACACTGAGAAGAAGACCCTTTTGCCTTTTCTTTGTGCCATCCCACTACCTGATTAGATAGTTATATATATACGGTGTTGCAAAAGTAGGTTTATAGTTGGGAGTCCACAAAACAGAGTTTATTCTTGTATTGTTTATTAATTATTATTTCCCATTCAAACAATTATAAACCTATGTCCCCCCACCCTGTATATGATATTTAGAGAGGCCAAAGCTATTATTATCTTTTACTCATGCAGAGAAGGCCAAAGGAAACTCATTTACTGGTTTGGAACTGTAAACCAGCTCTGCAACTGTATAGCCAAAATTTAATTTGTGAAAACAAATAATGTGAAATAATTTGTTGCTTTATTATTGAAACAATTAAATGTGAAACAATTAAATGCTTTATTGTGTAAGTTGCCTGTATCAGCCAGGATAAGTTAGATTATGCAGCAGTAACAAGCAATCCAAAGTCTCAAGAGCTTAAAACAATATAGGCTTATTTTCATTCATGCTACAGGTCTCTCTGGGTTAGCGGGGCTTAGTTGTTCAAATATATAGGTTGATAGAGTAGGCACAGCTCCAAAACTGCTGGTTTCGGTTCTGTAAAGAAGAATGTGTTCTGGATAGTCTCTCATCTGCAAGCAAATGCTCTAGCCCAGAAGTGACACGTAGCACTTCTGCTCACAACTTACTCCCAGAACTGGTCACATAGCAACACCCACAAGAAGCTGGGGAAGTGCAGTTATGCCATGTGCCCCTAAGAAAATGATCAGAAATACTTGAGCACTTTTAATGATCAGATGTTACATGCAGCAGAAGTATGATGATGATAATTGAAATGATTAAATTACATATCAGCCATTTTTCTCAGTTTTGATATATATTAATGTATTTCATATGTGCAAAAAATCTTCCAATGTGAGTACTCTTATTCTCATTCTTGGATGAAAAGCCGTGTCTCAGAAAAGTCCTTGCTCAAGATCATTTAATAGACTAATGTCAGACTCATGATGTTAACTTAGTTTATTGCCAAATCTACATTCTTAACTACCGTATCATTAATCTCTAACAATTTTGTTTTTCAACTATGTAACACACACACATATATATTATCTATATATTGTCTATCTTTGGTCTATCTATTGTTTGTCTGTATATCTGTTGGTCAGTCTATCAAAATTAGAAAAAATACACATGGGCAATAACTATAACATGGTTGTTGAAGAAATAAAACTTCTTTAGAAAATACCTATTAGTTACTATGTAGTAAGCTGGAGTCGGCATATTCAACAAACAAATTTTGAATAAATTTTTTCAAAGCATAAAGGGGAGTTTTTTATCTATGTCACAGAAAAGCAAAATACATTTTATAAATTACCAGGCTGAAGACTCAATCTCTAATAGGTTGAGCTCTGTTCACCTGGAGGAGACAAAATTGAACATATTTTCACTATGCATGGAAAGAGGGAAGTACATATAGCCTAGAGCTATTTACTTGGTAAATGTTAAATTCAATACTAAATAAATTCAATGTTAAATTCAATGTTAAATAAACCATATATTAAGTCAATGACTGCAGATAGCTGTTATCCATAGTACGACTATACCCAACATATTCTGCATTGGTAGGAAAATAGTTTTCCTACCAATGTTCATTGACTAAATGACAGGAGCTTAGACTTGGTGATTCTGAAAGTGTATTGAACTCATATTCATTTTCTCTTACCTGAGCAAGTTCTATTTGTTTTCTGTAGAGATTTCCTCATCTAAACCCTCTGAGTTTGGATTTTGGAGTTTTAATGGAAAAATTCCCCTCCTAGGTTCACATCTGTTGTTTAGTAAAAGTACCCCAATTGCTCTTTGGAAAATGACTGCTTTGTCATTCTTAAGGTGATTTGTGTTATTGATCTGGTCTTCCCTTCTTTAAGAATGGGCACAAGTCTCAGGTCTGGAGAATGAGAACATTCCCTCTCCCCAGGGCATACTGATTGGCCTGTAAGTGGGCACATGAGTCAAGTCAGTGTAATAGTGGTCAGACTTGGGACTGCTGTGAAAATGCTAGATCTAGACATGGCAACAGAAGGCAGAGGTGTTCTTATCTTTTTCACTGGTATATCTCTCCATGTAGAGCAATGCTGTGCACAGTAGGCTCTCAACACATATTTGTTGAGTGAGTTTGCTATGATGGTTGAATGTTGTCCTTGAACTTCCATGCAGCCATTAGGTGGAGAACACCTGCCTGACAGAAGTGAACATAGAAGAAATCGAAGCTAGCAGTTAAGAAGAGGACAAAAACTGAAATCCAATGACATAACCTTTGAGGTCTAGGACACAGATCTGCAGAAGCCAGAGCAGGCAGGTATTTGTTAGTGCCAAGAACTAAAGAATTCACGTAGTCCATGAGCTGGAGTNATTCTGAAAGTGTATTGAACTCATATTCATTTTCTCTTACCTGAGCAAGTTCTATTTGTTTTCTGTAGAGATTTCCTCATCTAAACCCTCTGAGTTTGGATTTTGGAGTTTTAATGGAAAAATTCCCCTCCTAGGTTCACATCTGTTGTTTAGTAAAAGTACCCCAATTGCTCTTTGGAAAATGACTGCTTTGTCATTCTTAAGGTGATTTGTGTTATTGATCTGGTCTTCCCTTCTTTAAGAATGGGCACAAGTCTCAGGTCTGGAGAATGAGAACATTCCCTCTCCCCAGGGCATACTGATTGGCCTGTAAGTGGGCACATGAGTCAAGTCAGTGTAATAGTGGTCAGACTTGGGACTGCTGTGAAAATGCTAGATCTAGACATGGCAACAGAAGGCAGAGGTATTCTTATCTTTTTCACTGGTATATCTCTCCATGTAGAGCAATGCTGTTCATAGTAGGCTCTCAACACATATTTGTTGAGTGAGTTTGCTATGATGGTTGAATGTTGTCCTTGAACTTCCATGCAGCCATTAGGTGGAGAACACCTGCCTGACAGAAGTGAACATAGAAGAAATCGAAGCTAGCAGTTAAGAAGAGGACAAAAACTGAAATCCAATGACATAACCTTTGAGGTCTAGGACACAGATCTGCAGAAGCCAGAGCAGGCAGGTATTTGTTAGTGCCAAGAACTAAAGAATTCACCTAGTCCATGAGCTGGAGTTGGGATCCACCCAAAGGAAACAGATGGATATGTCAGCTATTGTATTGTGTGAGGCCTCTTCTAGCTCTGGGTTTTTTATAACAGAATGACCAAGATTGTACCACCTTAAGTCACTGACTTAAACATTTCATTCATAAATATTTTATTAGAGACTATACTGCACCAATAAAAACACCTCCAGAGATATACCGCAGTTGTGTATGAGAACTATACTCAGATCTAAAGTATGTTAAATGACTCAAAGGGGTTGACACATCTGAGAGTGCTTCAGCTTGTGAGTATTCCAGGGAAGCCCTTGATAGGAGCAGAAGAAGCATATTTACATACTGGGACTTTAAGAACAAGAGCTAAAAGCTCTATTACACATGGAGGTAAATTACCCTGAAAGACAGAAATACTCAGCAGTGGCCGCCTTTTTCCTGAAAGTATTGCTAGAATGAGTGTTGTTATAACAAGTTTGCTCTTGTCCCGAATCCTCCTTCTATCCATACAACTCGTATCTTTCAGTAATACTCTTAAGGATTTTGTTTCCCATGGCTACATACTAGTAGTATAACTTCAATTTAGTCTGTCTAAAATGGAAACAATGCTAACACCTATCATATAGAATTGTATCAGAATTAAATAAGATGGGTCTGAAAAAGTACTTAATTACTAGGTTAATGGTAATGAGTACCTGACAGTGGAAGAAATGGGAATGCGTTTGTTATGTAGCTATACAAAAATGCCCAATTGCACTTGACTTTGAAATACCCTCCCTGAAGTCTTAATAGCTTCTCTATAAAAAAAAACATACAGCAGAAGGTCACAGGTGATGAAATAATCACTGAATGCAATTTTCTTTACTTTCCCTGACCCCAGTGACATGCGGAATTAGAGTTTTAGATTTTTAATTAAATAAACGCTCTCCTACTTTGAAACTCCTGCTGGTATTCTTTGACTCTGCAGCTACAGTACATTGCTCGCTGTCACTTTATCCCTGTCACACCCTCAGTGAGGGAATACTACACATCACTCTTACACTGAACGCTTATGTTCTAGCCGCCGGGCTGGGAAAAAGTGATAGAAAGAAACTAAAGCATCATCTTAATCTTTAGAAATGTAGAGTGCATGAGGTAGGAGGTGAACATAAATGGCTATGATACAAGGGACAATGAAAAATAATTGCCTTAGAGGCAAAGGTAAAAAAATGGGAAAATTCAGAGAAAGAACAGAATAATTGGAAATGGCCTCATGAAAGTAGTATCATAAAAAATGCACAGGATTCACACATGTAGAGCTGATCGAGGAATGACAGGCAATGTGAACAAAAGAAGGAAGGTAAAAATATGTACCAGATTGGAAAAGGGAAGAACGTTTTTACATAGCTTTACCTGTTGAGTTTCTATTTCCACTACCAGGTCAGTCTCTTATTGCCTCTCACCTAGAATATTTGGATTACCTCTACTGATTCCCTTTCCCCAGCTGCCCCCTTCCCGAACTCCTTCTGAAATACATGCCCACATTAATCCTCATAAGCTCTGGTCAGGGTGCTTCCCTGCTCACCATACTTCAGTGGTCCCCAAGGAGGCCTGGTGCTCTAGCTCATCCATGATTGGGCTTCACTCATCTTTACAGACTTACCTTCTCAGTTTTTATCGCCACTCCGCCATTCTCCCAACTTTTCCTAGGCTCACCATTATAATCATATTTGATTCTCATTTCAGCTTTCATTTTCAAGCTCGAAACAATCCCCATGTCCTAAACTATCCATTGTACCCAGTACCCTCAGAGGATGCTTGTCTTTAGGAACTGACCACTAACGCAGTGCCAACTCTTCAGAATCTACGCTCTGGGAAGTCTTCTGCATCATTTCTACAAAATCTTTTTTTTTAGTGAAACTGGAGAGTGGTTCAAGGCTTTCTCCTAAATTGCTCCTCACAAAAACTTGTCTTAGTCATGATAAGAATGAACTAAATTGCAAAGATTGTTATCATTTTCAGAATTATTTTCTTCTTTTGCCACAATTCTTTGAAGTTGTTTTGTCTTCCCATAAACATTATGTCTCATAAAGTTCTGCACAAAAATGAAATGTTCTGCTTAAGAAGTCAAAAAAAGGTTAAAAGTTATGGATTTATATTTGAGTTTTCAAGGCATGAGCGAGTTGATATTTTTCAAAGCACAGCTCCCACACAGAAATAACAATTTCAGCGTCATTCCTTTGGTGCCAAAACTCATTGCTTATACCAGGTTTGCAGTCATAATAGCTGTCACTCAGTGGACACAATTTCTAGGAATTGCATTCACTTGCTAAGACTGCCACCTACTTCATCAGACCAAGTTGTAGGATGACTTTTAAAGTGTTCTTTCCTTTTTTTGTTACTGAATAAACAAAAAAGGGAAAGCTCAGTTTAGAAAAAAGTATGTTTGACGTGAAATGAGAAGCCCAGTTTTGCTAGCTCAACAAGTACTAAAGGGACATAAGTAAAATCTTAGGGGAGAAGGTTAATACAGTACAGATCTCTTTAGTTTTATGATCAAATATTAGCATTTTCTGCATCAGTGTATAGGAAATGAAAGTTTCTATGAGAGAAAGACACACAAAGATTGTGATGGAAATCATATGGAAGGTTCTTGAAGAACAAGGTCATCAAACAGAAAAAAAAGCTTTAGCAAATTGTAAAGATAATGAAGGTCTGGCAATGTGCAAAGCAGATGATAATAGTGCAGGTATTAACAAAGGCACCTGAATTTTAGGCCAGGAAAAGAGCAGAGAACACTGGTAATTATTATCATGAAATCCTTCACTGCATTGCTGTAAAGCACCCAGAATGGAATTTATGTGAATTGATCAATTGTTCTAACACCTTGGAAAATGTGATGTAAGCATCCACTGTGAAAATGGGTAAAATGGGTGACTATTGCATTGGCCAAAAAACTTAGGTTTTTTTCTGTAAAATAAAAGACATATTTTTCATTTTCACCAATAAATATATTTATTTGGATATTGTGAGTATGTTGGCTATCTCCTGAGTGGTAGAATGCTGATTCTTGTCAATTAATGTCTCGATTTGATCGCTGTCAACTTCAACTGGTTTAACTGACCGTGAAGCATCATCTAGTGAGGAATCTCCAGCACAGAACTTAACAAATCACTTTTGACATGTTCAATCAGTTACAGCCCTTCTCCATACACTGCACAGATCTTTTTCTTTTGCGTTTCAGTTGTGTTTTTACCTTTCTGGAATAATATGTAATAGGCTGAAAATGTTGTGCATTTTCTTTCATTTTCAAAATTAAAATAGCTACACAAAAATTCACCAACTTTGATAAGCTATTTTTTAATGCATGTTGATATGACAGCTGTAACAATACAATCTAACAAAATTGTTTTGAATGAAGTTAAAGACAACTAAGTGCTACTATAGCCATCTTATGAAAAAGACCAAACTAACTTTTTGGCCAACCCAATAATTCTTTTCACTTTATGGTAGAATATGTAGCATATACTTTTATTCATACCATTTATACCAGGTTCTTAAACTTTATTAGGTATAATTTTCTTCTCCTCTACCCTCCTTCCCTCCTTCTTTTCTAGGCTAACTAAGCTTGTAATGTTGCCTTGCCCCATCCTTGATGGCCCTGTTAATTTCATTTATCATTTCTGAAGGATACCTAGCACTTTGAGAAACTAGCTTTTATTTTTTGGATAATTAACATTTCTATTAAAGTCAGTCATTGCAAACCATAACTCATACCACTCTGGCATGGGTTTAGCTTCAGAAACCTGGCACCAATAATGAAGATTCATGACCCTTGAGCTTGGAAAACGGGAAATGGATGAGATTTTTTGCAATGCATCCCCAACATTAGCGATCCTAGGTAAGATTCTCAAATTCATTCTCACTGAACTCATTTTGTTCCAGGATATTTAAATAGAGACACAAGGATCTAACAAGTATGCTTATCTAATTTACAACAAAGTTGTGTCTTTTCAGAAAAAGTACTCTGTCTGATGTTTCACTTGATACTGAAATTTGAGAAAGCAAGTGATTATATTTGAGTAATTTAAGATATTATACTTAACAAGCCATAAGAAAAAATAAGTCATGGAAAAGTGACTTTTGTTTGAAATTTTGGAGACAATTTCAGCAGAAGAGTAGCAAATACCCTGATTTAGTTCATATTGCTTTAAAACAAAAATTACCACAGACTGGGTGACTTATACACAATGACATTTATTTCTTATAGTTCTGGAAGTGAGATCAAGGCATGGACAGACTCCATGTCTGGTGAGAGCCTCCTTCCTGGTTCGCGGGCAACTGTCTTCGCTGTGTCCCTACATGGCAGAGACACAGGAGCTCTCTGGGGCCTTTTATAAGGGCACTAATCTTGCTCATGTGCCCTCCGTCCTCATCACGTAATCACTTCCCAAAGGCCTCACCTCCAAATACTGGCACATTAGGATTAGGTTTCAGCATATCTATGTGGGAAGACACAGGCATTCAGTCTATAGCACCCTTACATACAAGTTACAAATAAGGGCAACACACAGCCTGCCTATGGATATTTTTGGAGGAGAGAGCAACTTATGGTAGTAAAGAGCCTATTTGGATTTGAGACCACCAGGCTTAGGTTTGAATCTTCAGCTGCTACTTAGCAGTTGAATGACATTGATTACTAAATTTCCCTGACTTCCACTGGCTGATCTGTAAACTGGGGGTAAGACTAGCATTTACTTTTTAAAAAAATTTTTTAAATTTAAATTTTAATTTTTTTTAGCATTTACTTCTTATGACTGTTCTAAGGAATGAACGAGACCATGCACAATGCTTGCAGAATACTGGGTACAGCACAGTCTGTGAGTGGTGGCTATGATGATAATGAAGCCACAGTGCATAAAGCAGTATTCGTATAAATTTAGCACATACAGGAGGTCCTACTGGGCAAAAGAGCCTCTAGTCAAAGTCTTATGTTTCCTCACACACAATAGTGCCCTGCTTATGACAGGGACACGTTCTGAAAAATGTGTCACAGAAAAGAGTTGTGAATCATTGAGTCAGCTTGCTCTACTTTTCATTATACTCTCTATATCCCAGTAGTGATAAGCTAGTTTTACACTAAGAATGTTTAAAAACAATATTGTGAAGTCTGATTATGAGATGAGCCATTCCTAGCTCATAAATTGTATTTCATAAGTTGCTGGTTCACAGCCAGCAGTGTGCTGGTTAAAACACCAAACGTACTGCTAAATGGAAGAAATGAGGGTGTATTGGTCGTATAGCTATACAAACATGCCTGATCACCCTTGACTTTGGCACACACTGAGACTAGATGATGAAGTACAGGAAATCCCTGGCTTCCTTAGCCTCTCAGCTCTCTCTTCGTCAAGTGGGACTCTCTCCTTGAGAGAGGTGACTGAGGAGTGACCTTGGGCAGAGAAGGAAAAGTGCTCTAAGCCTTCATTCACAAGAACTCAGGTGATTCTCATGAGACGTACTTACTATATTCGTTTCCAAGAGCTGCTGAAACAAATTTCCATAGACTGGGTGGCTTCATACATTAGACATTTAGTCTCTGTGTTTTGGAGGCTAAAAGTCCAAACTGAAGGTGTTGGCAGGGCCATGCTCTTGCTGAAGGCTGTGGGAAAGAATCTGTTGCAGGCTTTGTTTTTTTAAGCTTCCGGTGTTTCTGGGTTTATATATACGTCTTTCTAATCTCTGCCTCTGTGGCCACATGTTGTTTTCCCAGTGTGTCTCTGTGTCCCCCCTTCGTATAAGGACATCAGTCACATTGGATTAAGCACAATCCTACTCCCGCATGGCATTATGTTAACTTGATTAGATACCAGGAGTTGGGACTTAAACTTATATTTCTGAGAGAGAGAATTCAGTTCATAATGCCTGCTTTGTACTTTTGCATTTAAAACATGTATTTCTAACTCCTTAATGTAGATACATTAGTTTTTCTTTCAACCACGACCACTTATTTTCTATTATTTTCTTCAGCTTTGTAAAACCATAAATTTTTATGTTTGGAAAAGAGTTGTGTTTTTTTTTGCTTGTTTATTTTTGCCATTGTTAAAAAAATCTTCACTAAGCAATTTTTTTTTTCCACCTTGAATCTTTCCTCACAAGAATTTTCATACCAATCAGTAGCAGGAAAAAAACTAAACTCCTTATAGGAATATGAAGCAGGTAGTAGACATGGTCTGTATATCAGTGTATAAACCTGTTATTTGGCTGACATTAATTGTAATTTAGGATTAAATTTGTTTTTAAAGCAAGTAAATAATGAGTTTTGCTTCTCAATTCATGGCTAAAATAAAGCTTTTACTGGGATTTTAAAAATAATTTGCTTTTTTTATAGTAAGATTGAATATTTCTGCAAATTTACTTCACTGGATAGGTTTCACAAGAGATGAGAGGGTTACCTCACGTGTGCTTGAAACAACTTTGAAATTGAGGTGCACCAAAAATCTAAGCTGTAAGCCTTTTAGAGGTCTTGATCAATATATTCCTCTCAGCACCCACTTTAAAGTATTCTCCTTCCTATGCATATTTCTCATAAAGGAGATATTGTTTAAAACATGATGTGTCAAACTTTTAATTTCTAATCATATTGAGTATAGCGTATAGTAGGTGACAATTCCAACTGCTATATGTGAGTTTACACTAAGAACAGAAACTACTTCTAAACCACTAGTTTTTTGAAGTTTGAAATTGGAACAGTATCTCCAACCCAGGTTCTATGGTGTTTTCATAGACACCCTGAAACTTGTTGACCTGAATTAATTACCATGACTAAGATATAACCTTTGAAGAATTTGCTGGACTGAGAGTTCTGAATAACAAATGGCTTTAGCTTTCACACTCTCTTTGACATTGCTCAGACATCAAAGAACCTGCGCTGTAGGATCTCACCACTAAAACAGCACTGCTGACCCTGTGAAAACATACTGTATTAGTGGTCATCACGAAGTGCCACCAACAATAAGAAAAGAACAAAAGGAGAATGAGTGATGCTTTCCAGTAAAAGTGCTCCTAATTTTGTCAAAAATATAACTGTGCATAGCACAAATTAGTATTAGTTAGAGAAAAGAAAATCTCTATTGCCTTTTCAGGAAGAATTTTTTGGCTGGACCCACCAGCTCTCTCTCTCTTTCTATGTCTGGGTGGGCAGAGTTCTATGGCTCTTGGGACCTCCTCAGCCTCCTCAGCACCCTTGTGGGTACATTCTTTATAACCCCCTGTCCTTGAGTGTGGGCAAACCTGTGATATAGGTACTTTATACGGCAAAGGTGATCTTAACAGTTGATTTGGAATTAATCAAAAGGGAGATTATTCTGGGCGTGGTTGACTTAATCAGGTAAAAGCCCTTCAAGGGGGACTGGGCCCTTCCTGAGGTGAAAAAAGATTCTCCCGTGTGCCATGAAGAAGCAAACTCGGTGTTGTTGAAAACTCCCGAGAAAGGGGTGCTGCTAGGAACGGAGGATCTTGGTCCCACAGCTGCGAGGAACTGAATTTCTGCCCCAAATCAGAGGGAACTTGGAAGAGGATCCTGAGTTCCTCCTCTAGTTCAGCTGACACAGTGAGTGTAGTCTTTTGGGTCCCTGACCAGGGGGCTTAGTTGAACTGCGACTGGATTCTTGACACACACAAACTGAGATGACAAATGTGTATTGTTTCGAGCCACTAAGTTTGTTGTAAACTTCTGTGCAGCAGTAGAAAACTAGTGTCTCTCCACAAACCGATTTTGGGCGTATATTTATACTGGGGAAACGTAATCTCCAAAGTTAATTCAATAAGTCATTATTTCGTGTCTGTTCTATAGGAGCACTATATATGGGAATGTTCATCTCTGTTCCCAAATAATTTAGGCTAACCTGGAGGAATGAGACGAATAATTCTAACATACAATGGGCCAGTGCCGGGAGCGTGAGAGCTTCTGGTTCCAGTTCTCTCTGGAAACAAAGGCCAAGGACACAGGCTGATCAGAGGAGCAGGAAAAATAGGCCAGATGTATTGGTGTGTGGTCTCAGCAATGGTTACAGTCAAAGTGAATGAGTCCTTTGAATACATCTGAGAGAGCTCCTAATGGTCAAGCTATCAGTGGGCTGTCACCAACTTCTCTGTCCCAGGCTCACAAGTCAGTTCTGTGGTAAAATACAGGATAGATTTGTGATAATGCCAGGGGTGTGTGTATGAGGGGGCATTCAGAAGTAGCCAGGAAAGAGTTAGCTTTGCCTATGGTAATGACGACCTATTTCCCTTTCATCTCATTCTGTAACTACCTCAACACTTATCCAATTTGCCTGCACCCTGTGAAGTGCAGGAGCTGTAATTCTGTTTGCATTCTCATGGGAGAGAACAGTTAACACTTCCTGCTTTCACTTTCTCACTTATGGCCTCACCTCACACCCTGTAAACTGGCTTCTGATTCCAGCTCTCTAATGAAGCAAGGATTTCCAAGGTCAATAAAGAGCTCTAAATTCACTGGCCCTTTCTCAGGCATAAAATTCTATGATCTACTTGCAGCACCGGCCATGCCTGGGTGCTTATATCTGTAATTATTTCTTCTCCTGGGTCAAAAAAAGAAGAAAAAAGTAGCTGGATCACACTCTGTTTCTTAAATCCCATAAAGGCTTATTATGTTTTGTTGAATGAAGTATGACCTGCTTAGCAAAGCATTAAATGTTCCCCAAAATGGGGTTGAACGTTTTCTCTTCTAACAATATCACTCCATGTAAACTACAATCCAATCACACCAACCAAATTGTTAACCATAAAACTCTGGGGTGGTATTCACAATTCATGTTGAACAACTTGTGTTATTCAGAATGGAAGAAGGCCTTTCTATTAATTTTTTGGTTAGGCGAATACTTCTCTGGTTCAAAGCATAATTCAAGGCCACCTGTTTCTTAACTCTTTCTGTAATTCGTTTTTGTGTCCTTTTGTGCTTTGCTTACTTGTACCTCTTTTTAATACTTATTTCATTATGTCTCGTACTAAAGTATGTTTTGCTTAACATCTTTGACACAATTTACTTCCTATAAAATTGGGATCATAAATGCATATTGAATAGGGTTGTTAGGTGGAGTAATTGGTCAGATCATAATTTAATATATAGTCCTCATCACTCAGAAAATATTGGTGATGGTGATGATGGTGACAGTATCTGCCCCTCTCCCTCTTTAGACGGAAAATACCCTTAGGGCAGATTGTATACTTTAAATATCTTTGTTTGTCCCAAACTTCAAACAGTACTTTCAATATGTTTTTTGAATCAAATTGGCTACTGTTTCTCAGACACTTTTTTACTGAGCTTCAATGACACCACCCTCCTGCGTTACCTGCTGTTCTCTGACAGCTCCTTTACCTTTTCATCCATTTCTCTACTCATTCATGAGTTATATTTAAGAGTTTATCATTGGTCATCTCTCCCTCCACCCCCATACATTCTTACTAATGACAAGCATCCACTTTCACAACCTAAATTTATGGGGTCAGTTCCCAAACCTCACATTCTAAAGGTGAACTTTCTTTTGCATTCCCCATTCTCCACAAGGCATAACACTGAAATGGCCACCCAGCTTCTCTGCAATTACTTTTTATTTTCTTTTTCCTAGAGACCCTTAGATCCAGTTGAGTGCCTGTCAACTGTCTGTTCACAGAGTCTGTCACATCTGTGCCTTTCGGCAGAAATTGAGGCTTTCATTATCTCCAGAGTTCTTTCAGTGACCTCTTTCAGGCTCCGTCCTTCGCTCTTGGCTCTCCCCATGCAGTCTAGCCTACCACACCCTGCTGCCAGACTGATGTTCCTCAAACAAAACTATAATTATGTTACTTCCATGGTTAAATATTTTGAACGGTTCCTGGCGCCTCTTTAACTATTAAATAAGTCTAGACTCCTTAGCTTGATATCGATGGCCCTCTCTAACCTAATTCCAAATTACATTTCCAGTCTCCTCTTTGGTAACTCCTCTATGTATCTAAGTTTCAGCATGCATCATTGTCTTATATTATTATTGTTTCTCCGCATATCTCATCTCTCCTATTAGATTATAAGATCATAATCTATTCTATTTTGTATTTTTCCACTCAGCCATTAATCCATGCCACGCACATTTATTGACTGTCACTCTTTGTAAGGTGTGTAGCATGTATCTACAGTATGAAATAATGAGTCAAACTCCATGGCTATCTTCTAAGATGGGGGGCGGGTCAAACTCATTTTCACTGGGGGCCACACCAGCCTCACAGTTGCCTTCGAAGGGTCAAATATAATTTCAATTCCTTAACAGTTAAGGAGTAGTTACATTTATACAGTCCTAAAATTATTTTGTCCCTCTGAAGGCAACCATCAGGCTGATGTGGTCCCCAGTGAAAATGAGTTCGACACCCCTGCTCTAAGACCTTAAAATCTAGTACGGAAAATAAGATATGGGCATCACAATATGGCACGGTAGAAGATAAACATAATGTTTAAAGGAGTAAGGTGGATTTTCAGGAGGCGTGTTATAGAAGAGCTATCATTTGAATTGATCCTTAACCATTTGGTACAGGGAGGCTAGAATATGAAGAAATGGAGGAATAACATTTCAGATATAGGAGAACCGTGGACTAAAGTATAAAGGGGAGAAATAGATGTCTCTGTGGAGCATAGATGGTGTGGGGTAACAAATAAATGAGTTCAAAAGTCAGCTAAGGCATAGCACTGAAGGTTTTTGAGCAAGGGACTTGTGTGTTCAGAGCTGGGCTCTGGGAAGAATCTTCTGGAGGATTTATGTATGATGGAGTGGCCAACAGAGGAGAATGGTTGTGGGAGGGTCTCTGAGAAGGTTCTGGTATTTGTGATACACATGAGGGCCCAAACAGAGCAGTGGCAGTGGGAATGAAAAGGAGAAAGCGGACCAAGAGTGGAGTACTAGTACTTGTTAACTACTTGGATAATGGGGACAAAAATTGGGAAGAATCAAAGGTTATACTAGGGTGTTGACCTTAAAGGTAGACATGTGTATGTGTGTTTGGGGTGGGGGAAAGGTGAGTTTAGGTTTGGATATGTGGAATTTCAATAATAAATGACATATACAGATGAAAGGATCCTAGAGAAAACTTAAACAATGGAATTCAGTGTAGGGAAATTTGCATTTTCCTAATGATGTTGAGCATCTTTATATGAACTTATCAGATTTATGTATATTCTTTTATTAAGTGCCTGCTAAAATTTATTGCTCATTTTTCTATCTGTTTGTAAGAAGTTTTATATATGTAGATGTTCTGGAAATAACTCGTTTGTCAAATATAGGTACTGCATATATTCTCTCCCAGTCTGTGCATTGCATTTTTATTTTATTCTTTTTTTTATTGTTGTTCATTTAGATTTGTCCCCATCCCCCTCACCCCCTTGCTCTCCCTGCCCCATCCAACCCCTGCTCCCAAAGACCCATCCCTACCTCCTTGTCCTTCTCCACGGGGCCTTTGTACATGTTCCTTGACTTAACCTCTCCTTCTTTCCCCCATTATCCCCCCTCCCCCCTTCCCTCTGTAGCATTTTGAAAGCATAAATCTTCACTTTTGAAGAAGTCGAATATGTCAACTTTTTCTTTTATAGTTAATTTTCTGGTATCCTTTTAAGAAAACCTTTGCCTATATTAAGTTACTGAGATTATCTCCTGTGTTTACTTCTAGAAGGCTTATAGTTTTAACTTGGTAGGAACACGGAACAACTAGAAGTCTCATACATTGCTGGTGGCGGGTAAATAATATGAATCCTGTAGAAAAACAGTTTGACAGTTTTTAAATATAAACTTACCAAAAATTACCTAGCAATTCTACACTTTGGTACTTCCCAAGAGAAATAAAAACATAAACATATATCCACTAAAAAATTCTATAAAAACATATAGCAGCTTAATTCTTAATAGCCTCAAACTGACAACAACCTAACTGTCCAATGGATAAGCCCGTAGTGAATATCCATGCAATGGAATATTATTTAGCTACAAAAAGGAATGGACTATTGATACACATAAGAACATGAATAATCTCAGCCCTGGCTGGTGTAGCTCAGTGGATTGAGTGCAGGTCTGTGAACCAGAGGATCGCAGTTTGATTCCCGGTCAGGGAACATGCCTGGGTTGCAGGCCAGTTCCATGCTGGCCAGTTCCCAGCAGGGGATGTACTAGAGGCAACCATACATCGATGTTTCTCTCCCTCTCTCCTCCCCCTCTAGATAAATAAAATCTTAAAAAAAAAAAGAACATGGATGATCTCAAACACATTATGCTGAATGAAAGAAACCAGACACAAAAGATACCACATGCATGATTCCATGTTTATGAAATGCTGGGATAGTCAAAAGTAATTTATAGTGACAGAAAACAAATCAGTCTTTCAAGAACTGTGCAGGAATTGATGGAAAGGAATGAGAGGCAATATTTTAGAGTGATGATTACATTGTATATATTTGTCAAAATGCACAAAAGTATACATGTACAATGTGTGCATCTTATTGTATACATACCATTTTTTGATAATATTTAACAAAATGGGGAGCTTAATAGAGACATTGAGACTAGAGATTAAGTTTTGAGTATGTTTTACATAAAGACAGCATGGGAAGTCCTGAAATTATAAACAAATCATGGAGGTAGAAGAAGGCCAGAAGCACATCCTTAGAAAATACCTACCTGTAAGTGATTGAAGAAGGCAGAGAGAAAGAACACTCAGAAAGGAATGAAGATAATTGGAGTTCACAGTATCGGAACCAAGGGAGAAGAGAGTATTAATAAATAAGGGTATGGCCCACGGCATCGGGTGCCTTGTACATACAGATCCAACTGTCCCCGGCTGAATGAATGGCCAAACCAAGTAATTCAGATAGAAGCAAAGGTGCATAAGCACCCAGTGGGATATAAAAGCGGTTGAACAGTCTTTGGGAAACTGTCTACAATAAGGGGTGTCCAACCTTTTGGCGTCGCTGGGCCACCCTGGAGAGTTGTCTTGGGCTGCACATTAAATACCCTGCCACACGTAATCACAAAAAAATCCTCATAATGTTTTGAGTAAATTTCTGATTTTGTGTTGGGCTGCATTCATTCACAGCCATCCCCTGCCACATGTGTCTTCCGGGGCACAGTTTGGACACCCCCGTACATGGTTCCTATAACTGAAGTCTGGTAAAATCCTGGCAATGCTCAACTTTCAGGAAGATTGTTAAACTCAAGCTCGTATGAAAGTAGCTGGGCTTCCACATCAGCAGCATTGCTGTTCCAGCTGAGGACTATGCCGTGCAAAATAGCCAAACAGCCCTGCGCTGATGAGGAACCGGGAGGCAGCCAGGTAAATCCCATTAGAGCCACATTGGAATTTGTGGAACAGAAAGATAGATGGACGAGGGCAGCTGTGCACACAGTTCCATTTCCTGTGGGCAGCAGGCGGCTGGCCAGGCTATTTTGAAGCACCACTGCAAATGATAGTTGAAGTTGTGGCATTATCGGCAACCGTAGTATCCAAAGGACTAAACTGTTGTGCTTTGTGTGGCTGATAAGGTAGAACAGAGATATTCTTACACGTGTCCTATACACAGATTCTAACTTAACGAAAACCTCACAAGAGTGCCCATTGCGGAAAAGCTGCTGTACCGCCACACGACCAGATGTCTTTGAACGCTCTCAGTGATAGCACAGGAAACGGACTGTGTGCCACAAGTGTCATAAAAATGAGTTCATCTAGTTTCCTGGGCATTGTAATACAATATGCTTTTTTAAACTAGCAGATGAAACTGGTGCTAAGTCCCAGCTTTATTCTCTTGAATAAAGTGCTTGTGGGGAGGACTTTTCACCCTGAGGATCGATTTGGTGGCTGCTTGTATCTCTGTGCCAGGCCAAAAAGAATAGCACAAAGACAATTTTTATTCAGCACAGGCAATGAAGAAAGAAACAGAATAGAAGATGGCAAAGCTAAACAAAGGTCGAGGACATGAGAGGAAAAAAAACGTGAAAGGAGAAGGAGAAAGAGAAAAGGTTGGTTGTAAGATTCTGAGTGGCTGAGGGAGAGGAGAATGGGTGTGGAAGGTGCTCACTTTGAGTCCAGGGTGATGCTGAGCTTTGCCTTTCATTGCTACTACCGCCCATTTCCAGGAAGACTCTTCTGGAAGCCCTTTCTCTTTTTACTGAGATATAATTGTCATATAACTACAAGGGTAAGCAAAAGTAGGGTTACAGTTGTCCTTATGGAAAATAATGCAGTAATAAGTAATAACACAAGAATACTATGTGTTTCATGTACTCGCAGCTGTAAGCCTACTTTTGCTGCCCTCTGTATATTAGTTTCAGGCATGTAACATAATGACTTGATATTTGTATATATTGCAAAATGGTCATCACAGTAGTAAGTCCAGTTAACATCCATCACCTCGCATAGTTAAAATATTTTTTTCTTGTGATGAGATCTTTGAACATCTACTCTCCTAGCAACTTTCAAACATGCAGTACTGTCTTATGATCATCACCATGCTGTACACTTCACCCCCAGGACTGACTTATTTTATAACCACAAGTTTGCACCTTATGGCCCCCTTCGCCCATTCCACCCCTCCCACCCCTGCGGCCAGCGACCACCAGTCTGCTCTCTGGATCTATGAGTGGAAGCCTTTTCTTGCTAATATGATTATTAAGATTTTTTGAGCAAAAGCAGAGTTAGTTATTATTCTGTCTACTCTGAGCCAGATTTCGTGCTGGAGCTGGAGGCATGGAGATGAAAGACCGTGTTCTGGTCTCATGTTGAGTGGTTGGTATTGAGAGAGAAAACACCAACAGATAAGTAAAATAAAAAGTTAAACATTATAAATGTGTCCAGCACAAACTTACTGAAGAGGGAGGACTGTTGATTACTAGATTAGGAGGTTGGTAGCATGAGGACAGGAACACCGATTAAGAGGGAAGTTCTGAAGGAGAACCAGAGGTGGTTCAGCTAGTCCAGCCATGGAAAGCGAGAAATTTCAGGCAGAGGAAAGATTCTGTAGAAAGACCTAGAAGCACTTTGGATAATACATTCGGAACTTTTGGAGTTTCTGTCCTGCTGAAGCAGACTGAGAGAGGGCAAGCAGTTGCAGGTGAGGCTGAAACTTATACAAGAACGGCACCAACTAGTCTCTCAATAGCCGTTAGAGCCTTGCTAAGACATTTTAATTGAAAGGTTCTTCTGGTAGAAAAAATTTTGAGTCTGCAATGCTATTCAGGCCCAGAAGCTAGTTTAAATTGTGTGCTTTGGTTTAGTTCCTAAGCATGGCACTTACAGCCCAGCACATAGTAGGTGCTAAATACATATGCACTGGAAGCTTGAACTTTGAATATGACCAACATTATATTCCAGAAATTTTTCCAGGGGCTCTATGGGTAGTAATACTTTATTGCTTGTACCTTTCAAAGGGGTAGAGTGCTACTATGATTCTTGTTTCACAGAGAGATGAGTGATTTGCCCAAGGTCATACAGTGTTGATGGCAAGAGTGATTAACATAGCATTCTGGATGAAGTACAGGGTGATTGGAGTGTGCTGAGGAATTTGGGGAACACTATTTGCATCATTATAACATCACTGTTTTTCATCCACTACAATAGTTTACTGATTTTAAACAATCTTATCCAAGTCCTTATGAAAAAAATTATAAGATTTATTATCCTGAGATCTTGGTTTTTTTTTCTAAGTTTCTGTGAATGTGTACACACTATTTGTAGTCAATGGCTTAAGAGTCAAATATATTTCTATTATTTGTAGTGCCATTGCCCTCTTTTTTTGTTTTAACTTGTATGTGTAAAAAGCTTGAAAGAGAAAAGAAATGGGGAAAAGGTTCGAGTAGTTTTGAAATTCCTCCCGGAGAGCAGTTTGAAAAGCGTCGCTCGGTATGGAAACCTTTAAATGGGCGACTATCATCTTAATCTTTATTCCAAAGCTGTCTAAGTTCACTTAAAAGGCAAACTGAGGAGGCGCGCAGATTCAGAAGGTATCAAGTTCAATCCCTTTGTTATAATATTCTCACAACTGAAAATCAAAACAAAGAAAAATAAAGCCAAGTGCTAAAAATGTAAGAGTACATCACGTAATTTCCCCCTGGTTTCCGCTTCTGAATTCTTTATCTGATTTAATAGAAACTGGCACAAACCTGACAAGGCAGCGATGCAATAAAAGATCTACAAGGTCATTAGAGTGAGAAGGAAACAGCAGTCTCGCAGCTTCTTTCATTCTGTTTTCTTTATAGATTTGCATTTGTACTCAGGCCTCCTTTAGTGAAAATGTACCCTGCATTTTGACCTACAACTGCTATGTGGTAAGGGAGAGAGCTTTAAAACTACTTTAAAATATATTTGTGTATCTGTATTGTATTTCAGCAAGGTAATTCCTGAGCTCTTTTTAAATATATGTCTACAATATGGTTCACTCTGTTATTTTTCTCAGGTGTGTTTATCTTTGAAATGCTAATAGAATGGAGCCAAATATGGTTTAGAAGTTTCCCTGAGATCCTAATTCACTTGGTGGTTTTATGTGTTTACTGTTACTCTGTATTACCAGTTCTTTTGAAGTTTATAAAATCTCTCAACACCAGTTCATTTTATAGGCATGAATTTCTTGGGGGAATTTTTTGAATGACAAGGTTCCAAGGGAAACAAAATTCAAGGACACATTTAAACAATCTTCTTGAAATCCAACATCAGTAACACACTTTCTGTTAGGTTTTCACATTTTATATAGGATGTTGTAGGGTCTGTGCACACTTGTTCTTTAACATCAGTATTATCCACAGTGCCCCATTTATAACAAATATGTTATAATATTCTTTTACTCTCTCAGAATATAAATAATAGATAAGTCAACATACCTACACATATAAGTTTTATAATAAATAAAAAGTGCTAACTGTAATAGAAAAGAAATAAGGAAGTGATTTATAGTGAAATTACTTTCATTTCAGTATAAAAATCTTTAGGCATAACTCCCCTGGAAGATAATGAAGTAATCAAATGCTTGCAACTGCTTAAAGGGATGTTTGGATTTAAAGATAATCAGAAGATTTTCAAAAAGTAAGGAGAAAGTGAAAGATCAGAGATTAGCTAAACATCAGAGTCAAAGCTAGAATTTTCAGTTTCTATTAGAGCCATGCAAATATAGTTTTGTTTATATGACACAGTTTTAGGTTCAAATAATTATTAACAGTTTCTTTCTATATTGAGGTTCTATGGAGATTTTGGAATCCATGCAGAACATGGGAGAATTTTTCATAGTGTGAAACTGCCTCACGTGCTGAAAGATACGTAGGTTCCCTGGGCCTGTGACTTCTAACTGCCAGGAGCTGCCCCTCCTGCTATTATTTTAGCACACCAAAAATAGCCCACCAGATACTCACAACATACTGTAGGGGGCAGTGTCAACTCTGAAGAAACACTGGATTTCTGCTACAGAATTAAGTTTTCAATGGTAACTCTTAACACAAACATGCATATTTCCTATATTTCACATCAGAATGAAGTTCGAAAAGAAGGTGAAATAAATAAACTAAACTAAAGTACATTTATTGAACATAAGCATGAATCACTACATTGTGCTGTGATGAGCTGCACTCTTAGGTCTAAGTGTCCTTGTCCCAAATGGGTTCCTTCAGCATTGCATTGATGAGGTCACTCAATACTGCAAAGCACTTGCTCTGAAAATAACACTTATCCTTACTGCAACTTTTCCTTAAAGATATTTCAACTTAGTAGAGGTTAACAATGGATAATGTTATTTAACATTGTAGCCAGTGCTTCTATGAAGTGAGAAGAATTGTGTCAACAGGTGAGGGCTGAAGCTGAGTCATGTACAGAGCTTATATAACGGAACAAAATGTGACTGTCAGGATTAAGTAGTTACGGACTACTCCACATGCCAGTCTAACAGAGCGAGTGCAACAAAATAAGTGCAGAAATAAATATGCAGTGGGTAAATATGCACTTGTCTTTAAAGTCAGATAATGCAATGGCAAACTCTGAATGAGTATTAAACTTGTGTTCTAAGTATTCAGTCACCTAAATATCAAAGCTGAATATCAAATATCAACCAATACTCTGAACAGACACATAGAACTTGAATAGTTTCAATCAGGTGTGATAAGGAATGGTGGAGGTCATTTTCAGCTGCTGAGATATTCTGTTAAGGTATAATAAAAAAACTGCAATTTTTTCCTGATATACACTTGTACCTACTACCTGAACCATCTATAACTTCCTTGGACAAGTCACTTACCTCACTAAGCCTCAGCCTTATCTGTAAAATGGGAATTATAATTGTTCTTATCTAATAGAGTTGTTATAAGGCAGAATTGAGGTTGATTGACAGAATGGCACAGTGCATACTTCCACGCCGAATGCTCCACCAACATTGGCCCTCATTATAATAATCATTGTTGCTTACATGCTGTGAGTCCTCATGTGTTCCTAAGGGTTCTCTTCATATGGTTCCTGGCATATGATAATAACTTATGTTCATTCTGCAGTCACATGAGGGACAACAAAGTGACTGGATCGCATTTTTCTTCATCAGTGAATGTTGTTTGTGCTATATTTAACCAACTACGTTACTACAGTTCGCTGAGTTTCGTTGGGAGTTGCCATGAGAGAGAACAGTGATACACCTACCACTTCTTCAGGCCACTGCTTTCAAATTGCGTTGTATGCAGTTGGGTGTCTTTAGAGTTGCTGATGGGAGTACCTTGGAAGAGTGGGTATGAAAGAAATCTGTAACTCACTGCAGCAGCTCTCTCTCTATATAATGTTTTCCGTTTGGACAAAGCAATCTTTGGCTGTAAAGATTTGTAGATCACTTTCTCCAAGCACGGCACAAGAAATACGGTGTTGGGTATAATGTTAATATTTGTAATATGGTGATATCAATATAGTTGTTTCTAGCATGGTATTAGACACTTTCAAATATGAAGGATACAAATATGTATAAGAAATTGTTCTGCCTCTGAGAAATTTGTATGTCATGCAGAGAAAGACAGGCAAAACCAGACAAACCAAACCAAAACAAGATAACCAACGTATTTAATGAAGAACTCTGAAAGGTTGGAGGAAGAGTCAAATAATTCTGCTTTGGGAAATGATGGAACTTCCCAACTGAGTGAACATTTGAACTGTTTCTTAATTATTTTTCTATCTAAAATTTTTATTTTATTCTTGGCTGGTGTGGCTCAGGGGATTCAGTGTTGGCCTGTGAAGCAAAGTGTTGCTGGTTCAATTCCCAGTCAGGGCACATGCCTGGGTTGTGGGCCAGGTCCCCAGTAGGGGGTGCGTGAAAGGCAACCACACATTGATGTGGTTCATAAATTTTATTTATTTATTTTTAGAAAGAAGTGAAGGGAGAAAAAAAGAGAGGGAGAGAAACATCAGTGTATGAAAGAAACGTCAATCAATTGCCTTTTGCATGCCCCCAACTGGGTACCAAACATATAACCCAGGCATGTACCTCGACTGGGAATTGAACCAGCATCCTTTAGGTTTGTAGATGATGCCCAACACAGTGAGCCACACCAGTCAGGGCTGTTTCTTAAACATTTAAAATAAGAATGTGTCAGGGTTAATGGGAAAGGGAGTCCAGGAAGAGAGAGTAGCATGAGAGAAGGCATGGGAGTGTGAAAGTGCCAGCTGATTTTGAAAGGTTTTTCAGGAGGAAACTCAACAGGACTTAAATGAATGCAGGTATAGAACTGGAGATGAAATATATGAGGGAGGCCAGGATAATACTGAGCATTCTCATTTGTATGACTGGTGAATGAGAGCTCCCAGGGAGAGAATGTGGAAGACAAATGGAAAATAATTAAAAAGGAAACCTGGTAAATAAGAATCTCAACCACTTAAGGGAAAGAAAGACCATGAAAAAGGAGACAATAAAAAAGGAGAAGGAGTATAGTCTTTCATTGTACTTCCAGTCAGTGAAAGAGAATATGGAGGAAAGGAAAAAAGAAAATGAGAGGAGAGTCCTGGAAGCCAAGAGTTTTCAGATGATGGCAGCTGGCAGTGATAATGATGCAGAAATATCTGAATAAATGAAGGTTGATAACAACTCTCATAACTGCGCCTCAAGTACGTGGTGATTTAGTTAAAACACTTTTAATAGTACTTGCATGATGGAAATCAGAATGGAAGGAGCTGAGTTGTTAAGGGGAGTTGAAGAAACATGTCCGGATCTGGGTTATGTTTTGAATCGGTTTGGTGTAGATAAGAAGGAGGAAGAGAGAATGGAAGTTGACAGAGGAGGTGAGGTAAAAAAGTTTAGAGAATGAAAAAGGAAAAGTGACATCACATGAGCGCTTAGTGTGTATGAAATTCATGAAATTTTGTTAGGCACTTTCAGATATGTGAACATTGGGCATGTGTACAGGCTAAAAGGAATGAGTAAGGCAATGAAATCCCAGGAGTTTTTTTAAAAGAGAAAATAGAGGAGATGATGGGGAGCGAAATGCTCCCCACTTGGTTTGTCATGGGAGCTGAAAGGGAATAGGCCTTGTTGGAGTGGGTTTAAACAATGCAATGCTTATACATTTGGCGGCAGAGTTTTCTGGAATTTTCTCAATTTGGGTGTCTGACCTGAATAGAGGGCTTTTATAAAATAGAAATAGACTTGTTAAAAATGACAGCTTGAGTTTAATAATAGCTAACATTTATAAAATGCTTATTCTGTGCCAGACATTCTGCTAAGCTCTCGATATGCATTGATGTCTTTACACAACATGTCTCACATGGAGATGTTTTTGCCCCCATTTTATGCAGGAAGAAACTGATACACAAAAAATTAAGGCACCTTCCTGAGGTCACAGAGTTAGCAGGGGGTGGAGCTAAGATTTGAACGCTGGCTGCCTGTGCCTAAGTTTGTGGTTTTAGTCCCCGTGTTAAACGGTCTCTCCAGAAGTGTTTCTGCATGAATTACATAACTACCTCTAGCCCACTCACTCTTATTCTGGCCTAAGAGTCAGGTTCTGACCCCTGTTTTTTTGCTGCACTTAAGGAAAGGTTCACTGTACTTCAAGCTCATGAATGTCAAAACCTTAATCACAGCTCTTCGGATGACATGAGCTCACGCTTTACAAACCAACCATGGCCCTAGTCATATTAAAATCAAAGTTGCAAAATAAAGATACATTCAGAGAAACCTTGTCTGCTTCATTTAGATAACACTGTGCAGAATGAATTGAAAGATAAAAATGCTCAACATTTACTATTTCCTCTTTCTTTAAAAGAAACCATTTAAGCCCCATGGTGTGATGAATGATATCATCAGGCCATTCGGTTTGAATATGTTCTAGGCTGGCCCGTGCAGATTACCCAACTAATGGCAGGTACACTCCTGGCCATTGTGACACGGCTCTTCCCACAAGTGGGAATTTCCAGTGACAGACTAAAGCTGTTTGCTATCCATTTTGCAAAAAACACATCTGCCAGATAGCCAAGATTTAGTCCGGAGACCAAAATCGATTAATATTCTAATTTGTTCTCTGTCATTAGTGTCACACTGTATTAGGCCAAGTCAAAGCGACAACCTGTATATAACACATGCTCCTCAAGGAATTTGATTGTGGGGATAGAGTTTATTTTTCTTTAGTGTTGTTCCCCCTATATAAATCTGATTAGGAATTTCAATTACATCGCCAGGAAAATTGGAATGGATTGAAATGAAAGTGTGAAATATGCAGTTACATATTTTTAATAAAATTGCATGACTCTATGTATAATATAGGTTTACTAACATTTATTTACCACACCATGTAAAAAATTTAGGTATTTCATTTGCTTTTTCCTGTTAAATCAAGGAGAAGGCCAGCTCCATCATGTCTCTGTGGGTGTCACCCCGTCCTCTGACAGCCTGTTATTTTAGGTTGTGGCCACAGGCACATCTCGGGGCAGGGGTGGGGGCGAGGAACTAATTACCTGGTCTGATCTCCAGTGCCCATGAAAGGGACACAGGCCTGGGGCAATGGTTTGGGAAGGAACCAAATGCAGTTGGCCATGGGAAAGGAAAGAAAGAAGGGGAAGTTTCAGAGATAATTATTTCCCAGTTGATTATTTTCCTACTAATGAAAAAGGAGGAAAATATAAAGTGATACTTGTCTCAAAGTGGGAAAGACTAAAAAATGGTTGTCACTGTAAAAGTGGAAACAGCTTGCTTTTCAAATGTGAATGACACAGCCAAGCATTGAAATTAAGTTTTCTTTTTTTAAAAATTTTTTTCTAGATTTTATTTATTTATCTTTAGAGGGGAAAGGAAGGAGAGAGAGAGAGAGAGAGAGAGAGAAATATCAATGTATGGTTGCCTCTGGTGTGTCCCCTGCTGGGAACTGGCCTGCAACCCAGGAAAGTGCCCTGACTGGGAATCGAACTGCGATGGTGTGGTTCGCAGGCCCGTGCTCAATCCACTGAGCTACGCCAGCCAGGTTGAAATTAAGTTTTCTTTAGTACTATAAATTTTTAAAAAATAATATGTTTTAGATTTTCAGCATCGTTCAGCCTCAAAGTCTAAGAGGGGTTTCAGGATATAAGTTAAAATGAAATTCATTTCCTTTCTTCCTTCCACAAATAGGTATGAGTGCCTCATCTATAGCAGGCACCGCTGGGGATATAATTGTACATAGAACAGACCCAAATTTTGTCCTCATAGAGCTTACATTATTTTGGAGGGAGCCAAAACAATTTAAAAACAAATAATAAAAAATATTGCATTGCAAATGGTGCTAAGCAGTATGTCGAGATTAAAAAAAAGCAAGAGGAAGAACAGGGAATGCTGGAAAAGACAGGGTGGGATGCATGGGTCATCATTTTAAACAACATGTTGGGGAAGTTCTGACTTCCCCAAGAAGATGGCATCTGGGCAAAGGCCTGAAGGAGATGAGAGAATGAGTTATGTGGATACATGAGAAACACTCACCCCCATAGTTATCGACCTCTCGTATTGTTTACTTTTCCACAGAAGGAGATAGTACTGAAGTCAAGGCAGATTACATATTTGACTTGGGTATTCATTGCTTTCTCTGCTGCCCTATGACATATTTCTTTCAAAACAAACATTTCGATGAAATATTCAAGTAGAATCTGCTTCCACGATGTACGTATTTGGCTTCTGCCATGTATTTATGCACTCCAAGTTTTATCAAGAGTACCTGGGTCACCCCATCAGCTCAGCAGCAGAGCATGAAGAGCACTGGGAACCTGTGTTTCCCATTGCAGGCTCCACCCATTGGACCATCTCCATCCCCACTGGGTTATGGGCCTTCTTACCAAGAATAGTAATTACTAATGATTGTGCTAGGAATGCCTCTCAGATGAACTTGAACTTGTTAAAAGAGGACAGATCAAGTTGTTAATTACTTAGGGAATAAGAAATTGATTCTTGGCATTTTTAAAAAATTTAGTTTCTCAATGTCCTTATAGAATAGTGCTCTTAGGAATTTTATAAATTTCTTATCTGGATTATTGCAACAGCCGGCTTTACTTCCTGCCTTTGCTCCTTGCAATGCATTTTCAACACAATAGCAAGAGTAATTTTTAAGAAAAACCTAGGTGAGATCCCAGGACACCTTTGCTCAAAACCATGAAAAGGCATTTTATTTCACTCAGAGTAAAATCCAAGTTCCTTAGAACAATTTACAAGGCCCCATATCATATGGCCTCTGCCACAACCCAGCTTCATCTTCTGCCACATTCCACCTTGAACTTAAGGCACACAAGGCTCCTCCCTGTTCCAGGCAGATTCTTACCTACGGCCCTTTGTCTGCATTTCCCAGGTAATTATAACTTTCTCCCCTAATTCCTTCAGGTTTCCTTGCAAACCGCCTCTCATCATCCTAAATAGCAACAGTCTTTTCCTCTCTATTCCCTTTCCTATCCCACTTACTGTTCTTTGGTTTTCCTTGCATTATTTTCTACTAAATTATGCACTATGTATTTATTGATTTATTACTCCTTTTCCCCATTAGAATGTAAGATGTGTGAGTGCCAAAACCTGTTTTTCCAGAACCTAGAAAAGTGCATAGTTGGTGTTCAAACCTGAGGAAAAGATAAACCTGTAGTTTAAAATTTAAATTAAATGCCACTGATTGGATTTAGTGCTTTACTCACACAACTAAATGAGAACAAATTATGTATTTCCTAATGACAACAAAGAAAAATTTAAAAACCTGTACAAAAGATTTTGAAATATTAACAAATGAATAAAATAAAATTAAACTTGCAATTGGGTAAGTGCATTTTAACTATTGTTTAGAAATAATGTTAACATTGGGATAACTTCATAAATACAAGTCTAAAATATAATACAACTCATAAATATTAATATTCTTGAGAAAAAGAGATATTAAAGAAGATAAAATGGAAATTCACTTACATTAAGTATAGATGCAGATTTTTAAGACTATTCCTGTTCTAATAAGAAAAAATAAAATCTGTATTTGTAGAATGTGACAAGGAATTCTTTCTGTCCAATGAGTAAGGTGATTTTTCAACTCTTTGTTTTTACTGAAGTAACAATGTACAATACTCACGTGGAATTTTATGTAACTCATTCATGAACTTCTCCTTCAGCTTAGAAAAGGCATCTTCCTTTCCTTCTCCGGGACTGGCTGGCTCGGTGGCATTATTTGGTGTAACAGTCGCAACAGTGGTGACAGGCGGGGCTGCTGCCAGGGCCTCATGAAGACTCTCGCTCACCATGTTAGGTTCAGGTGTGACTGTGAGGGGCGGGAAGGGAAAAAGAATAATTCAAAATGGCTTAACTGACCCCACATCAAAGGTATACCAGAGAGGAAAAACATCAGAGGGTGCACCTGCTCACTGCGTTAATGGTCTGTCATTAGCATATTACTTTATGTTGGTTCATGAAATATTTATAGGGCCACAGTGAAGAGTCTCCCCCAGAAGGTAAGACCAGACATGGTTACTGAAAGCATTCTCTCCCAACAATAGTATGTCAAGTCTCAATCTATTAGTTATTTATATAGGCAATTGTTTGCTGTGTAGCCTTTAACTTTGTAACCCATCTCTCACTAAAAAGTGTGTGAAATAATTGCTCACAATGTACATGCTATATATTCAAAACGTCTTGTATTTTCTAAAAGGAAAAGAGAGATCAAATATTTACATTGGAAATGTGGACAAATGATAGCATACATTCAAAGTGTTAGTGAGTTTTAAAATGGTTATGAGGACTACTATCCTAACATTGATACTTTAAGATGTCACAAATGTTATACAGAAACTAGTTCCTGAATGTCATGTCTTGGTGGTGCATTTTCCTCCCAGTCGTTTTTTGACATTCACTGTAAACAACGCTCTCATCAATAATGTACTTGCCTTGCTGGGTGTTTATTTGAAGCCGCCGTACATATGTCATGATTGACTGTATATACCAAGGCACAGATGATGAAACATGACTTATCTATTGCAGTTTATTTACTTTGAATGTTACTGAATTATTTTATTATATTAATTCATCCAATTATTTTACATGTTTTATCTACAAAATATTAAAAAATTAATCCCTCAGGCAACCAATGAAAAAAATCTTAGCTTTGAATATGGAAGGTGGCAGTTCTAGTCCTCTTCACTAGCTAAATGAATTTTCACAAGGCATTTGACCTCAGTCCATCTGCTTTTGAAATATGAAGAAAAACCTACCCTCCCTAGATTTTTCTTAGTACACATAATATAAATATACATTTATATTCTCAATAAGGAGGGTATACTCAAGGGGTTGAAGTGAAGACATAGTTTTCAATCTGAACATGTTCTGGACTTTCATAATTTTTCTGTGAGACTTGAAATTTCAGGCTGTGCCAGTGAGAGAGTGGACATGACTTTGGGCAGAAATAAACACAAACAGGCCTGGGCTTGAGTAACTTCACAGGCTCGGCAGGACAGTTTGTAGAACCATAAAGCTCTTTCTTTTGATTTGCAAGAAAATGCAGATAACCAGCTAACAGACAAAGGATTTGTATAGAATTCAAGCTTTGGTGAATTAATTGTGCACACTTATGTATTCAATGAAAGTGCAATGGAAAGAATCATCTCAAATGTATGGGTTTATTTTTAAAATCTTAAACAAAATCCAGAGATTTTAGATCTCCTGGAAGGACATGGTGCCTGAAGCTAATGCAGATACACAGATAATCAATTTTTATTTTATAATAGATTAGTTCTCTCTTTTAAGCTTTTAATATTTCCGCTGGTCACTACTAATATAATCCTAAAGGGTAGAATTAGACAGATATGGGTATAGATCTTTTCTTTGGTTTCTTCATTTGTAGAGGAGAATAATCATAGCAAATACATAGGGTTTTAATGAGTATAAAAGGAGATAATCTATGCAAATAACTTGGTACAACATCTAACATGTAAGTTTGTGGCATCTGGTGATCAGTCAATGGATTACTCCTTTCCTTCATTCCTAACAACACTTGGCAGCCCAGAATTTTCCAGATTGTGGAAAAATTCTATTTCTCCCAGCTCAAGGTCACTTTCCAGAAACTTTTTCTAACGTTCCGATTCTGTTTAGCTTGAGCTCTGGCAAACTGCTGAGTACCGGCCACACTGCTGGCATGACTTATGTGGAACTACTGATATTGATGACACCTTAATTTGTATATTGCACATGAGTCAGCGAGACTAGAACTATACACACAAACCCATGCATATGTATGAAATATTAGTATGTATGTATTAAAAAATGAATCTGTTCCTCTGTCATAAGAATCACCAGATTTGATAGGCATTGTTACTTAATTCCACAGGATAGTTGAGGATATTTGATGAATTATGGTTTCATGTGGGATTTAAAGGAAATGATGTGTTAGATACAAATAGGTGAATACCACAGTGCCATCATTAAATTAAAGGCATACCATCTAACTGTGTTTCACCAAATTTTTTGTCATGTTCTCAAAGGAGAACATTGTTGCTGGCCATCCAGACTGATGTTCAGGTGATACCTCTAAGTGACTACACACTTGTTTACAGACTTTGTGCATAGATATTTGGATCTTTTGCCACTTGGGTTGTTAAATATTTTCATATTACCTCAGCCTGTAATAAAATATAAAACATTTCTATACATAAATTGAGTGTTCTAAAAAACTATAGGAAAAATAAGACTTTTGTTAATAGAGTCAACATTTAGTAAATGCACTTGAAGTTTCCTCAGTACTTTTTTTAAGAGAGAAAAGAATGTTTCTATAATTTCACAAACAATCCTTTTAGACATAATGTATACTTGGGAGATGTTTAACCAAAAAAGATAAAAGTTATAAACTCAATTCTTACTAGTTAAATCTTACTAGATATTATCCCTACCATTTTAATTTTTTAATAAAGAGAAGATTGTAAGAAAAATAGGTATGTTTCTTTTACTTTATGCCACAGAAATTTTTATAGTATTTTATAAAATACAAAAACAAAATGGGCAACTAAGGATCTAATGTACTGATAAAGAAACTACTTGATTGCTTACTATTTTATTTTTATTTCTTCATATTTTGAGAGATAATATTGTTTTTCAATAGCAAAACTATGAACAGTTGCATGGTTCTTCAAAATTCATACTTGTGGATATAAGATACTAAATTGCATCAATTTGTAGATGAAAATTCATTAATTATTCAATTCTGACTAATGCAATGAGTTTATTTTCTCTTGCACTTTAGAGCATGTGGCATTAGTTGCTTATTCAGGAAAAATTTATATTTTACTCAAGTCTTGGTAAAATAACAGACAATAGTCACAGAGTACCTTCTAAGTGGCTTAGACATATGAAATCATATAGTTCTCATACTACTGCTATGAGACAAGAATAATTATCATCCATTTTATAGGTGAGGAAACTAAGGCATACAGAGGTTATGCAACCACAACAGGATAAGGGACTTGTATACTATGTGATCAACACCTAATAAAATTGTGTTTTTTTTGCAGAGTTTTTGACTACAACCCATAGTAAGAAGTATATTTTACATTGTTCTCCAGTATATATACTTCCTCTACCTGTGCTATATACTGAATAAAAGTATCTCATAAAAACACTTGATTTTACAATGTGTGAAATATTCTGATGTATTCGATTCTGTTCTGTTCTTTTTCACTAAATTTCTAGTTGTGCTTGAAACATTGTATACATAAATTTCACAACCCACTAATGGCTTGATACCTACAGTTTGGAAAGCCACAATAATAGGAGCCATGTTAAGATACAGTAGCGCTAAATGGGCCTAATAAAACCTAAAGATACCATTTCTTAGGAAGCTACTATGTCCCCAGATATTATCATTGATATTTAACTATAATATCCTCAGGTCTCATTACAACCCTGAAGAGTAGCTCAGCCTTATTTTATAGAAGAAATTGGGATGTGGAGAGGTTAAGTGATTTGTCCTACACAGAACTAGCTGGTTCTTTCCACTAGTCTACTTTAATAATAACATTTAAATATTATAAACAATTTAATCAGTGTTGGGAAGGTATTTATGATTCCCCTTAAACTGGTTTACCAGTAAATGAAGAACACAAATCATCTTACTAATAGGAAACGGATTGCTTAATTTTAGAAGTATAGTAATTTTTTTTTTGTTGAAGTGGAATTAGCCATCCAGGAATATGCCAAGAAGATTATTATTAAATAGAAAAGTAAATTTCCTTCTAGAAGAAAGTTCAGTACAAGGACATGAGCAAGAAATGCTTAATGAATGAAATACAAAAATACAAATCCCTCCTCACCAAAAAAGTGTTTAATTTCACAATTAGTCAAAGAACTCAAAGTCCAAATAACAATGAGATAGTATATATTAACTTGAAAATGTGGCTAAATATAAATATAAAAGTGAGGGTACAAAAAACTGGGCAATTGGGAAAGACAATAGATTAGAAAAATACTTTATAGAGGTCAAAGTAACAACAAATTGAAAGCTGTAGAAGTGCTCATTCTTTGTCTAGGAATTCATGATAAAAAGTTAACCTTAGGTGTATAAACCATTTAATAAAAGGATGTTTGTATTAACTTATTTATAATATTAGAAGATCAGAAACTACCTAATAGATTTCTTAAACAATGGTAATCCATAAAATAATGTTATTAAAAGTGTACTGAAGGAGAATATTTATAAGCCAGGAAATACAATGGAGTGTTAGATGAATAATACAAGTTATTAAACATTATATAAAGTATGTCCAAATTGTCTAAATAACATGTTTTATATAGAAAGATTGGAAATATATATTTACAAGTGCTAACTTTGTAGTAGAATATTCTCTTGCTTCCCATATGTTTACAATGTCAATATATTTTAAAACTGAATTATTTAAAATTACACAAAGAAAACTGTTTTGCTCCTGAGAACATTAGATTTTACAGAACAGTTTAATTTCATAATGCAAGATTAAAAAATACTTTAATAAAAAATAACAAACAAAACAGAAACAGACTTACAGACACAGAACAGATTGACAGCTGTCATATGGGAGGGGTTTGCAGGGCTGGGTGAAAAAGGTTAGGCAAAGAAAAAACTCATAGAAACAGACAACAATATGGTGATTACCAGAGGGAAAGGGAGTTGGGAAAGTAGAAGAGGGTAAAAAGGGGAATGAATGGTGATGGAAGGAGACTTGACTTGTTGTAAACACAGAATATACACATGATGTATTACAGAACTATACACCTGAAACATATATAATTAACCAATATCACCCCAATAGATTCAATAATAAGTATATATAATGTATAAAAAGCTAAAGTACAACATATGCTACCTACAAGAGATCCACCTCAAAACAAAAGACCTACATAGACTGAAAGTGAAGGGCTGGAAAAATATTTCAAGAAAATACACATGAAAAAAAAAACCTGGGGGAGCAATACTTGTAGACTTGTATACAAAATAGACTTCAAAATAAAGACCATAAAAGGAGACACAGAAGGACACTTCATAATACTCAAGGGATAAATCCATCAAGAAGACATAAATATTGTAAATATTTATACACCCAACATGGCAGAACCCAAATATTTAAGGAAATTCTTGGAGTACTTCAAGAAAGATGTTGACAGCAACAAAATCATAGTGGGGGTTTTAACATCCCACTGTGAACAATAGATAGATCTTCCAAACAAAATATCAGTAAGGATATTGTGAAACTAAATGATGCATTAGACCAAATGGACTTAACTGATATATATAGAACGTTTCACCCAAAAGAAGCAAAACACACATTCTTTTCAAATGCACATGGAACATTTTTGAAGATAGAACACCTACTAAGACACAGAACAAGCCTCAACAAATTCAAGAAAATTGAAATCATACCAAGCATTTTCTTGGACCACAAGGGACTGAAACTAAACCAACACCAAGGAAAAAAGTTAAAAATATTCAAACTCATGGAAACTGAATAGCATGCTATTAAACAATGAAGAGGTTAAGACTAAGACCAAGAAAGAAATAAAAAAAAGATTCTGGAGACAAATGAAAATGAGCACACAACAGTCCAAAACTTATGGGACACATAGAAGGCAGTCCTGAGAGGGAAGTTCATAGTGATACACACCTACTTAAGAAAATAAAAACATTTCAAATAAATAACCTTACATCTACAAGAATTGGAGGAACAACAACAAACAGAGCCCAGAGCAAGTAGAAGGAAGGAAATAATCAAGATCAGAGCAGAATTAAATGACATAGAGACTAAAAGAACAATTCTAAGAATCAATGAATCCAGGAGCTGGTTCTTTGAAAAGATAAAATCAAAAAGCCTTTAACCAGATTCATCAAGAAAAAAAAAGACCCAAATAAATCAGAAATGAAGAAGGAGAAATTATAACTGATACCAGAGAAATACAAAGGATTGTAAAAAATTACTACTAACACCTGTATGGCAAGAAATTTGAAAACCTGGGTGAATTAGACAAATTTCTAGAAAAATGCAATCTCCCAAAGTGGAATCAAGAAGAAGTAGAAAGCCTAAATAGACTGTTAACAGCAGATGAAATTGAAGCAGTAATCAAAAAACACCCATCACACAAAAGCCCTGGACTGGATGATTTCACATGAGAATTTTACAAAACACTTAAAGAAGAGCTAACCCCTATCATTCTGAAATTATTCCAAAAAATCCAAGAAGAGGGAAGGCTACCAGACTCTTTTTGTGAGGCTGGCATTATCCTAATTCCAAACCAGACAAAGACACAACAAAGAGAACTATAGGCCCATATTGCTGATAAATGTAGATGCTAAAATCCTCAACAAAATACTGGCAAACCATATATCCAGCAATGCATCAAAAAGATCACCATGACCAGGTGGGATTTATCCCAGCAATACAAGGGTGGTACAATATTTGCAAATCAATAGATGTAATATATCACATAAGCAAAAGAAAAGATAAAAATCGCATGATTATAGCAATAGATGTGGAAAAAGCGTTTGATAAGGTACAGTGTCCATTTATGACAAAAGCACTCAGCAAAGTGGGAATAGAGGGAGAATTCCTCAACATAATAAAGGCCATATATGAAAACCCTACAGCCAGTTCTATACTCAACAGGTAGAAACTAAAAGCTTTCCTGCTAAGATCAGGAACAAGACAAGGATTTCCACTTTCATCACTTCTATTCAATGTAGTGTTTGAAGTCCTAGCCACAGTAATTAGACAAGAAGAAGAAATAAAAGGCATCCAAATTGGAAAGGAGAAAGTAAGACTGTCATTGTTAGCAGATGACATGATAGTATACAGAGAAAATTCTATAGACTCCACCAAAAAACTACTCAACCTAATAAATGAATTCAGCAAAAACAGTGGGATACAAAGTTAATATTCAGAGATTGAAGGCATTTTTGTACACCAATAAAATATCAGAAACAGAAATCAGGAAAAAGCCCAATTTGATATAGCAACAGAAAAAAATAAAGTACCTAGGAATAACCTAACCAAGGAGGTAAAAGACCTATATGCAGAAAACTACACAACACTGAAGAAAGAAACCAAGGAAGATACAAACATATGGAAGCATATACCATGTTCATGGATTAGAAGACTTAACATCATCAAAATATCCATACTACCCAAAGGAATTTATAGATTCAACACAATCCCTATTAAGATACCAATGACATATTTCATGGATATAGAACAAATATTTCAAAAATGTATATGGAACATAAATAACCCCAAATAGCTACAGCAATTTTGAGAAAGAAGAACAAAATAGGAGGGATCACAATACTTGATATCAAACTGTATTATAAGGCCCTGTAATCCAAACAGTATGGTTTATGGATCTATAAGCCAGCATAAAAGCAGGCATATAGATCAATGGAACAGAATAGAGAACCCAGAAATAAACCCAAGTTTCTATGGTCAATTAATATTTGACAAAGGGGGCAAAAGAATAAAATGGAGTAAAAATAGCCTCTTCAACAAATGGTGTTGGGAGATCTGGACAGCTACATGCAAAAAAATGAAACTCAATCACCAAATTACACCATACACCAAAATAAACTCAAGATGGATAAAAGACTTAAATAGAAGTCATAATACCATGAAAATCCTAGAGGAGATCATAGGCAGAAAAACCTCAGATAATCCACACAGCAATATTTTCACCAATATGTTCCCCAGAGTAAGCAACATAAAAGAAAGAATAAATGGGACTTAATATAAATAAAAAGCTCTGCACAGCTGAAAAAAAACAGCAAAATGAAAAGGGAATCAATGGTCTGGGATATATTTGCAAATGATACCTTGGATAAGGGTTTGACCTCCAAAATATATAAAGAACTCACACAACTCTATTCCAGGAAGATAAACAATCCAGTTAAAAATGGGCAAATGACGTGAACAAACAGTTCTCAAGGAGGACATACAGAGGGCCCAGAGACATGAAAAATGCTCAATATCACTAGCCATCAGAGAGATGCAAATTAAAACCACAATGAGATACCACCTCATGCCAGTTAGAATGGCCCTCATTAACAAATCAACAAACAAGTGCTGGCCAGGATGTGGAGAAAAGGGAACCCAGTGCGCTGTTGGTGGGAATGCAGACTGGTGCAGCCACTATGGAAAACAGTATGAAATTTCCTCAAAAAAAAAAATGGAACTGCCTTTTGATCCAGCAATTCCACTGCTGGGATCATACCCTAAGAATTCTGAAACACCAATTCAAAAGAGCCTATGCACCTCAATGTTCATAGCAGCACAATTTACAATAGCCAACTGCTAGAAGCAACCTAAGTGCCCATCAGTAAATGAGTCCATGAAAAAGCTGTGTTCCATTTACACAATGCAATACTATGCAGCAGAAAGGAGGAGCTCGTACCCTTTGTGACAGCATGGATAGAAATGGAGAACATTATGCTAAGTGAAGCAAGCCAGGTGGTGAAAGACAAATACCATATGGTCTCACCTATAAGTGAAAACAAGCAAGCAAAATATAACCAGAGACATTGAAATTAAGAACTAGCAGCAAACAGAGAGGTGGGGAAGGAGATAACGAGGGGAGGAAAGGACAGGGTCTTTAGGAACACGCATAAAGGACCCATGGACTAAGCCAATGTTCATAGGATTGAAGGGGGGTGGGTGGAATGGGGGAAAGTGGTAGTTGGAAAATGGAGACAGCTGTATTTGAACAACAATAAAAAGTGATAAAAGAAAAATCAATGTTTATGAAAATAAACCATCGATTCAATCCCCAAACAAAATCAAATTTTACATGAACAATTCTGGAAGTTGTTACCTACATAAAAAAAATAAAAAGCTAAAGTGCAATAATGAATGATTTGGCTACTTATTTAGTGAACATAATATGCAGAATCACCACTGATTAAAATAAAATATAGAAAAAATATTAAGGCATTTTAAAGGTTAATACTTTTGTGGTATACAATGAAGACCATCAGGATTTTTGGTTGCCATGACACTTCCCTTGGTCCCTGATATTTATTCTACTTAGTAGGGCTTTAATTATGTCTATCTAGAGGGCTACAAATTGATAAAGATTTTCCAGATTCTATAGTGAGATAGCCTGCCACACTACATAAACATAATGATTTCTGGAGAAAGCACTATTTCCATCTCTATTTAAGTATTGTATTTTGTAATGATAACATGCAAAATTAAAAAGCAAGCAGGAGAAGGTAAATACTGGAAATATATAAAATAGTAAAAATATATTTTACTACTAAAATAAAATAATGCAGAAATGCTCCAAACTATAAGTAACTCTTGGAGTAATTATTATAGAGGCTGGGAAGTATCACAGGTTGTGTTACAATGCATTTTTTTTATTTTGAGAGAGAGGGGAAGGGAGGAAGAAAAGGAGCAAAACATCAATGTGAGAGAGAAATCTGGATTGCATGTCTCTTGTACATGCCTGACCTGGGACAGAACCTGCAACCTAGGCATGTGCCCTGACCAGGAATTGAATTGGTGACATTTCAGTTTGTGGGACATGTACAACCAACTGAGCCACTCTGGCCAGGTGCTAGAAAGCATTTTTGAGGTGGAAGGCAGAATGTAGTGATTTTATTCCATCAGAAGTTCCCTTGTTCTTCTGTAGGTATAGGTGAAAACCACAAGATCCCACGTGCAACCCTCCCTTTCAGGAATGAGGCCCTTAGTTTTATGGAATGCTGGCATCTCAGAGCTGAGGGGGTCTCTCCTGAAGAATCATCCTTGGCTAAAGGGAGCTGCCTTGTTCGAGGTTAAAGCCCTGTCTCCAAGGACAGCCCACATCCAATGACTGGTAGATGCTAGTATAAAGGCCAGGCCCCCTCCCTCAATTTGGTTCATTTCTGAAGGTGTTGGTTAAATCAGCTAAGGTCTGTGGTAACTGCGGCTCAGGTGAGCAACTCCCTTTGTCCAGACCTGCTCCCCCTCCACTCACATGGAAAGCACTCCCCAGTAAGCTACCTGCCACTCTGAGCAGCTTCCCAGGGAATCTGATGTATGACACCCTCCCTGAAAGACTTTTGAGCAAAAATGAGCCACCATCAGGAGTTTCATTCAAATTCTTTCCAAACCAAAGGCTGCTTATGCAATAAGTGTAGCAGCATTATCAAAATCTTCCACAGTTGGCAGATGTTTGAATGTCAGGCTTGAGGTTTGTCTTCTCCTCAGTTTAGATACTCTTTTCTCGAAAGCAGTTAAGAGGAAAGCCAGAGATTATATGGTAACAGCGGAAAAGAGCTGATTTTTGAGGGATGGAGCCAATAAAATGGCAAGAGATGAAATGTGCTTTTTCAGACCTTGAAGCAACTGGAAGCAGAGCATGCACCCTATGTTCACAGAATCGCACAATTCACAGCCTCCCGAATTTCTTCTTTTTAAAAATAGATCCAGGTACCTCTAGATTTTACCCATTCATCTAGTCACAAAAGTCTCCTAAGAGGTACAGGGAGAATGTTACTTAGGAACATGGTTCTCACTCAGTATCTCTCATTAATGCCTGTGCAAATTGAATACAAAAGAGCCTGCTTAACTTTACTTTGAGTAAAGAATCAACATTCCCCTCAATCCTACAAATAACCTCACTATAAATATTGAAGAGATGTGTAGATTGTTATGCTGATGTGTCTTTGGAAGAATGTGTTGAGGGAGGAAATATTGGACACTCTCCAACAGTATCCAATATTCCTAAGAATCCCTTATTTATGTATATATAGGCATGATTGACATACCAAAAGCTGTACATATTTCATGTATACAACTTGATGAGTTTGGAAATAAGTGTACATTCCTGAAACCATCACCACAATCTCCAGTTCCTGGATTTTTAGAAGGTGCTATACGTCTTTTCTCTTCCTTTCAATCCAGTCTCTCCACAAGCCTCCTATAGCCATGTTGAGTTTCCTTCTTCCTTTGCCCCTCTTTGTCTTTCTCTCTGATCAAAATCCTCCTGTTCTCCTTATCATGATCTTTCCTTTCTTCATAGTTTTTTTTTAAAATTTAAATTTTCTTCAGAGGAGAAGATGACATTCATTTATTGTGAGCTCTCATTTACAGTGTACTGGGTGCCTGATGCAGGCCACGTGTGCTCGCTGGGGCCTGTGCTCTGTGTGGGGTCAGAGTCGCATTGTCAAGGCTGCCTGTGAGTTTCTCCTGGCTGCCTCTTCCTGCTAGTATGGAGACATAAATATGCCCCCGGGTGGCATCTTTTGACATGAATGGTGGCACAAAACAATTCACGGGTATCTTCCTGACGTGGTTAGACAACTTGGAACACAACTCTGGTCACCAGGAAGCAGCAAATGGGAAAGCATGAATAAGAAGAAACAGACAGGACCCCAGGGTATAGGAAATTTGAGTCCAAAGGGAATAAGCGGAGTGAGGTACAGATGTGAGGTGTTTAAAACAGCAGAATAGCTTAAAAGGCAAATATTTGTGTCAAAAATGAGAAATCTAACTTTTAAATTGGCAAGCTACTCCTACTAGAGGGAGGAAAACTTTGGGTTACCAACTTCCAGTTTTCATACTTTTAATGTGAATGACTTCTCATCCCTTTCGGATTCTCCAGTGTTCACCCCTGTCCATCCCCATTTCCCCAAAACAAGCCAAAACAATTTCTTAAGATTCATCTCCTTAAAGGTAGAGGGACACTGCTTCTAATAAGAGTTTATTTTCCCATCTCACATTAACTTTCATTTTTTTAAAGAATAATGCCCTGTGTAAAAAAGGATCATTATTACCAAGGCTTATTTCCAAAGTAGCCCAGCTTGTTCAAAATCTTTATATCTTTTTTTTAACCTTTTTCTTTTTTAAAGGCAGATGCTGGGTGGGAGATACACCTGAGATGTGAATCCCAGTGCTAACCCAGCCACAGCTCCTTTTCAATGAAACTATTCTACTAACAAGCCTGTGTGGATTGCAGGGCTACCTCCTATAGCCACAGTCACGGTGCATGTAAAAAGGGATGAATACCTGATTCAGGGACAGTTCACTTAGATGCTGGCCCCGAGAGCAGTGACACTGCAGGGCATGAAAAGGCGAGTGAGGCCAGTAAGATTGTCTCTTTTGTGAATTTAAGCCAGTGGCATACCTGAAGAAACAGGCATAGAGAGGAAGCATGCTCATGACACAGAGCTGAGGTTGGAGCTGGCAGGGCTCCGAGCACAGTGGGTCTCAGGGTTCACATCTGTGACCACTGTGCAGTGCCAGTCCTCTGATTGCCGTGTTGTCTTTGGCCTGGTTTTCAGCTCTGAGTTGCAGTATTCTGAAAGTGCTACATTGATGCTACTCTGAGTATCTATACCTTATAATCAAGAAAGCATAATGAGAAGTTAAACCTGCGTAGGTTCCCTAGGCTTCGTAATCTATGGAATATTTGAATTTATAGCCAGTGGTAGTGGATTCTGTTACTGAGTTTGCTCTGCATCCATAGCTACATGTACATGGAAGAGTGACAGAGTGATGTCATAGGGTGATGTGGGGCTCCCACTGGGTGGGCTTAGAAAAATGTCATGGAGACTGATAGTTGAGTGATCAAAGCATTCAACTGGATCATGTTTTGTCAAATGTGTTGCTTTCCCATATTTTCACAGCTCTGAAATGAGGATTTTCCTTATTATCTACGACATCTTACTGTCACTTCTGCCAGCCCTGTGTCCGCTCCACTGGCTTGTCATTCCTGTTGATGTGCCAGTCAACAACCCCCTTCAGGACCATTCGAGGAGGGGAACTAAACCCTGGTTGTGGTCTGAAGCTTTCCATTGTAAGCTTATATGATCAAAATGAGCAGAATGAGAGCCATAGTTTGAAAGATTTTGGAGGCAATGGTGGAGCAATATTTAAAGAAATGCTTTATCCAACAGTTTGGATGGCATAAGGGGAAATAATTGGTGTTTATAAGAAAGATGGGCATCATTAATTCTGAGTTGAGAACAGATTCAGAAATCTTAGTAATTAATTAACCAATCTACTTTGCTTTTATTTTCCTCTTAATGTACAAGAGTGATAAAAATGAAATCTGTTTAAATAACTTTAAGTGATCGTTCAATAAATACAAAATAAAAATTCAAGTGCTATTAAACCACTTTTGACATAGTGGTATATAAAATACTGGTGCATCTTATTATAGTTAATGGTTTCTTAGAGTACATGAAACACAGATTTCCTAAAGAATGAAGAGAAAACATGAGCATTGTTTATGAATAATGGATCATGAAGCAATAAATGTTACAAAATTTTGAACAGTTTTTCATTCCCAGAAGATCAATCACAATTATATTTAACAATTGTAGTCAATATAAATTTTAGGAGAAATAACTAAAACAAAAATAAATCCACGAGCCAAATGAAAATTATGTTTTGCTACCTTATTTTCCCCCTCAGACCTGTAATACAGAGAATAAAAGAATGGAAAGAAATAAATCATATCCAAGTCAAAACCCAGGTGACTATTTACTATAAAACAATACAGAAAAAACAAGAGGTCTTATACAAAATTGAAAAAATTTGACCTACAATAGCAAAACAAACCTTGAAAATTATGAGAGCTCTTTCTAAAAGTATTTCATAATGAATTCACAATTTTACTTTTTTCTAACTCATTTATTGTGCACTCACTTTTTTTATTAATGGACTATTTTACCACTGCAGCTTCAAAATTGACACTTATTTTAAAAGTACCTCTCAACTAAGAACTTTTCTGGCTTAAAAGGGCCTCCCAAGATTTTAGTAAAAACAGCAGGGTCACGATGAAGAAAAGAGATATAAAAATAGCCTTTTCAAATTTATTATAAAGACTTCAGGTACATTTTGTAGTGTTTTAGAAATGGCACAGGAAGAGTCAGTGCTTTCTTTTTCTTCTTTTTTGATAGAAAAGGACACAGAAACCCAGCGGTGGAATAAAACTCTGGCACAGATCAATGTAACAAGTTTTCATGCCAGTGCTCATTGTGTACATACCAACTGAAGTTACTTCTCTTTCACTTTTGTATAGTAAGATGAAACCAGATGCTTTTGGCAGTTACTAAAGAGATCCGGCTTAGCCAAATCAAGTCAATTGGCTCTCAGAATGTTTTCCATAGAAGCAACGGACAAATACTTTAGAATTTTCATTCTCCATTATTGCAGAAACTCAACTCTGAACTCTTGCTGTTTCTGAACCGCAGGCACTTGAGATAAAAATCTTAGCTTGTGATTCGAAGCTCCCTTTTCATCAAACTATTCAAACTGTTATTGTTTTTTTCACACAGAGAAGCAAAGATTTTAAATCGATTCATACATGGTTCAGATTGTGGTAAATATGATGAAAAATTCAGCAGTATACAGTTAAAAAGAACATATTAATAAATAAGGAGTTAACATTTAATAAGCACATACTATTAGGCAGACATTTTTATAAGGACTTTAAACATGCACGCTCATTAAATGTTCACAAAATAAACCCCATGAGTCAGGCAATACTCTTACTCTCTATTGTAGATGAGAAAACTTGCCAAAGGTTACACAGCTAGTAAGCGCTGAAATGAGGGTTTGAGCTGAAACAGGATAGCTCCAGGGACCATGGAATTCTGCCTTGCTAAGAAATGAATAGATAAATGTTGAATGAATGAATAAATGGTGTGCCTACAATGTATCCAACATGTTACTTGGTGCTTTGGGTAAATTTCAAGTAGTTTATTCACCATTTGCTGCATGAGGATATATGCTCTAGTATAAATAATTATGGGAGGTTGTTCTGAGGTAATACAGCGAGTAGAAAACCACTGAGATAAATTTATTTATTTACTTATTTATATCCTCACTTGAGGGCATTTTTCATTGCTTTTTAGAAGAGAGAAAGATACTGATGTGATAGAAACATCGATCAGTTGCCTCCCATACAAGCCCGGACTGGGATCGTACATGTGCAAATTGTAGACCGTACATGCTGGGCCCGGAGACTGAACTGGCAATCTAGGCACGTTCCCTGACCAGGAATTGAACCCACAATCTTTCAGTTAAGGGATGACACTCCAACCCCTGAGCCACACAGGCCAGGCCTAGAAAACCATTCATATTTAAAACATCTGAATATATTTGGGCCTAAAGTCTAAATTTATATGCTAAATATAATCAGATATGAGATATAGAGAGTAGTGATTTGGCTTATTCTTCTTGGATTCTGCCTTATATCGTGTGCTAATAAATTAATTTTGGGCCATGAGACATGAATGAACAATATCCACAATATACAAAATAAAAAACAAAATCATGTGTTGCTTATGGAACAGCTGTTTCTTCCTTTTAAAATAAAGCCTATCTTTTTTTTTTTTTTTTTACCAGGCAATATGGGTCCTTTCCCCCTACACACAGGTAAATTTTCTTAGTCTATATGCCAGTCATGGTAACTCCACCCTTTTTGCCCATGGTTGGTTCTGGCAAAAGCAAGATCTAGTATGGGCCTGTTGTGATATAAGAGGAAGCCTATTTGGGTAACTTCTGGTAAGGTTTTCCTAACTCTTAAAAATGTACATACAGGAAGTCATGTCTCTTCTGCTGGTGGCGGTGGTCGCATGAGGTGTTTGGAACTACCTGTGGTCATGGTAAAATAACGCGAGAAGCCAGTGAAACAGAAGGCTGATACTTCATGGATGACAAAACCCCAAGTTCAAAGTTTCAGGACTTGCATGGTGACATTAAGCTGCCGTATTACCCAACACTGTGAACACCACATTTTGGAACTTCTTGCAGTGGGAAAAATACATTTTTCTTAAGGTTTAATCCATCTTATGTTGCATTTGCTGTTGATTGCAGCCTAGACTAAACATATGCAAATACTTCATCATCTGATTTCCACAGTAACAAAAACATTTTTACTTTATCTATGGGATTATTTCCAATGCTTGCCAACCTGGCTTCTTGCTAATACCCTTTACCTGTGTGTGCCTTGGACCCCTAGTTTTTAATTCCTAATAAGTTTAAGAGACACTCATTACATTTTCTCCTATTTAGGACAGCATTGTATCTTCCTTAAATCCATGAATTGTGAAGTTCATTGCCCTGGGTCCTATGGTGCTAGATAAATATGACTTAAAGGAAAAGAAAATTCATTTTTTATTGGTTTCATCTAATTTGAAAGATCTGAAAGTTTGGGTAAGGTTCCAGTTTTGTACCTGATATTCAAATTGAACGCCCTACCTTTTGATGTGCTCATGATTAATCAAAGTGTTGAATGAGGGGCAGAGTACAACTATGCCTTTATCCACTCGGAGCATTTTAGAAGTCAGTCAGGAGGAGTCAAGTATTGGAAGGAGCCTATTATTTCTATTATGTTTTATAATCTCCAACTGTTTCTTTGGCTTCTTCTCTTCCTTCTTTTCTTTTGTCTCTTAATAAGAAATGTTTTATCTTCTCCATCACCAACAAATTGATCTTTGATGAAGTTAGGGATATATCCATAAAGAATTTTTGTCTCTTTATGCTCAACAAATCCAGTTCACACCACTTCAGAAAGTGAACTTAACAAGTTTCCTATACTGAGTCACCATTTCACATGTAAGCATTATTACAAAAAATATGAGGGTTTCTCAGAGCTGGGAGATGGACCAGGAGCTTACTCCATCCACTCTGCACATCGACCCTGTATCGCAGTACTTCTGGGAACAGTGCACCAGAAAAAAAAAATGACTTCGATAAAAAAATACTATGTATAACCTTTTAATTTATTTTTATTTTCTATTTTATTTTTTGATGTAATCTTTATTGAATTTTTTTCCATTACCGTTTAGTACTCTTTTCCCCCAGCTACACTGTTTGCCCATGTCCATGAGTCCCTTGTCCTTTTTTATAGCCATTTGTAAACTTTCATTTTAGCCAACAGTTGGGCTTAATACCTCTACCTTTTGCAAAGCAGCTTATACAGGAAAGATTGGCAGTGTTCCCTATTGTGTAGGTCAAGATCACTGATGATCAGAACCTCAAGTTTGTTTCATTGGTCTAGTTATAAACTGTGAAGCATTTGTTGGGATAAAATGTTTATATTTAGCTATTTTTTCTTTCATGACCCCTTGATAGGCAACTGCTTTTCCTTAAGACAAGTAATATCAATGAATACATTTCAATTAATATCCAACTGGCTAAGGAGACACCTCAGAGTGAGGGTATACTATTACAAATTCATAGCTGAATATTATAGATAGACTAACATTTTTTACTAAGGTAAAAGATATTGATAGCAGGAATAAAACAGGAGTGATGATTTCAATCAACTAACAAATCCTCCTGATTATAGAAGGTAGAATACAGAATGAAATAGGAGATATGACTTCATAGAGTCCTAGTTGTTTACTGGAGATTTTGTTTTTAGGAATCAGTCAGGGACATTTGCAATCAAAGACTAAATCAATAGTGGGGGAAAAAGCCCAAACCAAAAGATTGTATAAAAATTTCATGGGAAAAAAGAAAGAAAGAAAAAGCAGAAATACTAGCAAAGCATCATTAAATTTAATGAAGTAAAATGAGAAAATCAAGCTCAAGTATGCAAGATTACTTAAATCACAGAATTTTTAAGGCCACCATTCTTTAAAAAGAGACGAGATACAGCTCTACTAGAGAGTTTAAAGCTGCAAAGGTGAAAGTAAGGACACACTTAGAGGAAGGATAATTCATAATGAAATATAGGAAGTAGGGTGCAAAAAAGATCAAGCCCATCAAGGGGACAGGAGACTGTCACAAGGTGTGAGTGGGACAGGTAAGGAAGGCCCTAGCTGAGCACCGATGAGCTCTGGGATTGCCGGCTAGAGAGAGATCTCAGCTGTGACTCTTAGCTAGGAGAAGAAGAGCACATTATTTGCATTCTGAGCCAGTATATTCTTATTTTTAACAAATAATAATATTCAGCTTATACATTTATCATAAAATTAGATAATGTTAATAAGCACACAGCAGGCACTCAATGGTAGCTGATGATTGTCTTCATGCAATGTTCATAACAACCGCAACAGCAACAACAACAGACTTATTCCATAGCAAATATATTCCTGTTGCAGAGCCAGATGCAAGGAGCTCCTCCGACTGATTTGTGGAGGTTAATAATGTGTTACTTAAAATGCAGATTTTCTACTAAGAGAGAATGCCCAGGTGAGAGATGCCGTGTCGTCCCTAAACAAATATTGACATTCTTGTTTACACATCAGTCTCTCGCATGTTGGTTAGCATTAGTCAGACCAAAAGGTGACTTTCAAAACAATTTTCCGAGCCTCTCACTTTGAAGGCCGGATCCTGGACTATGGCCAACTGTTTCTGTCTACCTCTCTATCTTGCCTTCTCCTGGTCTCAGAGCAATATCAATTAAACTTAAAGAAATGAAAAAAAAATTCTGTTTCTTGATGGAGGTTGTTCATCTTTCTCTATGGAATGGGATCTAAGTATATTTTCAGTTTTATCAAATTTTAAGTAAAATGAAAGCTGTTACTAAAGAAGTATTGTAGGATACCCTGTGAAACAGGCTAGAATTTCTGAAGCTCTTTGGCTCTGGCAAGGCTTTGCAGGACGCTCAGAGGTCGTCAGCCATTTAGGAGCCCAAGTTCCAGGTAGTACCTACATGGGACTTCCCTTTCCTAGCATTAGTGGTTCCACTGAAGCTGCAAGAACATCAGCCAGAAGTCTATGAGGTTTCTGGAGGCCCTGTGCCTTCAGCAAAGAACCCATTCTGAAAATCAGAGACCAATGCTAGATCTAAGGATGACTCCATGGAATGACTGGCTGACCCATGTGGTAATGGCTTGGTTCCAAAATACATTTCCCTGATTTTTTAACTTTTCATCATTTGCCCAGGCAGATGATTCGCCATTTGGATATTTTTTTGACTTACACAAAGAATTTTCTTTAATCATGCAAATGTGGCCCTGGCTAGGGTGGCTCAGTGGCTTGAGTGCTGACCTGTGAACCAAACAGTAGTCTGTTAGATTCCCAGTCAGGGCACATGCCTGGGTTTCAGGCCAGGTCCCCAGTGAGGGGTGTGTGAGACACAACCACACATTGCTGTTTCTCTCTCTTTCTTCCTCCCCTCCCCACTCTAAAAATAAACAAAATCTTTAAAAATAATGCAAGTGTGACATAGGTTGGAAGGGCTGGTTTGCAAGTTATGGGGACTGGGCCAGTGCCTGTTTAGAACATTTACATATTAGAAAAAATCAGGGGCTCTGAAGCGATCTGTGTTTGAATCTCATGTTGATAAATATTAGTGATTGATGTGAATGTCTTCTAAATTGAACAAGTCTCCCTCCCCAAGTAGCCTCTTCTGTGAATGAAGGGCTTGACTGGGGACTTAATGTGCCTGACTAGAGTGTATGAGCAGGTGTGCCTCTAGACCCCTGGGAAATAAGTAGGCTAGGAATTGTCTCCATTACCAAGGTAGAGAAACATCTCTCTGGCAACGAACTGTATTTTCTTTCTGACAGGGGGGCTGTTCTTGTTTTCTTACTCCTTTAGGATCCAGACTACCCTGTTTTGCTTCCCGTTTGGTTCTCAATTGCTCCCCAGAATCCTCCCCACATTAAACAGAAGGCTCTCAGAGTGACTCTTGTACTTCGGTATAAATTGGAGCCAGTTGCCCAGCTGTAAGTAGGTAGTTCTTCATTAACATGTTTTTTTCCCAATACAATTACTCTCCAGGCAAAATATCTGATCAATTTGTTAGAATATCTAGGTCCAGCTGTGGAAAATGTTTCCTCTTGGGAGTACTTTTTTTTTTTTTTTTGCCAAGAACATCTGGATCACAGTTTTCTCAGTTCTGGTTTCTTCATCAATTATTATAAAAGGCTTTCTATCCTTTGGAAGGTTTTCAAATTTCTCATTAAGTTACCTTCATCTTGCTCAGAGTTTTATGTGCTGAACACCTTTCTTTTCATATCTTTTCTACTACTTCAAATAACTTTTGAAAGGAAGCAAAAATAATCTCTGTGGTTAAGAAGCCACCAAGAACAAAAGCCCATTTATATGTACTTCTAAGGAGAACACGTCATACCCTCTTTTCTTTAATATATAAAAAGACTCCTTTCCCCTATGTTGGAAAAGGGAAAAATGAGGACTTTTATGATTTTTTACTCCATTTCTAGAATTATATCACAATTACCTGCTTACATACCTGTTTTGCCCACTGGCCTGGGAGCCCCTTGAATTTTGGGGTAAAGTTTTAGTCATATTTATATTTGCAATACTCAACACAATGTCTCAATCCCTACCACAGCATGGTAAGAAATTGATAGTTTAAGATAATGTATTCATAATTATCTGTATCAATAAATACTGCATTTCTCTGTATGATGGAGTGAAACAAAATGATTTAGGTGCATTTGCCATTGATTCTTCATTTTCTCTGGTGTCATGAGAAAATGTCACTGTCATAGGTTCTGGATGCATTTCCAGGTTATGCATGTTACATAAGATTAAGTTCATTTTGGGGGACAATGGGTATTTGGAAAGGGCACTTCAAGTGTAAAACGCAGGCTCATTTGAAATCCCGACTGAACCTAAAGCCTGCACAGCACTGGGCACACAGTGTTACTAAATCTTTTTCATCCCCAGATGCTGCGGTGAGGAGAGAGAAGGCAGCTGCTAGAGAGAGAATGAATACAGAGCACTCAGTGTTCAAAGGGGGGAACATGTAGCTACAAAATTATGCTATTATTCAAAACAAGTAAAGGATCCAGCTTGCATTTTGCAGAGGGTGTTAAAAGAAAAGTCTCTTAGAAATCAGCTCATTAAGATGGCGCTTTGAAAACGTCCGTCATCAGAGACTGAATATGGTTCTGAATGAGGAAACAGCATCTCAGATGATGTAAGATTCCTGTGGCATCAGAGTGGATCAAAGGAACTCAGACCACAATCTCTGGAGTCTCTACCGCCCTTGAGCCTCTTTTGGTCATACTGGTTAAAGATTTCTAGCCCGTCCTTGGTGAAGGAAGTCTAAAAATCAGTATCAAAATGTGTCAATGGATTTCACAATGCCACTCTACAAGGTTTATAGTTATAAAAATTCATGCAAGCTTAAAGAGGCCTGTCTTCATGATGTCTGGGCATTTACTGGGTTCTGTGTATGATTTAGGTCCAAGTCTTCTCTTATCAATCAGATTAAAAGAAAATGACTGTCCTTAGGCTTAAGTATTTTCTTTATTAGTAGACATGAAAAAGAGAAAAGATATAGCAATTATTTCCCTCATGATCATTCTGTCATCTTTCACACTTACATCTTGTTTTTGAAGCTTTTGTCTACATCTCTACTCCCTGACATTTCCAAAGGTAGATATTGATGCTATTGCTTAAGCCATAAAAATCATATAAAAATTAATGTTCAACTGATTTAAGCATGAAATTCTAATACTGTCCAGAGAGGGATCATTCTGTTTCAAAATAATTTTAGTGTAATTACACAAAGAAACCATTTGCATAAATGAAATACTGTTTTCTGTGTATTGCATTAAATCAATTTACATTCAAATATTTGGCTACTGCCAAGTCAATGTCTTTTAGAGAGTTTAGAAATGACAGCCCTATAGAGATTAACTGCGAGACATTTCACTCGATGAAGAACATAAAGCAGAAATTACAATATTAACAAGACAGGGAAACAGTGCTGACAAGATCACTTTGATAGCGTGGGGTCACTTCTGCATGGACAATATTGGACCACTGTACCTGCAACTGATAGATCCAACCTCCCACGCACGGCCCCAGTTCTTGTTTTCTTATTCATTAACTAAAGGGCTTAGTAAAATCACTTAGAGCTTGAAAATTGATATAAGTACTAAAACACCATAGACAAGAGCTGAGAATATCAATTTGCTTTTCCCCATAATTAATTGCTAGAATTAAATTACAAAATGGAATTTTGTAACAAATTTCTACAAGACTTATTTAAGGGTTAGGAAAACTTGTGTGAGATAAAGTCTTTCTGTTTAAGTCTAGAAGTTAATTTAATATTTAGAAATAATTTGTTAGTATTACCTTTTTTGGGGGGGTAACAGTGATATTTTATTTTCCTTCCTTATTCTTTAGCTGTCTTATTTGATATCCAACAGAAAACATTTTTTAGCAGGAAATTATTTATTCATCAATGTAACAGCCCTGGCCTGATGGCTTGGTGGGTTGGAGCATAGTCTTGTGCACTGAAAAGGTTGTGGGTTTGATACATGGTCAGGGCACATATAGGATGCAGGTTCAATCCCCAGCACAGGAGGCAACCCATCAATGTTTCTCTTTCACGTTGATGTTTCTCTCTCACTTTTCTCCTTTCTCTCTCTGTCTAAAATCAATACGCGTATTTTTAAAAAAGTGTTCTTTAATTATGTTGGGAAAAATGGACAGCTACGTACAAAAGAATAAAACTAGACCACTATCACACCATATACAAAAATAAATTCAGAACAGATTAAATATTTGAATATTATATACCTGAAACCATAAAGTTCCTAAAAGAAAACATAGGCAGTCCGCTCTTTGATATCAGTCTTGGCAATATTTTCTTTGGATCAGTTTCCTCAGGCAAGAGTAACAAAAGCAAAAATAAATAAATGTGACTACATCAAACACTAAAAAAGTTTTTTGCACAGTGAAGGAAATCATCAATGAGGAAAAGGCAGCAACCTATTTCGCAAATCTTACCTGCGGTAAGGCACTTTCTGTCTTTCCCATTCCTACAGCACATCCTTTGTCACCGGGCATTTGTGTACAAGCCTTATTACCTCCCCAACTAAATCACAAGTCCCCGAGGCTATCACCCAAGATTAGTACTACATTTACACTGGAAGAAGGATATTTTCCCCCCAAGCCTCCTCCCACTCTTCTCTTAGCATAATCTCCTCCTCATTCATTTTTTCAGCCAAACTTTTATTGAGTTCTATTATCATCAGGTATTGTTTTAAGCAATACAAATACATGTTAATATTAGTATTTTATTTCTTTACTGAAATCTGGATAAACTAGTAGATAATATAAAACTGACTGGGGATTTATGTTTTGGGCTGAAGTAGCTTTGATCATAAGATAGACTAATCTCCAAGCTTAAAGCTCCTTATATTTTGCTTTAAAAGAAATAGAATTTGTATTAAAGTTTTCGAATATTTTATTTTTTCACTGTTTTAAATGAAACGTTCTTGACCATTTTTATTTCTCTCTGTGTTCTTGCTGCCTGAATGCCAGGAACCTTGATGTCTTGTCTACTTAGGCCTCCAGATTATTCCGTAGATGCGACTTTGAGTTCACCTAGAGCCAGGCCATCGCTGGTGGGTTACTCTGATTTCCAGCCCCACCTGAGTTTTTCTGTGGTACTGCAACACAGACTCGATCTAGACTTTGATGTGGCCTGAGGATCCCATCAAATTCTTTTACTTCAAAGTGACTCATTCTTAATGGTTGTAAGTTTATCAGTCTTACAAGCCTTTGAATATTCTTACATATTTCATTTTTCTAGATACAATTACAAGTTAAATATGGACCCTAGGTAAATTAAGAAGATGCCAGGTAGCACTGAATATTTCTGGCCTAAGACTCACAGAATGGCATCCTCTAAATTAATTAATAATTTGAGCTTTTCAGGAACACTCAGTCATATCCCGTCAAAGTTAAAATCAGCAGCCTTCCGAAACTATGAACACAACTTGACTAGTTTTGACAATCTATTTATTAATTGCTGCCAAACTGTAATTGTTATTGCATTAGCGTTGCCTCTCTGCAGAGGAGCAGTGTCAACGAAGCATCTGCCTCTAAAATTCAAGTATAAATTTATTTCTTTAGGTTTCATCGCTGATCTTTAATGTTCTTAATATTTTCAGGCAATTTCTTCTACAAGCTCAGATAAACTGTGGAAACTGGAACTAATTGTTCCCTTAATTGATTGACTCTCTTACCTCCTGTTGTGTGTACAATGCATGTCATCTCCGCTGTATGTAGCAGTGGGAGGGAAAGTATTAATCAATCACAGAACAATTAGTTCTGATCTGAAGCTTTCCCCCCTTCTGTTGAAAGGGAAAATAACTTGTTCAAAGGTTAAAGGAACATCTTTCTTCTCTGCAAGTGTTGCTAAAGGAAAGGATGTATAGATGAGACTAAGTTTTTTATGATTTAAATTCTAAAGCAGGGTTCCTTAAGTTTTGCAGGAGCACAGCATGACTGTGTGTAGGACTCTTTGGTACATCCTTATTATCGTTGTTCCGTGGCTTCTCCTTTTTCCACAGTCAACATGTATCATTGATATGTGGTGTTTATTAATGTGTTTTAACCACCAGGCTGAGCAAGGGATGTGTGTTCACAGCTGTATTTCCTTCACCTAACACTTGACACATAGATGTTGCTTAAGAAATATTGTTGAATGAATGAATAGAATTTAGAGTCCTCAAATGCAAACACTGCAAGCAGTTTTAGATTATTTATGCCACAGGAGGCAGTTCTATGCAAGAATTCCACAGTTAGGGCAATTAAAGTGAGATATGTAGTTTTAACCTTGTCTTCTATGAATTTACATGATCTTATAAAAAGGGAAAAGTATGTGATTTGATTTATATATATATATTTTATATTTATGTATCGTCTACCCTAGTTCATCTTAAGTTTGACTTCAAAAAAGATTGTGTGATGAAATTGGGAATTTTGGTCTCTTATACCTATATCTTTACTACAGCTTTTCTGTCTGCGGCTTCAGGCATGCCCTTGCCTCACCTCAGTCCTTCAGAGCCTGATCGTCTTCTGGGTTGGTAAGTAGTCCCCATGTTTCTGAAGCTCTACCTCCTCACAGTCCTCACCCCCTGCTTGTTTATATTGTTTTGTTTTTTCAGGGTTTTTTTTTTAATTTGGATATATAATTGTGTGAGGGATGATTTTGAGTTAAAATAGTTAAAAGCTGGAATGCACTAGTTACCCCAACAAAATAGAGAATTTCTGTTTAAAACAAAAAGTTAGCCCTGGCTGGTGTAGCTCAGTGGATTGAGTGTGGGCCTGCGAACCATACCACACGATCGCGGTTCGATTCCCAGTCAGGGCACATGCCTGGGTTGCAGGCCAGTTCCCAGCAGGGGACTCACGAGAGACAACCATACATTGATGTTTCTCTCCTTCTCTCCTTCCTTTCCTCTCTAAAGATAAATAAATAAAATCTTTAAAAAATTGTTTTAAAAAGTTAAATACATGTAGATATGATTTTCATTTTGGTGGGGTGAAAAAGAAAGTTAAAAATTTTGGACTCTGAAAACAGGTTATAAACAATACAGGAAAACTTTAGAAAGATAAGAAATGACAGAACGTCTGTGCTTTTAAAAATTGTTTACATTTTCTGCAAATGAAGGTAAGCTGCTGTGAAAGTCACATCAGGCATCTGTATCTCATGAAACAGTGTGGGAAAGGAAACAGTGTGAGAAAGGCAACGTCAAAGGCCTAGCAGTGGAGAACAGATTTCATTACACAGTCTGCTGTGCCCTTACAAATTAAAAGGGATAGCAATAAATATGCAAAATGGGCTTAGTTAACATTAGCAATTTCCTCACTTATTTGTATTTTAATCAGGACTCCAAGATTAAAAGAATTTGTGTTATTGAAGCTTAGCAAAGTAGCTTATTGAAATGCCGATTGTGTATCTACCTTCCTGGTGTTAAATCCACCCAGGCAGAGTTCTATTGACAGTTCGACTTCAGCATTTAAACCTCCCAGTAGCTGAGAATTGGTTTTGCCAGCTTTGCACATCAAAACAGCACTATGGGTTAGAAGAGGTTATAAACACAGCAAAAAAAACTACAAAAGGACTGCAGATTAAAGATGGTTGAATGGAGCACATGCACACAGGTATCTTCGTAAAAACATACTTCATAGCCAAGTATTTTTTTTAAAAGTACATATTTATTTATGTGGATATGTGTATACATATATTTATTGTATATATGTGTGCATATATATGTGTGTATGTATCTAGATATGTAGATACATACACGCACAGTCATTGTTTAAGTGAGAGCAGCCCTGTACCAGCAGCATCAGCATTATGGTGTCTTGTTGGAAATGGACATTCTCACCTTCCACTCCAGCCCTGAGGGTTGAATTCTGCTGTCTGCCCTAACAAGACTGTCCGGCGGTTCTGACGCATGCTCATCTTTGAGAACCACTGTAGTTGTCTTTATTTAAACATAGGGAATATTAAATATTCCCACTCAGGAAAATAATAAAAGTAACAATGACAACGTGGCTTTTCACTCAAGGGAATTATTTCATTTAGATCTCACACTAAGAATTGTTACCACTTTTAATGTTGCTCTAGATTAGCCGAGAGACAGGAAATCTCTGGACTACAGTGTTATAGTAGTAGTTTTATAGTAGTTTTAGTAGTTTTGCTTCAGCTGCTCACCCTGCTCAGCTGTATAACATACTACTATTCTGAATAAGTTTAAACAAGTTTCAGTGCATAGCAGGAAGTTGAAGTTTGGGGTTAAACAGAAATTAGGTGGTTACCATAATAAGAGTATGAATTTTTAAGTCAATTATATTTTTACTTAATTTCCTATTTTAAAACTAATCTGAAGGATCTCATAGTTTCAATATGGTTTATGATAATTCTTAATTAGAACATATTGGGATTTAAAAACATAGAAGATGTAGGGAAAATAAAACAAAAATGAAATTAATCAGAAAAAGCAAAATTATAAAATTTGATGAAGGAATGAACACAAAAATTATTTAAAATTAGCTTCATCCTTTTTTTATAAGACATATTTTGGTCATGATGTCTTGACGGATCTTAATAGTAAAAACTGAAAATATGGAAATAAGTAATTTAAAGTAAATTTTTAAATACTTTAAAGACAATTTAAAGTACATTCTTGATGTAAATTTACCCTTGAATTTCTACCCTAGTAAGTAATTTGTCACATCAATAGGAACCCAATTTTCCACAGTTCTGGCAAACTTTCTATCCAAACTCTGCCTCCACCTAAGTCTTTATTATTCTAATCCTTTTAATGTTTCTAGTTCAATGCCAACTGTTTCTTTCTTCTCTGAGTCAGCCAAGTCAGAATTTATTTCCCTAGTATACCTCTTACGTCCTACTGCCTAGCATGACATTTATTTTTTACATACATATTTCTGGGCTAGATTGTAAACTTCTTCAGAGTCTGTTAGTGGTATCATTGCATCCCCTTAGGTCTAGAACAATCTCTGGTATAAAGAGAATGTTTAAAAAGTCATTTTTGGAACTCATTATCCTATTGTATTTATCCTGAAGTTTGTTGGAGAGTTATAGGAACTCTTTCAGGCTATTAAAAAATTGTCAATGGCCCCGGCATGGCTCAACTGGCTGGAGCCTTGTCTCATAACAGAAAGGTTGCAGGCTCGATTATCAATCAGGACACACACCTAGGGTGGGGGTTTGATCCCTGGTCCAAGCGTGGACGGGAGATAACTAATCGACGTTTCTCTCTCTTCCTTGCTCCCTTCTTCCCCCTCTAAAAGCAATGAAAAAAATGTTCTCGGGTGAGGATAAAAAAACAACAACAACAAACAACTGTCAACTGATTATGGCTCTGTGAAGACAGGAACATAAGGTCACTTTAATATATTGAACTGACCTAAGTTCAGACATGACTTGCCAGTTTGAGAGGATGCAGTTTTGAAAGGAATCACCTGATTATAGAGAATCCATTGATAAGAAGCAGACATATTAATATCAACTTTTTGGAAAGAAAGGAGAAAAATATGCTCATTTTGAATCTATTAGGGGTCAGTCTTATTACTTGAATAAGTAATAAATAGTGAATATATTCATGTTAATCAATGCTTGCATGCTAGGGGCCGATGTCAGGGAAATCTTTATTGTCCCTCTAGGAACGGTGAAAGAAGTCAGTAGGCTGGCCTCTGTGCAGCCAGAATGATCTCACAAAATACTTCACTTACAGGCAAGGTCTCTTAGTGTGGCTGTGGAGAAAAGATCACCTTGTCACCACCAAAATGGCTGCCTCGTCCCAACTATCCACAGATGAAGTACTTCTTACTTTATCCTCATAATTCTTTCTTTTATTAAAAAGATTTTATTTACTTATTTTTTGAGAGCGGAGAAGGGAGGGAGAAAGAGAGAAGAGAAACATCAGTGTGTGGTTGCCTCTTATGCTCCCCCAACCAGGGACCTAGCTCGAAGTCCAGGCATGTGCCCTGACTGGAAATCAAACTGGTGACCCTTTGCTTCACAGTCTGGTGCTCAGTCCACTGAGCCACACCAGCCAGAGCTCATAATTATTTCTTAAATAATCAGGATCTGAGCCTCAAATTTCCTATCCATATGATTAGAAGACAGACTACCCCAGACACTAGTTAGGTCAACTCAGGCAACAAATGAACTATACTACCTTGATGGTCTCAGCTGGTGGTTCTACCAAGAGAACATTAGACAATAACTCTCTTACCTTCAATCTTATTTTTTACTCATTAGGAATAAGATCTTGGTTCTTTTCATCTTTCATAATCTTTTTCACAACCCCCCCCCCCATTCTTCTTTTTCACTCATAGTCCTTGCTAGGTATTTAACATATTCTCTGTCCTTCTATCTCTTCCTGTTTTTCTTGCACCCTTATCTTCATATTACATTGGGCAAAGCATCACCCTTTACTTGTTTACTTAACTCAGGAATAACACTGGTAATATACAACTAAAGGGAAGAGGAGTCATAGGATTTGGAGTGGAACTAGAAATACCTCCCCCCATCCAGATCTAACTCTACTGTTACTTATTATTGAGCTTTAAATTTTTTTCCAGGTAGAAAGGATTTTTTCTTCTGTATAGTTATCATATATCTCTGTATTTTGCTTACAACAGCCATCAGTTTATGTCTTACATGTGGTTATCGAGGTATATGCCCCATCTTCCATATGGGATCAGAAAGTATCCCACCAGTTGATGTGAGGATTAAATGAGATCTTATGTAGGTATGAAACTTCTGGGACACAGTAATGACTGGTATAAGTTTGTTGACAATAAGAAACAAATCACTTATCACTCAATTTTTTCAGAAATGTTTCTTATGTTGTTGTTTATATTTTTTGTTTTTTAAATTTTTTAGTTACAGTTGATATGCAGTATTATTAGTTTCAGTGTATACTCTCCTGATTAGACATTTATGTATCGTAAGCAGTGGTCACTCCTATAAATCTAGTACTGATCTGACACCGCACTTATTCCCTATGCTGCTATTACAATATTCCCTATGCTGTACTTTACATCCCTTGTGACTATTCTGTAAATAAAATATGAATTTGTACTTCTTAATCCCTTCACCTTTTCCACCTGTCCCCCAACCTCTCTCCCATCTGATAACAGTCAAAATGTTTTCTGTATTTATGAGTCTGTTTCTGTTCTTGTTGTTTATTTTGTTTCTTAGATTCCTATCTAATTAAAATCGTATGACATTTGTCCTTCTTTGACTGGCTTATTTCACTCAGCACAAGACCCTCTAGGTTCATCAATGTTGTTGCAGATGGCAAGATTTCATTCTTTTTTTTTTTAGTTATATTCCATTGTCTATATGCACTATTTATTTATCCATTCATCTATTAATGGACACTTAGATTCTTCCATTTCTTGGCTATTGCAAAGAATACTGCAGTGAACATTTTATTATCTATAATTTTAATCTTTTTCTCCTTCTTAAAGAAGATCCTTTATCATTTCTTACAATACTGGTTTGGTGGTAATAAACACCTTTAGCTTTTCCTTATCTGAGAAGCTTTTTACCTGTCCTTTGATTCTATTGTAAATGACAGCTTTGCTGGGTAGAGTAATCCTATTTGTAGGTCCTTGCTTTTAATCTTTGAATATTTCTTGCCAATCTCTTCTGTCTTGCAATGTTTCTTTTGAGAAATCAGCTAACAGTTTTATGGGAGCTCCCTTGTAAGTAACTAACTGCTTGTTTTCTTGCTGCTTTAAAGATTCTCTGGCTTTGAACTTTGGCATTTTAATTATGATGAACCTTGGTGTGATACTTTTTGGATTCATCTTGTTTGGGACTCTGTGCTTTCTGAATTTGTATGTGTGTTTCCTTTGCAAGGTTAGGAAAATTTTCAGTCATTATTTCTTCAAATAGATTTTCAATTCCTTGCTCTCTCCATTGTCTGGCATCCCCATAATGTGAATGTTGATATGCTTGAAGTTATCCCTGAGGCTCCTTATACTATCCTCACGTTTTTGGATTCTTTTTTCTCTGCTATTCTGATCAGGTGTTTTCTGCTTCCTTATCTTCTAAATTGCTGGTTTGGTCCTCTGTTTCACCTACTGTACTGTTGATTCTGGGTAATGTATTCTTCATTTCTGACTAGTTCTTTTGTATGCCTAGTATCTCCATTTTTGTTTCTTATCTCTTTGTTGAGGTTCTCACTAAGTTCTTTACTGTTCCCTCAGTTTATTGAGCATCCTTATGACTAGTGTTTTGAACTTGACATCTGGTATATTGCTTATCTTGGTTTTTTTAAAACATCTTCACCTGAGGACATGCCCGCTGATTTTAGACAGAGGGGAAGGGAGGGGGAGAAATATCAATGAGAAAGAGAAACATCAACTGTTTGTCTTCTATACAAACCTGACCAGAGTCCTCTCATACATACCCCAACCAGGGACAAAACCTGCAACCCAGGCATGTGCCCCTACTGGGAACTGAACCTATGACCCTTCAGTTTACAGGGTGACACTCCAACTACGTGAGCTACACTGGCTAATGCTCCATTTTGTTTAGTTCTTTTTCTGGAATTCTGTTCTGTTCTTTCATTTGGGACATGTTTCTTCATCTCCTGATTTTGGCTGCTTCCCTTTGTTTGTTTTTATGCGTTATGCAGAGCTGCAACATCTTCTGGTTTTAGTAGAATGGCTTTATGTGGTAAGTGTCCTATAGGGCCCAGTGGCACAGCCTCTTCAGTACACAACCTGTGCACTCAGGTGTGTTGCCCCACCCCTATGTGGGCTGTGTAGAGCTTTGTTGTAGTTGAGCCTTGATTGCTGGCAATAATAGGGATTTTCCCCCAGGACAGAAGTCTGTTAGTACTGGCAGTGACCACAGCAAAGGATCTGCTGTGCAGGCACTGACCCCACAGAGCAGGGCTTCAGCAGGGCTCCTGTGTCCATTGAGCCTGCCCCTTGAGTATATTAATCTTGGAGGTGGATCGGTGGTGTTTCTGCACTGTTTGAAGTTGACTATCAGATTCATTGGCTCTGGGGCCTCCCAGGATGTACAGACCAATGTCAGCTGCCTGTGCCCTGCCTGGGGCCACCTACATGAACTACAAAGCAACCTGCAGACAGCTGCCCCTAATGCCACGCCTTGGGCTACTTAGCAAGAAGTATGGGGCATGCTGAGGCCAGATTCTGCTTGTTTCGGGTTTGTGAACCTTTGAGGAATTTTAAGAAAGTCTGTAGCATGAGCTAAGGCAGGCTGTTTATGTAGAAAAGCTACTGGAAAGGGCTGAAGTAGGCCTCCAAGCTGGGTGGGGTGGTATCTCAGGGAATCACCAGGGCAGGGCAAATTGTGTTAGCCAGTTTGATGGAGACTCAGATATATCACTGGCTAGATTCTGTGAGTCCAATTAAGTCTGTGCATGGGTCCTTTAAGAGGAATACCTAGGATTCCAGCAGTCCTCTATCTCACTCAGCCATAACCCCTGCTGGTTTTCACAGCCAGAAGTTAAAGGGACATCTCTGCCTGACACTGGAAACATGGTCTGGGGATGCCTGATGTGAAGCTGGGACCCCTCACTCCTTAGGGAAGATCTCTGCAGTCAGTTACTAGAAATCGGTAGTACAAGGAAGTCTTTATTCCCAAGGCTTCTCATGTACTAGCATGTACTGGATCAAAGAATATTTTATGCAGACGTTTTTCAATTTGACGAGCAAAATATAGGTTTCTTTTACACATGTTCTTGATAAGTAAAACTTAATAAGAGAAAAATGTGTTATGTATGTGCACTCAGAGATCAGAAATATACCTATATATCTATAGCCATATTTATTATCAAGTCATTCCTTATTTTCATTGTTGGCTTTTGGGGAAGGAATAGTGATTTCACATTAACAGGCCCTGTGACTAATTTGAATTAGCAATGATAACAGTGAAAGAGTACTTGTCTGGCCAACCCCAGATTTATTGTTGTAGTTATCAAATGATGAACATGGTCTAAATTTGTAATCTACGTATTTTTAAAGAAAATTTTAATTTGTAAAGAAATAATTAAGTTAGATAGAACAAGTTGTTCTGCGTGATTCTAAGATACTCTGACCTTCAGACTGTTTGCCTGTTTTCTCTTCTTTGAAAACGTCTTTTCTCTGCAAACATCTTTTCTCTATTCTGATTTCCTGTTTCTAATCTGTAGACTAAATGAGAAATAATATTATGGAATCTCTAAAATTGTGTATAGAGGGTTGAATGAGGGTCCAACAAAAAATCCTGTGACTTAAAAATATGAGCTTTTACACTGAGTATGTTGGGTTGTTCAAAGATCTGTTTACTTTTCTCTGTTCAACCACCTTTTGAATAGGTGACATTGTCAGCTAAGTTGTAGGAAGTTCATGGCTGTTAACCTGATTCAGCTAGACTGATAACATTGCCAAGAAGACACATGGTTCAAAAATTCCTGATTGAGGATTTTGATATAACTTTGCAATAAATACAAATTCTATAAGGGGAAATACTTTTAACAATGTTAGCAAATATTTTTACTATAGGACTAATAAGCTGCAGGACTGCAAGGTAATAGACATAGAGCTGTTGAAGTCATTCTCATATGTAATAGAGATCGTGTCACTCCCTTTTAAAAAACTTTTTGTTGTTTTCCATTAACCTTAGAATAAAATTCAGACCACTTATTAAAAAACAAATAACAGGATATTTGAGAAATAAAGAGTTTAAATCCATTTGGTGCAAATTAGGAGCCCAATAATATACGTGTTGTACAAGCAACTAGCTCCTGATTTTCTTGTTCCAAGGCACAAATTCTAATGATCTCATAGGAGAACCTTCTGGGCATAATTAGCACAAGATACATGAATCCTTTGGCTTTTGTAAAAACCCACTCTCATTAGTAGGAGCATAGAGACATATTGTAGATAGAAACATATAATAGATCATCAAAGGAATGATTGGATGCAACATCCTGGAAAAAGGAGCAACTTGAACTAAAAGGATTAAATACTATAAAAGTTAGCCTTGCAAATAGAACTAATGAAAATTCAGGATTTTTAAGTCCATTGATCCATGATATTAGTGATGATGGCTGTGAGCTCATGAACATAAATTGCTTTCCAAATGAAGAATATATACTATTAAATAGCTGAAAATAATTTCTCTGAAAGAAGAGATTTAACCTGCAGAATGGAAAAAAAAAACCAGATGTTTTTTCCCCCAGTGCAGTGAAGCATTGCTCCTTGAGAATTGAGTGACTGAAATATATTAATTTCAAATGTTATAATTTCCACCATATGGGAAAAACAATGGTGTCAAAATTCTGAGTCCATATATTTGAAGTGAAGAGGTACATGCATGTACATCACTCAGCAGTTTCTTCTATGAGGCTCATAGAAGCCTTTCAACACTAATTTTATATAGTTTTAGGTGAATTCAAGGCTAACTATAAACAAGTCTCTGAGTTTCCCAGGAATCTTGACCCTTCATATGTGATTTTGAAAGGAAAGGAAAAGAGGGAATGAAGGACATATGGTGGTGTGAAAACACACTCTGATTTTATAGGTTTGCGTGCTCAAAGAGTATGCAGCTATCATGTTTCAAGCTCTCTGGCAAGTTTGGAAAATAATTAATGTAATTCTGACATAGTTCATAAAAATGATTTGAGATGGAAAGTCTAATTTTTATTAGGATCTAGTGCTGCGTTTAATTGGAAATTAGTCATCTACCTCTTGCTGGTGAGGCTCAGTGGATTGAGCCAGGACCTGTGAACCAAAGGCTCCCTGGTTTGACACCCAGCATAGGACACATGCCTGGGCTGCCGTCCCAGATAAGGGGTGTGTGACAGGCAACCACACAGTGACGTTTCTCTCCCTTTCTCCCTCCCTTCCCCTCTCTAAAAAGAAATAAATAGAATCTGAAAAAAAAAAGAAGTTAGCTATCTAGATTGAAGGCAGAAGATTCTAGGATGGAAGGCAGTATATATAGCACAGTGATTAAAACAGCAGATTCTGGGGGAAAAACTGCTTATCACCACTTAAGCACCTTTTTACTTGTGTGACTATGTAATTAACTGAGCTTTAGTTTTCTCCTGGGTAGGCAAAGGATAATTGTATCTTCTACACTGTATTATTGAGAGGATTAAATGTGATTTTCAGATGAAGGACTTTTGCAGTGTTTGGCACATAATAGGCCTATATGCAAATACTTAAAATTATATTTTTTTACATTTTTTTCAGTTATGCCAGTTGTTTAATGTATCTGTGATAACCTGAGTATAGCTCTTAAAACAAATATATCCAAAAAATTATTAGAACCTAACGAAGTACTTACCCACATGATATAATAATTTTTTCCAGGGTAGATACTACAATGATCCTCATTTTACAGATGGGAAAAGTAAAGTGTGAACAAATTATATAGTTTATGTAAGACTAGTGGAGTGGTACAGTTCTAAGTTAAAAAGAGAATATATTCTCCAAAGAGAATAGTTACAGAACCATTTTTTCTTTCATTTTTTTCAATTGTTGTTCAATTACAGTTGTTCCCATTATCCCACCATTACTCTCCTTGAGCCTACCCCCACCACCCACATTCAATCTGACACCCCCCAACATTCTCTTCATCTATGGGTCCTTTATACATATTCTTTGTTTAAAAATACACTTTAGCTCCTAATTTTAGTGAAGGAAAATAGTATTCAGAAAGGCACAGTTGCTTCAAAAGTCAGAAAGCTAGACAGCAGATAATCAGATTAGACTTGGAATTTTTTTATTCCAATCTAGTTATCTTTTTATTCCATTAGATTTTTACTCCATTATGTATACTAAGAATTAGTGGAAGTTGCTGTAACTATTATAGAAAAAGTCTGAGAGAGAACTACTCTCAGGATTTGAAAATAAAGATTTTAAAAACTGGATTAGTGATTTAATACTCAGATGTTTGGATTTTGTAAGAATAATAAAATGGGATTCACCCTTGTCCTCTATGCATTTTTATATACTTGAAAAAATTTAATTTCTATCTCCAACACAGCTTTCTCACATTCATTAGATTTTTTACTTGGAAGTCAACCATTAATGAATCATTCATTTGGGTTATTTTCTCTCTTTACTCTTTGTGAGAAAAACATTCTCTCTCTGAGTGATGCCATAAGATAATAAGATCCTTCCTGTAAGGTATAGAAAGAGAGCTAGCTAGAAAGCACACCGAATCTGTAATAGGAGATGTGAAACTAAAAAGGCAAAATAAAACAAAGGAAATTGAAGCCTTAATTACAGCTTTGCCTAAGGTCAACCCTTGTAAAAGAGTCATGCTTTCCCTACTCTGTGAGGTTGCAATCGCAATAAAGAAAGTCAACATAAGCGAAAAGAACATAAATCCTAAGGAAAGGGTTTAAAATCCAAATTACACCCTTTCTTTCTCCTTAAAAATCAATTCGGCATGACCACTTTTAGGAAAGAAAAAATTGCTTTAAATCGTAGATCTGAATTCTAAAATCCAATAAAAAAATCTTGCACTCAGATGTTCCAGATACATATTTTATAAGTTTCAAATCCATGTTTCATAAGGGCTAAAATGGAAAGAAGTCTGTCATTTGTAGAATGTCTCCATTCTAAAAATATTTTCTGGTATTTTGGGCTTCTCACTATATTGCATGCTACACAATTAAACATCTCTGGATGAATAAGGAAAATGGAATACAAGATTATTTTAAGAACAACATAAGAAAATATAAAAGTTACAAGACACCAGTATGGTGTGAATAAATTATTTGTAATTGAAAAGGGGTAAAATGTTGTGGTATATGCAGGGCATTTCTTTTAAAAAATATATCTATTTCCTAATGGGGTCTTGATATCTCACTGAAAGAAGTACAGAAATGATGAACATGACATATTCTTTAAATAATGCAAAAGGGAAGAATTGGGGGGAAAGAGACAAAATGTGAAGATTAGCCGTGCCTTATAATAGCTGAGCAGAGGCATCGTGGCAGGCTGTATTGGCGGAACCAATTAGATATTCTCACATATCAAGGAGATTCTTTGTGGTTGTGGGAAGTTCCCTTGTTGTTTCCTACCAAATATACCTTCTTTGAAGGAAATTGTCTGCCCTTTCAGGAGAAGGAAAAACAATCTACAAGAACAACAAGAAAACTATTTGCAGGGCTCCTACCAATTTTCTATGAAACTATGTCTGATTTTTGTGTGCAGGAAACCATCAACAAAATGCAATGAAAGCCCACTGAATGGGAGAACATATTTGCCAGTGATACTTCTAATAAGGGGCTCATATTCCAAATATACAAAGAACTTGTAGAATTCAACATCAAAAAACCAAACCATCCAATTAAGAATGCACAAGGGACCTGAAAAGACACTTCTCTAAAGAGGACATTCAGATGGCTAATAGACATATGAAAAGGTGTTCAATGTCGCTGATCACCAGAGAAATGCAAATTAAATCCACAGTATTACCTCATTCCTGTCAGAATGGCTATCATCAATAAATCAACAGACAAGTGTTGGCAAGGATGTGAAGAGGGAACCCTTTTGCACTGTTGTTGGGGAGGCAGATTGATGCAGTCACTGTGTAAAGAAGTAGGGAGTTACCTCAAAAAATTAACAATGGAACTGCCTTATGACCCAGTGATTCTGCCTCTAGGGACATATCTGAAGAAACCCGAAATGCTAATTTGAAAGAATATATGCACCCCTGCGTGTGCTGTAGCGTTGTTTATAATACCAAGATTTAGAAGCAGCTCAAGTGTCCATAAGTAGATGAGTGGACAAAAAAGCTGTGATTCATTTATGCAATCAGATACTAGTTGGCCATAAAAAGGGGAATCTTACCTTTTGCAACAGCATGAATAGATTTGGAGAGTATTATGCTATGTAAAACAAGCTAGTCAGAGAAAGACACATACTGTATGATTTCACTTATATGTGGAATCTAATAAACAAAGTAAGTTAATGAATAAAATAGAAACAGACTCAGATACAGAAAACAGACGGACAGTTGTTAGAAGGGAGTGGGTTGGGGGGCTGGTTGAAAAATGTGAAGGAATTAAGCAAGAAAAAAAACACTTCATAGACACAAACAGCAGTATGGTAGTTGTCAGAGGGACAGGGGAGCAGGGGGAAATAAGAGAGTAGAGAGGGACTACATGGTGAAAGAGGAAGACTTGACTTTGTGTGGCGAACACAGTGCAATATACAAATGAGCTTTGTAGAATTATTCACTTGAGACCTATATAATTTTATTAATCGATATCACCACAATAAATTCAATAAAAATAAAGAATAAAAGGAACAGGAGGAAAAAAAGTAAAAATAACATGGGCTGATAGGTGAATATGGGATGAAATAGTAAAGCTGCTCATCCAATATGGCGGAAGGTTCTCACTGTTACAATTGAGACATTGATGAAATTAATGGGAATTTATGAAATCCAGGATGATTGAATCCCAGGTGCTGTCCCCTGTTGAGCTGTGAGTGGTAGAGAGGCATAAAAACTAAGGGAGGAAGTAGAGGTGCTAAGACCATTGTTTTCTGGACTCTACATGCAGCATGATGACGGGAGACTTATTCCAGCACTCCCCAAGCAGCAGCTTCTGAGACCTCCTTATTGTCCCCACTGTTATGCTCAATGGCTTTTAAAAATCTATTTTGGGTGCAGCTCCTGAGATCCATCCAACATATAGATTTTTATTCTTTACAGATATATTGTCACTTGACTGGGCTTAGAGAGTTATGTAAAACAAGGCAGATGGCAGTGGCTTGGGGTTTGAGATGCCTTGTGCTATAAGGGGATGTAGAAAAAAGGAAGCAGTGAAAATCCTAAAGCCAAGAGTAAATGAGATAAATGGTTAGAAGTGGTGACTGTATTTCTTGTATCTAATTAGTAAAACACTCCTAACGTTATATATGAAGAGGACAAATGTTAAGTAAACTTTTAAATAAAACCAGATTAGATGATCTTTTAACATAGAAAACAATAATAGTATTTAAGTTCATCATCTCCAAGAACTGATGTATGATCATAGGTAAAGAGCCTGTTAAGAATTTACCATGACTTATTTTTGTCTTTTGCATGGACCGAGAGAATATGGAATTGGCAACCACTAATTTCATTTACAATCAGAGTGAATCTCAGAGCATAATTACTCACTACTTAGAGAATGACAAATCATGATTTCAGGAGCAGTCTGGTAGGAGGAAGTCCATCCCACAGATCATGTGCAGTGTGGGGGATCTGGGGGCTGGGAGTCCGCTTCTGCCGTCACCACTTATCAAGCATTTAATCTTGGGGGAATCAGTCTCTAGGGAAGTTTCGCTAACTGAAATACACTTTGTGAATAAAATGACTTCCTTTCTCCCAAAGAAAACATTCTAAAAGTTCAATTTTTATAGGCCCAGGAAGAGTAAGAAAAAGCCCATAAAAAAACATACACATCATAATAAGTTATGGGAAAAGAAATGCAATTAATTCCAGTATTCCCATTCTTCATTTGGGAAAAGAAAGTGCCAAGATCTGCTGGTTTAAAACCGAAGTCTCCTGCAGTCTCCCCACTATACTGTAAGGATCATTTTTACAAAGCAATGGACTACGTGCAACAAATACAAATAAAATGCAGAATATAGGTATCATGCATGGAACGTAGAATCAGTAATGGCAAGTTTGACTGTGCCATTGATAAAGTGAGTAATTGATAAATAATTGATAAAGTAACTGTATTTTATGTCATCATTTACAATTAGTTTATATTTAATGTGTAAAAACCAAGGATACTAGCAAATTACAGGCAAAGAAAGAAATGAAATTTTTAGAAGATGTGAATATGTGTGAATCCTTAAGTCCCAAGAAAATCCTGTTGTTTTCAAGGAAAAGGAGATGGAAGGAGATTATTATACAAAGATGATACACAAAATGGTGTCATAGCAAAGTGAACTCTTTTTGAGGACTAAAATATTAGACATAACACTTCAATTACTGACATACTGTAGGGTGTCAACCAAAAATTTTGAAGATTAAAAAAATGAGAACATCTCTTAGATTTTCTAATGGAAATTGATGAAGATATAAGATGTGCTTTGTAGAAAACACATGAATAGCTAACTTATCTATACTATTGCTAATCAGCAAATAATAAATTGATTGAGGTAGAACTGGATTTTCATACCATTTCTTCTATATACAAATTTTTAAAAATCTTTATACTGTTTGAAAATAGCTAGTTCTATGATGATTCACTGTAAATCATCATAGTTTGAATTTTTTGGATGAGATTTTTTTTTTTAATGTTTTTGTGTTTTAGCTCCAATATAGGTGTGGAGGCCTTGCAAACCTGTATCACAAAAGGTAGTGTGCCCACTTATCTGGTTACTCTGAAGAAACTTAGCACAGAGGGGATGTTTGAAAGGCGGGATGGCCATTCTGTAAGATATCACACTATAATCACTTCAATGTGAACCCAATTTCAAAAGTGTCTGATGAAGGTGGAGACTTTGCCATGCCCTACAAGTTAACTTAGAAAAATGGTCAGGATAAATTGAAATGGAGGTGGATAGGTAAAATGTAAATGAAATGGCATTTAATTTCATCTTAATATTCCCTCAGGACCTAGTTATTTCTCATTCTAATAGGGGACTCTTAAGTATTGGTGATGGACACTTGGGAGCACAGGTAATTAAATATTCACAGAATCTGGCAATGATGTCTGAGGTCCGCTGCTGAGTGTAACTAGCGCTCTTGAATATCAGTAGCTACTGACCGAAATGTCAGTTCATAGCGAAGAGGACCTGGCTGTTGATACCTCCTTTTTGCTGGGTGACATTTTGATTTGTTAGTGAAGATGTTCTTGCTGTAAGAACTCATGCAGTTTCATGTCAGGAAGAAGAGAAATTCTGAGATAGAAGAATTTTCAGAGAAAATGTTCAACCTTTAATAGTCTAACAAGAAGTATTCAGTTTATAGATTATTAGTAGTTTCCTTAGTGTAGCTTATTAGTAGTAGTTGATTATTAGCAATAGGTTGACTATGATTAATAGATTATTAGTCATTGACTTTTGGGAGCATTGGAGTACATGCTAAATTTGTATTCCTGTACTTTATTCCTATGTACAGAGGATAATTATTTAACTGGGGAAAGATAGAGTTTAGAAGTCTAGCTAGTTTCAGGCAGTTTAAATATCCTGAATACTGGATATCATCTCTTAGATATAGTTTAGGTAATAAGTTGTATCTGTAGAACTAGAAAGAGGATCATCTCTGGTGGTGACAACAGCAATGTGGTGCTCACCTTAATCTCCTCTCATTGTAATCTCTGGATGCTGGGGGGACTTGCTGATGGTCATGTGGCCAGCAACTAGTGATGTGGAATTCAAACCCAGAGCTCTCCTGCCAGATCCTAACTCATTTACATAAGGCATTACTGATTTCAGCTCTTGAAGGTTCAAGGAGTTAACTCATGTTACATAAGTAGTAAAGGTATAAATTCCATCTGGAGCTTGACTGTCTTTAAGTGACACCCGCCATAGATTTAGTTATAGAGGTAAATGGTGATATTCTAGCCTAAAAAGTTTAGATAGTTTTTAAAAGAAAGGGAAAATACAAGTGAATTTTGGACGAACAGTTAAGACCCTTGTGAATTTTCTACCACTTGAATATAATAATACTAATAATGATTAACATGGGTAACTTTCTCCTTCTATTAATGAATTAAATAATAATTTACTGGCTATGTTGTAGCAATATAACTAGTATGCGGGAAAAATATTGGTCTAAGCAGGCAAAACTGCAGAAGGTCTCTTCACCCTGGAGGGTTTGTTGCTTCTGATATTTTAGGAAGGTGGCTAGAAAAATGGTGGCTGGATGAGAGTGCCGTTTGGGCCTGCTGTGAGCTGCTGAGAGCACAAACACATTCGAATGGAACTGTAATTTGTGGATTGTGCTTGTGCTTCTTGTTATGAGATTTTAAAAATGAAGTTGTTTCCTATAATTATGCCCAGCAGGCACAGAACCCACTACTTTAGTGCTTGCCCAAAAACTTTAGTAAGCATTGATTGACCCTTGAGAACAGCTCAGAAAACAAATAGAAGGCGCAGATCTCAGCTGAACATTATATACTTACTCACGGAACAAAAAAGATTAGAGAAATAAACTTGAAGGGAGATGAATATGGTCAGAGGAGAAGAGAGGCTGTGGGAGAACATGGTATATGTTTTTCTTCTGAAAGAGAACACAACCCACGTGGGCCCATTCGCCTATAGCAGGGTTTCTTAGCCTTGGCACTGTTGACGTTTTAGATCAAATAATTCTTCATTTAGGGGCCTGTTTCGTGCATTGTAGGATGTGTCGCAGCATCGTTAGATGACAGAGAGTCGAACCACTTCCTACAAGCTGTGGCCACCAAATGTGTTTCCACGTGTTGCTGAAAACTCCCTAGAGCAGGGCCGTTCCTAATTTTTAGCCACTGGCCAAGATAGTTTCGTTTTGTTTTTTGGCCAACACTTTTTATTATTATCATTATTATTTACAATAACCATCCTAACAAGTGTGATGTGATTTCTCATCATGGTTTTGATTTGCATTTCCCTTTACTAATGTTGAGCACTTGTGTTTGTATCTGTTGACCCTTTATATGTCTTCTAATGTTTGCTCATTTTTATTTTTATACGTTTTTGTTTTCCACTTAGAGTTGACATTCAATATTATTTTATATTAGTTTCAGGTGTACAGCATAGTGGTCAGACAATTCCATGATTTATAAAGTGGCCCCTCATGATAATTCTAGTACCCACCTGGCACCATGCATAGTTATTACAATATTGTTGACTGAATTTGCTATGCTGTACTATATTCCCTTAACTATTTTGTAACTATCGGCTTATACTTCTTAATTCCCTCACCCTTTTCACCCAGACTTCCAAATCCACTCTCAGCTAGGAAGTCACTAATGCCCAGAATAGTGACTTGCATATAATTGATACAAAATAACTACTTGCTATAATTTAGGCAAAGGATATGTGATTAATTATTGACTAAATTCCTGCCTGAAAAAACATAATACGTTTGGTTCTTATTCTGAATGATTACTATAAAGACCAGATCACATCAGAAATTGACCTACATCAACTGAAGCTATAGCAATATTATCATAAAAATTTAAATATTTAAAATAGTTAGGCTATTACAGATGGACAAATAGAGCTGATTTCTAATACAAGTAATGGGTGATTATTAATTCCATAACTAAGTTAAATTTTTATAATATGATGTAATTTTGTTTTGGGTATTAGATTCAAAGAAAATCTTTTTGGCAGAAATACTAAAAAATAATTAACATTTATCTTAATTTTAGTTCAGACCTCTGATTTCAGTCCCTTAAAAACTGTTGTTGTAATGTATACATATATTGGCCCAAGAAATACTGGCCTATAAATACGGTGGTATGAATTGACCCAAGAAATGAATGCCTAGAACAACATGGAATATAAGGTAAACCTATCTATATGTGTTACTTATCTACTATCTGTCACCATGTAATCCAAACATATGCATATACCTGTTATTACTAGGCATTATGCAATAAGCTCCCCAATACCCATTATGCTATTTTCACAATACAGGACAAATGTCTGCCTATTAGGTCTTCTAATTTGTTCACCTGGTGAACTACTCAAATAGGGCTTATGGATGAACTTTCAGGAAATGTGAGTTGGGACAAACTAGGAAACAAGAGAGAAGGGATGTCCAGGAGAAAAAATGGGCCAACAAAGTCAATCACAGAAAGGGAGTTTTACGAAGAAACCAATCAACAGTGTCAACCACCGTGAGCTTAAAGAGAAAGGAGACCAGTAAGAGACTAGTGTTACTGGAGTTTAGAGGTTAATGGGAACTTTTATGGGAGCAGAGTTTATGAAGTGGAAGTCAGATTATGAGGGTTTAAGAGAGTAAACAGAAGCTGTGATTTTAAAGTAATGACTTTCAGAATTTTGCAGTAAAAATGCAGTAAGATTAGAAGATGAAAGAAGCTGTCTTTATGATGTGAGGGAATAAGCATGCATGTAGACAGACAATGGAATGGTGATTACAAGAGGGAAGGGGGGATGTGGGAAGGTAGGAGAGGATAAAGGGGGGCTAATGGGGATGGAAGGACGCTTGACTTGGGGGTGGTGAACATACAATATGCAGGTGATGTATTATAGCATTGCACACCTGAAACCTATATAATTTTATTAACTAATGTCATCCCAATAAATTCAATAAAAATATAAAAAATAAAAGAAAGAAAATTTCATCAGTTTAATACTGTTGACTGGGGTGACACTATTCCTTTAGGTCTTATGAAACAATATTAGGCATCAACATATATTTTTCTAGCATGGTTTACATATGTTTATACCTGATGGCAAAGGAGTAGACCAGAAGGCCTCATAGGTTCTCCATGGGCGAACTCTTGGGTGATTCCACACACAAATGGTAGTAAAGATGATGAAATTGTCTCAGCTCTTTGCTTCGTAGAAAAATAAAGTAGCTATCTCATAAAGTTAATTTACCATGGAGATTCAAATAATGAATTTTTCTGGAAATGGAGAATTTCGTTGCCAAAGGTTTGAATATTCCAAATGTGAGGCCTCTAAAATTTATTGCTAAATATATTTTTAAAGAGATCTACCATAAATTTGAAAGCTGTGCTTTTATAAAATTTTGAGAAGGGTTCCTTCTAATGGCATCTTGATTTATCCTACTTTGTCAGCAGCCAAATTAAAGTCTCCCAGCTAAATTTACCCACGTGACCCTACAGACAAACAGACACTAAATACAAGTTAAGTCAAAGTATGTGCGACATCACTACCCTGACGAGCACACCGTGAAGGGTAAAGCACATGGCACTAGTAAAATCACGGCAGAAAATATCCATTACTTTCCTATGATCAACCAGGCCTATGTCGCAGCTGTTATTTTCCATTGTGTTTCTATTAAGACTAAAATTGAATACAGTGTAAGGCCCATTATTTCATGGTTCCTTATTGTATTAATTTCAATAGAAGACAGGCTAAATCATGTTTCCTAGAGCATAACACACATAGAAAACAAGCTGGATGTAATAACTCCATTAGCTCAGAAGTGAGTAGCAAATCAAATCCCTTCTATGTGATTTTTAAATATACAGTTAAATGGTTATCAGAAGCTGGCTGATACTCAGATGAATAGATACTATAAAATAAAATATATTCTTAAAGAACAATAGAAAGTGCCTGTAAAAGCACCCAAAATAACCACTGGATGGCATGGTGACTACATTAGAATGTGTTAGCAAGATTAGTATTTGTCTCAGAAAACTCTACATCATTAGCAGCAGCAAGCTCCATTACAATGACACCAATTCCTGTTCATAATTATAAAGTGTTGAAGGAATACAATTTTTCAACATCCCAAAGTGACTTGGCAAACCATTCCAAAGGACTGAAAAACATTAAATTATGCCACCTTCTGTATTGTCAACAGTCCCTTGGAGCTTCTCTCTTAAATTAATGTTTCCTTGCTATTGGTAATTCTCACATCCCTTTTCCTATATGGACTGCCTTTCTTTCCCAGGTTACTTATACTCTGGCCCATTCTTTTGTGTGTATTTTGTATAGTATGCATTGACTGCTTGCATTTTATTGCACCTGGTAATAAATCCTCAAATCTTCTAAACTCTTTTTACTTTTTATTAACTAAAAACTGATTTTGCCCTGATTCTCCTAGCCTCTTATTTTCCTGTAAGGTCCAGAGAACAGGTCAGTATTTGTTCTTCAAAACTACTTCCAGATGACTAATCACCAGTAAGCACTTGCTTGTCACTTACACTTTCTGTGCTTATTCTATTTAATTCTTCATCAGCGTCAAGCCACAACTTCCAGGGTGGGTGTCCATCTTCTTTCACTGTATTCTGGCTTGGACTGTATTCTGGTTTGGACTGTATTCTGGTCTGGACTGTATTCTGCCAACACTCTGGACGCATCCCTAGTGATTTCAACAGCCATTGACGACCCTCTGCAATTTAGCCCTCCAAATTCCTTTTTTTGATTCTAATAATATTCATAATGAGAGTTTGGCTATTATCTCTGGTTATTGCTCCACTTTCCAGACCAGATATTGCAAAATTTCTCTTTCATGAGAGCCTTTTGTCTTTTTCTTTTCCCTACAAATCTGTTTATTATTTTCCCCATTCTCTACCGCTTCTGGTCTGTAGCCCAGACATCAGCTTTACTTGTCCAGCTAATAATGAGTGTGAACCTCACAACACCTATTTATTTATTTATTTATAACTTTTTAAAATTGTCGTTCAAGTACAGTTGTCTCCATTTTATCCCTGCCACTCTCCCAGCCCAGCCATCCCCTCCTCCCACCCTTTAATAATATGCTATTTCCACAGAATCTCATATCCACTTAAACCTATACCACATGTGCTTGCTAATCTTAAATACCTTACAAACTATTTCTTGCCTCCTAAATATTAATAAAGAAGATCTCAATTCACTCTATGTTCACTAAAAATTTACTTTATTGTTAAGTGGGTCCCCACTGATGCCAGGAAATCCCTCTAGTTATTGTTTCTGGACTTTTTCTCAGGCCCAGGGGTGTCCAAACTTTTGGCATCTCTGAGCCACACTAGAAGAAGAGTTGTCTTGGGCCACACATTAAATGCAAAAACACTAACAAAAACTGGTGAGCAAGAAAAAGGTTTTAAGTAAATTTATGATTTTGTGTTGGGCCACATCCATAGCCATCCTGGGCCATGGGTGGGACACTCCTGTCATGGCAGACCTGTCCTTCTCTCTTGTCTGAATTATATTCCTCTTTGAAGCCTAACTCACATTCTGTTGGCTTTCTGAAATATTTCCTCATTATTCCAACCATCTGGACTCTTTCTTCTTAGGACTCCCTAAGTCCTAAGTGTTATCTCTCATTTTGGACAAGAACATTTATTTTTACTTTTCAATGTCCACCAAGCAGGGGAAATTTCCACTGCATTTCCTAAAGGGGAAAATAAGGAATAGGTAGTGACGATTCCATTTTTCAGTCCCCTTCCTCCATTTATCCTCCCCAGGGAATGCCTGGTCTAACTGGGGGGTGTGGGGAAAGGAATTGTGCATATTTGGCCCAGGGCATCTGAGGTTCTTACTGTCTACCATCCTGCCCACAGAGAAGGGGCATGCAGGGAATTTACAGGGCTACACTTCACATTTTTCAGGTGTACTACAGACTTGCATTGTAAATTCAATTTAAGGAACAAAACTGAGGCCACATAACACAATTACTTTAGTTCCCCCCCCCATATCCTTGGTTTTGCTTTCTATGGTTCAAGTTCAACCATGGTCCAAAAATATTAAGTGGAGATTTGAGGAATAAACAATCCATAAGTTATACATTGGGGTAGCATGTTGAAATCTCATGCCACGCCACTTTTTCCCAGCCAGGATGTCAATCATCCCTTTGTACACACTTCCATGCTATATACACTCCCACCCATTAGTCAATTAGTAAATTATCAATTATCAGATCAACTGTCAGAGTATCACAGTCCTGTATTCAGGTAGTAATGATGTTGGCATTTTGGATGTGCTAAAGAGAAACCATGAAGTTCTTCTTTCAAGTAAAAAGAGAAGTATAGTACAATATTTTCAGAAAGGGAGCACATTCACGTAACTTTTATTCTAGCATATTATTAGTATGGCTATATTTCATTATTGGTTATTATTGTTAATCTCCTCCCTAATTAATAAATTAAACTTGATCATAGGTATGAATATATAGGAAAAAACTCCTGTCTACAGGGGGTTCAGTACTATCCATGTTTTCAGGCATTCACTGTTGGGGGGGGGGGCTGGAACGTATCTCCCGAGGAGAAGGGGAAATAGCTATAAATGCTCATAAAGTTATTTTGATCTGCAGCTGCCTGACTCTCAGTCAAACTTTCATATGGTTTGGACTTTGGAAGAAAAGGATAGGAATACTATTCATTAGTCTGCTAAAACCCCAAGAGTTGTATGTCTTTTGCGCTACATNCTCCTCCCTAATTAATAAATTAAACTTGATCATAGGTATGAATATATAGGAAAAAACTCCTGTCTACAGGGGGTTCAGTACTATCCATGTTTTCAGGCATTCACTGTTGGGGGGGGGGGTTGGAACGTATCTCTCGAGTATAAGGGGAAATAGCTATAAATGCTCATAAAGTTATTTTGATCTGCAGCTGCCTGACTCTCAGTCAAACTTTCATATGGTTTAGACTTTGGAAGAAAAGGATAGGAATACTATTCATTAGTCTGCTAAAACCCCAAGAGTTGTATGTCTTTTGCGCTACATCATTTTATTCCTTGAGTATCTTATCTCTTTTATTAGATGCAAAACTCCTTTTTGGAGTTAGGAACTTTTACTGATCTATATTGTATGCAGTAGAATCTTAACACATATTCATTGACCTGAACCGTGTTGCCAATGGGAGAAAGGAATCTAGAGTTTGAAACCCTGTATTGTTACCAAATAATTACAGTATTTTCCAGGGGAGATGCTTCTGCCAAAAGCTTAAGAGAAAGTGTCTTACTCTGTAAAAATATGTGAAGTTGCAAAATAAGTAATTGAAGTTCCAGAACAAAAGGTGATTAAAATGAAGAACTGTCACTAAAAAATTGACAAATCCTAAATGGAATAAGTAGTATTTTTTAGCTCATAAATTTATTTCAGAGCATTACAAATACCATTGTATTAGATTTTTATTTTATTTTATTTTATTTTTTTGCATCTTGCATGTACTTTATTCTAATACAGAGTTTTGAATAAATCAGTGTATGCACATAAATGATTGCAACAATGGCTGCACTAATTTTTCTAATACAGAGCAAGCTTTTATATTTTGTTTTGTTTTTAAAGTCCTAAAGTCATAATGGATTTTTCTTTTTTAAAAAAATTATTTTTCAAGTACAGTTTTCTGTCTGTTACTCCCATCCCATCCTGCCCCCGTGCTCCCCGCTCCCATTCTTAAAAAAAGTATAAGAACAGGAAAAGAAAAACAAATAAAAGCAACACAACAGGAAAAATTCACAAAAAAGATCTAACTAGTCTTTTCTAATTACCAAGTCCTATTTTTATATAGACATTTGAAAGACCTATGTATATATGACACCATGAATAATATGGAGGTCAAATGCTTCTTTCTCTTCTTTGGTTATCTAGTAACAGAAAGAATCACCTTCTTTAAACACTTTTCTCCTCATGCCACACTCCTTCTCAGAAGCATATATGGCACATTCTAATCATCTCCTTTCAAAGACACCTGCTTTATCTTAAACCACTAATAGGTCAAATCTGTTGCAGCCTTTGCAGGTGAATTTTCCCCCACTTTTGAACTTCAACTGATTTCATCTTCTTGCAGAGAGGACTTTAACATTGTTTGTCTCATCATATCTAGTAAACCTCTAAATCATTCTGCCCACCGATTCATTTGCTAATTATAGGTAGCTAAATAAGGTTTTATACAAACCCAATTAAAAATGGGCAAATGACCTGAATAGACATCTCTCCAAAGAGGGCATATAGATGGACAATAGACATATGAAAAGATACTCAACGTCACTAGTCATTGGATAAATACAAATTAAAAACACAATGAGATATCATCTAACACCTGTCAGAATGGTTACCATGAATAAATAAACAAACAGCAAGTGTTGGAGAGGATGTGGAGAAAGGGGAACCCTTTTGCACTCTTTGTGGGAATGCAAATTGGTACAACCACTGTGGAAAGCAGAATGGAGATACCTCAAAAAATTAAAAATGGATGTGCCTTTTGACCCAGCAATCCCACTTCTGGGAATATACCTGAGGAAACTCAAAGGACTAATTTGAAAGAACATAAGCACCCCTATGTTCATTGCAATGTTATTTATAATCACCAAGAAATGGAAGCAGCCCAAGTGTCCATAGGTAGATGAATGGATAAAACAACTATGGAACATTCGCAGAATCGAATATTGCTCAGCCATAAAAAGAAAATTTTACTTTTTGCAACATGGACCTGGAGAACATTATGCTAAGTGAAATAAACCAGGCAGAGAAAAACAAATACCATATAATTTAACTCATATGTGAAATCTAATGAACAAACTCAACTAACAAGCAAAACAGATACAGACTTATAAATGGAGAACAGACGACAGCTAGTGGGGGTTACTTAGGGGGTGGAGGGATTGAGCAAAAAGGAAAAAGGATTCGTGGACATGGGTGTGGTGATTACTGAGGGGAGGGGGTTATAAGGGAACTAAGAGGTAATGTTAAAAACACAATTAAAAAGATTAAAAAATGAGATTATGTATACAGGCATGGGCAAAAGTAGGTTTACAGTTGTGAGTATGTAAGAGTTTATTCTTGTATCATTATTTATTAATTATTGCATTATTTATTATTATTATCCTACTTTTACCCAACCTTGTGTTTATATTTTTACCCATGTAAGTTCTTAAAGTCTACAGAGATTTTAAAATATTTTTTTAAAATATCATTTTTACTTCAGACTTATCTAGGAGTTACTGAAAATAGTATTTTGCAGGAGTCCTTTGTTGACTGGTGGTGCATTGAGTGCTCTTTTATACACCTGGATACGTGTAGTTGGCTACTTTTCTAAACTGTCCTTGGGTTCATTTTTAAAGCCTTAAAAATAAAAGAGAATAAGAATTATCTAAAAAATCAAGGGGGTTAATGTTTTCAGTTCTAAGGATGGCATTTTTTTTTAGAAAGACATTTGCCAATGCAGAAAATCACAGACTTCCTGCTGTCCTTTGATTCATCCATAATTTCCTCAGGCTCTCATTTAAAAGTATCTGCATTGTTGAAAACCCATTTAATTTCCTATTCACAAAAGCATTCAACTGGTGATTCCTGCAAACAGGGAAAATTGCTGCTCAAGTATGTAAGATGCCTTGAAAAGAATATTGAAAACCTTAAAGATGAGGGAACCAACGGCTCAAAAGGAAATGAGGAAGCTGTTTACAAACTTGACTCATTGAGGCCTAGTTAAATCAGAAAATATTATCTGCTAATTGAGGCAACCTGATAGATAATTAACCTTTTATTTTACATTATACATTTTAGTAAACAGTAGTTGTGACTTCAAAAATCGCATTCTTGACCTTAAAAACATTATGCTATACCCAAGCTAAAAACATTTTTGAGGACAAAACTCTACTTTGAAACAATTTTTTCAATGGAAAAGAATTTGGGAAACTGTTACTTTGTAGCCATAATAAGCACTGTCCCTTTTCTTCTTAGTGACTGTATTAAAAGTTTTTAAATGTAAATTTAAAATGTGAAATAGAGGTGTCTTTATTCTATAAATATTCATGATTCACCAGTAAGAACTAGCAACATTCTGTGGAAAAAGAAAAAGTACTAAATTTAGGGCACAGTGTCCTATCTTTGCCAGATTGAAAATATCACTTAGTAGTTTTATTAAAAATAAAGATTCCCTACTTATTGAATGAATATAATTGTTTGCTTATTGAGCTCCATGCATTTGCTTGGCTCAGTTACTGTCACCTTTGATCATTTAATGCTGAATCCATACCAAAACCCAATGAGTTAGAACTTTTCTTATTTACAGAAGAGGAAATTGAGGCTTGGTGAGGCCATTTGACAACTGTCACTCAAATAAAACATTACACCAGCTTTGGGTGACTCTGCTAAGCTCCCTGTCTCTTCACGCATCTAAACAAATTGCTAAAAGGCTAAGTAGTTGAGTATATACATGTGTGTTACACCGTAACATAATGTATTCTTAATTCTTTGTTTTATTGCTGTCAATATCTTTCCTGAAGTCTTCTAGGATTTTTCTTATATATTTGGGTGCTCCTATGTTGGGTGCATATATATTTATGATGTTAATGTCTTCTTGGTGGATTCTTCCCTTGAGTATTATGAAGTGACCTTCTGGGTCTCTCTTTATGGCCCTTTTTTTGGAAGTCTATTTTGTCTGATATTAGAATTGCCACCCCGGCTTTTTTTTCTCTTGACCACTTGCTTGGAAAATTTGTTTCCAGCCTTTCACTTTTATTCTGTGATGGTCTTTTGTCCTGAGGTGTGTCTCCTGTAGGCAGCATATGTGTGGGTCATGCTTTCTTATCCATTCAGCTATTCTATGTCTTTTGATTGGAGCATTTAATCCACTTACATTTAAGGTCTATCAGAGAGCTGCAAATTAAAACCACAGTGAGATACCACTTTACACCAGTGAGAATGGCTATCATAAACAAAGCAATAAACAACAAATGTTGGAGAGGGTGTGGGGAAAAGGGGACTCTGGTCCACTGTTGGTGGGATTGCAGACTGGTACCACCATTATGGAAAACAGTATGTGATTTTCTCAGAAAACTAAAATTGGACTTGCCTTTTGACCCAGCAATTCCACTGCTAGGATTGTATCCTAAGAACCCTAAAACATCAATCCAAAAGAACCTATGCACCCCAATGTTCATAGCAGCACAATTTACAATAGCCAAGAGTTGGAAACAACTTAGGTGCCCGTCATGGATCAAAAAACTATGGTACATATACACAATGGAATTCTATGCTGCAGAAAGAAAGAAGGAGCTCCTACCTTTTGCAACATCATGGATAGAACTGGAAAGCATTATGCTGAGTGAAATAAGCCAGGTGTTGAAGGACAAATACCATATGATCTCACCTTTAACAGGAAGCTAAACAACAAAACAAACAAGCAAGCAAAATATAACCAGAGACACTGAAAGAGAGAACAGACTGACAGTGACCAGAGGGGAGAGGGGAGGGCATTTCAGGGGAAATAGGGGAGGGATTTAGAGGAACATATATAAAGGATACATGGACAACAACTGAGAAGGGTGGAAATGGGAGGGGGAAGTACAGGGGGGTGGGATGGGATGGGAGTAATAGATAGAAAACTGTACTTGAAAAATAATTAAATAAAAAAATGGAAAAAAAAGAAAAAAAAATTTGGAAAAAAAGAACTAAATTTAAAAAGCTGAAAATAAAAATCATACTAAAGAAAAAAAGAATTAAATTTAAAAAATAAATAAATGTGAAAAAAAGAAAAAAATTCTTTGTTTTAATTTTAACTTACTAGACTTTGGGGAAAGTACAGCTACAAATATTTGGTTCCTGACATTTTAGTTTTTTAATATTTATTTCTTTTGTAAAAATGAAGACAAGCTTTTACAAAGAGGCTCAGTAAGTTTCAATGATACATCCTTGTGCAAATCACTTGTCATACATTTTATGCTTCTTTGTGTCATAAAATTCTGTAAGTTTATAAGTGTATAAGCTTATTGAAAGAGGGAAAGGAAACGCATATTTGCACTCTAGTATAGTATATACGAGGCCTGGCAGAAGTAAAGCCTGCTTGAGTGTGGTTGGTAGGGTACGTGAATGTCTTACACAAGAGAGACAGGAGTTTGAACATTTCACCTAAAACGTCATATGGTGGACTTGAGTGTGATAGTGCTTTGTTGCAGAGTTACATGCCTAGGATTTTGTAATGAAAGACTTTGTAATAAAAAGTGGTGTTATCTGTGCCAAACCCTGTATTTCATCTTATTCTACCCCCTTACACATATACCCCTAGGCACGATTCAGGGCATAGGGCAGTGTTCTGTACACAGTTAATTCTCACACAAGCATTAGTGATGCTGGATGACAAATCTGACCAATAAAGTGACTTATAATATGAACACATTTTTATTTTTTATTTTCTTTACATCCTGTAGATACCCAAAGTATGACCTATCTTTCCTTGAAATGGTGAGATCCTGAGGCCCAGAACTTGTACACCCTTTCTTTGCCCTCCCTGTAGGGAAACTGAGATGGTTAGTGCATGAGGACTCGACAGTAAGAACTCACTTCAGTTGCCTAGCCTTTATAAATAGATGTTTTAATTAAGCAATTGTAGTTATTTTGTTATAAGTGCCATTCCCTTAATTATACTTTATTTCATAAATACTCTAATAACAATGTTATATTAATATTGTGCTTCATCATTTACAAATTGCTTTTATTATAGATCCCATTTTGTTTGAGGTGATTTGTGAAATCTATGACAGCACTGTCGTAGAAATTCTGGTATTGGCTGTACATGTAGAGAAGTAATATGACTCAGAGAAATTAAATGGTTTGCTCAAGAAAGCACACAGATACCAAAGCTAAGATTTCCCAACAGTAAGTCCACGTGTACCTTCACTGTGCCCAAGCTGTCTCAAAAAATCCCTTCTCCTTGGACCAAATTAATCCTTTTATAGCATCTGTAGGGCTTTCTTGTTTGTTATCTCATTTGATCCTCACAAGACTGAGGGAGAGAGAACAGTTACCAACTAGGGTTAGGGACTATTTGTCAACTTTTGAACAATTATGAGGGCCTCACAAAAACAAAAATAAATAATATTTGGACTAAAGAGGTGACCAAGATAGATATTGAATACCTTATTTTTTCCAAAAATATTCTTTAGGGTATTATCTTTGTCTCCTAGTTATTCTATGCAGTTTATACATCAGGATAGAGTTTGTTATTTCCTGCATAGAATATTTACTGACCACTATTAAAATCACTTATCAAATTTTATTCTATGCATTGAATTAGACTTTTATGTTCAGTACTAATGTGTTGTATTGCAATTACTCTGTTAGAATTGACCAGAATTGAATTTTAAAAAATTAATTACCAGCAGAACTTTTTACAACTGGCATATATTTCAAAATTCTACATCTGAAAAATCAAACTGTTTTGCAAAGGCAGGTCTCATGGCACTTAAGTTTCAGATGACAGAAAAGGTAAACAAATTATTTCTCCAGGTACTGTTTCTTGTTTTGTGTGATAAAATCTTGGAACCCTGTAGTTGATACATCCAGGATAATATTTAATTATAATGATTTGCTAGTGGTTTTGATGTCTATTGGAAAGGAAAGAATAATGATTTCTTGTAAACAGCAATGTGTTTTTGTGTAAGAAGTCAGGTAGGCAAAATGAGAAAAGGTAAGGAAAACTTAATTCAGTTGTGAACATTTAGTCAGTTATTAGATTTTCTCCTGAAGCAGCTAAGGAAAATTTCCTATTATATGATTATTTAAAAGAAAATCATCTATTATGTATATTTAATATCTATCTTTATAACTTATGGAGAAGATTGAAAATTCAGTTCCCATTTAATATGTATTCACTAGCTCATAGAATAGGCCAGCAAAAGATTAAGTTGTATTACAAGGATTTAAAACAAGTGGATTAATATTCATTTATTTAGGGATGGGAGTCAGGTTTTCAAATAGCAAGCAGTTCATGATAAAAGCTCTTGAGTTATTATAAGGATAAATAATTGTTCCCAATTGCTATCTTTCACTGCAATCAAGATGAATTTCTTAGGCATCGGCTCCAAGGATAAATTATCATTGAAACACATTAATACAAGAGTCTTCACAGCACAATCACCATATAAAAGCAACAACCATATCTTGCCTAAAGAATATGGAACATCAGAAATTTTGGAATAAGTTTAGTGAACAAAACCTTTCTAACACTATTCTAAATCTGAGTTGTGATTGTGCCCAGCCCACAAAAAAGCTTTTATTTGTGAAGAATCCTCTCCAGCTACAAATATGTAATAAGTATGGCTACTTATAAATACCATGTAAGCTATATAATTAATCAAGAGGGTGTTTCCTACCTTTTCAATTATAATTTACAACCACAGATGACATAAAAATAATTTCTGAAGATAAATGCAACAAAAGTCATCCAGAGAAAATACTCTTAAATAATTTTAAATGATATTTAGATAAGGAAAATTACATTTCTAAACACAAATGGGACTTTCTTAAGCATAAATTTTGAAGATGAAAAAATCCTCTATTAATATTTTTTCCTACTTACACATGGATTCAGGTACAAGATTCCTCATTCCCTACTTCTTATTAAAATTTGTGCCCACCTCATTTGCTAAAGACTAATGATAACCAAAAGGTCACTTCTCCAGATATTTGCCTTTTACTTTATATCAAACTCTTAATTAATGAGGTTATTCTCCATCAACAGGAATGTAGGTATCCAAGAGGGTTCTGACTGTATCATCATTTTCCTTTGTCTAGTCGGCATTTTTGTTTATTAAATGTAAAAACTTTGCAAATCAAACAATGGCAGTTACTGCATACCCCCCTCATGACAAACTAATATTTTGACATATTAAAAATGGTTAAATATGAAATTTCCAGAAACAAAACCAAAGGTACTCAACAGAGATCACAGCCACTGAAAAAAGCCATTACTGTAGATTTCTCTGCATTGTGTTTCTCTGGGCATGCTTCAAAGCCAGTAGGCAGACACGGTTCCTTCCCACTATTCTTGCCTAGTTTATGAAGCCAACCAGGAAGTGGGTGGACTATTTAATGAATATTTTATACCTACACAATCTGTAATTTAATGAGGCACCTTACACAAATTCTTGTGTATGTTTTTGTGTATGTTAGGTCTTGATGTTTTTGTAAAAGAAATGGAAAAATGAATTCTGAAAGGATGGTTTAGTTTAGATGAATCAATAGTTGGAACATAAAAAGCCAAAAGAGAAAAAAAAAGTAAAGGACACACTAAATGCTCTGTGAAAACTACGAAGCTAAGTGGTTCTCCACAGCAGTGTCCTGGCACACGGCAAGCACTGGATCTCTGTGCCTGCAGGTTTCACAGCCACAGACACAACCAACTGCTAATTGGAAACAGTATTTCGATCTGTGGTTGGGAATCCCTGGATGAGGAGGGCTGACCGTATGTGCTGCTCTACACCATTTTATACAAAGGGCTTGAGCATCTGTGAATTTTGGTATCATGGAGGCCCCGGAACCAAGTAGAAAATGTTCTTTAATGTATGATCAAGGGTATATTTGCAGTTATCATCAAGGAATTTTTAAATCATGACATATAACAGGAGATAATTTACCATGTAGAGTTCTGGATAATGGCAGAAAAAATTAAATAGCTAAAATCACTGAAATCTTACCCTGTGTGTAAGCAGTATGTCAATGTGTGTGTGGTCTCTTGGTGCATGGGAGTAATTCAGGCAAATACAAGTAATACTATGGTTATTTGTAGGAAATTGAATGGATGGGGCCTTTAAGGTAATATTCTAATTATAGATCAATCATGCTTTGGAACCTTTGAAATGTTCTTAATGGACAAGATTTCTCATGAACTTTCACTGTGTCTGAGAATAGTCCATGGAGTAAATTGCAGGTCTTTCTACCTGAAGCTGTGGAAAGAGATAGATGATTGAAAACTGTCCCTAAAATCTAGATAATGGACTCCCCCAAATAAAATAAAATTTAATAGAAACCATAAAGTCTTGCATTTAATTTACAAATGCATTTAAAACAAAATTACTGCAAGTATTGGATGTGCAAAAGTTATCTTGAAGCTAATGCAAAACACCTATGGATTTTTATTAACTGCAACTCATTATGCAACAATAAAATGATGAAAATGCCAAGGAAAAAAGCTCATGCAATACCGGATTGCATTAGTCTCCACTTCCAGGACACAGACAGTAATAAAACCACTGAATTGTGAAAGGGTCGGGGAGAAGCTACATAACCATTTACCTCTGGTTTTCATAATTTAAGAGGAACACTGACAGAATGGATTCTCTTCAAAGGAGAGCAGAGTTTTGTAGTTCAAGCAGTGCTAGAAGGAACTAGAAGTATTAATTAATGAACAACTCAGGTCATTTTTGCCTGCACACCCTGGCAGCACTTTCAGCACAGCACGTTTGGAATTGGCATTTTCCCTCCTCGATCAACATCGAGACTGAGAAATTTTATCTTTATGTCTCAAATCCTTCACCTTTATTCCTGATGTTTTCCCTTGATTGAAGCCAACATCTCCCCTTGCCCAGATTTCTCCTCATAGGAGGCTCAATCCACTTTCATGGTTTCATTGACGACATCACTTGGAAGCTTCCTAAATCAATGGCCGCTATCCCTGTCCTCCTTTCTAATCAGAGGCCTGGCACTTATTCCAGCTACCTGCTCACATCTGCATATCTAAGTCCTACCTTCATTTTATCCTTGACATTTCCAAAGCCAAGCTCATGATGTCACAGCCCAATATACTTTTCTTTTTTTTTGCTTTTGGTCTCGAAGGTGTTACCCTGACAGCCAACTTAGACATTTAAATTTTATCCTTAAAGCTCTCTCCCTTTTCATCTACATTCAATTGCACAACAAAAATCAACAATTCTGTTTTCTAAATATTTTATATTCATCATCATTTCTTACCACTCAGTCACTACTGCCATTTATTCTCAATATCTCTATTATTTTTCTATATATCAATATTTAATATCTTCTATTAATTTATGTTCTAATTTACCCAGTGACTGGGGCCAGTGATTAAATCTATTTTTGCTTGTTATTGTACCATATATCATAAATTCTAAGATGTACTCAGTCCTACATTTTTCCATCTATGAAACTGCAATGCATTTTATGACAGATGGTGTTTAATTTGGAGCATATTTATTTCTTAGTACTTCTTAACATCAAACGCTTTACAATAGATGGTACCCTGAATTTGTTGAAATGTGCTAATGATTTTCTGAATGCTTTTCCAGCCTCTATGACTTGTCTCCTCAATGTATCATCACTCCCCAGTGGTTTTATTTTGTTAGTAGCCAGAACAAGTGGTAGAAAACAAAATGCTGAATGTGATATGTTTGCATTATCCCTAAGCTAGCCTAGCATCCACATTCTACTTTTTCCACTTTTATTTCAGGATCTACCAGGCTACACTCTAACTTAACATTTACCTCTCCTTACCTGCTTGGGAAATCTTTGTCGTTAGTCTTCTGTTTGCAGAATAACAATCCAAACTTCCTCAGCATAACATAAAAGGCCCTTTCCCATCTGTTCCTAATGTAATTTCTATGCCTTTCTTCATTTCTCCCACACACTTTAAATACCATTTTCACCGACTTTATCACTGCTCTTTGAACAAACTGTCACGCCTCAGTATATGCTGTATGTTTTGTCTTGAAAGACTTTGACTAAATTCAACTTACCCTATAGAGTTTAATTCTAACATCATCTCTCAGAAGAATATTCTGGATCTCCCTGAAAGACACTCTCTATTTTTTCATGTTTTATAGCAAGATGGCTAAAGTCAAAGACTCTGGACTCTGACTCCATGAGTTTGAGTCCCAGCAGCAGCTCTTACTAACTCGGTACATCAATCACTTCACCTCTCTTTGCCCCATTTTCTCCAACAGTAAAGGAGGATAATAATAGCAGCTACCTGAAAGGTTGTTGAAAGATTTATGTGAGCTAATACATTTAAATCACTTAGGAGAGTTCCAGGTGCATAATAAAGCTGCAGTTTTTTGGTATAATGTCCTAAAATGGCTTGCCTCCCCAATTAAAGAGCAAGTCTATCCCTGAGAGAGACAATACAAATCCCAACCTAGTGTTTGACATATGTCCATACTCTGTAAAGTGTACTTACTGAATGATGTATTAGATAAACATGGAATAGACGTGCAAATCTAACACATATGGTCCAACGGGTGAGTTATTTTTGTTAGGTTCTCTATACGCAGAAAGATAAACATGTTTATGACTTCATTTTAAGTAGAGGGTTTCTTTTTTTTTGTCACCTAGTACTTTGAACAAGAAGTCTTAAAATAGTGGTGGGACTGACGCTGTGTGTGAAGTAGCTACTTCAGTTTTTTCACCTCACGCCAGTCTGTCTTTTGAGGTTTTTTTTTAAAATATTTTATTTATTTATCTTTAGAGGGGAAGTGAAGGAGAGAGGAAGGAAACATCAATGTATGGTTGCTTCTTGTGCATCCCCTGCAGGGAACTGGCCCCTGTGGGGAACTGGCCTGCAACCCAGGCATGTGCCCTGACTGGGAATCGAACCGCGATCGTCTGGTTCGCAGGCCCGCGCTCAATCCATTGAGCTACACCAGCCAGGGCTGTCTTTTGAGTTTTTAATGGCCCCAAGGAACATAACTTGGTGTCGTAACTCCAAGCTGCCACATCAATGCAAAGGGTGAATGACAGGCATGCATGTCTCCAGAATACTGTGCTTTTACAAGTCACAGCTAAAAGGTTCCCTTGCAATAAACTGTAAGTGGTTCACTTTGTTTTGTAGAACAAGCTTGCCTGGAAGTGGACATGACGGGGTCCTAAGCGCCCTGGGGTGCAGAGATGGCAAGAAAAGAAAGACTAAACCCCATGATCAGACTAGTGATCCTACCTATGCTTCTTCTTCTTCTTTTGTCAGCTCTTTTCTCTCACACCACTCCCTTTTCTTCCTTTCCATTCATCTGTCTCTCCTGCCTGAGCCCACCCAGGAGGTGACACTTCGGATACCCCCAGCCTGTCTTAGTGGGGGGCAAGGTGGCCCGGAAGTGTTCGCTTGTGCAATGGGCAGGAGTGCTTGTCAAGAAGGATGCCTTTCTGACTGATCTCACTAACTGCCTCTAATCAGGTGTACAAACATTTAGAAATCTGAACAGCCTGTATTTTCATGCAGTTTGGGATAAGCATAGCCCCTAAAGACCAAATATGTGAAGTATTAAGCACACACACAAATAGTTACCCTTGCAAAAGTAAACTGTATCAAATGAGGACCTACTGATTTTCCCTAATAAAAATGAGGCTGTATGGCCTTATGTACTGATCGTGGGCTTTATAGTCAGATGGACCTACTTGAATTAGCCTGAAATGTGTGCTATTTTATTTTGTAACACTCTACTGGGTCTTGTTTTTTGTTATTTTAAAGAGGAGTAATAATCGTATCTATCTTGCAGAAGGCTGTTCTTAGTACGAGGTCAGATATGCAACACATTTGGTACCTAGTACTTGGTGTAAATGTACAATGACCAAATAATAGACTAAAATGAATTTTAAAATGCTGTTCCTCTAGGAATATTGGTTAGAGACTGAGTATACGACTAAGGGATCTGCTCCATATATGTAACAATGGTGATTAGGCAAACAGATCATATACTGAAGTTATATGATTTTTGTCAAATTCCCATAGAAGTTTAGTAAAATTACTCATCAAATTCTACTCTGTAAAGATAGAGTACTCAAAAGGGGTCTGAAAGCAACAAAAAAATTTTTTTCCTTTCTGAAATGGATTCACCACTGAAAGTTTGACAGAGAAAAGTTTATTCCATATTAATACCCATTTTAAAAGTCAAACTGGGTATTCTAATTTTTCAAAAGAGTGCATCAGGGAATCATAACTCTGATGGGTTCTTTTCTGATAAAGTGCATTTAAAACATATTTTGCATTATTTAGAGCCAACACCCTGTGATTCTAGGATACTACTGGATTATTCACAGATTTTTAAACAAAATGTGTACAGCTGATTCAGTGCCTAAATGAAAATAATTTTATTTCACTGTAAAAGAATATAAGGTCAACAAAAAAATTCAAGCATTANAAATGGATTCACCACTGAGAGTTTGACAGAGAAAAGTTTATTCTATATTAATACCCATTTTAAAAGTCAAACTGGGTATTCTAATTTTTCAAAAGAGTGCATCAGGGAATCATAACTCTGATGGGTTCTTTTCTGATAAAGTGCATTTAAAACATATTTTGCATTATTTAGAGTCAACACCCTGTGATTCTAGGATACTACTGGATTATTCACAGATTTTTAAACAAAATGTGTACAGCTGATTCATGAAAATGAAAATAATGCCTAAATGAAAATAATTTATGCCTAAATGAAAATAATTTTATTTCAGTGTAAAAGAATATAAGGTCAACAAAAAAATTCAAGCATTATTTGGTTTGTTGGTGCCTCAGAGACAGTGATTACAGCTGAATGCGAATTTCTATATTAAACAGTGATAATCTAGGGAGTCCTTCCTGTTAGACATCTGAATTTTTAATTAACAAGGATGAACAGTCTCACTTGTCATATTCAGATACAAAGGGTATACAATTGCTCTTGACAGCCCATTCCAATATTTTATGATCTTTTTGATAAAACAATTCTCCCTATGGAAATTTACGATCTCTATTTTCATCTCTCCTGCATTCCTTTAGTCCTCCATGGCAATGGACATAGTTCTTTAGTATGTCCCTCAGCAAGAAGTCATACTTTTCAGCAGAGCCGTCTCATTTTTCCATGGACTTAAAGTTTGCATACTTTGAATTTCTCAACTTGGCTCATGAATTTAGTCCAATATTTATCTTTACTTTCTCTTGCTCATCAGATCCTGAGTGTAAGGCTGAGAGGAGTGGAAGGGTAGTGCCATGGCCATGTGGCTGTTTTATGTGGGAGTGGAGAGAACTTCCGGGCTTCTTTGTAAGTGTCTTGGCAGTGGATGCGGTCATGAGCAGCCCTAAGCATGTGGTGTACCTCCGGTGGCACAGCAGCAGCAATTTTCTCCCTCTGCCTCGGTGTCAGTGTTTCAGATTCTCTCCCCATGGTCACTATGGGGTCACTGTGCTCCAACAGCATACGTCCTCAGTGCTTCACCCTCCAGAATTTCTCCTGCCCTCCACCAAAGGGAGCTATATCAGCACTCATCGGATAAAATGTTACGATTTTTCCCCTTTCCCTCACCTGAGAGCGCATAGAGCATGGACTCTGGAGTCTGACCTCTTAACACCATGGCCTAGATCCAAAATATACTAGCTGCATGACCTTGTATTTCTCTTCTCCACCCTGAAGATTCCTCGATTACATAAAAACTGAGAAAAATGTACCCATGCCATAGAGTTATTTTGAGGACTAAATAAATTCCTATTCATAAAATTCTCCAAATAATGTGGTAACTACTCAATTATTTATTATTTAAGGTAATATTGAAGTAATCTAAACTAAAAGTTTTTTGGAGGGCTACTTCTCAAATCATAGCTCTTTAGGGACTCCTAAACATGCCTCTGAATATTTTAACTCTGACTTACACCACTGAAATTTAACCATGAATCAGGTTAGCATAACACAGCTCATAACTCTCAGTCAAGCTTCCTATAAATGGTTAACAGAAGGTTACATACCATATGGTGAGGGTGTTGCTGGACTTGAAGTTTATAATGTTGGGGGCTCAATGCTGAGATTTGCCATTTAAAATCTGCTTGGCTTCCTAAATTCTTCACTTTCTCTGAACATCATTTTTCCTGATGCTATACTGGAGACAATATTTTAAGCAACAGTGATTTATAGGTGGTACATCTTCTAGATTCCACATTCAACTTGGTTTTGGAGCTTCTAATATCTAATTGAATACACAGGTAGACAGACTAGAGTCAAATAAGCACTATCATACTCACTCATTTTAAATAAAGATCCCTGGATTTGCAAATTCCCTAAGAAATTATGGTACCAATGAGATATTTTTTCATGTCAGAGAGCTTATCATCTGTGAAGTTCAGCCAGTGAAGTAAAGGCATTTGAAAATAACACCATTTGGGTAAAAGAAGAATTACCAGTGTTACATGTGTTGAATCAACCCTCTCTTGTGGCAGGATAATTTATATATAAAATGTGTCACCTTTTCTTTACTTTGTTTTTGTGGCCATAATTAATGTGTCTCTATTGTTCATAATCAAGTTTTTAATCATAGCCATTCTATAACATAGATGCATTAGGATAGCCTATAAACCACTAAAAATTATAGCTCAATTTTTCTTTTAGACAGTAAAACAGGACAGAATTTTCCTGCACGTTCAGTGGATTTTCCCCTACCTATAATTTCTGTAGAAAGTTAACCAAACCAGAGGCACAGGTTTATTACATTTGAGTCCAGGAGAGTTTAAGCTGGTTGGCATCCTGCTGATGGTAGGGATCATAGATGCTCTCTAGTTTGAATTTCCTGTTTGTCCAGATGAGAAAAACTGAGAAACCTGGGAAATTAAGGACTATGGCTAATCCCCAGACCCAGGCTGGAACCCAGCCCCACCTCTTCAACCTCCTCCAGTAAGGCTGCCTTTTGCATTTTTGCGTGATGGTCCATGTTTCATGTTGAAACATGGATCAGGGCTGGGGCAATAGGTGTTGTGGTTCAAAACCTTTCAAGTCTTGAATTTTCATATATGTAAAGAAAGTAGTGAGTCTAGACGGAGCTAAGTGCTTCCTCAATCATTTAAAAAAACTTGATTTTTCTTTTATAATGAACAATCCCATGAAATCGATCCATTTCTGTTCCCTACATGCAAATGTTTTGTGGGTTTCCCTGTTTTGAATTATTGGAGCTTCCTCAGTATTTCTAAAGTCCTGAGTTTTCCCTTCAGATCTAAATCAAGTATAAACTAGGAAACACACTGATACTCTTTTAAACTTCATATATATACAAGATGTAATATTTTTTAGCCCCATTTGATGTGGTTAAGTGGGTTGAGTGCTGGCCTGTGAACCAAAGGGTCCCTGATCAGATTCACAGTCAGGACACATACCAGTTCCCAGGAGGTGGTGTGTGAGAGCCTACCACACACTGATGTTTCTCTCACTCCTTTTCTCTCTCCCTTCCCCTCTCTGTAAAAATAAATAAATAAAATCTCCCCAAAATGTGATATTTTACAAATATTTTGCCTAAAATTGGGAACATTTTTGTCTTTTAGAAGGTTTTAAAAATTGTACGCACTAGGGATAGGGAAGGGCATTTTATAATCCCTAGAAAAAATAAAAACACAAACAAACATGTTACTCAATTTGGGACATTAATTTCATGGCAGAAGTTAAATGAGGAAGCTGTTGTTCAGGCACAATTGTCCCTTAGAAAATACAGTCCATAGTATTCGGGAGGCAGTGACATCATAGCACAGGAGTTAAATAAGCTGTTCCTGAAATGAGTGCTGTATTTATTAAAAACAAAATAATTACTGGAGGAAAAAAATTCCCCAGATGTGTTTACTGAGGAATGTCTTTTCTTTTTTCTTTTTCATTAACTAAGTCGTGAGATTTCATGAGAGTAAGATTTATGTGTCTCTATACTTGTGTCTGTATGCTTATTAGCTAGGGTGCTTAAAGCCACCAACAGGTTCCAGTCCATGAAAACCGAACAGGAAGGAGGGCACTGTTCGGAGAAAATGGTGGATTTAAAGGTTTGTACACCTTGCTGCCAGGCTCTGTGTGCTCTGCTGATCTTGCAGAACAGGCCCTTTGGTAAATCTTTCTTAGGTGTAGGTGAAGGCTGGCTACCAAGGGGCCCCTTCAGGAGTGAGTGAGTGCTGGCGCGGCAGTGAGGGGGCTGGAGCGCTGCACCACTCCGGAGCTTTGGCTCAGTTACTTTGCCTGTCAGGTCTCCACTTCCCTGATGTATGTACGAATGAGGAGAGGAACATGCTGCATGAAGTCTAAGGTTTCTCCTGGGCTTAAACTGGCCTTGTTTCTTTTTGCATTTTTTAAAATCAACCACCATCGGTAAGTTGACTTCCATAGTCTAGGTCCAAGGGAAAGTTTTTTGCTCTAAGCAAAAATGACTATGATCATCCCACTTATCCCCAGTCAGCTGCCCCTCCCTGCTGTTCTTCAAATATTTACCATGCTCACTTGGAAAGTCTCAGTCTTCCGAACTGTGTCTTCACTCTCAGCAGACAATTCCGCTCTTGTGTAACAGCTTTCTCTACAGAATTCCCCATTGAGTAGATGTAATAGATATTTAGCTAATATGAGATTACATGAAAATAGATAATTCCTCACATAATAGTTTTCACATAATAGACAATTTCATCTATTTTCTCTGAGGCAAATAAACAATAATTTCATTGACATTTTGCACTTTCCATCCACTTCTTCCTGTAAAGATATAAAATGATTCTGATTTCATAAGGATTCTAACTTCCTTCCCTTCCATATCTATCTGCATTGTGTCCCTTTCTGACGTTTTACTGCCACTGGATACCATTCCTATATTGTTCTCTTCGAACTCTTTTCCTGTACTTTCCCTTCCTGCCCTTCACCATACAAACTGTACAAATCCCCCACCCATGACGCAGCAACAAAAACAAAATCACCCAGCTTCCTTGATCCATTGTAAAACCCATGTAGTCTTGCATGTCTATCTCTTCTCTGATCAAATCTCTTTATTATTACTATTTTATTTGTTTTTAAAAAATTTTTAATTGTTCAATTGCAGTTATCTGCATATTTCCTCCCCCATTACTCTCCCCTATCCCCCTTAATTCAACCCTTTCCCCCCTTTTCCATGGGTTCTTTGTACATAATCCTTGACTTGACCCTTCCCCTTCTTTCCTCTGTTATCCCCCTCCCCACTCCACTTTGGTTAATATTTCCTCTGGTCAAATTTCATGATGTATCTGTTTTTTAAAGATTTTATTTATTTTAGAGGAGAAGAGAAGGAGAGAGGGAGAGAAATATCAGTGTATGGTTGCCTCTCGTGTATCCCCTGCTGGGAACTGACCTGCAACCCAGGCATGTGCCCTGACTGGGATTCGAACCATGATCCTTTGGTTCACAGGCCCACTCTCAATCCACTGAGCTACACCAGTCAGGGCTCATTATGTATCTATTTTAACACCTGGAATCTGTTTCTTGATTCATTGAAGTCTGCTTCCATAGCCTTTCCCAAACTGTAACATTCTTTCCCATAGATCATCTAAGATCTCATATTCAGTATTTTCCAAAATTTATTTTCCTTGCCAAGTATTTTTGTTTTGGTTGAAAATGTTCAAAATTTATTGTGTTTTCTTGGCTTTTTATAACATCTAAGACTTCTAGTGTTTCTCTCCTTCCTGAATTTTTTCCCCTCTAATTTCTTCTGCGAGATCATTGTCTACTGTTCCAGCTCTCTACTCACTCTTTCTCAGTCACCTTTCTCAGCCCATTTACTCCGTGCACTTCCTGGGCCAGGTCTCATACAAATGCCTCAGTCTTCAACTTTACTGTGAGTCCGAATATTCCTCTGTCCTGAGTTTAAGATTACTTTCTCCCTTCTCTCTTGCACCACACCCCACAGAACTGATTTTTTTTGCAAATGTAACATTACACCTCCTCCCCGAAGCTTCCCTCCCTGCCCCCAGGCTCCCAGAAGCCCGCGAGTCAACCGAGATTCCTTTTTCTTACACTATGCACATCCAGTCAGGATGATTTGTACCGTACACATCTCTCAACTCATTTGTTCCTTTCTATTCTTATGATCTTAGGGTTAGCTCATCATCTCCTCACTGCATTACTGTCCACACCCGGTCAACTTTCCATTAGTCTTTTTTGGCTCTCCACTCCAAACTTCTATTGCCATTAGGGTTATATTGATAAAATTTTAATCAAAATCTGCAATTTCCCTATGGAAAACCACAAATGGCTGACTGGCTTCAGAATCAAGTTTGAACTTATTAGCTTGGTATTGGATGCCCTTCAGTAAAGTGGTTCTAACCTAACCTTCTTGATTAGGTAAAACACATAAATCTAAAGTTAAAAATGCAAATGAAAAGAAATATTGCATTTCTTCTTTATTTTTATGAAACAAGATTTTATTTTAAGAAGGCAAAGTTTTACTGCCAATGAACAATAGTGTTACCTATTTTTAATATCTTTTTAAAAATTAAATTGGTTAAGGCCCTGATGGGTGTGGCTTGGTTGTTTGAACACTGTACCACAAAGCCAAAGGTCACTGGTTTGATTCCCGGTCAGGCTGCATGTCTGAGTTGCAGGTTTAAAAAAAAATTAAATGTATGGGGAGGGGGGCAGGGATGGGAATATAAGACAGAAAACTGTACTTGAACAAGAATTAAATAAAAAAAATTAAATGTATTGTGGTGACATTGGTTAATAAGATTACAGGTTTCGAGTATGTACTTCTAGGACACGTGATCTGTATGTTGCACGGTGTGCCCACCACCCAAAGTCAAATCATCTTCCATTGCCATGTATGTGGCCCCCTGTTCCTTTTACCACAACTGCACTCTGCTTCCCTCTGGTAATCAACATACTGTTGTTTGTGTCCATTTTATATCTCACATTTGAATGAAATCATACGGTCCTTAGCTTTTTCTGACTGACTTATTTCACTTAGTATGATACTGTTTTCTTAAAATATTATTTTTCAAAAGAGGGGTAGGGAGGGAGAAAGAGGGGGTAAGAGAAAAACGTGGATATAAGAGAGATACATTGACCAATTAACTCCTGTGTGTGCCCAACCAGGAACTGGCCCACAACCCAGGCATGTGCCCTGACCGGGAATCGAACTGGCAACCTTTCAGTTTGCAGGCTGGCACTGAATTTAACGAGCCACACCAGCCTTGGTGATACTCGTAAGGTCTATCCATGTTATTGCAAATGGCAGTATTTCATCTTCTCTTATGGCTGAGTAGTATTACATTGTATATATGTATGTCTTCTTTATCCAGTCATGTATCGAAGGACTCTTTGGTTGTTTCCATGTCTTGGCCACCATGAATAATGCTGCAGTGAACACAGGGGTTCATATATCTTTGCAAATAAATGTTTTCAAAATTTTCAGATAGATACCCATAAGAGGATTGCCGCATCATATGGTAACACCATTATTAATTTTTTTGTGGAATTTCCGTACTGTTTTCTGTAGTGGCTGTACCTGCTTACATTCCCACCAGCAGTGAGGGTTCTTTTTTCCCAAAAACCTCTCCAGCACTTCTTATTACTTGTCTTGTTCATAATGGCCATTATAACAGGTGTGAGGTAATAGCTCGCTATAGTTTTGATTACATTTCCCTAATAACTAGTAGGCTAGTAAAGTTGATCACCTTTTCATATATCTATTGTATGAACATTTGTATGTTTTCTTGGGAGAAATGTCTGTTTAGCTTGTCTGCCCATGTTTTAATTGGATTCTTTGTTTGATGTTGAGTTCTATGAAATCTTTATATATTTTGGATATTGACCCCTTGTTGGAGCTGTTGCTTGCAAATATCTACCTCCAATCCATTGGTTACTTTTTTTTTTTGCAGTTTCTTTTGCTGTGAAGAGTTTTTTAGTCTGATATACTCCCATTCATTTATTTTTGCCTTTATTTCCTTTGCCTTTGGGGCCACATTCATAAAGTATTTTTTAAAATCAAGGTCCAAAAGTTTAGTCTATGTTTTATTCTAAGCAATTTATTGTTTCTGCTATTATATTTAGGTCTTTGATTAATTTTGAATTAATTTTTGCACATGGGGACAAAGCGTAGTAGTCTAGTTTTGTTCTTTTGCATGTTGCTTTCCAATATCCCAGCACCGTTTATTAAAGAGGCTTTCTTTTGTCTACTGTATGTTTTTCATTCCTCTGTCAAAAATTATTTGTCCATATACATCTGGTTATATTTCTGGACTCACAAGTCTGTTTCATTGGTCTGTGTGTCTCTTTTTCTGTCAGTACTATGCTGTTTTGATTACTATTGCTCTGTAATGTAACTTGAAGTCAGGTAGTGTCACACCACTGGCTTTGTTCTTTTTTCACAGGATTGCTTTGGCTATTTGGGGGTCTTTTGTGGTACCTTAAGAATCTGATGATTTTTTGTTCTATTTCTTTAAAAATACTATTTAGGTTTTGAGGGTGATTGCATTAATTCTGTATGTTGTTTTAGGTAAAATAGACATTTTAACTATATTGATTCTTCCAATCCATGAACAAAGAATGTCTTTCAATTTCATTGTATCTATTTCATTCTCTTTTATTGATAGTTTTTAGGATATAGGTCCTTCTCATGCTTTGTTATGTTTATTCCTAGGTATTTTATTCTTTTTGTTGCAATTGTAAAAGGAATTGTTTTTTTAAATTTCTTTTTCTAAAATTTCATTGTTAGTATAGAGGAATGCAGGGAAACTTAGTACATTGATTTTCTATCCTGCAACTCTACTGTGTTTGTTTATTGTTTGTAATAGCTCTCTGGTGGAAGCGTTTTCTATATAAATAATCATGTCATCCTTAAAAAGTGACACTTGTACTTCTATCTTCCCAGTTTGGATACATTTTTTACTTTCTCTAGCCTGATGGCTCTGGTTAGGACTTCCAGTGCTCTGTTGATGAGAGCAGACATCTTTGTCTTGTTGCTCACTGTAGAGGAAAAGCTTTCAGTTTTCCACTATTGAGTATGATATTAGCTGAGGTGGTCATATATGGCCTTTATTATCTTTAGGGTACTTTCCTTCTATACCTATTTTATCATTTTAATCATAAATGGCTGCTATATTTTGTCAAATGCTTTCTCTGTGTGTATGGACAAAATCATATGACGGTTACCCTTTACTTTGTTAGTGTGGTATATTTCATGGATTGATGTGCACATATGGAACCATCCTGGTGCCTCTGGAATAAACCCCACTGGATCATGATGTATTATTTTTCAAATGTTTTGTTGTATTTAATTTGCTAATATTTTGTTTAGTAATTTTGCATCTGTATTCAGCAGAGATAATGGTTGATAGTTTTCTTCTTTTGTGCTATCTTTGGCAGGTTTTGGTATCGGGAGTTATGTTGGCCTCATAAAATGTTAGAAAGTATTGCTTCTTCTACAATTTTTTGGAAGAATTTGAGAAGGATAGGTGTCAAATTTTCTTTGAGTGTTGGTAGAATTCACTAATGAAGCCATCTGGTCCTAGACTTTTGGTTTGGGGAGGTTTTTGATGGTTGTTTTAATTGCCTAACTGTTGACAGGTCTATTTAGATTTCCCAATTTTTTCAAGATTTAGTCTAGGAAGGTTGTATGTGTGTAGGGACTTATCGGTTTCTTCTACATTATTGAGTTTGGTGGCTATAGTTTTTCATATTATTCTAGTATAATTCCTGGCATATCTGCGATGTCTGTGGTTACTTCTCCTCTTTCATTTCTGATTTTGTTTATATGAGTCTTCTTTTTCCCTTAGTGACTCTAGCCACAGGTTTGTCAATTGAATTAATCTTTTCAAAGAACCAGCTCTTATTTGTGTAGATTCTTTGTATAGTCTTTTTGTTCTCCATTTCATTAAATTCTGCTCTAATTTTTAAATCTTTTCTTCTGTGGAATTTAGGCTGCTTTTGTTCTTCTTTCTGTAGTTCTTTAAGATGTAATGTTGTTTACTTCAGATTTTTCTGGTTTCCTGAGATAGACCTGTAATGATACAAACTTCTTTCTCATCACTGCTTTCGCTGCATCCCAGAAGCCTTGATGTGTCATATTGTCATTCTCATTTGTCTCTCTATATCTTTTGATCTCACCTTTTATTTCTTTTTCTACCCAGTCATTCTGTAGTAGTATGTTGTATGATCTCCACATATTTGTGGATTTCTTTACTTCCTTTTTGCAGCTGATTTCAAATTTCAAAGCACTGTGGTCAGAGAACATGCTTGGTGTAATTTCAGTCTTCCTGAATTTGCTAACTCTAGTTTCGTGACCCAACATATGGTCTATTCTTGAGAATGTTCAATAGCACTGGAGAAAAATGTATAACCTGATGTTCTGGGATTAAAGGCTCTGTAACTGTTGGTTATGTCTATTTGATCTAATGTGTTATTTAAGGTCAATATTTCTTTACTGATTTTCTGTTTGGATGATCTACCTAAAACTGTCTGTAGAGTATTTAGGTCCCCTACTATGGTTGTGGTTTTGTCAGTTTCTCCCTTTAGTTCTGTTAGTGGTTTCATTCTATATTTTATTGCTCCCCGATTCAATGCATATATACTGAGAAATGTATGATTTCTTCATGTAGTGTTCCCTTTGTCATTACAAAACATCCATCTTTGTCTTCTGTCAACTTTGTTATCTTGAAATCTGTTTTGTCAAATAAAAGTATGGCTACACCTGCCTTTCTGTGGATGCTGTTTGCTTGGAGAATTCTTTCGCACCTTTTCTTGTTGAGCCTACGTTTGTCTTTGCAGCCTTGATGTGTCTCCTGAAGGCAGCACAAGGTTGGGTTTTTCTTTTTGATCTAATATGCTATTCTGTGCCTTGTTATTGGTGAATTCAGTCCATTTACATTTAGGGTAATTATCAATATGTGGAGATTGCCTATAGCCATTTTTTATCTTTTGTTTTTTTGGAACTCTGTGCCCCCATTTGTTCTTTTCCTTTGTGTTTCTGCCTGTTGTTTTTGTTTGGTGGTATTCTATACTTTTTTCTTCTGTTTTCTTTTCTCTATATTATGTGTTTCTGTTTGGAGTTTGTGTGTGTGTGTGTGTGTGTGTGGTGGGGGGAGGGGTTAACATTAGGGTTATGAAAAAGAAATTTTCATATATGCAGTAGTCCCTTTTCTTTTGGAAGCATCTAATCTTCATCCCCTTTGCAAATTCAGAACTTCATCCGTTTCCCTTTCACATTTTTGTTGTTACAAATTATCCCTATTTATGCTGTTATTTAGTTGGTGACCTTACTCAGTTTTATGACCTTCTGTTCTTTGTTTCAGGTAGAATAACTCCCTTGAATATTTCCTGCATTGGCAGTTTTCTGGAGATATATTCCCTTAGCTTCTGTATGTCTGGAAAAGTATTTATTTCTTCTTCATATCTAAAGGATCCTTACAGGATATATTATTCTTAGCTAGTAATTTTTTCTTTCAGTAGTTTGAATATTTGATTCCACTTTCTTGCAGCTTGTAGAGTTTCTGCTGAGAAGTCTGGTGATAACCTGAAGGGCTTTCCTTTGTAGGTTATTCTTTCTTCCCTGGTTGCATTGAGAATTCTTTCTTTTTCATTAATCTTTGATAGTTTTAATACCATGTGCCCTGGAGAAGGCCTTTTTGGATTGAGGTAATTAGGTGTTCTGTTTTCTTCTTGGAATTGAGGATCTGGTTCTTTCCATAGGTTTGGGAAGTTCTCGTCAACTATTTGTTTGTCTATGCTCTCTAATTATACGCTCTCTTCCTCTGGTATGTCTATTATTCTATATTGCTCTTTTTGATGGAATCAGATAATTGTCATTGAGTTCTTTCATTATTTTTTTAATGCTGAAGTCTCTCTCTCTTCTTCTGTCTAAGTTCTTCATCTCCAGGATTTCTACTTAGTTCTTTTTTAAAGTTTCAGTCTTTTTGGTAAAGCACTCATTCTGTTTGTTGATTTGGTTTCTGGATTCTTTAAAGTGCCTACCTGTCAGATTAGAACAAAATCTTATCAAAATCAATTAAGTGCCATTGACTTCTGGCTATTTTTCTTTTCTTCCCTGGAGAGAAGATCCCTCCAGGCAAAGAATGAGTTACTCGCTTACATGGAGGAAAGTGTGAAGATGACAATAAAACATCTCAGCAAATATTCTGTATCATTGTTGTTTCACAATGTCTATGTGTGTTCTAGCCACTCTAGATGACTTGCTGTTGATCTTACCAGTTCCCTGCTCTTCCTCAGGCCTGTACCTTTGCATGTGCTTTATCTCGTCTTTCATGCCCTTCCTCACCACATTCCTTGGACTTTCCTCTATGATTTACCTGAGCTCTCACTTAAAAATAGCCTGGCCTGGGTTATGTAACAGAACATCCCATTCATACCGTTCATTCATTCACGCTCATTCATTAATTTATTCAACAAAAATGCACAAAGCAACCATATCAGAAATGGTTTTGGCACTAAAGATACTGGGGTGAGCAAGGGGGAAGTTACTATGGTAAACAAAGGTCCTTATAAAGTTCGTGGTCTATCAGGAAGACAGATTTGAACAGGTAAATGCCATATAAGATATGGAGTATGTTAACAAGGGTTGTTCAGTGTGTTAAGGCAGTATATACAAGGTCTTTCAGGAAAAGGGCATTGATAATATAATTAGAATGGTTTGCATGACATGCATGTAACCTGACAGCCAACGAGAGTGGACTGGAATGCACATGTGTGAACAATGATGACCTCATTGTACTAGTCAGTAGAGGTGGTAGATGCCATTGAATTAGCATGTGTACCGTGTGGCCATCACATTTAAAATGACTGAGCAAGTAGAGCAATGAAACCACATCAAATTTTACATTAAGCTTGAACAATAGTGGAAACAATTTGGGTGATTCAAAAGGCCACAACTATGGGCAACAGGTGATTGGAAACTTCATCACCACAATGTGCCCACTCATGCATCATGTCATGTGCAGAATTTGTTGTGAAATATCAAGTCACCCAGGTGACTCAGCCCCACTGCAGCCCAGATTTAGTGCCCTGAGACTTCTGGCTTTTCCCAAAATTAAAATCACCTTTGAAAGGGAAGAGATTTCAGACTGTGGATAAAATTTAGGAAAACATGATGGGGCAGCTGATGGCAACTGGGAGAACTGTGTGAGGTCCCAAAGTGCCTCCTCTGAAGGGGACTGAGGCATCATTGTCCTATGTATAATGTTTCTTGTGTCTTGTATCTTCTTCAGTAAATGTTTCTATTTTTCATATTATATGGCTGGATACCTTCTGGACAGACCTAGTATTATAAGGGGATATAACTTAAGTTAGCAGTCTCTGAGGCAGGGATGTTTAAGTACCTTCCTTACATCACTCATCATACTATTTGTTAATTTACTATTTGTCCATCTTTTTTTTACTAGAAAAGATGTGTGTTCTCCAAGGGCCAGGACAAGGATTTTTGTATCCTACAAATTTAAAAGAACATGTATGTTGGTGTGATTCAAGAGAAAGTGTGGTTGGGAAATTATTTTGTGCTACTTAACTTTAATAAAGATATTTCAGAAACAATTATTATAAAAGCCTTAAAAGTGTCATTAAAATGGGCTATTTAACTCACAGAAATTACATATGACTAACAAATCTTAGTAAGAAGCTACTTCACTCATAGTTGAATTAAAAACCTTTGACAGAAAAAAACTTATTTTAGTCATCTCATTTGAATTTCGCACCTCTACCTTTTAAGTAATACATTCAACAGCAATAAAACCAATATTCACTTGCAAAGATATAAAACTAACAGACTCATTTTTTCTTTCACAATAACATCTTTTGAGGTTAGAAAGGGTAACTACTCAGAAGTTCAAATGGAAAATGTTAATGAAAGCAGAATGCAAAGTCAAATAAAACAAGAAAATAAACCAAGATGTTGCTTCAGGCATTGCAAATCTGATTTAAGCTGCCTTTTTGGAAGATTTGAGCTGCTATTTACTAAAATGGGAAGAGTAATGTTCTTATACCTATTTACCAATAATTCTCCTTTTTAACATCAGGAGGTAATATTCTCTCAAAGATAATTATCTAAAATGATTTCATATGTAAAAACTAATTTAAATGATTACTGGGGAGCTAATTTAAAATCTGGATTTAACAAAATAGGTTAAAAAAACCTTCTGAAACGAGTAATTACCAGTATTTGATAAGGGAAGCCAATGAGTAATTACAATATTAATGTCTTACAATCAAATTACAGACATTTTAATAGTGATTGAACAAGTCTGTGACCATGATTGTTTCAAAGCTGTGGCAATTAATATAAGTTTCTACAAATACAGACCTAGTGCTTCATGTCTTTGGAAACTACAGTGACTAACAACAGCCAAAGATATGTTTCAGCAGAATGATGCCCACCTGTGTCCTAAGGTGTGCATTGTTGTTCATAGAATGACTCTTAGACTCCAAGATATTCTCAGGAGAATGACTCCATGATATTCTCTATGATATAATGCTGGGAACGTTAAAATACTCTTTATTTTCATGAAATTTTGTCATCTTTCTCTATTAGTTAACATGAAATGTACTTATTAACTGATCTTTAGTTGGATGGGTCAAGGATGATTCAGGAAGGACTTTCTCTTGAAATTAAAAATGTCAATAGGAAAATCAGATAGCAATTTAACACTAGAATGAATGTTGAACAGTTTCATGGGGGGGAAAAAGATCATCACTGAAAAATATTTCTGTTGTCAGTCTGGAATTGATTATTTCTCTCTCAGGGTCTCCAGGCTTTCAGAAAGGAGAGTGGAAGGAGTTTACTGCCCACTCATAATGATGTTTCAATAAAAAAAAAGACAAAAAAAAAACCCCAAAACTAACGTTCTTCAGAATGGATCAAAGGCTGTAATTTCCATGCCATTTCTGTCCAATTTTCTTTTCTCCTAATGTTTTCATTTTTTGAAATGGCTATGATTGCAATCCAATTTTGCCCACACAGCACTGCATGCTAAATGAACCATTTGTCACAAAATTTTTGTCTTTTTGATGCTTGAGATTTTATTTGCTTAGAAATCTGCTTTTTCATTAATGTTTACCACTCAAGCTGCATTACAATTACCTTCAGTAATTACTACCTGTAGTGGCTTGTATTATTCTGTTCTCCAGATGTGGCATCATAAGTTCCTATTTCAAGCCAATTACATATTAGTGCTGGAATTCATTGCAGCCTCGCCAAATAAAGATTCCCTTAGACATCCTTGAAAGATTTGTACTCTCATCCTGACTCACCAATACTAAAACTTCAAAATTCCTAGGATTAACATTTTATATCAACTCACAGATTTTTGTGAACTCATTAGGTATAACTGTCCCTTTGTTTCAGTTGGCATTGTTGAAAAGGCTGAGCTGGGGCTATTCAAGTTAAATGCCGTAGTGACTAGAACATGGCATTGAAATGTATATTGTAAGAAACACAGCAGGGCTGGGAACATAAGACAGAAAACTGTACTTGAACAAGAATTAAATAAAAATTAAAATTAAAAAAAGAAACAGTTACTAGTTGATACACCTTTAAATTGAGGGTCTTTTAATGTTATCTAACTTCACAAAGCCCATTTAAAATTCCCCAAAACTATGTTATAGTCATTGCAGCAAGCATTATAATAAACTACTTTCCTACTTTCAGTACTTAAAATGGCATAAGAAAAATTAGTTTATTAGAAGAGAGCAGGTATAGAATTTAAAATATATACACATCATCTTTCTTTGTCTCTTTTCATGGAAATCTGCAATTAGGGGAAACACTAAAAGTATATTTGCTGAGGGCCTTCTCCTTTTTATGTACTTTGGTAATAAAGAAGATAGGTAATTGTTAAGAATAACTATGATATTAGCTAAGAGGTACAAGAGGTCACCAAATGGTAGGCAATTTAAAAAGTATTTTTTGGTGATGATTGAAAAGATTCATTTTATGAATAAAATTTACATTCTGAAGATTGATGTATTTTTAAAGTACATATATGCTATTTAGTTTCTCTCCTTTAGTTTGTAGACATATATCACAACTATTTTTTTTTTCGAAAACTCAGGTCAGCTCTAAAAATCTCAGAAAATTTCTCTGCTGAATTTCAAGTCTCTGTTCATTCTTCTACATTACTCCACAGTATCACATTTTAAAGTTTATTCCTTTCCACAGTTGCTGAAGTAGAGACACTGTTTATTATTGTTAGTGTCTCCTACTGGGTTCTGGGGCGAATCTCTGGAGGGTACCAGCATTTCATGCTACTCAAAGCCTGTCTTTTCTGTACTGTGGTGTGGAGGTGTCTCAGGCTTAGACTCAGAACTTGGTTTAAATTCTACCTCTTTTATATCATCCGTATGGTCCTCAGCATATTAGTCAAGCCTCAGGTTTATCTTCTGTAAAATGATGAGGGTTGCATGAGATAGTGTAGGGAAAAGGCCTGGAGTATAGTGAACAATCTCTATACAGTATATTAGTTCTGTTCCTTCTAATGAGGTTTCCTACATGAAGGTTAGTTTACATTCTCTGGTAACTTGCTTGCTCCCTTACAGCATGTATATAGGCATGTGTATAAAGTGTTGTGGATGTCGGTGTGTAAATGTGCACCGTGTCAGTCGGAATATGTTTAGGGCCAGGAAGGTGGTTAATGTATTGGGCTATACATTCTCTCATGATAGAGGCCTGAAGCAGTTTTTGTTTTGTTGTGGTGGTGATTTGCTTTTTAATTTGTTTTTGTAATTTTCCTTCTTTATATGTATAAAGAGAGGCAATGTAGATAGCGTCATTGTTTAAAGCTTGGGATCAGGGGTCCAGATACCAGGTGGGGTGAAAGTGGGTTCACAGTTGTTCATATGGAACATAACACAATAATTAATAAATAGTAATACAAGAATAAACTCTGTTTTGCATACTCACAACAGTAAACCTACTTTTGCCCTATCCTATATTTGAATTTAAAACACTGGCTGTGTGATGCTGGGAAAGTTACTCAAACCTTTTGTGCTTCTTTACTCATCTGCAAAATAGAGCTGCTGATGATGCTGCCAATCTCCTTGAGTTTTTGTGATGGGGTGTAAACTTTAACACACAAAAATATTAAGACAGCATCTTGAATGCTGAGCACATACACCTGTTAGCTCTCAGTAATTTTTGAATGATTTATATTCACTATGGCTAAATAGTTCTTGCTATAAACAAAATGATTTTGTTCAAAAGTATTAATAAATTAGATAAATAAACATTAATTTAGGTATTTTTATGAGACTGTAATCTTTAAAATTTATAACAAAATTATGAAGTATTCTAAATCATATTTTTAAAATGTTAACATTCTAAATATACTTAGAAAAACAGATTTTTAATGAGGATGGGTCAAGGCTTGGTAGATTTAGAAAATTGGGTAATGTATTATTTGGCATTCGTAGGCATGCATAGTACACATTCTAGAATACTAAGTGAATTTGTCACCATTTAAAACATTAATGGTAGGGAAAAATGGGCAGATGAGTTCTTGAGATATTTTAATGAGGAGATTGTTCCAGAAAGTCTGATATCAATGATGAGTAAATTGATGAAGTAAATGTTGAAAAAAGAACTTTCAAAAATCCGTGGTGCAGAAGCCACAAGCAACTTGAGCACTGGAAAAAAAAGGCATAAAGAATAGAACAGCTACTTTTAGTGCTGAATTTGTTGCAATTTAGGCACTATTTTTAAGCCAAGTAGAGACGTGTGATGAGTTGCATGGTAAACATTCTATGTGTTTACTGGATAGTGACTAGAAGTAGAATTTAATTAAGAAATCTCCTATGAAACTTAAAACATAAGGAATTAAATCAGTCAGTTCTCTGTCCTCTGTATATCAACAACTGCAATGATGTGTGACAGAAACTACGGATACTTAGGTTAACTGACCTGTTGTTTAACTGTTATTATAGAAATGGTCTGGCTCTGATTTTCTCAATGCCAAGCTGCTGAGAGTTCCCTTCTTGGGGCACAATGTCAGTCACCGCAGCAGCTTCTATTTCCCTCCTAGGCCTTTCTCCGTTTAGAGAGTGGAGTACAATGGTGAGAAATGACTCAGCAGGCAATGCAGTAGATTCTGTCCCACCAATATCTTTGTTGAGGGCATGATGGGAAATATCACTAGCTATTTTTTATACATAGATGAACTGAAGGTAAGTTCATATTTATATTCCTAGATAATTCATAACCACCTAAGGAATACTACAAAATAAAGATGTATATAGATTGATCAGTTGCTTAAGGTAATGGATATTTTGTTAGAATAAAATTATATTCACACGTTCATTCATCTCTTCACTAGTTCAATAGGCTTGTTATGTAAGTGGTGAATGCTGGACGTTACGCCAGACACGCAGGAGTGAGCTGAGATACAGTAGCGAACAAGGCAGATGCAGCTGCTCCCTTCATAGAGCCTGAAATGTAGCTGAAGACTCATCCATGAAACAATTAAATTACTGCATAATTACCTTCGCAAAAGATCATAGGAAGAAAAACTACAAGGTTTTATTCAAGTATGAAAAGGAGTGAAATCCATGCAAAATAATTAATAGAAGTAATCAATAAGTAGGTTCATTAGAGGTTTAAAGCATTTATCTGAAAGTTTCCATGGGGCGAAATACGGAGGGGCCAGGGCACTCACAGGTCTGGTTGTGACACGAGGTTTCAAGAAGGTAAGGAAGAGAGGGAGAAAAGGGAAGGGCCATTGAAATGGAGGGATTAACACCAACAAAAGGATAATCTCTTGGCATGGCTTATAGAAATGTTTCTTTCAGATGTGATTAAAATAACTTCTGTTGCTCCTGTGGGAACTTAGGTCATTCTATTGCTTTTAATTTTGTGGCTATCTTTTGTGTATCAACCTAAAAGAGGACTTTGATTGAATCTCACTTGTTCATTGCCTCAGATACATTTTTTAAAAGATTTTATTTATTTATCCTTAGAGGGAAATGGAGGGAGAAAGAGAGGGCAAGGAACATCAATGTGTGAGAGAAGAGTTGATTGGTTGCCTCCTGCACCCCAACTGGGGACCAGGCTCCCAACCCAGGCATGTGCTTTGACTGGTAATCAGACCCGCGACCTTTTGCTTTGTGGGATGATGCCCAGCCAAATAAGCCACATGGGTTAGGGCATCTCAGATAATTTTTTGATTTAAGAAGTTTCTCTAAAATAGTCTTTCTTTATTATATTCTTTCTAAGTTAGTAAAATTTACTCTTTTACCTTCGAGTCCCAAGAAAGTTACTGCTTCTATTTCAACTTGCTATGTTGCTGCATGAGAAGAGGACTTAATATAACATTTATTGAGCAACTAGTATGTGCAAAACACTCAGCCCTGTGATTTTATGCACAAAATAGACTTACATGATATAATTTCTACTCCAAAGGAGCTTTGACACAGGGTGTAATGTGTGTGTACACTTGTGTTCAAGAGTCATTTTGTACATATCTATGAGAATCTAAAAATGTGTCAGTGCAATTGAGAATTAAGGAAAATAGGTAAAATAAAGAGGTACCAATACAATGAAAGGGATAAGATGAAACTAAATTGTTTGTAAGACAACCTAATGAAAAGTATGATTTGCCAAACCTTATGATAATAAACAGAATTACAAACATTACAAAAGATGTAAATGAGCACTGGTGCTTCAATCAAAGAGAAAAATAAGTGAGAGAAAATCTTTAGGAAATCATAAAGATAAAAAAATGACTAGGCTGGTAGTTCGATATACGGAAGTCTCAGAGGCAGAATTACAAAGCTCGGGTTTTAAGTAAAAATAAAATTTATGAATAAAAATATAAAATTTAGTCAGTGTAATCAATAAAGTCCTTTGACAGCAATATTATTGATTATGATAATTTTTAAAGGGAAATAGGAGCAGCTTCATCACTTGGGACATTAGAAATGAAGACCAGACAAGAGCCCAGAGAGTGGGCAAGCAGAATTGACAAATTGTTAGGCTTTTCAAATTCCTGGTTTCTGTGACTTCATGACTGTACTACATTGAACTGCTTCAATTATAACTAACAGATGTTATCATTGCCTCTTTATAGCAGTACTTTTTACCAATATATTTGCTGTCTCATTGGCATTTCTTTTTATCAAGATTGGAAAACACCAACCTGGAGCTTAAAATGATTTTAGATTTCAAAGTAAAAGACCTATGAATGATAGTTACAAGAGCAGTGAATTGTAAAATAAACCCAAGTAAAACTGATCACATTAGGGATATTAGTGCAATTTCCTTCTTAACTAGCTCTGCAGATAATGTAAGAGTAGAATCTCTTACCTATTCAAGAGTTACTCTACTCCAAATACTATGATATGTACCTCTATATGCATTATTTAGTTCAATCCTCATTCATATTCCAATAGTATAAAGTAAGATTATGCTCTTTACTTTCTATATATGGAATCAGACCAAAAGAATTGCTGATACCAATATTCTTACTCTTTCTATGATGACTGTAGGGAGAGCAAATTGTCTGGGACAAGGTCAGACTCTGACACACTTGATTACTGAGGGTACCGAGCCCTGAAGGTGATGGGGAGGACTGACATGATACGAAATTTAGATAGGGCCTTCAGGCTAGAATTAAACGAGGTAGAAAAGGTTTTTGATTTTTGGTGGTGTAGGTAGGTACAAGGCTATTTGCACCCTGGAAATATAAACCAGAATTGTTAGTTTAAAATGAAAGCTCACTGCAAGCTTATCCCATGGCTTTTTTTCTTGGGAAACAAGATTCTCAAAAAGAAATAAGCCAGGGTGTGTAGAAGGTGAACTCAGACTTCAAGATTTAGGTCTTAGAGAGATCTGCAATCTGACCTAGCATATTCTTTGAACAGTATTCTGTGGGCCTGTAATCAGTTCTTGTGTTATGTATTTTTACTGACTCTTCTTTTAAGGGGAGCAGTGGAGGACACTTTCCAAAAGTATTTAGCTTGAGTTGAACTGTGTACCATTTAATCAGTTTGTGATTTTTAGTGAAAAATCATAAGATGCATGATGTTTTAAGGAATTTCAGGCTGGCTGCTTCTTGTGATTTTGTTTTCAAATAACACTCAGGATAAAATGATGAGGTTGTGGGTGAAGTTGACTTGAATGCACACCAGCAATGTTCCCTGATTTTCTCACTTGGTCGTGGCAGCCTGCAAACCTGGGCGCATACCACCGCCATGACTCAGTGCTCAGAAAAACGACAATTTATCTCTGAATATTTTCTTATATGCTGAAGAAATACAAAACTTCAATGTAACAGAATGAGTGGGGCTTTAAACTGATAAAAGCTAGCAATGGGCAAATATACACATTTGCCTAAGAGGGCTTAATAAGTTGTACTATACATAAAAATGCTGCAAAAGACAAGCGTATAAATTTTTAAAGGTATTTTAATGCAATTACTTTGCAGGTTATGTGCTATGTGTGTGGAAGTCATGCTTACTAATACCATTGTTCCTATGGTAACAGTTCTCCTAGCAACATGAAAAGATCTTAACAGGATCTGCTCTTAAGAATCCACTTTTGGAGTATCATCAGAGAAAACTGTATATCACTCTCCATGCCTAATCATCCATCTTTTTTTTTAACATAGTATTTTTTCAGAACTGCAGACCTACATGGTTACATGAAAACAATCTAGGGTTTGAAGTTTCATTATTTCTGCTTCTCATTTGTCCAAGGACAACTTGAGTTTGACCTGTCTTTAAATGGCCTTGAGGCGTGGGAATATATCATACTATATCTATTTTAGTTTTCTGTAAGCAAATATGATATTCCTCCAGCTCTCAGTGGCTAACACCAATCAAATAAAGAAGCTATTCTCTGCTTTGGAATTCTGGAGCAGGGACTCAGACACAGTAATAAGGCTAGAATTCTGGAAAGAATTCTGGTTGTCAAGTTACTAAAAGCAAGGACAGTCATCTTGCTCTGCTGTGCAAAAGACAAATGAAAGTTCAGAGAAAATTGTGATACCCTTATGGTATTTTATTTCTCCTCATTTTACTAATGCTCCCATGTGATTGATTAAATTTTTCTCGACCTCCAAGCATTTTGCCAAATGAAAATATTCTATCTATCTCAGTAAGTGACAGTTTTCTGGCATACGAGATAAGAAAAAGTCTTATTGCTAAGTCTATCATGGTTGGTCTACATGAAGGGTGATTTTTTTTCTGTCCACATTTTCAGTTTACTTATCCCAGCCAGCAATGTATTTATTTCCATTTTTAGTCACTTCCAGTAAATGCATATATTCAAGCCCCCTCATAAAAAGATGAGTAATGTAAATTTTCAAGTTAATAGTAGAGAAGGGTCTTAAATTCTCAATTATTTTTCATAGTAACTTCAAACTATTTAGGTTTAAAGTTACTATGGGGCTGGTACAACAGGGGCTGCTTTGGAATTCTATACAGGGGTTCTGTATCGTGAGTCGAATCCCCTGGTACATTGACGACCTGCACTGTGTGCATGTTAATCACTCAGCAATGATCCTGACATTGCCCGAGGCCCTTTCCTGACATACCAGACTAGGCAGATGCACACAGGATTACTTCATGGTGCCTGAAACCTTGCTTCCCCTCTGGCTCTGCACAGTTGTGCTCAGGCCTTACACAAGACAGCTATGCAGGGTCATTGAAGGGCATTCCCTGGGAAACCATGTACTAATTCTGCATCTTGAATTGCTGCTAGCTAAGCTGGATCCTGATGTACTTCCAGGGTCCCCTGAAGAAACCCAAGTCAATGACATATGTGGTTTAACCCAATGAATTAGGCATCTTAATGCAATGTGTTCTTATGTCCCCATGATACTCCTTAGAAGGTGTGGGATCAATAAACTATAGAAGATCATGAAAGCAGTAGAAGCAAGGAATGCCACATCCTGGGCTCATTTTAATTATACCAAGTAAACTATTTCTGAATAACAGTTTATTTATATGTATTTTAAGATTCTGTTTTATAGCAGTTTTAGGTTCACATGTATTTTTTAAATAGATAATGTCTAGTCTTCCACATCCAAATAATTATTATTAATCTAAATATTTTCAATTTTTATCCCAATTACACAATGATCTTTTTTTGTTAACAAAATAGAACAGTGGTTTTACTTGTCTAGTGCTATAAAATCCAAATAATTTAACTAGCTTATATTCAAGTTTTTCATGTGTTAACCTATATAACCACAACAGTATTAATGGAAGCAAACAAATTGCTTATTTTACTATTATTTTTTTAATTTTTACTTTTATTTAGTTTTTGTTCAAGTACAGTTTTCTGTCTTATATTCCCAGCCCTGCCCCCCTCAGTGCTCCCCACCTCCCTCCCATTTCTGCCCCCAGCCTTAGTTATTGTCCATGTGTCCTTTATACTTGTTCATGTGAGTCCATCCCCTTTTCCCCTATGATTCTCTCCCCTCTCCCCTCTGGACCCTGTCAGCTTGTTCCGTATTTGAGTGTCATTGGTCATATTTGGCTTGCTTGTTTGTTTTGTTGTTTAGGTCTGTGTTAAAGGTGAGATCATATGGTATTTATCTTTCACCGCCTGGCTTATTTCACTCAGCATTATGCTTTCCAGTTCCATCCATGATGTTGCAAAGGGTAGGAGCTGCTTCTTCCTTTCTGCAGCATAGAATTCCATTGTGTAAATGTACTATAGCTTTTTGATCCAGTCATTTACCGATGGACATCTAGGTTGCTTCAAACTCTTGGCTATCCTACATTGTGCTGCTATGAACATTGGGGTGCATAGGTTCTTTTGGATTGGTGTTTCAGGGTTCTTAGGATATACTCCTAATAGTGGAATTGCTGGGTCAAAGGGCATGTCCATTTTTAGTTTTCTAAGAAAATTCCATACTGTTTTCTATAGTGGTTGTACCAGTCTGAAATCCCACCAACAGTGAACTAGGGTCCCCTTTTCCCCACAACCTCTCCAACACTTGTTGTTTGTTTCTTTGTTTATGATAGCCATTCTGACTTGTGTAAAGTGGTATCTCATTGTGGTTTTAGTTTGCATCTCTCTGATAGCTAGCGGTATCGAGCATCTTTTCATGTGTCTCTGGATCCTTTGTATGTCCTCCTTGGAGAAATGTCTGTTCAAGTCCTTTGCCCATTTTGTAATTGGGTTGCTTGTCTTCTTTGAGTGGAGTTGAGTGAGTTCTTTGTATATTTGGAGATTAAACCTTTGTCTGAGGTGTCATTGGCAAATATGTTTTCCCAAGCTGTTGCTTCTCTTTTTATCTTGATACTGTTTTCCTTAGCCATGCAGAAGCTTTTAATTTTGGTGAGATCCCATTTGTTTATTCTTTCCTTTATGTCCCTTGCTCTAGGGGATGTATCAGTAAAAATATTGCTGCATGGAATATCTGAGATTTTCCTGTCAATGTTCTTCTCTAGGGCTTTAATGGTTTCATGGCTTATATTTAAGTCTTTTATCCACCTTGAATTTATTTTGGTGTATGGTGTAATTTGGTGCTCAAGTTTCATTTTTTTTCATGTAGCCGTCCAGTTCTCCCAACACCATTTGTTGAAAAGGCTATCTTCACTCCATTTTATGTTATTGCTCCCTTTGATGAATATTAATTGACTGTAGAGAGTTGGGTTTATTTCTGGGCTCTCTGTTCTATTCCATTGGTCTATGTCCCTGTTTTTAAGACCCACAGCCAACATCATACTCAATGGGCAAAAACTAAAAGCTTTCCCACTAAGATCAGGAACAAGACAAGGTTGCCCACTTTCACCACTTCTATTCAATATAGTATTAGAAGTTATAGCCACAACGATCAGACAAGAAAAGGAAATAAAAGGCATCCAAATTGGAAAGGAGGAAGCAAAACTGGCACTGTTTGCAGATGACATGATAGTGTACATGGAAAATCCTATAGCCTCTACCAAAAAACTGCTGGAACTAATAAATGAGTTTGGCAAAACAGTGGTATACAAAGTCAATATCTGGAAATCAAAGGCATTTTTGTATACCAACAAGGAAGCAGCAGAAGCAGAAATCAAGAAAAAAATCCCATTCGATATAGCAAAACCAAGTTGCTTATTTTAGTTAAACCATCCATTCCAGCATGACTTTTTAATATCATACATAATGTTCCATACATTATTTATCCTAAATAATAAATAAACTTAAGATACAGCAAAGATACAAATACACATATCTGTATATTTTCAAAGAAATAAGAAATCCAGAGAATATCACAAGCTATTAAAATATAAAATTCCTTAGGTCTAAATTGGGAATAAAAAGAAACATAAAGAATAGATTAGTGAATGAATGTATAGATTACATCTGATCAGATAAAACTGATGGGAGGGAAGATGAGGATGAATGAACATCCTAAGTTGCTGAAGAATTATAGAATTCCGATATCTGAAAGGAAACAGATGGTATGCATGCTTGGTTCCACTGATAAAAATAGACTTTGTTTTAACAGAATTCAAGATAGAAGACAAGGGAGAAAAGCTGGCCTATTTTTTTCAAGATGAGCACCTGGGAAGTTTACCCTCTTGACTCTGTGTGGCCCTGACTGCCAGTCCATTCTGATGCAGACAGGCTGAGCTCAGGTTGGGAGAGCGGGTAGAGTACACTGAGACCAAGCAACCATGTGGTGTTTTTGAGGAGGGTGAATGGGAGTGTTTACCTGTGTGCATCTTCCCCTAAGATAACAGGAACCTCCAATCTTAAAGGAGTCAGTGCAGCCAGGATGCAAATCAGTGATGTGTAAGCTTAACGTGCATGAGTCAACTGGAGCTGGTAAACACCACTATTCCTGGGCTCCATCCCATAAGGTTATGATTTAGAAGTAAATGTCGGGAGATGCCCAGAAACTGCATTTGATAAGCATCCCAGAAAACTGTGATGCATGGTAATGAGGTACATTGTCTTATAAGTCAGGTGGGCCTGGGTTCAAACCCATTCCTTTGCCCTGAGAAATCAACAGGCACTTAGCTTTGCATGTAGTAAGAACTGAATGTAATTTATAGAAGTTGATTTGTTGTTATCTTCAGACCAAACTCTGTATTGAAACCACCTAATAACAGTTTGCTAAATCTAGATCAAGGGGTGTTCTGCTAAAAGAAAATGGTTTTTGGAGACACCAGAATTCTAGAGGCAGATATACTATAAAGGGAAACCTGACTCTGCTTTCTGTACCAGAGTGAGATGTTGGCTTCATAGTGAGTGTTTGTAGAAGAACTCATAGCGTCTAAAGTTTCAAAATGTTCCCCTAATGGAAACACAGAGGTTATTAACCCCTGGCCTGGAGTTGCATGCCCGTTTCAAAAGACTGTGGCATAGCAAAAATTTGCCTCTATTTTCAATGCTAGTAGGGCCTTCCCTAGATGCAGTGAGCCCCTGGCAGCTGTGTGCCCCTCAGGGAATCCAGGGGCAAGAAGAAAGCCATGTGCTGCCTACCTGCTCCCACTGTAGGGAGCCACCATGTTTCCATTAACTTCAGCATACTTTTAAATAAATCAGGGACTTTCTGTAGGTTCCAATGGTATTTTCTTGCCAATCCACAGCTCTCCTGACATGCAACACTCATGACAGATAGGTTTTGTGCTTCATTTGGTACCTGAAGCCTTGTCACCCACTCTTTCTGTTCCACTGCCTGGCAATTCTGTTTACTGGGTTACCCTGCAACTGATACAGTTCTTGCCTCTGGGGTAACCAAAGAAGGCAATGTGTCTTGTCTCAGTGAGATAACCAACCAAAACCAAGTAACATCAAGCACTCTAACTTGGTCTACGATTTGCTTTTAGCAGAGGCTTATTTAAGTATTTGGGAATAGATGCAACATGAAATAATAGGAAAATATTATTAAAAGAATGTAATCATTCCAATTTCTCAATTGCACTATTAAAATCAATTCTATACATACATATGCTAAGTACTTAGACAACGTATTAATTATTAGTACTTATTAATTATCAGGGCCTTTTTTTCAAGTCCAATTGAAAGAAAAAAAACTATTGAGAGCTTATATGCCAAGTATTATTTGTTATGTATATTCAATATACATATGTATTTATATCCATATATATATTTGCTGAGATATTATATAGCACATGATATATTTGCTTATGCATGTTATAGGCTTCAGAGGATTCAGAAATTTAGTTTGTACCTCTCAAAAGCATTACCAAAACACAGAAATTTATTCATTGTCATGGTCAGAAATCATTCTTAGATAAGGAAATTGAAGTGGAATGGGCAAAGACAGTGTTTTCGGCCTTTCGACCGTGGCAAGTTGTACTAAGAAAGCTCTCCCGTCACTAGAGCTCTGTGGCTCCCTGGGCATGCCCATTTTTGCCTTCTTGAGTTCCCAGCTCTTACTTCTTCAGCCTTTATTTTGCTCTCCAACGTCAAGCCTTAGACCTTTCAGCCTCAGACTGGGGAAGAGGATGAGTGTGTGAGCCGCCTAAGGCAAGGGACCCAGGACTAAGGATGCAGATGTGTTGGACAGTGTTTCTGCACAGAGGCCACAAGTGCAAAACATGCTCATGTAATTCTGCTGAAAGTGTTGTGGGGATGAGCCATCTCAGAGCCTGAGGTCGGGGGATCTTGCTTTTTAACATATTTTGATATTTTGTTCATCATGGGATTTTGGATGAATTCTGATTTTTAAAACATTGACTTAAAACATTGACTTGATTACTGAGTTTTTTTTTCTTGTCCCCAGATCTTAAATTTTGTGCACTTGCCTCATACTTACCCAACCCTGAGGAAAAACCTTGCAAAGTATATTGTATTTAACACATGGACACATAGTGTGTGATACAGAGGTGAAAAAGTATGTGAAGAAGTACAATGTATACTTATACATTATGCTTTATAGTATGTATGTACTGAATAGTATGTGATAGGGTATAATGTATTTAACAGATATGTACAAAATATGTGATATATATATATATATATATGAAAAGGAGAAGGAGAGAACTTATACCTATTGAGACTACTACATATACACCTGACATTGCTTGCTTTAAATATATTTCCATACATATATATCTGTTGATATATTATATAGCATATGATATATATTCACTTATGTGTAGGTCAATAATATGCTACATATTCTAATTTAATCTGTGCATTTTTATTCTACATGTTAAAAGTGAGGAAAGAAGCTTGGAGAGGTTCATGAACTTGTCCTAAGTTGCAGGGCTAGGGTCAAAGGAGGGATGTGAATGGAAGTCAGAGTGATCTGCTTGTACATGAAGAGAATGTCATAAGTACTAGTAGATTACTACTTATTGGTATTACTGCATTTAGGAAATAAAATATACACTCATTGAGACTGAAAATAAAAAGTTGATGAGAATATAAGTTTCTAATGATATCTTTTCAAAATCTTGCAGATGTTTTGATTTCAGTTGATTTCTCAAGTTTCTAGTTTAAATTACTGCTTTTTTTAGCAGTTCTTTTTGTATACCCCAGTAATATTTAGTGCACTATGAAATGGAAACCAAACATTTAAATGTCAGAGAACTTCAGAGATAAAATATTTCTCTAGCAATCAAAACTCATGAAAGCGGGATGGCTTAGAAGCAAGATGGGGAAAATCAATATTAATCATTTATCTTGGTTGCCCTTCTGGCCACAAGGACATAAATACCTATGGATGGCATGACGGCTAAACCAGCACGTGATGGAGCTTGAGAAAGGGTGTGCATATCTGAGATTATATTTTATGTATTACTGCGTGTAGAGTAGAATAAACATCTGCTAATGACATGTCAGCAGAGAGATTTGTGCAGAGATAAAGAAAGAAATATCCATAGTCAATGCAAAAGCAGTGTAATATGTATGAAATACCAGTGCCGGGAAAGGTCAGCAGTGCTATTGAAAGGTTGATGTGGTACTAAATATCCAAAGAAACAAATTATAGAACTGTAGCTAAACTTAATTTTTACTGCCTAAGATCAAAGAATATGTGTTAAGTGTTTATGAAGTACAAACCACAAATTAAATGAGCTCAAAATCTTATTTTTACACTGATAGTTTAATTTTCAATACTTCAAACACAACTTGGAGGCAGATTAATGATAAGGTAAAAAGTTAGTGTAAAAATGAGGCTTCTAGCCAAGATGGAGGCATAGATAGACACACTGTGCCTCCTTGCACAACCAAAATTAAGGATAACAAAAATTTAGAAACAAAAAAACCAACCAGAACTGACAGAAAATTGAACTTCATGGAAGTCTGACAACCATTCATCCAGACCAGTAAGAGGGGCATAGTCAGCAACCGGCAGAGAGGGGTCCTGACAGAAAAAAGTGGTGGCTGGTGACCCAGCACGCAGGCAGCAACCAGCAAACACTGGGTGCTGGGAGACAATGAGCAGACCCAAGCCAGTAAGGGTGCAGTGCTGCTGGCTGACCATGGTTACACATTCGCACACAGATAAACCAGCTGAAAACAGACAGCGAGACAGACCACGCAACCCAGGGCCCCACTGTCAAGAAATAAAGCCTAAAAGCACCGATTGAAAACACTTGTGGGAATTGAGGTGCTAGAAGAGACTCGAAGCCTCACAGGAGAGTTTGTTGGAGAGATCTGCAGGGTCCTAGAATGTACACAAACCCACCCACCCAGGAATCAGCCCCAGAAGGGCCCAGTTTGCTTGTGGGAAGCGGCAGAGGGAACTAAAATCCAGGAGAGAGTGGAGCAAGAGCCACTGTTCCCTCTCGGACCCCGCACCCAAAGACAGCCTCACAACCCAGCAATGGTGGGGGTGTTGCCCTGCTCTGATGAACACCTAAGGCTCTGCCCCTCACTATGTAAAAAAAAATGGGTTAAAAGGAAGAACAGATCAAAGCCCCAGAGCCAATAGATCTAAGTGACCAAGAGATAGCAAACCTATCAGATGCACAGTTCAAAGCACTGGTGATCAGGATGCTCACAGAATTGGTTGATTTTGGTCACAAATTAGATGAAAAAATAAAGGCTACCCTAAGTGAGATGAAGGAAAATGTACGTGGAATCAATAGTGATGGGAAGAAAACTGGGACTCAAATCAATAGAGTGGAACAGAAGGAAGAAAGAAACAACCAAACAGAAAAGAAGGAAGAAACAAGAATTTTTTTAAAAATGAGGAGAGGCTTAGGAACCTCTAGGACATCTTTAAACATCCCAATATCCAAATTATAGGGGTATCAGAAGGGGAAGAGAAAGAGCCACAAGTGGAAAACTTATTCGAACAACTAATAAAGGAGAACTTCCCCAATCTGGCAAAGGAAATAGACTTCCAGGAATTCCAGGAAGCTCAGAGAGTCCCAAAGAAGTTGGACCCAAGAAGGAACACACAAAGGCACATCATAATTACATTAGCCAAGATTAAAATGAAGGAGAGAATTCTAGAAGCAGCAAGAGATAAGGGGACAGTCACCTACAAAGGAGTTCCCATCAGACTGTCAGCTGATTTCTCAAAAGAGATCTTACAGGCAAGAAGGAACTGGAAAGAAATATTCCAAGTCATGAAATCCAAAGACCTACATCCAAGACTGCTCTATCCAGCAAAGCTTTCATTTAGAATTGAAGGGCAGATAAAGTGCTTCTCAGATAAGATCAAATTCAAGGAGTTCATCATCACCAAGCCCTTATTATATGAAATGTTAAAGGGACTTATCTAAGAAAAAGAAGACAAAAAAAGATGAATAGTGAAAGGACAGCAAACTCACAGTTATTAACAACCACACCTAAAACAAAAGCAAACTAAGAAGACAGCTAGATCAGGGGCAGAACCATAGAAATGGAGATCACATGGCGGGTTAGCAACAGGGGAGTGGAAGGAGGAGGGAGGGGGAAGGTACAGAGAATAAGTAGCAGGGACAGTGGGGAGAAAATAGACAGGGGGAGGGCAAGAGTAGTGTGGGAAATGTAGAAGCTAAAGAACTTATGATACATGGACATGAACTAAAGGGGGGAATGTGGGTGGGACAGGGTATGCAGGGTGGAGGGGAATAAAGGGAGGAATGGGACAACTATAATAGCATAATCAATAAAATATATTTTTAAAAAGTTAGTGTAAGGAGATAGGCAATCCTGGTTTTGGAAACAGCTTTTTCTCACTTCTAATTTATGAGTTGGGACAGTTATTCAACTTCTGTGAGCTACACTGCTTTTGTATAATGGTGAGTAAAGAAAGCTTCTTTATGGGATGGTTATGGATAATAATGATATAATGAATATCAAGTGCCAAGTACAGAAGTGTTACATGTATACTACCTGAAACATATCAGTCAGTCAAGAAATGATAGACCTAACCATTATTATTGATGTTTTCAGATGCAAGGAAATAATATTTTGGGAAAATATTTGATATGACCTATAGAAATGACTATCCATAACTTGCACACATGGAATAATGAAAGTAATTGGTAATTTTCTTTGTTTCTCAGATAAATAATATCTGCAGAATTAAAACTGGAGAGTGAAATCAATTTTAATATAGAGAAGAAGCCCATATTTAAAATTGATCAGTTGCCATTATAATTAATGAAAAACACACAAAAGAACATGATTTTCTTCTCTGTAAGAGATTTACTATTTACCTGTAATAAGATCATTTAATAGATTGGAATTTTCTCTTGGTTTAATGAAAAGCAATAAATTATTGGCCAAGAAGAAATGTCTAAGCAAAAAATAATGCATGAGATAACATGTTAAAGATGAAAATTACAGAGATGCACTAGCCAACTTCAGTAATAATCATCATTATTGGGATTTAATATATGATTAGTAGCTATGGAAAATAACATAATAGTAATGTGTAGCAGAAAAAATATTTGGAAATTAGAAGTCTGTTTGCAGTCAGGAGCCCTTTGCCCAGCACACTCACAGGTAACACATGAAGGGTACCTCTTGTCAAGGCTGTAACACAGGGCAGCAGCTAACAGGGCAACTTCGGTGTCAGCATCTTCATTTCCAACCTCACCTCTCGTGAACTGATGAATCTGGACAGGTTACTTCACTTCTCCATGTCTCTTTGCCTTTTTGTAAAACGGGGTAATTAAAGTACCAACCTCAAGATATTGTATCAGATTTCACCAAGATTATGCAGTTAGCAGATGTCTGTCTGGTGGTTAGAAGGAATTCAACAGATAAAAGCTGAAAGGATGTCTACTAACTAGAATGGGGCATTTATTTTTATTTTATTTTTTTCATTTTAAATTTTTTACTGATTTTTCCATTGCCATTTAGTCCTCTTATGCTCCCCTTCCCTTTGCATTCACCATTTATTTTTATACTAATGAATAATTAAATGGTTATCTAAATATTCAATTTAGAGGTTCACAATGTATTCTAGAGACATATTTTCCAGACTAAGCTAAACTCAACCCAACTCCTTTCAAGCATTCAGGAAATTTCCAGGTAATGTTGTCTCAGGCTACCCTTCTGGACTTCAGAGCAATGCCATGATTTATGAAAGCTTGCCACTTTGATTTGTCCCCGCCTTTCCAGTTCTGAAATCAAAAGCTTTAATTAACGGTTCACTTTCATTGCTCTTGCTAGGATCTCATTTGTTTAGAAACTCAACCATGCCAAAGGACACCTGAATTCCTCAATCCTCTACCTCTACCAAAAGGATAGGCATCTACTTACCACCACCAACCCATCTCCTGTGGCCCTAAAAGTGAAGGCATGGTGCTGGACAGGCTGACATCCTCATGAGTGCCTTTCTCGTTCAAAAACAAGGTGCTCATGTCAACCACGAGGGTTTCCCCCCACAATTCTTTCTCCTCCTTATCACAGAATAAAATGTTGAATATTATTTTATGAGTATACAATCTTGCCTCCCTAAGAGACTGTAATTTCTTTAGCTTAAATTCCATAAGGCCCATGCTTATGGTAGGCACAAGATACTCAAAACCCTTGTCACTTATTTGTTAGTATTTGAGAAAAGTTTTGAATAATTTTGTATAAATCTGCTGATGCAAGGGGTGATGTGTGATGAGTGAATCATATGTTACATTAACCAAATAACACACTATTTTTAAAGTGCATATTTAAAAAACCTGGAATGCAAAATAAAAAAGCATTCTAGTATATGGTAGTTTAAGTGGTCTTTGAAAGTTCGATTTCCTATTTTCATGAAGTCACCATCAGATTTTGCTATGTTTCAATCACTAGAGTGTGCGAAAGTGCAAAATCTTCACCATTACCCTGACATTTTCATTTAGCTTCTGCTGAATACCCACTCAATTTTCCCAACATTCAGAAAAATGCTCCCCAGCATTACCTTGTCATTTTGATTATGCTATACATCCCACAATCAAATAGAAATCTCAGGTCTCCTTTTCTTTTACAGTAATGTAAATATACCTTTGTCAACCTGAATTACTTGCATTGACTGGTGAAAATGATTTATTATTATTTAATTCACTCTTCCACATTACTCAAGTAAAGGAAGATGTAATTATTCAGTTTACATATACCCAACACTGCTTTTAAACTTTTATACTTGAAGTGGAGTTAGATTCAGGTTTGTCACTTGCAACAAGGAAAATGTTGTATGAGATTTGAGGCAATTTACTGAGTCACAGTGAAATCAGAATGTGAACTTTCTATTGCAAAGAGTGGCAGAAAATTGCCAGCATGACTGGCACTTCCAGATTCAAGAATAACAGATGATTTGTGATATCTGAAGCCAGCAATCTACAGACACAGATGACTACCAAATCCATAATTCTAGCTAGGCCTCTCTCCTTAGTTCTGGTCTATTCATTGGGGACTTATACCAGATGGCCTGCTGTCTCTTCAAACTCCACCTTTCTAAAATTGTGCTCATATTTTTTTTCATTCAAAACTGCAATTCCCTGTTTCTGTCCAAGTGGCCATCATTTTCCCAATCACTGAGATGTAAGAGCAATCTTTCTGTGCATCAATCAGCCATTGAATTCGGTGTTTCTTCTCCCACATTGCCTTTTATACATATCTCTTTTCCATTCTCGCTCGTTCCTCCCAAGTTTGGGTCCATCATCTCATCCATGGGTGCAGCAATGTCACGTCAAAAACAAAAGAAAACCGCTTGCTTAGGGAAACCTATTATAACTACTTCCTAATAGAAACAAAAACCACTCCAAATTACTGCGACATTCAACTACCTGACTGCCAGAGAAACAAAAGGTGGGTTCTCAACTCAGAAGGAAAAAACCCCTCAATAATTCCATACCTATATACTTCGCTTCCTTCATCTAGTTTCTTCTCTTTTCACGCCCATTCATGGTTTTCTCTTTTATGAGACTACTATCCCTGCAATACAATGTTTCGTATCTTTGATTGATAAGAGCAGCCTGTTCAGTGACTTGTTGTTTTCAGCTCCCCCTATAAATAATAATTGAGAACAATGTTATCAGCGTAGGTTTATTTTAGAAACTGGATTGTATGGCATTTGCATTTTGTAATGAAGGTAGGTTAGCTCATTGTTGGTCTCCTTTGTGTCAGCACTTTTGGCTTATAACACATTTGCATGTCCATACTATTGTTCTTTTTAAGATTTTTATTTATTTATTTTTAGGCAGAGAGGGAGGGATGGAGAAAAAGAGGGAGAGAAACATCAATGTGTAGTTTCCTCTTGCGTGCTCCCTACTGGGGACCTGTCTCACAACCCAGGCATGTGCCTGATGGGGACTCAAACCAGTGACCCTTTGGTGTATAGGCCGGCAAACAATCCACTGAGCCACACCGGCCAGGGCTATCGTTTTGATTTAAAACTATGAAACATTATTTCAGTTAAAATTTATGTGAAAATTAAACCAATCAAGCATTTTGGAGTTCTCAAATATTTGAGGAATGGTGGGATTTCTCAGAACATACTTATCTAAATCTCTATAGTAGATCATTTCTAAAGAGTTACTGTATTTTTAGTATTCTGATTTTTGAGTTACCACCTGCAGAAAGAGAGAGTCATGAGACATACTGAAAGAGTCAGAAATCAAAGATTTTATAATCAGAAGTCTACCTGTCTCCCCTGACTAATGTATGGATGAGAAAATTGAGGACCAGAGTAATTTTTGAAGTAATTTGCTTAGAGTCACTCAAAATGTTGTCTTCTAGTGGAATTACAACTTATCCCTAGACTCTGGTCCAGTGCCCTTTCTAGGACTCAGCTGGATTAAATATCATTATCACTATGGTTATTAGTTCCGCCCTTGCTTTATGCATACACGTTAATAGCCACGAAGAGGCTGATGTTTTGCCCTACTTCCAAGTTAACAAGTTAGCCTGCTATAAATTCATGGATGCTGGCAGAAGACATGAGGCTCCTGGTCCAAAGATAAAGGAATTTGATTCGTGGCACAGCAAGACACATGAGTTTTATACTTGTGCTACTCACCCTCGTTGATACCCAGTCCCGCGAGTGTTATGCGAAATGGCCTGGCTGGGTAATGTGCGTTTACAGAGTGGGTCTGTGTCGTAGCTGAAGAATCCAAAGCTTTGAAAACCCAAATCTTTTATAATGGATTGCAAGCAAAAAGCCATTTGGTTGTAGATTGTAGCTTGCAACGCTGTTTGCCATACAAACAAGATGTGCAGAAACATGACACTTAGGAACTGTGTCCGAGCACTGTGCAGATGTGTCAGTGTTGGAGGTGGTGGGCGATACAAAGCATGGGCTGACAAGGGATACCCAGGTCATGGCTGTTACCGCTTGAATAACCAAGTGTTCCAACGTGCCCATGGCAGAGCCTGGTGCACATCCACTAAAACCTGTTAGTTTGTTTTCCCATCTCCTCTAACTCTCAGAAATGTCTCCCTTTAGTATTTAAATTCTATGGTCACCTAATTGCAGCTCACTGCGGAAAAACTCAATTTTTGAAAAAGAATCCTTTCTGGATGATCATAAAAATTCTTCCTTGGTGGCCATGACTGCATACTCAGGGGCTCCTGATGAATCTTAGCAAATTCCCCAGAAGTGTTTCACTGGAGTGACTTAAGTGACGATTCTAGAATATTATAAAACACTTTTAATACTGTTATATTCTCTATTTTTCCCCTCTCACAGCCTCTCCCCTTCTCTCTCTCTCCACACACACAAACACGCACATATACACAGGATTACATAAGAAAAAAAGATACAAGCTGTTCATTTCAACTGTGCTGATACTAATTTTTGCCAGTTCCGAGAACAAATCGGAGCTTCGTTCTTCTGAAATATCTAGTTCTTCAACCCGCACTCGTTTAACTAAGAATTACTGACTCCTCCCTCCTGCCGTACAGTGGAGAACAAAAGGAAGGGGGGGCAGGATGGGATGCGGGATTCCCCTGCCCACGAGGAAGTCAGGAAAAGCATCTTCCAGGGGCTGGACTTTGATCGGAGGCCAGAGAGGCCTGGAGGCATCCTGTTGTGGGCAGAGTGAGTGTCCTTCATTCAGGAATGCGACGCACCTATTTAGCAGCTGAGAGAACAATATAAAATTTTCCTATTTTAAATACTGCAGAAGTAAGCCAGCAACTCTAAACAGTTTTGTCACTTTATAATGGCTGTCAAAGAAAAAAATGTAGTCCCGGGCTAAAAAGAAAAATGGAGTTTATACTCATGCAGTTTTCAATAGTTTCTATCCATTTTTTTCAGGGTTCTGTGGTTTAGCTTTCTGAGATAGAGATCTGCTAAGCCCTGACACACATCGGGAAGGGGATGAATTATTACCATCAGAAGTAACAAGGATCAAGTATGCATATGTGAACCTTATATTATCTGCGAAAAAAGTCACACAAGGGCAGAAAATGAGAAACAACACCTAGCACATTTTCTTTTCTTTTTTCCTCTCAGTGGCATTTTTTTCCTCCTTTTTTTCTTGGAGTAATCTCTAATCTTCTTTTCCCCACCTTCATCTTCATTTGAAATGAATTAAGAAGTTTAATTTCATTCAGACTGCTCCCTATTTAACTTTTCAAGCCTTTATGGGCTGGACATTTGATAGATAATCTAAAAAAAATAAAAATATAATTTTCTAGTCACCAAATATAAAATGACAATAATATATAGTTGTATATATGCAAAGTATACAATGACTACATCAACATTGCTACTCATGAGTATACATTGCTACTCATTTTTTCCCAAAGCCTCTGAGAACGTACCATTTAATAAAGATGATGATGGTGGTAATGATAAAAACAATATTACTTTATTATACCTCCAGTTTCTAGGTTATCTATAAATTACCTAAATTCTTTATGCTAATCTCTTGGGTTTGGTATCCTTTTTCAGATGAGAGAATGGAAGTCTTGAGAAGAGGTTAGGTACTGTCTCCAAGACCACATAAAAGGACAATTGCAAAAAAAAAAAGGTATCCCAACACTGAGTGTCTAGGCTACTTCTATTATGTAATGATGCTGCAGAATTCTTCCTCAAGGCAAGTGACAGAACTATGAAAAGCCACATACTTCCAGCTATGCTCAGGGCAGAGTCAACCTGTGAATTAGAGACTNCTCTAATCTTCTTTTCCCCACCTTCATCTTCATTTGAAATGAATTAAGAAGTTTAATTTCATTCAGACTGCTCCCTATTTAACTTTTCAAGCCTTTATGGGCTGGACATTTGATAGATAATCTAAAAAAAATAAAAATATAATTTTCTAGTCACCAAATATAAAATGACAATAATATATAGTTGTATATATGCAAAGTATACAATAACTACATCAACATTGCTACTCATGAGTATACATTGCTACTCATTTTTTCCCAAAGCCTCTGAGAACGTACCATTTAATAAAGATGATGATGGTGGTAATGATAAAAACAATATTACTTTATTATACCTCCTGTTTCTAGGTTATCTATAAATTACCTAAATTCTTTATGATAATCTCTTGGGTTTGGTATCCTTTTTCAGATGAGAGAATGGAAGTCTTGAGAAGAGGTTAGGTACTGTCTCCAAGACCACATAAAAGGAGAATTGCAAAAAAAAAAAAGGTATCCCAACACTGAGTGTCTAGGCTACTTCTATTATGTAATGATGCTGCAGAATTCTTCCTCGAGGCAAGTGACAGAACTATGAAAAGCCACATACTTCCAGCTATGCTCAGGGCAGAGTCAACCTGTGAATCAGAGACTGGCTTTTAGAGAACAGACCCTGACAACCTAACCCTGACTTGGTTCATGGAAACCTCACGGACTGCTGACAAGCACTGAATACATAGTTACCGTTCTTGTCACAGTGTCTGGCACATGGCATGTGCTTGGTAAATGTAAGCTAAAATATGACAGGGGAAACAATGAAACGGAAGCAGGTGAGGGAAAGACATTTCTTCCACAGGTGTCCAAAAGAGTGCTTAATTAGTCTCCTCTTGAAGGGAAGACAAAAGCTATTCTGGAACTTTTACCTCCATTTTTGTTAATTTACTGGTAAAAAGAATTTTGAAAAAAACTTTAATTTCAAAAAAAGCAAGCATGTTTGTTTCAGGTATACCAAAATCACTAACCTGAGCTTATTGAGTTTTGACACCATAAATGGAAAGTTAAACCTTCAGACACCTGCTGGCAATTAAGGAAATGTAAAGTGCTTCAATTTTATTTTAGCCAGAGGGAAAAAGGTATATGCACAAAAGAGCTGGATTTATGTAGTAGATGAGTTTTTAACATGTCAGTAAATGGAATGTTTGCTATATAATAATGCAGTGATCTAGTTACAAGCACAGGCTTGAACAAGTCACTCAATCCCGATGAGCCTCAGTTTTCTTATCTATAGAATGGGAATGATGTTAGTACAGGCATACCTCTTTTAATTGTGTTACACTTTATTGCATTCCACAGCTGCTGGTGTTGCATTTTTCACGTGTTGAAGGCAAGACACTCCATTATGGCTCGTGTTACCGAGATGCTCACTTGACTGTGGTGGTCTGGGAATACTGAACCCTCAATATCCTCAAGGTATGCCTTTTGCTTCTTATGGCACACATAAACTAATTACAAAAATACTGCAGCATACCAAAAAAGTATAATTTTCCCCATCTGACAAAAAATATATTTAATTTTGATTCATTCTTCCCAGATGGCTATCGTTGTACTGGCTGTAGTCATTTTTTAAATTTTGACAATAAGGGAATAGAAGCCAGTGCCCCTGACTCAATACTACATGTTTTAAAAATTCTTGCGACACATCAGTTGAAAATCACTGATTTAGAGAATCAAGTGAAATAAATGTTAGGTGTTATTATTTGTAATGCAATTCCCTATCTTGTTTTCACTAAGATTCTCTTCCCTCGTGATTTCTGAAGTGACAGCTAAAGAACTTAAAAATCACTTGTACACATTTGTTAATGGGACACTTGTTCTTTTCTATCTTCTCTCTGCAACTTCTCCACACACACATGCCCACACCGCCACGCCCACAGTGCTTCTGAGTTGGAGGCCTTTATAAACCACAAGCGACCCACAGGACTGAACTTGATGATCAGAATTGCAATGCTGAGGCAGCCAACACAAGACACAATTTTGAGAGATGGAAACTTCAGGTAAGTTTTACCTAGAATCACAAGTTTCTATATTGCTTAGTGTTGTAGCCTATTAGAAACATGTGGATTAAATGGCAAAGTAATTTGAAGCTTTTGAAAGATATTTCATTCTTTCTGTCACAACTGAATTAAACGTATTTCCATGACTGGCTGCAGAACTTGTCTCCACAAGGAAAGGTAGAATCTCTTTTGTAAAACCAAGGTCTTCTCTCGAAAAAATTATTTTTTAAAATTATTGTTCAAGTACAGTTTTCTGTCCCCCACTCCCATCCCAGCCCACCCCCCTGTGATCCCCACCTCCCTCCCATTTCTACCCCCCTTAGTTTTTCTCCATGTGTCCTTTATACTAGTTTCTGTGAATCCTTCCCCTTTTCCCCTGAAATTCTCTCCCGTCTGGTCCCTGTCAGCCTGTTCTGTATTTCAGTGTCTTTGGTCATATTTTGCTTGCTTGTTTGTTTTGTTGTTTAGGTCTGTGTTAAAGGTGAGATCATATGGTATTTGTCTTTCACTGCCTGGCTTATTTCACTCAGCATGATGCTTTCCAGTTCCATCCATGGTGTTGCAAAGGGTAGGAGCTTCTTCTTTCTTTCTGCTGCAAAGAATTCCATTGTGTAAATGTACCATAGCTTTTTGATCCATTCATTTACTAATGGGCATCTAGTTGCTTCCAGCACTTGGCTATTGTAAATTGTGCTGCTATGAACATTGATGTGCATAGGTTCTTTTGGATTGGTGTTTCAGGGTCCTTAGGATATAATCCCAGCAGTGGAATTGCTGGATCAAAAGGCAGGTCCATTTTTAGTTTTCTTAGAAAATTTCATACTGTTTTCCATAGTGGTTTTACCAGTCTACAATCCCACCAACAGTGAAAACTAGGGTCCCCTTTTCCCCACAACCTCTCCAAGATTTGTTGTTTGTTGCTTTGTTTATGATGGCCATTCTGACTGGTGTAAAGTGGTATCTCATTGTGGTTTTAGTTTGCATCTCTCTGATAGCTAGTGATATTGAGTATCTTTTCATGTGTCACTGGATCCTCTGTATGTCCTCCTTGGAGAAATGTCTGTTTCAAGTCCTTTGCCCATTTTGTAATTGGGTTGCTTGTCTTCTTAGAGGGGAGTTGAGTAAGTTCTTTGTATATTTTGGAGATTAAACCTTTGTCTGAGGTATCATTGGCAAATATGTTTTCCCAGGCTGTTGCTTCTCTTTTTATCTTGATACTGTTTTCCTTAGCCTGCAGAAGCTTTTAATTTTGGTGAGATCCCATTTGTTTGTTCTTTCCTTTATGTCCCTTGCTCTAAGGGACGTATCAGTAAAAATATTGCTGCATGGAATATCTGAGATTTTCCTGCCAATGTTCTCCTCCAGGACTTTAATGGTTTCAAGGCTTATATTTAAGTCTTTTATCCACCTTGAATTCATTTTGCTGTATGGTGTAAGTGGTGTTCAAGTTTCATTTTTTTTGCATGTAGCCGTCCAGTTCTCCCAACACCATTTGTTGAGGAGGCTATTTTTACTCCATTTTATGTCATTGCCCCCTTTGTTGAATATTAATTGACTGTATAGAGTTGGGTTTATTTCTGGGCTCTCTGTTCTGTTCCATTGGTCTGTGTGCCTGTTATGCCAGTACCAGGCTATATTGATTACAGTGGCCTTGTAATATAGTTTGATGTCAGCTGCAATTATGAGAAAAAAATTCTTCACTTTCAGTTCAAATGCTTTTAAAATTGATAGATGTTAATGATCATCTTATTTAGAAGGTATCATTTATTTAAAATATAAATCAAGTTGCATTAAGAGTTAAAATTTTAACTTTGAGGCTTAAGCAATATGATTGAAATAAACAATCACCTTAAATGTCATCATACTTCAAATATTCTTGTATCCCTCACTCAAGCTTACCAGACCTAATTTATAGGCAATAAAATGAATGGAACTTATATGAAGTTCCATTTGCTTTACTTATCACATTTGGAATACGAATTAGATATATTCAAGTTCAATAAGAGCTCAATTTATGGAACACTTTCAATAACTGGTTAAAAATTCACACACTTATTTGGAGTGTGAATATGGTTCACCTTTTTCAAAGGAATTTCATATGATTTCTACAGTCTTTTATCTCTAATTATATGAGTGATGATGAGTTTGGAAAAAAGAGTGTGCTTAATTTGAGGGCTCTTATAAATCTTCCCGGGAAACAGGATGGAAGATATCTACTTTAGAAAGTGCTGAAAAGCAATGAAAAAGGGGACCAGTTTCATTAAAATGTGTGCTTCGATGCCGCTTTTTCATTCCCTTCTCCCAGTGGGGCAGGGCTTCTCAGCTTAGTATGTGTCTGGTTCACCCGGGTTAGGAATTCGGTAAATGCTCTTGACTCGAAAGGCACCTACTGTGTTGTGTGTATTCAGTACCTTGACAAGTTACTGATAATCAAGCAAAAGCAAGGTTTTCCTGTACAACAGGTCTGTCTTCAGGGTATTAAAAACACTACTTGAGCAGAATTTTTTTGAAAGCAGCCAATTAAAAAGAACTTTTTTCTAGCTGTATCTCAGGTGGCTCACAACGCAAGGTGAACAGACTCACTGCTTGTCAGTAGCCTGACCTTACACCTAACCCAAAACATCCACAGCTGGAGATGGGCACTGGAATGACTTGTGGGTGTTGGTGGAGGTGGGGGGTGGTGAATCTCTAGCTAATGAGCCCTGAGTGGGGAAAGGAGGAAAGACTAAAATTGAAGGTGCTGTTCCAGAGGCCCTGCTTCTGAAATCAATGAGAGGTTACCAGTATCAAATGCAGTCTCTCTTTCCTTTTAAGTCTATTTGATGCCACTTGAAAGTGTACTCTACATTTTATTCGCAGCTGTTCTAGGATGTTAGAGAAACCCAAAAGACAAAGAAAGCTTTTACGTTCAATTAGCCTAGGAGGCTGCCTGAGACTACAGACCATAAACGTTCATATGACAAGGCCATATGAACGGGAAGAGGCGGCTCTAAGCCTCCCTCTCATAGCAGCTCAACTCAGTGCCCCCCACCCACCCACCCCCACCCCCGTTCTGGGAGTCAGGCAGGGCAAAGGGCAATGCCAGTGTGAACTATGGTATCTTCGTGATTGGGAAAAAGGTTTGCCAGAGGAGAAGGAAAGAAAAAGACAGGCTAGGAGTAATTTTAGGGAAGAGAAGCAGAGCCTGACCGTGGGGCGTTGTGGGAGACAAGGTGACATTGTGGACCAAGGCACCACTGTTCTATAAAAGATAATTGGTGACTGCACATAGATGATTTTGCTGGTTTGGGACATTTTAGCTCACCACCCTGAATACTGGCTCTCTTTTGTAAATAATTAAGTTTTGAAAAAAGGGGGTGTTTTCAAGGTATAGTGGAACTTCCTCCCCAGTCAGGGGACTTGGGGTCAAGGCTGACATTGCCCAGCACAGTCATCAGTGAGTCGTGGACCTGCTGCACGCTCTGACGCTTGGCCGCAGAGCACAGAACCAGCTGAGGTGGCGACTGTGCTGCCTACACCGGCACTGCAGAAATGACCGTTTAAGAAATTCTCTTAGAATTTAATCACATATTTAAAAAGATGAAGCATGTAACTTTTTGATAAACAAATTTTTCATACAGAGTCCATTTTTTTCACTCATTTAATATATGTGGAGGGACATAGTGGCTTAGAAGATACTGTGCCTAAGCATATATCATACAATATATGGTCTGATAGGTTACTTTGGACAACTTAGATACTGTGGCTATAATATTCTGACTGCTGAACTGAAATCCAAGAAGCATAGGTACTGTAAAGCTGTTGTAAGCAGCTCTCTCTCAAATTTTGCAATTTGTATTTTAAAAATATGTAAATTAATTGTTCTGTTCTCCTGAATTGCCTGGGTTTACATCACCTCATTAGACACAAGGATGTTCTGACTGGGTAAATGTCTTTTCCCGCTAAGCACAGGCCTACTTCTTTGTGTGGTAATATTTCCCACAAGCAGTAAAATGGGGAGCTGAATTCATTGCTTCTGGGGGGGCTTTGGATGCAAATGTTAAGCTTGGTTGGCTGGTCCAGTGTCTCAGATCCTACTGCTCCCCAGTAGGCCTTAAAAAGGCAGCTGGGATTTTCACTACATCTGGTTATACTAGGGATTAAGAGAAGAGGAAGGAGGATGCTACTTTCCCCATCTGTGCCTTGGAGGATGCCTAATTAGTCTCTGTCATTACTCAGGGGGAGAATAAAACTATTTAAGTAATTTAGCTTAGAGAAAAGATCTTACAAGTTAACTCAGGAAGTAAAGGAATCTTCCACAATTATTTAAAGTGTTCGTCTTTATTTGTTTCAGCAAGGTTTAGGCATTTCAAGTTCATTTGCAAGCATACATTGCTGCTCTCTAAGTCTAAACACCAGTGATGCCAATGCAACTCTGTAGACGCTCAGTTAATGACTTTCAAATGTAAGCCCATCATCCTGATTTCTGTTCAACTCGGTCAGACAAGGATTTCTGGTGATAGTGGTATTTACTGAATTTTGAAGAGTAAAGAAGAGTCAGCTAGAAAAACTGAAGAGTGTAGAAAAGAAGGAACTTCTAGGCCAAAGGAATATTATGACCAAAGAAAAATCATGCTATGTGAGGAAAAATGTAAAGAGTCTGTGTTTCTGGAGAATAAAGTAAGGGTTAAGGATGAAGAGGCTGAGGCTTTAAGGAAAAAAAAATATGAACCAAAGCAAGGAAGGTCTTCTTAGGGGGCTTGACCTGTTTCGTACAAGAAATGGAGAGAGACTGAAAGTTTTGAAGAAGGGAAATGGCATATTTGCATTATTTATATAGATTCTCAAGCTGTGTTGAGTGCGTGAAAATGCAAAGCAGGAGAACATGTTAGGAGTCCAGGCAAGAGATGATAATAGACAGAATAAAGGGAGGTTAGTGAGAGTAGAGAGGACAGATGTAGTTCCTCTAGTTGAGCTAACATGATATTGAGGAGGTAAAATCGATAAGAGGATGTCAGGGGTAATAGAGAAAAATAAGATGACCAGTCCTCCCCTACCCTGGCGGGAGGGTGGTACCAGCAAACACTCGAGAATAAAGACAGACTAGAGGGAACAAGGAAATGAATAACGGATATTTGGAGGAGGGACTGATTTAGGGACAAGGAAGGGGAGATACATGGTAGGCAGTTGGGGTACATGGGTCTGAGGTTTAGGAGAAAGGTTATAGGGAGAAATAATGGATTTAGGAGAGATCAAAGTGTATACACAGCAACCGAAACCACAGAAAGTGGGGAGAGCACCCAGGAAATTATGTACCATAGAAAAACAGTGCTCAGGACAGACGCCTGTGGAGTTACATTATTTAAAGAACTGGCAGGATGCATTTGGTAAATTACTCAATACCCCTGAAACTCAGATAATAACTACTTCATTTCTGTGTTGTGAAACTCAGAGGAGGTACCACATGTCCAGTGTTTCACTCACCTTTGAAGTTCACTAAGTGTTCTTTTTCCTTCCTAAGTTCTATACTGGTGCTATTTGCTTTGTTGCCTAGTGAAGATGATAAACTTGATTATCATTTTAAACAAGAGAAGAAATACAGGATGCCATTTGTTTTTGCACCGAGAGTAGCACATGAAAATTGCACGTTGACCCAACTGAAATGGTTTCTCTATTTAAATTGCATGAAAAAGTTTTATGTACTATTACATTTGAAAAATGTTTGGTCTTGTGATAATGTATGACTCGTACGTATTTGGAAAACCTACTCCAATAGACTGTTGTCCATACATTTCTAGAACTATTTAGGATAAAGTCATTATTTTAGGCAGAGTGTGACAATACATAACCGATAATTCCTGAGTACACATTTTAAATTGCAATGTGCCTTATTCTGATATGCTATTCATGAGTACAAAGGGATAAATGATAGTGTCATTCAAGAATAAAGGATCTTGTCAAATAAAAGGCTAGATCATTTGTATAAAATATGAATTCATGTGATACAATCAGAGACAAGATTAGGGAGGTTGGATGGACTAAGGGGCATTTTTATGGGCTCTGTACTACAGGTTTTCTACCCTATCTGCCTAGCTCAGTACAAATTTATTTAGTAAATGCGCACTAGCTATTTTAAGTTGATGGTAGCCATTTGAGGGAAATTCCCTGAACATTCAGGCTTCCTAAGCACAAAAATTATGAGTTTTAGGTTGTTACCTTAAGAATTCTATATTTTTTTCCAAAAATAAATACACACATTTATGATATCTGGCCACCGTCAACTATGTTGTGAATAAGACCTTACTCTTACATGAGATAATGACTGGTTGGAAAATGCCTGCGCAATCTATTTCTTTTCCCTTGCAGTTCCTCTGGTTATTTTTTTTTTTCACCATAAAAACCCAATCTTGTGCTAGAAACCGGGCCTGAAATGCCATCGCCAGGGGACTGACCACATCCATGCTCACATGTGGGAGCTGTTTGCTTGAGACGAGTTTAGTCCTGAAGAGTGATGGCGTGGAACTGTAGTCAGTAGTCAGCCACTGTGGAGTGGTTGCTCCTTCTGAAATTGAAATAAATGGGCCGAGGGAATGTGCAGAACAGCAGTTGGTGAATTTAACACGGAGCACTGTGGGCCCTGCCAGATAATGACTGCATGATATCAAAGCAGAAAAGAGTGAAGGGAAAGCCCACTCAGAAATTGTATTTCTCAATATATATCAAGGCATCCAAAATGTAAACAGACCTTTTGTATTTTAATTATAGTAAAACCGAGTGAAGAGGGAATTTAATTAGCCAATGAATGATTTTTATGGGAACCTCCATCTCTTGGTAATCTGTCCTTATGTATTGCTGGTAGTTTGAGTGATTTTCCACTTTTTTCATCTCGTGTCACAATAGAGTCATCACCAAAATTTTGTGGCACACCAAAAAATTCATTTTTTTTGCCAATCTGGCAAAAATAGATACGATTTTGATTCACACTGGATGACCATTGTCATTGTTTTAACTGACAGTCTAAAGTAAAGAGGTCAGAGCCCCTGACTAATTAGTCAGGCATTGCATGTTTTAAAAATCCTTGGGGCACAGCTGTGTGCTTCTTGAGGCACACTGGTTGAAATTCGCTGCGGCAGATTAATCTCTCCAAAAACAGAACATTCAAGGAACAATACCTAAGCTCAAGAATTTATCCTCAGTCTAGATCTGAAAGGCTTTAAATTTTGTACCCTGGAGTCTTCATTGATCTCTATGACTCACCAGTCCCTAGATGGAAGCTTCCTCATTTGCAGAGGTGCTGGTGGATTCCAGAGAAGTCCAGCTAGAACCCCGATTGCCCTCCTCACTAGACCGCTCAGCCCTTTAGATGTGGCACTTAGAATGAGGAAGGCCTTGAGATACAAAATGAATAAGAAATTCTCTTTGACCTCCTAGTGCTTACAGTTTAATAGAAGAGATAGAATACAATAAATAACTATACTAGAATAAAGTGAATATAATATACAATGGGAATTCAAAATAGGCAATGCATAAGGGGTTGACTGGCTGGGGAAGAACAAGGGAAGGACTGCTGTCTTAAAAGCAGAGGGTATAGAATGATGTAAGTGGATGAAGTATTGACTTTGGGCTCAGATATTCTAGCTCAATCATGTTGGAAGTTTAACAATAATACTGAAAGCCTCTGTTCTTCATGTGCAAAGTGGGATACTAATAAGAGGGTTTCTTGCTTTATCAGAGACTGTGTGTGCATCCTAAGTCAATACCTCATCTCTCCATAAAAGAAATATTTTATATTTTTAAAAAATATTTTATTTATTTATTTTCAGAGAGGGAAAGGGAAGGAGAAAGAGAGGGAGAGAAGTGTCAATGAATGACTGCCTCTTGAGTGCCTCCTACTGGGGACCTGGCCTGCAACCCAGCATATACCCTGATGGGGAATTGAACCAGTGACCCTTTGGTTCGCAGGCCAGCACTCAATCCACTGAGCCACACCAGCCAGGGCAAAGAAATATTTTGTCTTAATAGTCGTATCACTTTGACTCTATTGAACATTGTGTATGTCCTTGCCAGCCTAAAATTCCAACACTTCTTCCAGTGACTATTAATACTAACCCTAAACTTCTTCATTGGGCTTTTGGGGCTTCCATCCTTTGCAGTTCCCAGTAGAAATAGCAATACCACTAACAACATCAACAATAATAGAAACAGTAATGTCAAACATGGACTGAGGAACTATCTGGGTATATAGTAAATGTTTTCTATAAGTTATCTCACTTAACTCTTATTGTGTCCTATGAGGAAGGCATCACTATTCCATTTAAATGTCAAAGGACCTGAAAACAGAAGATGAATGACCTTTCCAAGGTCATTGAGCTAGTTAGTGACAGAACCATGTGTCAAACAGAGGCCTTTATTAACTTCAAAGGTCGTACACCGTCCTTTCGTGCTCCTCAATTCTAGTCCTCTCCCTTGTAGCTTTCCGAGTGTGGGGAAGAGAGAAACTTTGAGGCGCTTGATACATGTTTGGTTGGCAAACCAGTGTGTGATGCGAGAACTGTTCTAGAATCCCTCAACGCAGCCCTTAGTGGTGGAAGGGCAGGATTTGGAAGGGAGCTTAGATGGTACACGGTACACACGGTGGTAAAAGGAGTGAATTAGCTGGTGTGAAAACTTTGCAGAAGATATCTGGTGTCTGCCAGATTTCCACTAAAGTTGGTCATTAAAATTTAAAAATATTACTCTTATGTCAGTGGAAGAAGTCATGCTTGCTTTATTTCTGGATTTCTATGGAAAGAGCAGAATGTTTTATTTTATTTTATTTTTTTTAGGAGCAGAATGTTTTAGTACAGAGCTAGATTACCCTAGCACTCTTTAAACATTTTTTTTGATATTTCACCTGGAGGTGATTAAATTTTTTATCTTGGCAGTGCTGTCTCTGAGACAAAAAAATAGAAATATCAAGGCAAATAAATAAAAGGGTTTTTAATAGAAATATCAAGGCAAATAAATGAAAGGGTTTTTCATAAGTTCATAAAGTCATAAAATAATTTTCTTGAGAATTTAGTTGAATATGAATGTAAGGAAACATTAAGAAATGTGCCATATGGGAAAATATTTGTCTCTGTATAAATGTAATTGAATCCTGTGGCTAACAAGAATAATTGCTGTGTCTTCTCTTTAAAGTTATTATTGCAGAATTATTTGCAACCCAGCCATGCTCAGAGGCAAGAAAAATGAGCTAGGCATGTTTTTGAAACTCTTTTCAGACTTACAATTTTATAGTAGTGTAATACATTTCAAGATGACCATAGGGAGTGTGTTTTTCTACATAAGTATTTTATTGCTACTATGAATTTACAAAAATTAGAGATAATTTACTCTTTTATGACGCCTAAAATAATCATTGCACCATCTTTGACTTTAAAGAGAAAAGAGCAGGAGCGGCCTGGTCAGGGTGATTAATTATTCACATTCTCCTGTGAGTGTTTCCTTCTAAAAAATGTAGAAACATTGCATGTAATAGCTTATTCCAGTTTTTCATTTTTTTAAACATTTTAATCTTCATTCTATTAAAATGTTGCCAATTTGGTGTTTTTGAGTTTATATGAATAATGCTGACATTTTCAATTTTAGAAACTCTTTATTTTTGCTTATATGTGACATGCACATTGATTTAACAGTCCAGTGGACCGTCTCCACAAGGACAAATCGATGTTTTGACAAGAAGTTAACAGATCCACATCTGCCTGGCCATCAGTATCCTAACATATCTCATATTTTGTGAACATACTTCACAGAGCCGTATTCTGTCTCAGTGAAGCAGTGTTTCTGGCTTTGACTTATGGCTGCAATCATAGAGTCCAAGGCTGCAGAAAGGACCTTCTCGCGGGGTGGCTAGAACTGCAGAGGAAGCACTGGAGGGGGAGTTGTGAGTTAGCTGTTGGCCTTTGTAGCTCCAGACTTAAATCATGGGGAACAGGAGAGCGTGCAGGCTCAGCTCCTTACCTTGAGGTAATAACAGCTACCTAATCAAGGAACAGAGGGTCAAGCTTTTAAGAGGCACAGCACCTTCCCCTCCCCTGTGGAGTATCCTACAGATACCAGGGTTTGGACAGGGCTTCCAGGCTTTCCTGAGAAGGGAAATGCAACAGTAAGGAAATGCTTTTACTTTGGGGGTCAGATTACATGGGTGGAATGAATTACTGAACTTCCCTTTCCCCTAAAGCCATATTCCACCACACCAAGGCCTGGCCAGAGTGGTTTTTTTAAAAATCTCATCTATAGATTCTTCCGACTTTAGTTATTCACAGGATGACCTTAATCCACCAAGGATTATGGATGCTCCTGATCTGTGTTTCCACAGTGTGAGGTACCTTCCTTAGCAAAAAAATACTAGGCTTTCTTCTTGTCCTTTTTTCCATTACACTACTTGTTTAGTGAAGGTGAGGACTGTGGGATTCTGCTCACCATTTATCTCCAGAATAGATCATGGCTACCCACAGAGTCAGGACACAAAAAACATTAACTGAATGAATGGATGGAGGCAGCAGAGACTGAGAGAGAAAATAATCAGAGATATTTTTCACTCCTAAGGGAGAACTAAGACTATGGAAATCCTGTGACTATCTATGTCAAATTCAAGCACCCCATTGGTTGACTCAGTAGCAGTTTTAACGGAAAGTGGGGTTAGTGGTGAGCAGGTCCTTTTATTAAAAATTAACATTTCCCTGGTATCTAATGCTGTCCTCCTAATTCTCTGGTAATATTTCCTAAAGGTAGAATGGAATATGAATACATATTAAAAGAAATTAAACAGATTATGTGGTCTAATAAGTTTGAAAAGCACTGGGTTGAATAAAGTTAAATAGTTCTTTTTAAGGCAGAATATATCAGACTTATTATGCTAATATGCAATATATATTTTCACAGAAAAGAGACGCGAATATTTCCAAAATTTAAATGACAGTAGAGCCCTGGCTGCTGTAGCTCAGTGGATTGAGCATGGGCCTGTGAACCAGAGGATCACAGTTCGATTCCCAGTCAGGGCACATGCCTAGGTTTTAGGCCAGTTGCCAGCAGGGGACCTATGAGAGGCAATCATACATTGATATTCCCTTCCTTTCTCCTTCCCTTCCCCTGTAAAGATAAATAAATAAAACCTCTAAAAAAATGACAGTAGAAATTTTCTTTTATAGATCATCTCATGGAATTGATAACCCAGAGAGAGTTTTTGGCCACCTAATATAGTATAGTTTGAAAGCCATATTTCTTTAGTATAACATGTCTACTACTAAAGAAGTATTTGTTCACTGCCCATAAGTGCCAGATTCAGTTGGACAGCATCATGACAAGTGTCTTCTTATTTCATTCTGTTAAAAACAAAAACATCACGTCATATCACTGAAGCTAATCTCTAAGACATGTAGAGATGTCAGTTGTTAAAATAATATTTAGCAGTATATACTTGGTATCAATACAATTAAAACTGACACATACATAAAATATTTTGGCTAATTTATATCTGGAATGCAATTATTCTAAAAATGACTCCTTTGGGAAAGAGCAATTCAATGTGACTTGACCTTTATGTTTTGGAATTGAAACACATCTGGGTTTTGCTCATTCAGCAGCTGCCGCCCAGGACAAGTTTGTTATCTCTTTATATTCTTCTGTTTGTCTTTCAGGATCAGCTAAGGAAACTGTTACTTGTCTAATTTATATGCCTCTCCTTTGTCTGAACTCTGACAGTTTCAATGTCACCTGGAATAACTATGAAAAACTGCTGTGTACTATGTGTTCTCCTTTTTCATTTCTAATCTATAATAGAAGTTCTCTACAACCACCAAAGGGAGTTTGGTTCCAGGAAATAGAAAATCTAATTTAACTGTATTGAGTTGTAATCTCTCACCCTAAAAGGCATTTTGTTTAGTATGAAAACCCATCAGTGGGGACTCTCTTAAAACTGTTTTATCTATTTTAGGGGAAAAGATAAAAAAGTGTTTACTTTAGATCACCTAAATATTTTCTGTAATAAAACAGTGTAATTAAATGATGCTACTTGATCAGAGTTAGCTTTGAAAACTTGTTTCTTACTGCATCCTACACACCCAATAGATACGTGTTTACCGATCCCAGCTGCCATACGTCATTCTGCTTCTCAAATCTCTCAGTGGCTTCCCACTGCTTTTCAAACTATGAATTAATTCCTCAGGCTGACATTTAAAGTCCTAACATTTCATTCTTATTTACCCATTTTTCCCTTACCACTCTAATTAACCCAGTTCTCTCCAAAACATGCCCCACTCATTTCTAACTTGTAGCTTTTGTTTAATGTCTCAGTATCTCCCCAGGATGACCCCCCTATCCTTGTCCTTCGAAAGTCAACCAGCGCTTTAAATTTGCTCTCAGATTCTGCCACTTCATGAGTGTTTTTAACTCAGCTCCATGGGTGACATCTCTTTCTTTTGGGAGTTCACAACCCATTTCTTATCCTCATATACCTAGCACAGCACACCAAGCTTGGCACATAGAATTAATTATTTAGTGAGGATTTGCCCAATAAACTTTCAACTCTTTGTAGCCTCTCATTCTTGCCTTGAGTTAAAGTTTTTTGTGTGTTTTTCTCTGATCCTATCTACTAAACTTTAAGTTCTCTCAAGGGCAAAGACTGTATACATTATTTACTACCAGTATGCTCTACAATAAACAGTTACTGAATTGAAAAACACTCTTGTCCATTTAACTTGAAATGGGATGTTAAAAAATTTCTGTGGCATGCTACCACTTCAGTGGAGTACAAATTTTCAGAGCATGGAATCTGGTACACTGGAGGAACATCTTACAGGTTTCTAAACCAACTTGTCATCTGAGTTGTGGCGCTGAAACATCCAAAGACATGAGTTTAAGTCTCAGGGATTTTTTTGGGGGGGGGTGGTTGTGGCACTTGTGACCTTGGATAAGTTTCTTAACTTTTCTGCGCTTTGGTTTCTCATTATTTAAATATAATATCATTACACCGACCATACAAGCTTAATATAAGAAGTTAGATGACATAACATATGAGAAAATACATTGCAAACCATGAGCTACATTGAAATGCGTTCATTCAACAAATGCTTTTATTTTTATTTATTTATTTATNTTTCAGAGCATGGAATCTGGTACACTGGAGGAACATCTTACAGGTTTCTAAACCAACTTGTCATCTGAGTTGTGGCGCTGAAACATCCAAAGACATGAGTTTAAGTCTCAGGGATTTTTTTTTGGGGGGGGGGGTTGTGGCACTTGTGACCTTGGATAAGTTTCTTAACTTTTCTGCGCTTTGGTTTCTCATTATTTAAATATAAGATCATTACACCGACCATACAAGCTTAATATAAGAAGTTAGATGACATAACATATGAGAAAATACATTTGCAAACCATGCGCTACATTGAAATACGTTCATTCAACAAATGCTTTTATTTTTATTTATTTATTTAACTTTTGTTCAAGTACAGTTTTCTTTCTTGTATTCCCAGCCCTGCACCTTCCCAGTGCTCCCCACCCCCGTCCCATCTCCACCCCCCGTCTTAGTTATTGTCCACGTGTCCTTCATACTTATTCATGTGAGTCCATCCCCTTTTACTCTGTGCGTCTCTCCCCTCTACCCTCTGGACCCTGTCAGCACGTTCTGAAAAATATGGAACGCTTCACGAATTTGCGGGTCATCCTTGCGCAGGGGACATGCTAATCTTCTCTGTATCGTTCCAATTTTAGTATATGTGCTGCCGAAGCGAGCACTCAACATATGCTTTTAAAAATAATACTCATCTTTTATTTTTATAAGCTTAATAACAATGTGAAATAAATTTTAATAATTAGTTTTATAATATTATGCTACATTCTATGAATGAAAAACTATTGTCTCTGGAAAGATCTGACAGTCTAGTAGAGACCAAACTATAAATAGACAACTAGGAAACTGTGTGTGTTTGTGACATGCTGTGATGGGAAGGAGGGCAGGGTGTTAATAGCAAAATGAAGAGAGGCACCTAACAGTGAAGTGAAGGGTAGAAAGACTGGGTCAGGGAGCATGAGAGTGGAGTCCTGTAGAATAATCTTAGCCCCCAAGTGAGCTAGAGGCAGAAAGGGTATTCCAGGGAGAGGACGAGTTTAAAATGGTATGTAAAGCATGAGAAGGAATGGTGAGAAATTCTGGAACTGGGCAGTGGGGTAGAATAAAAAAATCCCCCTCTTTGATGCTGAAAAATCTCAAAGGGTTTTTCTGTCTCTTCTCCACTGCCTTTTGTCCCAAACTGTTAGGAATACTACTCTAGGTCATGAAGACAGATATGGACTTTTTTTTTTGCAGTGAGACTAGATTTTTTTTTACATTGTGAGGATGATTTAGAGGTAGAACAGCCTTCATATGTCATTGCTATACTATATATAGTGAATATTTTAGACACGAAGAAAGGTGAAGTTACCCAGCATGCACTGTGAGGAGAAATGTTTGTAGAATTAGATCAATGAGTGCACACTTCAACTTCATTACTACAATGTTGCATTTCCTTGGGCAAATCACACAATTAGTTGAATTTAAAATAACAGTGGTACTTAATTATAAAAGTATTGTGAACATTAAAGTAATACAGGTGATAACTAAGTACATCATCTGGTAGTTAGGAAGAGTTCATCAACTGTCAACCTTTATTATAAGAACCAATAAGAATCAATTTTTCTGTGCACTTTTATTTATGCTTTACTTAAAGTATATACTCATTTAATTAGAACTCTGGCTGGACTAGCTGATTTTTTCATGTGTGGTACATTTACACAGTGGAATACTACTCAGCTAAAAAAGAAGAAATTCTCACCTTTTGTGATGACATGGTTGGACTTGGTTGCTAAGTCAAATAAGCCCATCAGAGAAAGACAAGTACCAAGTGATTTCACTTACTGTATTTTGCCGTGTATAATGTGCACCCATGATTTTGGCCCTAACTTTCAAGAAAAAAATTTTATTTCAATTTTTATTTCAATTTTGTGTTTACTTATATTTAGATACCTGTTGTTTGTATTATAAAGAAATTTTAGCATTTACTTTTGAACATATGGATATCATTATCCATAACTTTCTAGAGTTATACTTTTAACACATAAGTATAAATAAGAATTAAAAACATTTATATGGATATGGAAGAGCATTACCCATGCATAATACACACCCTCATTTTTCCCTCAAAAATTGGGCAAAAAAAGTATGCATTATGCATGTTGAAATACTGTATATGTGGAGTCTAATAAACAAAATAAGAGCAGACTCACAGCTAGAGAACAGGCCGACAGCTGTCAGAGTGGAGACGCTGGGGCTGGGTGCAGAAGGCAAAGGGATTAAGCAAAGGAAAAAAATACTGTTGTCAGACACAGACAATAGTTTGGTGATTCCCAGAAGGAAAAGAAGAAGTTACAAGAGGGTTAAAGGGGGATAAATGGTGATGGAAGGATATTTGACTTGGTGTGGTGAATACACAACATAATACACAGATGATATGTTATAGACCTCTACTGAAACCTATATAATTTCCTAACCAATTTCACCCCAATAAATTCATTAAACATTAAAAGATGTTGGTTAAACCAGACTGCTGGATCAAATATCACCATTTATAAATTAGAAATCTGTTTTATTATTCAATGACACAAACTTCTGATACCAATAATTATGGAATTGCAGAAAGCTGACTCTTTTCCTCAAGTTAATTTTTATTCCTCATTGTACGTTACTACAGAGAAAACCCGAGAGAAAATACTGGTCAGCTCACTGTGACCTACATCTCTACTTCTTGTGTCAGACTCTTGTTTCTGACCATTATTGATCATTTTCTAAGTATTTATTTTTAAGCTAATTAATGGTATTGGTATACCATGTTTCGAAGGACAAGGATAGGGGGGTCGTCCTGGGGAGATACTGAGACATTAAACAAAAGCTACAAGTTAGAAATGAGTGGGGCATGTTTTGGAGAGAATACCATTGTCATGGTATTTCAATATTTCATGTAGTTATACTATTATAATCTTCATACTTTTATATATATAAATAAATTTGCTTGTATGCAGGAGAAAAACTTTTTTTCTGTGACCCTGAAAAGCCTTTTCTATCTGTATACACCAGAATTTGGGTCAACAGGAACAAACGAGATATGGGGCCAAACAACTAGTGGAATGAAACGTGAATATAATTTTTATTTATGCTTAGTGATTTTCTTACAGAAATTGACATACAGACTCTGCTCATTAAGTTCTTCCAGCTGTATTGATCACTAGGACCACTTCCTTCCCAGACTTACTCTTCTGGTCTTGTAGGTGAAGTGATTTGGACACTGAGACCATTCCCTGCATGTTCTTTTCTTTTATCCTCATTCTTTCTTGGCAACAACATCCCACCAACAATCAGGGCTTTGGCTATAACCTGAATGTTGATGATACTCTAGCCTATATTTCCAACCAGTGCTTTTCTCCTATTCTAGTTCTACATTTTCTACTGCTGGCTGGTTACCTTGATGGAATCTCAAACCACCATGTCCTCACAGCTGAGTCATTTTCTCCTGACTCAAGCCAGGTTCTTCTATCACCGTCTCTATTTCAGTTATTGTCTCAGGCCCCCAGCTTTGAGGCCTGTCCTTATTCACACAGTCACAAAGTCCTGTCAATTTAACTCCCATAATGGCTGTAACCCATTTCCTCTTTTTGGTCCCTATTGTAGTACAAATTAAATTGCTTTCTAATTCATTTTTCTACTTTGGTATCTCCGTAACCAAAATATTTTGTAAACAACAACTACATTAACCTAGGACAAATGATCGCTTCCTCGATATAAAATGTCTGTGATGTTCTCCCGCTCATAGAATAGTCTAGTGTTCCATATTCTGTTGCTTTGGGTTCCAGGTGTATTTGTTAACTCACCTTCCATTACTCTTCCCCATAGGTAACAGTCAAGATGAATTAAATTGTATTCCCCCAAATGCTCTAAAATGGTCACTTTCATTAGTATTAGACACTTGGCTAAGCCCCTTTACAGGCATTAGGTGGGTAAGTACTCACCACGAGCTGCAGGACAGACATCATTGTTAGTTTCGCATGAAGATGTGGAAACTGAGGCTTGAAGAAATACGTACCTTTGGCAAATGCTAAACAATTAGGAAGCAGAAGAGCTAGAACTTGAGGCCAAGCCATTTGTTTCCAGTGCCCATGTGTGTTCGACCATTATGTCACTGCGCTTCCAAATTCTTTCTGGGTTCCTGCTATCCTTGCCGAAACAGCTGTCCTTCCTGACCCGTCAGGATCGGACCTCATGCGGGACCACCCGGTTCACTCTGCTCCAGCCCTTTCTACTTCCTGAATGCAAGACATTGTTCCAACCTGAGGGCCTTCATACCTGCTGTTTCCTCTTTCTGGAATGCTCTAGGCCCTGGGTATTTCAAAGACTGGCTTTTAATATTTATTTTAAGTGTATATTTATTGTACTTATTCTATATCTTCATATGTATTCAAATTTAAATATTCAATATTTGTTAAAATTTATTTTACTGTTTCTTCGGTGTAATTATTTAACAGTTATTTCGATACCATATTTTCCGAAAGTGCTACCTTCCACAAGAGCCCTTTCTCCCTTGTTTTAGCCACATCATTCACTGTGATATTATCCTATTTTAGCATCATATAGAACTTACCAATATCTGAATTTACCTAATTCGCTTATTGGTTTATTAGAGTGAATGACAACTGAAGTCTAGTCAACCCCTTTGCCTAGACTTTGAAAAAGTACATAATAGAATGATAAATTAATATTTGTTAATGAATAAAGAGATCTTTAGCTATTAGAAGCCCTCCCATCCTTCAGGATCTAAAGTAAAACCACACTTAGGAAACAGTTATTGCTGTGCCGTGCTCACTCCCCAGTCTTATCGGTTATGATTACTCTTTTCTCTGAATTGCTTAGCTTTTTATAACTACAGGGGCCGTTCCCTTGAGGCATTGTGATTATTGTATACTATGTTTTTTAAAATTTCACTCTCTGCCAGCTCAAAAGTTCCATGAGGGGAAGTGTAGACTCCTACTCAATTTTGCAGCATCATAAACTGCTTATTTATGCGCTTTCTGTAGTTTCTCAGTAAACTGCAGGTTTCCTGCCTCAGGTTCTTAGGATGTGCATCTGAAATAACTTTCAAGTTAAATTCACAGATCCAGGAATAAGAGTGCGTTACTACTGTGGATAGGCAGTGTTTTTAAGATAGTCCCATCCTCTGGGAAATTTGTATTATCTGTTAAGGATGTTAACTCCTGTTCACCCATATGAAACATTGCCTGAATGCAGCAGACTCTTTCTAAACATAATCAGTGATCACAGATGCATGTGAACCAGAACAGCTAAGCTGCATACTTAGAGTCACATCATTGTCACGTCCCTAAAGACAACAGAAGACTCTATGACCCTGACATTAATAACTACTTTGTATGCCTCTTAAAAATTTTAGATGAAATGAATATTATGCTATATCATTTGAAAACTTGGAATAACAAATAACTTATGTACTTATAAAAATATATATGTGTTGTCTATCAGGTCGGTTTTTAAATGAAATCTATCAACAACTTTCCATTCCTAGCTTCAGATTATCTCTGTAAAGAAAGGAGTTGATGAGTAAAATGAAGTTTATTTTAGAAGTTTTCTTACTCTGGGATTTTGCAAGTTTACTATTTTTATTCCCTTCACTTTGTGTATTTTAAATTGTCTATGTGAAGAAAAGAATAATTTATTTTAAAAGAATGTCTAGATGGAGGATTAGGAATGATTTTTATTTTCTTATTGGACATTTTATGTCTACATTTTTTGAGTGAACACATATTTTATATAATCAGAAATAAGAAAAAACAAGTGCCACAGCAAATAAAATAGGTGTTCGTGTTCAGGGAAAGCCGTAGTCAGTGCTGCTTAAGGGCACTGGCTCGCGATTTGTTGCTGATACTGGGATGTCATTCAGATATTTACTTTACTTTGGGTAAATTGCTCTCTGTACCTTGGTTTTCACAACTATAGAATGGGAAAAATCACAATAAAATTTACCCCATAGTGTTGTGAGGACGAAATGCTACCAATATAAAGCACTTCAGAATATACAAGACAAATGTCCACATTGAATTATTTCTCACTGGAGCTAAAGACTGAGTCAGGGAACAAGGACCACCAACACAAGGGTGCTGTGACTTAGAAATGGCTCATCTTACTATTGCGAGTCCTGTCCCCATTTTGTCTTTATCAGTAATACAAGTAGCAGCCAATGGGAGATTTTGAATGTATTTATACAAACACTTGGGAAAGGGGGAGGGAGCAATAAAGTGAGAAAGAAAGAGAAATAGGCAGAGGGAGAGAGGGAGAGATGGGAAAGAGAAAGAGAGAGGAACATCGGTATATGTACCCAGGGTGGACAAAAGTAGGTTTCAATTGTTCGTATGGAAATTAATAAATAATAATATAAAAATAAACTGTTTCATATACTCATAACTGTTAACCTACTTTTGCCCCACTCTGCATTTGTATGCATAGGGACTTATATTATGAATAATCTTTTATAGAATTTTAATTTTATTTGTAATGAGAACAAAAGCCATAAAAAAGTTAAAGAAAGCAGACACATATTATGATCAAAGACTGAATCAGTACAAATAAATTCAAGACAACTATTTCTAAAAGGATGCCGATGTCAAGGAATTTTATGAGTATATGTGTAAATTAGTCATTTCAAGATTTTCAGAATGTAACTTTCTTGAGGGCAATAACAAATGGAAGATATAATATTTAACATCTTTCCATTTCTTTATTGTGATAAACTATACATAATATAAAATTTGTCATTTTGATCATCTTTAAGTGTTCAGTTTTGTGGTAGTAAGTACATTTACATTGCTGTGCAAACACTACCACCATCCATTTTCTTGACGCTTTTGCCTTCCCCAATGACGCTATGTACCGCAAAGCACTAACCCGTTCCTCCTGCGGCCCGTAAAGCGCTAACCCACCGTTCTGCCCTTCCTCCAGCCTCTGTCGACCAGCATTCTACTTTCTTTCTCTGTGAATGTGACTACCTTAGATGCCTCAAAAAAGCAGAATCATATATTTGTCCTTTTATAACTGGCTTATTTCACTTTGCATAATGTCTTCAAGGTTCATCCATCTTGTAGCATGTGTCTAAATTTTCTTCTGCTTTAAGGCTGAAAAATATTCCATTATATGTACATACCATTGTTTGCTCATCCATTTATCCATTGATGGACACTTGGGATGTTTTTCCCTTTTGGTTATTGTGAATAATGGTGCTGTGAAGATGAGTGTACATTTATCTATCTTTTTTCCTTTTTTTTAAAACATAATTTGTTTTCCTAGATTCTAACATTAAATACTGTTGGCAATAAAAATATACCTACAGACAAATAACCTAATTTATACCTTGATGAATATAATAAATGGGAGAGCAAAATATGATTAATTTTTCTACTGCAGTAATATAGAAGCAGCATATTTATTGTTAGTGCCATGATGTGTTTTGAATTTTTTGAAGAGCAACTAAAAATAATATAAAAATGTGAGATTTGTGTAAGGATTAAGCTGTTCTTCAAACAAAAAACAAATGCAGCTATAATATGGATATATCTATATGTGTCATTCTAAAAGTAGCTAAGTTAAATATTAAAATAGTGTAATTAAAAATCTAAGTCAATTGCTATTTTCATGAAGTAGGCTGATCATTATTATATGTAATCATTCTGTAAAGTGACTCAATTTTTGTTTTCTAATTATGAGTGATTTAGTTTCTTTCATTACCTTATTATAGGGAATTCAGAGAACAGAGCAAACTGAATAAATGCCTGCAACCCCATCACCAGATAATAGGTATTTTGGTTTCAACCTGTTCGGTCTTTATTTTCCTGGGCATATTTTCACAAATGTTTGCAAAATATCTGACTCTACCTCCTCCTTCTCCTCCTATACAGCAATTCGTTGAGAACATTCCCCCCTATTATCATGAACTTCTAAGCAGTCCGGCTTTCAATGACTAACATTTTAGACATAGTGTGGCCTGGTAGTTAAGATGAGGCTTTGGGAGGCAGATTGCACAAGGTCAAAGATAGTTCTGCCACTTGCTAGCTGTGTGACCTTAGGTAAATTATTCAAACTCTCTCTGCCTTCTTTCCTTATCCTAAAAGGGAAATAAACATCATACTTCATACAGTGTTTGTGAATACTCAATAAATTAATACTAATGAACTATTACTTAAAACCATACCTGGCACTGCCCATGAAGCACTTCAAGGTATGGTTATACACAAATCCACTTTTTTGAATTTTGTTCTATACCACATTTAGATAATATATTAGTATTTTAAAGTTGGAAAATCATGTAAATTATTTAATAATTTGAGAAAACTTGGGAAATTTGCATGGTACTATATGAATTACTGTGGTTCTAAAATTTCAGCATGCATAAGAATCACTGGGGTGTTGAATGAAAATGTGTTCCCGGAGATTCTGACTAGGAGGATCTGGAATAAGAAAACACTTAACTCGATACTCATCTCCCACTGAGCTCAGTGAGCCAGCCACTGTCACAATCAGGGACTAGTGTCTATACCATCTGATTAAAGCCACACAGGGCAATACTGATGTTTTAAAGTGTCTGAATGCTATTCATAGAGACATTGATTTACAAAAAAAATTCCCAGTCTTATCAAGATATTTATCAACACTTTTGTTCACATTATTAGAAATGACAACCTACATAAGTTTTGAAATCATACTTTGTGAACAGAAGGTCACATCAAACATCAAAGAGGCTGGGATTCCTTTAGTATTTCTGTTCTTTGAGTAACTCTTCACTCTTTTGTACCAAGGGCACATTTCTACCAAACCAGGTGCCTAACAATGATGTGGCTTTAAATTATTAATTTTTGTTCCTCTCCAAAGGGTAACAGTAACCAGGCATACATTTATTCCGAATCGCATTGTTTGGAAACTCCCAGTTGCAATGGATGAAAATGCTTAGACAGAAAGAGCATTATTGTGCTACAGCTTGTCTTTTGTGGAAAAAAGGTGTTTTTTTGAATTAAAATATTTTTTATTGGTGAGAAGGATTAAGTGACATTACAGAGGAATTAACATGTGTCCCATGAGCAGTAACATAATGGACTGTGAGCCAAGTAGGAAAAAAATTGACCTCCTGGCCACATTGCCCTTATTTGAAAAGTTCACATATTATGAAGTTTGTCATTGCCAAGACTGGGCAGAGATACTAAGGAACAGCACTCAGGCACAGCATTCACCTCTTCTTCTATTTCCACTTTGCTGTGTTCACAACGTAGAAAGTTACCATTTACTACATAAAAAAAGTATTATCTCGTTTGTCCTTGAGTGGCCACAGAAAAGCTCTGAAGGACAAAAAAATCAATACTCATGCATTGGACCAGCCCAAATTACTCTTCAACTAATTTATTTAGTGCACTGTTCAGTGTTCTGAAATAACATGTGGAGAGGCAACAATTTGGAGATCATGTTCTGCTTAAATCAGATTCGTTTTAGAAGCTGCTTAGAGGTTCACAAAGAGATTCAGCCCCTTAACTGGTGCTGACAGATGGCTCTGTGGGAGTGTGATTCTCTCCTCCCGCTCCATTGCAGAGCACCGAGTACCACGCGGCGGAGGTGTGGCCAAGGGCCCAGATAGGGGCATCACTGTGGGTCGCCACCCGCCAGGACCTCCAAGGATTTCACTGGTGCTAAATGGGAGTCTGTGGAACATAATTTCTTTTTGAAGATTATTTGAAAATGCTTAAGGGAAACCACATTGTCATAACCTAAATTTCTAGTGTATCCTTTGAGAGGGGGTAACATCAATGATATTGTCGGACCGAGACAAGTTTGGATCCAGCCAATATGAATCGAATCCCTGTCGTAGGGTGTTTTATGTCTATGGTACTTTGGGGGCTAATACTTTGGGATTTCCTATTCTTGTTCTTTTTTATTCCTGGAATGTCAAAATTTTGCTATTACATGTTGAGTTCTGGAATTAAGAGACTCAAGGTAATTTAGAATTAGTAGGGACTGCTGTTTGCTCACCTCATTTTGGGGGGTGGCACTGATTAGGAGCAGTGGGGGCTTTTGTGTCGGGGAGACTGTGTTTCAGGCACTGGCTGTGCTTCTTTGTAGATGCCTGACCTTGGTAAGTTGTTTAGACCTCCGCAAATTCAGATTTACCTAGAAAACTGGATGCTAATGTCTGATTCACCTAAGTATTAGAAGCAGACACGAAATAAAGCGTGTGAAATTCCTGTGGACTGGCGCAGCCCAGGCACGCATTAATGGTGGCTAAGAGGAAACATTCAGCCAGGGAGGTTCACTAAAAACATAACTGAAAAAATTGGGGAGGATAGCACAACAAATTTCAAAAGGTACACTTGTACACACGTGTGCACACACACTTAAGTGACAAGCCTTCTGGTCTCACCCTGAAGGAGGCAGGGAAGAAAAGGGTCTTCTCTAGTGAGGAAGCAGCAGTGTAACTTTGGAAGTCCTGTTTAATCAATCTCTCAGCAAGATCCTTGAGAGTTAAAATTTTCTATCATTATTAAATATACATGTATAGTTATGATGGTTTTTCTACTATTCCCTAGAGGGGAAGGCTAGTCAGTCATTTTTCAGAGATCAAAGCATTGCTTCCTTCCTTGAATAGGGCTGGGTAAGGCCTCGTTTGATAAGATCCTAACTCTATTTGTGAGCGTTTGGGTTTTCCAGAGGGATTCTGAAAGATTACATAGTGTCTTATGGAGAGTGATACCAGCTCCTGTGGGTATTCAAAAGAAAAGGGAGAAACTTGTTTCTATAGCTCTTCCGAAAAATGCTAAGTCTTCAGCAGTTTAGACCTCATGGAAAGATGTTATCAAATGTCTTCTGCCTAATGGATCATTCTGACCATTAGATAATCGTTAGAGAATGAGAATATTTTAATTTTTTAAATTAGTGAATATATACTAGAGAGTTCTCAGAAGAATGGCTGATATCCCTTACACTAATTTAGAGACCAGGCTGAGTCAGGGTCTCCTGAACTTGACTACAGCAGTAAGGGAATAGACCTGGGCTCTTGGGATAGACTCGAAGGTTGTGTTTGCTTCATACCATGTCCCTTTGTACTCTCCATGTTCTACCTTGAGTATCCGCATTCACACCCATGACTTTGGCCTTTCTCCCTATGTAAAGGCTCCCAAATCTATAACTCAGGTCATATCACAGGTTTTTTATACTCAACACTTCCAAACTCAGATATATTATCTTCCCCACCCCAATTCAACCCCAGCCAATACCTCTCCCATTCTCTACTTAGCTCACTGGCACCTGGGCATTATGCATTACTCCCCCCTCCTCCCTCATTTTGCCCTCCTTCATTCTGTCATCACCTGATGTGGATTCTGGTTCCTGAAAACATCTACATTCTATCCCAGCCTCTCAATCCCATTGACTCTTGTCTCACCTCATTACAAATAAGGCAACAGACTCTTACCTGAACTTGGTACCTTAATTTCACTCATCTTCCACACTGATTTTGAGCAGAGGTTCAAAATCCTTTAATATCTGCCCAGCCAGCATCTGGACCCTTCTTGCCAGTCACATCGAATGTTCTTTTCTCCTAATGGGTCATATTGTTGAATTCCTGTTTCTTTAACATACATTTAAAAATTATGTATGTATATATGTATGTGTATATATATATATGTATTTCCTAAAATGCCTCCCCTTTTTAGTAAACTCCCACTTATTTTTTAAGATTCAACTAAACAACATCTTTGCAGTGGACTAGTCCTTGATGGACCAGAGTTATAGCCCCTCCTTTGAGCAACATCCATTGCAGCGAAGTGTGTGCATGTCCTGTCTCTCAGCAGATTGGAAGATCCTTGTGAGCAGCACCTTCCACCTGACCAAATCACTGGCATTTAGAAAATGTGATTGTCAAAGTCCCAATAATGCTTAGGGGTCTCCAGTGGTCTCAAATATTCCATTAGAGGGAGCACCAAGTTGACTGCTGGGTAAGGCAGGAGTAAGTGTAGAGGTGTTATGGACAAACATAATGTGAGGGGGAGAGAAGAAGTAAGAAAGAAATAAGATGGGGGCAAATATTTCGGAATGCTGTGCACTTGGCTGTAAGTGGAGCTAGAGGGGAAAGAAGCTGGTGTCCTACAACTTCACTCTGATTTATTATCAAAATTTGAACATTTTATACCAACTTCAAATGACATTTATAATCACATCTTTGAAAACTTTTTAATGGGATAGTTTTATAGTAAAACCATCGCACAATAAAAATTGTGTTTTCAAGTGAAAAGACTAAAATTACTCTATTTTCAGGAAATATATCACTCATGAAAGCAAGCAGGAGGCACAGCAAATAAATTCTTATTGAAAAGATGAGTCTCAGAGAAAGTGGAGACACAGCCAAGGTTATTTGTCCAACTCAGTAGGGTGTTAGCCCGCACAAGACGGGCTACAGAGATCATTTTCACCCTAATGTCGTTACACAGTTGTTGGAATAATCGCACGGGGAGCAATCAATGCCATACACATGATTCAATACAGACGTGCTTTCCTCTGAGTTTTAACTGAATCAGAGACAAATGAACCTGCAAAGGGAAGGAGAAACTCCACCTCTGTATTTCTTCAAGTAACCAGGGATCAGTTTGACTTGATAGTTAGCAAATTGTAACAGAAAGAGAAACATTAAAACTTTGCTCTGGACTGTAACATGAGGCAAAACGAGGTAGTAGCAGGGTGCTAAGTGTGTCTTTCAGGCTGTGGGAAGTGGTACCCCACTTTGTGGTGCTAAAACAGATCATCTGGAACTTTCTCAGCACCCCGAATGCTCTGCCAGCCTGAGTGGTTTGAATTTAGACAGTGTCAGTTAGAGTTCCTGTTTGGGCCCCAGACGTTTCCCTTCAGTTCAGTTCCACGGCCATCGGGTACAGACCATGTTCCAGGCACTGTGCTCGAACAAGAGTGAATGAATGAAGGGGCCTTTGTAGTTTAGGGGGGGGAGCAAAGCACAGACACGAATCACTTAATGTGAGGTGATAAATGCGAAGATCCTTACCTCAAATCACCTCGTTTTTGAAAATTATAGCTGTTCCCAACCAAATAGTAAATGCAACTCAAAATGTTCATCCTTGCTTTCCAAGCCCTGATCACTGATTTCCAGTTTTAATTCGCATTCCTTTTCCCTTTGACTCCTCCCATCCAGATCCAAACAATGTGCCTTTTTTTGTGAGCCTCGGCTTCTGTCTCAGTTTTGATCTTGAAGTTGCAATAGCCTCTTCCTTTCATTTCTATCCATCTTTACCAACCCAAGTCAATCCCTTGTTTTCTTCTTTGTAACACTATACACTATTCATCAGTGTATTTATTATTAACTTGTCTGAAATAGAAATTTTGATTTCTTCCACCAACTTTCTTTCTCCTCAGTCTTATCCCATCTCAAGAAATGGCAGCTTCAGTCTGACTGCTTAGACCAGAATTCTGGGACCTGCCTTCTTGAGCACCACGGACCCCACCCATCACTGATTTCTGCCTCTTACAGGCAGAATACAGCCTTCAAAATACAGTCAGGTTTTGACCACTTTTCTCTGCCCTTCTAACCCCCACCCTCCATTCTGGCCCAAAGCCACAGTGATCTGAATGACCTTCTCCCTGGTCTGCTCGCTCCCTCCCTGCCCTTCTTCCATCTATTCAGTGTGTAAGTAATTCTTTCAGACTGTAAATTAGATCATGTTCTTTTTTTTGGCTTAAAATGTTACATTCTTAGAACGGTTATAAGTTCCTATGTAATGTGTGCCTCTCCCTCCTCCAGCAGACCTTTCAAATTTTGCTTCCTTTTACTCTCTATCCTCTCTCACTCACTCTGGCTGCCCTGGTAAAGTCCATGAAAGTCAGCTTTCACTTGGCCCACAGTAAGTGCTTCAAATAATACTTGGCATGCCCTGGCTGGTGTAGCCCAGTGGATTGAACGCAGGCCTGGGAACCACACGATCGTGGTTTGATTCCCAGTCAAGGGCATGTGCCTGGGTTGCAGGCCAGTTCTCAGCAGGGGACTCACGAAAGGCAACCCATACATTGATATTTCTCTCCCTCTCTCCTTCCCTTCCCCTCTAAAGATAAATAAATAAAATCTTTAAAAAAAATACTTGGCATGCCACTATTATTAATAATAACTGGCTTATGTAACACCAATTTTGAGTCCTATAGTATCCTATTTTAATATCATATATCATCTGGTTTATTCCTGAGATATGATTATTATGCTAATTTTGGAGAAAAAGAATCGAGGCACAGAGAGGTAGGTTGCACTCAATCAACTGAGTTATCTCATTTAAATAATAGTCACTGAGTGTGACCGCTGACAGTTCCCTAACTTGAAATATTAGAGAGAGACTAGTTTGTGTATCTAAAGGGGTTTTTATAAAAGGAAAGAAGGAATGAGTAGGTAAGTACATAAATATATTAAATATCTATTTAACATGTATATGTATTCATATATAAGGCCCCATACAAAGTGTTCCATAGCCAATGCTACAGAAAATTTTAATTCTTTTTTACCTGGACCCTTTGGGTTGACAAGCAAAAACTGACTTCCAATCACTGACCATCATTCTACTCCACATTTGTCCAGCTCAAATAGCACTTTCTCCAGGGAGCTGTCCTTGGACCCCCATTCTCTCCTGTTACCCCAGTGACCAGGACATGTTACTACCTCTGTGCTTGACACACTTCACATGCTTCTCGTCTGCTTCTCCTCCTCCTCCACCCAACTAAGAACTGACTGAGAGCGGTAATATTGTCCCATTCACCTCCAAATTCCAAAACCAGGCATGTAGGAGGTGCCAAATATGTGATTATTCAATGGATGGATAACCCAACAACACACACTGAGACTAATGATCTAAACAAATATAATATTTGAATCTAAATGGACATTAAACTATATATCCAGGGAGAAAAAGTTTAATTTTATTTGCTTAGATGGAATAAAATATGTCCTATTCAGATTAATTATCACAAGCTAATGTCTTCCATGAAGACACTTGTAATAACTCCCCTTCTGTTGTTTAGTAGCTCGCCCATCAACCAGACACTGAATTCCATTTGCAATAAAGTCTGAGAACGACTGGGAGGATTACAAATTTTGGAGATGGAATAACTGCTTTGTAAACACAATTCCCACAACTTAATTTCAAAACAAAGACATAATTTAGAGGCATAAAACTAGAAAGAGCCTGAATCGCGTACTAACACAGCTGTGAAGGTAACTCTGTACACTTGTTTATTGGTTTTTCATTTGTTTCTGACTGTTGTAACTGTTTTTTTATACGTCAGTTCAATCCTATCAGGCTACCCTATTTTCAACCTTGTCAGAATACAAAGTCAAAAGACTATCACAATGGCTATTGGAAAGAATGTAAGATTAATTTGAAATAGAAAGAAGGCATTTCATAAATGAATGTGCAGTGCCTGGAGGCCCACTGAGAACCCCAGCCATGCACAGGTCTTTCAGCTTGGATTCTGATGCACAACGCATGCATCAGAGAGAAAACCCTGTCTTGGGAGAAAACCCCGGTCAAATGTCATTGGAAGCTGCTCAGCCAGGCACATAGGGAGGCACATTGCACCAATGATACTTGACAACCCTGGAGGTGATTTTTCTGCTTAAGTGCCTAACTTGTCCAAAGGGTAAGCCAGCACCCAAATAGTTCATAAAGAACTAGGTTGTCACAGTCAGAGAAAGGCAAATACCATATGAACTCATGTGTAAAATCTCGTGAACAAAATAAACTGACAAACAAAGTAGAAACAGAGGCATGGATACATGGAACAGACTGACATCTGTCAGAGAGGAGGAGCTTTGGGGGACTGGGTGAATGAAGGTGAAGGAAATTTTTAAAACATGAAAATCTGTCCAGAAAGTATCCATTTATGTGATATGAAAAATAGAGGCATTTACTGAAGAAGATACAAGATTCAAGAAACATCGTACACAGAACAATGACACCTCAGTCCCCTTCAAAGTAGGCACCTTGGGACCTCACACAGTTCTCCCAGTGTTTCTTCCACTGTTCAAAACATTCTGCAAAATCCTTTGGTGGAATTGCCATCAGCTGCCCCATCGTATTTTCCTGAATCTCATTTATTCTCTGAACTCTTCCCTTTCAAAGGTGATTTTAGCTTTGGGAAAAGCCAGAAGTTGCAGGGCACCAAATCTTGTTCATTGATAGCGGTTTGAATCAAGTCATTAGCAACTGCAGCCCAATGTTCCTTCTGCTCTGGTAGCAGAAGCTGTGGAAAAAAAATTGCCATGACATGTTTCATGCCAAGATACTGCATCAAAAACCTCAGACACGGTAGTTTTTGGAATCCCCAGATCAGCTCCCAGTTCTCGCACTGACACTTGCTGATCTTCCTTGACTGCAGCCCATGTGTAGTCCACACTCTCAGGTGTTCTGCTTGTTGCAGGCCTTTCAGAACGTGGATCACTTTCAACAGGTTCTTGACCGTCTTTGAGTATATGTGCCACACTTGTATTTGTGCTGCACTCATTGTATCATCCTCGAAAATCTTCTGAATCACCCAAATAGTTTCTGCAGATGAACGTTCAAGCTTATTGCAAAATCTGATGCAGGTTCATTGCTCTACTTGCTTAGTCATTTTGCATGTGACAGGCACACGGTACCCATGTTCACTCAACAGCATCTATGGCCCCCACTGACTAGTACAGTGAAGTTGTCATTGTTCACACATGTACATTCCAGTCCTTGGCTGCCAAGGATGTCGTGCAAACTGAACTCATTATGTTAACAATGGCTGGAACTTTTCTGATCAGGCCTTGTACACATAACACAAAGACACAGACAACAGGGTGGTAATAGCCAGAGGAAAGAGGAGTAGGGGTAGTGTAGGTGGGCAAAGTGGGGATAAATAGGGGTAGAAAAAGACTTTGCTTGGGATGATGGGTACTCAACACAGCGTACATGTGATGTTTTATTGAATTGAGCACTTGAGACCTGTATGGTTTTGTGAACCAATGTGGCCCCAATGCAGTCAATAAAAAGGAACTAGGCTGTAAGAATCATCTTTACAAGTCAGTGACTAGGATGCTTCTTTTAGTGAACTTCACACTCTTGTGTAGCCAAGAATGTTTCAACCACTCAAATACCCAGAAAAGCAGAGACTGAATGACTGGTGATGGAGGAACACTTATAACAAAAATACCACTAGCTCAATGTTTATTCTAAACTGCAGAAAATAACTATTTTTTATCACTGTGCTTTGAGATTGCTACTTAACTCCCTGTTACTTTTTGATTTAACTTAACAGTATTTTATATTTCTAGTGCTTGATACACAGTGCATATCTTGGCAAAAGAAAAATGATGGAGCTTTAAATAAATAAATATAGAATCATGTGCTGTGTAATGACATTTTTGTTGATGATGGCCCACATAGGCAATACTGGTTCCATAAGATCCTGACGTAGCTGAAACATTCCTACTCACTAGTGACAGAGCCATAGTGTTATCATAGCACCATGCATTACTCACGCATTTGTGGTGGTGGTGGTGGTGGTGCAAACACACCTACTGCCTGCCAGCTGTATAAAGTATAGCACGCACAGTTTTGTAGACTATATAATATTTGATAATGATAATAAATGACTATGTTCCTGGCTTATACATTTACTATTGTTTTTATAGTTATTTTTGAGTGTGCTCTTTCACTCTAAAAGTGCAAAGTCACTCTTTGCACTCCACTGGGGGTGGAGTACAAAAAGGTTTTCTGTAAAATAGTATGTTGTGTTGTGCTGACCATGGTCTCATATGTCTGATTAGTAGTGTCTATTTTGCAAGTCTCATGGTTGTATCATTTCCTCTTGTGTTTGATCTTTTCTCGGGTTGCATAGTATCATGCTGCATAGACACCACTTGTCTACATCTCTGTGACATCAGTCTCCCTCAACCCCACTCACTCCCTGACACACATTGGCTTTTGCTCTTGTTAAGGAGTATGTATGTATGTGAAATCTCCCACTGTCATTGTAATTTTGTCTAATACAAACATGATGTTACAAAGGCCAGCCACTGCCATGAGTAAGCAGACATTGCATGCTGACATCTCCAGGCACGTACTCTGGCTGTGCTCCAAGAGCCAACTGTTACATGCACAGCCGGAGCCTCACCCGTCCCTTTCCCCACCCTCCCTTCTCAGAGGTTGCGCCTTCCTGAAGGCAGCATATATTTATGCCTGTGTGTGTGATTTTACATTTTGTGGACTACATCGGATATGTTTGTAAAAAATATATATAGAACATTTTTCTAGGTTCAGATTTTTAGATAAATTTTTATAAATGCACTTTTTACATTTAATACATTTTCACAACTTTAAATCATTTAATACCTTTTTTTTGAACTCGCTCCTGACCAAATCACCATGCTATTATAATTTATTCAGGTCAATACATGTAAATATAGTTTCTTTGTTTTAATTTTGGTTCACTTTCTGACTGTAAACAGTTTATCAATTTCCCTATAAAGCATAATGAGGTGTTGCTATGTTTCACTCGTACAAAAGGTGGCAACTTCAGCATCCTTGGGCACAGCTCCTCATGGAAACATGCCAGAGTTTCACTAGCAAGTGCATCAACTTACAAACTTGCTGAGTCATAGCTCATGAGCACGTTCAGATTTACCAGGGATCTGAAGGTGCTCTCCTTTGGGGTGGTACTGATGTATACTTCAACCAGTAATGCAGTGAGCTTTACCATCTTCTGATATACAGAGGGGGGCAAAAGTAGGTTTATAGCTGTGAGTACATGAGGCACAGAGTTTATTCTTATATTACTATTTATTAATTATTGTATTATTTTTCATGCAAACAACTGTAAACCTACATTTATCCCCCCCTGTATTTATTGGCATTCTAATTTTTTCCTCAATGATATGTGTACTGTTTTGCCCATTTATATTCTGGACTTCTTTTTAACAAATATATTTTCTTAATGTTGGCTATTCCTTTCTTTGTATTTTCCCCCTCTGAGGGCAGGTTTTACTGATCCATTCCTCACACCAGACTTTCCCAGGATCTATCACACTGACTGGGGCGTCTCTATAATCCCCTCCCCCACTGGTCCCCGCCTCTGCCTTAGCTCTGGGAGCAGAAATATAGTCAAGCTATCATCTTGCCCAAATTCCTAATTATTACTATCACTGCTCACTTTCTTTCATAGAAGTAATGATGAGGTATGTGTTTATATAGTTATTATTTTTTACTTGTCTTCCCGGAGTTCTGTAGTAGTGATCTCTGTCACCACAGAAATGGCTTTCTCCTGGAGTGCGTTTGTTACTTTTTGCTCATTTATTGTATGACTTCTGCTCCATTCTGCCAGGTCCTTGAGAAAAGGCATCATAACTGTTCACAGTTATACTCCTGTGGTTGGCATGCTGCCTGGGATATAGTAGGTATACAAAACTTTGTGTTAAATAATTCCTAGGTGAATGATGGCTTCTCCTGCCCATACCTGCAGGGTTGCTATTCTGTAATGCTATCTGAGGGCACTTCTTGCAGACTGAGCTGGAGATGGGTCTTTAAGCCTTATTATTTAAGCCTTTGTGAAAACAGATTAACTGAAAGAACACGTCTGGATAAAAGGCCGCATGACTTCCTCTCTTAGGTGGTGTCTACAGAAGGGTCGACATTTTTTCCTCAAAATCTATGTTGATCTGCACCTGTAATCCAGTATATCAACAATGGAGGCCCAACTTACTATACGATTAATTTTGGCCACAATAGTGTTAACAGGAAAAAATTTAATGCCATTGTATGTGCTACTTCAGTTTTGTGGGGAAAATTGAGATTCAAAGAAATTAAGGTTTTAGGTCACACAATTATTCAGCTATTGTGCAACACAATAAAAGCTTATAATGAGAAACGCTCCTCAATAGCAGAACGAATTCAATGGTAAAGCTGTCATGGAGGTCTTAGAAGCCCCCAAGGAAAACTGGTAGGGGTGCTTGCATTGACAGAGAGTATTAGGAAAATGAATTCTAGAAAGTAATTTATAATTTTACTGGGAGAATAAACTGGAATAAAGAGAGAAATCAGGACCAATTACTATAGAGAAGTAAGCAGTCCTCAAGTATAACTTGAATAAAAAGTGGGTGTGTGGAATATATCTGTCTTGCATTGTATAGGTAAAATGTAGAAGGGGAGAAGAAATTAGGGAGTTGAGGAGGATCCAATGACTTCTATTCCAGAATTGCACAAATATACACACATGCATATACACAATCACTTTCCACATAATACATAGGTTTTCCAATCTCTCTCTTATTGTTTAAATCTGTTTAGTCCAAACTTTGTCAGGTTCATTAGAAATGCATTCCCACCACATTCAGCCTCCTCACTGCCCCAACATATAGCTCTACCATCAAAATAACTTAGCAGCATGATTTTAAACCTTCATTTCATCACAGTAGCTTTCCCTTCCATCTGCTCTTACTGTAAAGCCACAGCTTGTCCATACACACTCTCTAGTCTCATGTCCATTGTCAAGACTCCTAAATTCCCTGACCCACCTGACATCTTAAATATTTGATGAGATCTCGACAGTGGACGCAACCAACTCCATTAGTCCAACAGCATCCTTATAGCTGCTAGGTGGCCTCTGTGGAGCTGTGGCATCCAAACGGAGAGCCTGAGTGGCACTGTTCAGACCCCAGCGCCTTTAGGATAGTAGTCTAATCACTGCCTGGTGCCCGCCCTGCTCATTTACATGTAAATCTTTCTCATCAACATGTGATACAACCTAATTGTATCACATTTCACTTGTGATACAACCTAATTGTTCCATCCTGCCCTCTTTTTGTGATTTATTTTGTCTTCAAGGTTAAAAAAATGTATTTGCATGATCCATCAGCATCAATTGTGATTTCTTCTAGATTCAGATATAGATACACAGTTTTAGTGTAGTAAATGGCTTCTCTTCCGGTTGCACAATAGAAAATTTTCCAATTCTCTTTGGATCTGAAGGTTAATTAATAATCATTAAATCTGTTTTTTCTTGGTGCCAGAGCATTTAGATAAAAAACGAAATGCTCAGTTAATCATACTGAGATTGGTGGTTGTCAAACATCCAGATGTCCCGTGATGGCCAGATGTTTGGTGTAATGTAAAAAGAAATAAGCAATTTGCAAAATCTCATTTATTTTGCAGAAATACTTGATGGTTTCTAAATGAGGCTTTTGCCCATATACAATGATATCCAAATACAATGACTTTATATATTTTTATATATATTATGTGTACGTATACATATATGTACACACACACACACACACACACACACACACTGATGTCATATAACATGCCCAGGATTACAGTGACCCCGAACACTTTGATCACTGCCGTACCTGCTGTACTCGCTGAAGCTGAGCTGACGGCAGGGGAATGGTGGGTGGATGACGGACACAGTGCTCTCGGATGTCTACATACTAAATGTATGTAAATGTCTGCACACTAAATCCTCAGTCTATTTTCCTATAGGACCCAACAATGTAATATTAAATTTAAAAGGAGTATCACTGAAATGCTTGATCTCATTGAAAGAGCAGATTTAATTTTGAAGAAGTGAAGGTTTTTCTCTCTGACAGGGACTCACATACGAGGAATAAAAAATACTGTATTGCGATTTTGAGGTTCTTTTCATCCATAACAGTCAGCCACCATCTGAAAGTAATGATCTTGTTTGTAAAATATTCTCCTTGAGTCAGCAAAAAGGACAGATGGCCCATTTTTCATGTCTTTGGATCTGCTCAATGCTAATACCAGCCATGGCAACCTTAAGACCCACAGTCTGTTTTATCACTTCAGTGTATTTTATGTTAATGCATGTCTGCTAATGCTTCTTTGAAATTATTCTGGCCTTTCAAAGGAATAATGTATTTTTATGTTTCTAACATAACAGATACACCACAGTTTCTGTGGCTGATAGAGAACATTGGTAAAATAAAAAAAAAAACCAAAGTTATTAAACACCTTAAAAGATCCTTTAAACCATCATGTTCTCATATATGAATTTCATTTGATGTATTTATGTATAAAATAGGTAGTCAACTCAAATGACAACATGTATACATTAATTTAAATAATATGTACTCATGGGAATTTCAGTTTAGCTAGATAAAACTTCTTATTCTACATTTAGAAAAATAATCCCACGAGTACAGGATAATTTTCTTATAAAGGTCTAAGGTTTTGATACCCTGGGCTCAGGGACCTTTGACATATCTTCTGCTTGATACATCAGAAGATCCTTTAAAGTTACTGTGTTTAATATAGATCACACATTGAATTGAAAATTATTACTCTACTAATCTCTGCTGTAGGGAGATGTTAAAATCAGTTAGAACAGCCTTCTTATGTTCCTCACAGCTTGTGATAATAGTTTCTATGTTGGTCTTATCTATGTTTCACTGTGGCTGTGTGTTAAATATTTTGTATTTATTCTTTATTTTCAAACGTTGTATGATATTCCAAATCACCCTTACTCAGAAGGGCTGAATGTGTGGGGACTCTGGGTCATAGTCTAATTCAGTCCCATGTTAGAAAAGAATTTGTAGGTGGGTCTTGTGCATGCTTTTTTAATTCAGGGGACTTTTGAATTTTGCCCCTTAGAAATAATCACTTCTTGAGTGCCACTGACTCCCCGTGAAGTTGCATCCTGCAGGTTAAGGATTCGTTTAGCATCACTCTGTGCATGCATAGCTACTTTATATATCATGTATAATCCATTCCATTATAAAATATAGAATTTATGTGATTATATAATATATAAATATATAGTGGCTATGACATATATGTAAAATTCTGAAAAAAATGATTCTGGCATTAAATAGAATCTTACAGGATATTTTGTATCTCAGGAAGCAGGCATGGGTTCTACATTTATTTATGTATATATGTATTTAAAGATTTTATTTTTTTTTAGGGAGAAGAGAAGGGAGCGAGACAGAGAGGGAGAGGAACACTGATGTGAGAAAGACACAGCCGTCGGTAGCCTTTTCGATATGCCCCAACAGGGTACCGGGCCTGCACCCAGATAATCCTGAGCACCGATGGGGGAATTGAACCGGCCACCTTTCACTTTGCCGGACAACGCTCTACCAACTGAGCCACCTGGTTAGGGCAATGGGTTCTACATTTAAAAGGCAATTTATTAGTATGACATAAAATAATAAAAAATATAAAAGTCTTTTAATAAAAGCATCTGAACTTTGTCGGGATTGACTCAGGAATTGACGTGGCGGATTCAGCAAGGAAGAGCATAGAGAAACAGACCCACTGGTGATCTGTGCACATTTGTACAGCTAATTAAGAAGTCATCCCCAAAATTAAAGATTTCATTCCAATTATTTGGGATCTCCTGGATAACGTGACTAGCTGAGTCATTTTCAAATATGTTCTTTAAATATTATTAATTTATAGCTAATCCTAGAGTGTGAGCTTTACGATATAACTATTCCTCACACTTAATATTCTTATAAAAAAACACACAGTGTTGTACACTTGGAACATCCACTATGAAAACTAAAAACAGAGAAACAGGAATCCCAATTATATTTTGTCTGAGCTGCTTAAACTATATATGTATTCACCTCCACATAAGGCAGTAAAGAATTAACACAAAGTTAAAAGCTAACAACATTTAAAATGTCACAGAACTTTCTTTTAGGAAATTTCAGTAATATTCTGTCTAGTCTTAAAATGGATATAACTTGTGATTTATAATCATCTAATATATTTTTATCTGTAATTTCCATCATTACCTCTTATGTTCTTTTAAATGAGAACATAACTAGGAAGACAGAAATCCTCATAGAACATAATTATGCCTGGGATCATTTTCATTCTCTCTGATTCCATGCTCTTGAGTTTTATAAAGAGGAGACGATCTGCCAAATGTGATGAATAGTGGCATCACAGACTGCAGAGGCGCAGGTGACCTTGGAGATCAGATAGCCAATATCCTCCTTTTGCAAATGAGAAAAGACCTAGGGATTAAGTTCGCACAGCTAATAGTAGAAATTTTAGATCTAGAACATAAACAGTAAAGCATCAGAAGCACTTCCCCACAGCAAAAAGGACAATTATGTGTTTCATCTTGAGACCTAGTCAATCATGGATCTGTTTCCTTCTACTGGGAAAGGATTCTCTGGCTAAACTCTGTACCAGTTTTCAGAGACAGATACTTGTAGAGAAGGAAGAGCTAATGTCTGCCAGAGCCAGACAGAAAAGCCTGCCCGGACTGGCACAGGAAGGAGAAGCTCTAGCGGGTATAAGGTGAAAAACTCAAAAGAGATGTAACAAAGTTGGAGAGTGGGTCGATAGACCCAAAATGGAAAGACACTATGAAATTCAGAGGCCTTGATGACTGTGGCTTGGAAGCAAGGGTCTGGATACATCAAGAGGGAGGGAATCATGTTATCTCTTTTGCAAAAGTATATAACAGTGAAGAGACTAGAAATGTTTTAAACAAATAAGGACCCTTCTAATGACTGGTTCGGAAGTCCGTAACAATTAGAGATCCTTGAGGTGTAGGATATTTATAATGGTATTTTTGATTTGGGGGTTCAGAGTAAAGGGCATAGTAATTTTGGTTTTATCCTCACTGTTTAGAAAACAAAAAGTGAGTAGCAATATCCAACCAGTCCCACCACCGGGAACAAGGGGGGATCGAACCCTGTGCCTAAGTGTCCTGGCCCTGCCAAATCCATGAGGGAAGGTAAGGAGAGTGGAGTCTGGAGTCACATCCATGAAGTGAGCTTGAGTGCACACAAAGAGTAGATCCATACGCTGATGCTCAAAGGAAGTTCACTCTACCAAACCTGCCGTGACGTATGTCGAGAAACATCACCATGGGGTGGGGGCGAGTGACACAGGTCTAAGTGAAGAGTTAAGAATAGGAATTGGAGAAATTGATTGGGGATGTCCCAACTCAGGGATGAGTAATACTTAGAGACAAAGACTGACTAATGCTCTAACGTTTAACTCATAAAATTTAATCAGTAGGCAAATTTATCTAAACAACTGGGGGCTGTAGTTCTGGGAAGCTACCAGGTCGGGAATTCAAGCACCAAGATGGAGGCAGAATCCGAACACGAATGCTGTCCAAGCGTCCCTAGACACATTTGGGGTCTAGAGCTGCTCAAACCCCTAATGTGCGAGACAGGAGGCAGTGCTGCACTCACACGTTGGGGCCACACAGACCACAGCAGTATAGAGAAAAGGGCTGCAAGGGCAGGACCTGGGTCTGACTCAATGTCAAATGGTGGCCAATGTCCAAAACAAAGAATGAAATGAACAAATTCAGGACTTAGAGTCCTGATATCTGGTGTTAATTTGAAGGTTAAACAATTGCTAGTTAAGCCACGGGATCTGATGAACGGTTTTGTGAAATAAAAATACTCCCCGTGTCTTGGTCCCTGCTGCACACCACAAACTGTGTAGACTCTGACACACTTACAGGATGCAAACACACTATTATTTATAGATGGAAGCTAATGACTGTAATGAAAGCAGAAAATCTCAGTTAAATAAACAAATTATTGAAATTGACAACACAAGTATAAATAAAGCCCAGATTAAGTTGCTCATTATTTTCTCTTATAGCAAATATCACTTTGTATTTAGTTTATAGATACACCTACACACTTTTGATGAATGGCAGAGATAAACAGAAGGACTAAGAGAGGCAGACATAATGGGCATATAACTAAAGATCATATTTTGAGTAATGCTGAAGATTATTTCTACCTAATGATAAATTCTGCAAGGGCCATAAAAATTTGCCTGGCTCTCTGCTCCTACACTCTGGACTCTCTTGGTTCCCTTAGAACTCTACAATTTTCATGCCTTGAGGACCTTCACTTGTTTCCTTAGCCAGGAAAGCTCTTCCTGCAGGCGGTGGTGGGGACCACACCCTCAAACCCTCAGGCCTGTGCTCACAGGCCCCTCTCAAAGAGCTCCACCCTTTGACGTCTGTAATGGTGACCCCCATTCTCCCAGCATCCTCAGCTCCTTGAACCCTACTTTATTTTTCATCATAGCAATTACCACCACAGGTATACTGTGTTTTGTATGCATGTTTGTTTTTTAACTCCCTACCTTAGAATTGTCATATTTAGCAAGTAAAAATACCCAGTTTTTGAATTTCCCATTAATAACAAAATGCTTTCTAGTATGACTGTCCTAAATATCACATCAGACATATCATACTACTGTTACTTGTCAATAAGTATACTGAAACCTTATTCCTTGTATAAATATTCAAAGCATTCTGAATATTCTGTTAAACACAATAAAAATGTATTTGTTGTTCTGTCCTGTGATTCAAATGTGACAGGGCATCCTGTGTTTTACTTGGCAACACCTCCCTGAACCCCCCTCCCAGCCTCACAGAATTTAAGCCACTTGAGGGTAGGGGCTTAGAACAGTGTGTTCCCCACTGACTTTCAAGTGTCTTGGTCAGCGTCTGGCACACAGCAGGCCCTCAACATGCACTGGTTGAATGAAAAAAAGAATCATTCCATTCTCCTGGTGAAATATCCTATGGCCCATATTTATACAAATATAGCACTGGTACTAATAATATATTCCTGACCTCATGGGAATGTCTTGTTTCTCCGCAGGGTCTAGCACATAGTTTGAAATTTGCTAACTATATTAAACTTGTAACATTAAATTTAAAAAATTGGAAATATTTTTATGTACCATTTCTGCAATCTTAACTATAAAACCTCAAATAAAAAAAAGAATATTTTCAGTTTGGACAGGCATTATAAATTTAAATACCTATTATGGATAAATATGTCAGTCTTACATAAACACTCCTGCTATGGGTCATGTTCTTTTCAAAAATTTCAAATTTTATTATATACAAATTATTGCCATTGAAGTTACTCCAGGAGGTCATTTTAATACTCTTTCTCATTTGTGGGCAAGATTTTATCATCCATTTCATTAGTTTACCTCTTTAAACAAATCACCAGAGAGTGTTTCCACAATATCCATGATTAGTCTGTTTGAAACAGTCATTGCTCCTTCTCTTCCTGATCTTTAATTGCGAATTAAATCTAGTTTACCTTTTTATCTTATTCAGAGAAGATCATTCTTTTCGTATTTATTAACAGGATAATAAATGCTATGGTTAATAAAGTACTGAGAATCGTATATATAAAAGCCCATGTATAGAACTGTGAAGAGCAAAAGGAGTTGAATTATTTTGTTGTCTGATGTTTAAATTAAATCACTATTACCTTCTAAACCAAGGAGGTCAGAAATCTTGCGTTTTAATGGTGTGTATTGAATTATGTCCCTTAGAAAGATATGTTGAAGTCCTGACCCCTGGCACCTGTGAACATCACCTTATATGGGAACAGCAGCGTTACAGACATAATTAAGTCGATGTGGCCATACTGGAGGGATGTGCTCCAAATCCAGTACGACTGGGGAACTTAGGAGAATAGATACAGACAGAGAGAAGACAGTCCATGGGAATCCAGGCAGAGGCCCAGATGGAGTCACACTGCCACAAAGCAAGGAGCGTGCAGGGCTGCCAGAAGCTGAAGGGGCAAGGAAGGGTCACTGTCTAAGGCTTCAGAGGGAGCACGGCCTAGCTGACGCTTTGACTTTGGATTTCTAGCCTCCAGAACTGACAGAACAAATTTCTGTTGTTTTAAGCCATCCAAGTCTGTGATCATTTCTTACAGCAGTCCTAGGAAAGAAGTCCAACAGGCAGTTAATAAACATTCATTCTTTGGGGTTCAGTGGTCTAATCTAAAATATTTACTACCCACAACAGGAATTATTTCTTCATTTGTATTTTTAAAAGATTTTATTTATTTATTTTTAGAGAGAGGGAGAAGGAAGGAGAAAGAGAGGGAAAGAAACATTAATGTGTGGTTGCCTCTCACACGCCTCCTACTAGGGACCTGGCCCACCATCCAGGCATGTGCCCTGACTGGGAATCGAACTGGCAACCCTTTGGTTCTCAGGCCAGCACTCAATCCACAGAGCCACACCAGCTAGAGCCATTTGTATTCTTTTAGCACAAATTTATTACAGGTTTGTTTTTCTTTTCCCTTCTCCTCTTATCTCTCAGACTGAGCTTTTAAATGCAAGGTTTATGTCGTTTATTATTGTAACTTCAGTGCTCGTAATATTGTCTAGTATAGAAGATAGTAAATAAAATGTTGAGAATGAATCGATAAATGATTTTTAAAATAAACTGGTATTGATTTACAAAGGGTTCTCTGCACTATAGCCCAATAATACACCAAATATGAAGAGTCTGTTGTTTTCAAACACCAGCACAGTTGAATACAGATTGAATTCCCTATATTTTTAAAAAAGCTTTTATTTATTTGTTTTTAGAGAGAGGGAGAGGAGGGGGAAAAGGAGGAAAAGAAACATTGATGTGACAGAGAAACGTGGATTGCTCTTGCTCCAGTCAGGGACCGAGCCTGCAACCCAGGCACGTGCTCTGACTGGGAATTGAACCAGCAATGTTTTACTTTGCAGAATGACACCCAACCATCTGAGACACAGAGGTCAGGACTATTTTTATGTTGTTTTTTCTAGTTAGGGTTCAGACGCAGTTTCCTCAAAAAGGGAGGGTCCAGTAACTTGTTCTCTTTGTGCACACATCCTCAGTTTTGAAAGGCAAAACTCTCTGTATTTGGATTGTGCTTTGAGGGGAACCTAGGTTTGATGTTTGCAGCTGTTATATTTGTGTCACTTTGGCTAATTTAAAAGACTACTGGGCAATTTTTAATGCAACTTCCCAGTTTAATTTTTTGGAATAAAATCAAGCTTGAAAAATAGAGAATAAAAACTTTTAAAAAGGTGTTGTGACCGAAATAGGGATTTAAAATAGAAGTGTAATCTCAAGTATAAGTATAGCCAAAGTGTGGTTTGCAATAACAAATGATGCCACGTTTCTAAAAGGAAAAAAATACTAGAGCTTAAAAAACTGTTAGTGCAATTCTAATAATCAATTGGACTTAAAAACTTCAGGCTGAAAACGATCGGACTTTCTTTGGCTTTGGGCAAGTTAGTTAGCCATTCGTTTCTTTATCATAAGTTGTCAATAACAGTAAGTTACCTCTCGGTGGTATCATTAGAATTTCTTGAGGCCTATAAAACAAGCTGGAGACAGAAATCCTAAAACTAGCCACATTGCTGCTCTTTCACAGATCCGTACTTAGGTTCCGAAATTCGTCCAGATCAGTGTGCATATCACTCATTCTGTCTATGGGTAGGTCCATTATTACAAAATAGCACCAGTTGTGGGAAACAACTTTCCAAAGATAGGCTGTAGTTATAATGGAGGCATAAATGTATATGAAATCATAAGTGGCTTTTGAAAAATTTAAAAAGGTGAAAATGGAAGGCATTTTGAAAATTCTTACAGCCCTGCAAAGCATCATGTTCCAGGTTATACTTGAGTATCCCTTTATATTTATTTTTCTTATTACTTATTGAATCTGTCAGGAAGTGAGGTATTATTTAATTGTATTCGATTTTGCCATTTTGTATCCCAAAACAGCAGTGTCTCTTTTGGGAAAAGAGATGACAGTAAAAATTATTATATACCCAAGTGATTGTCCTCAATTAAAATATAAAGAGTCACCCAGTACTTAGGTATGCCAAGAAGATGGAGTTCCAAAACGGAATTTCAATATCTGACTGCATCCGCAGTGTGTCTTCACCGTGTATCATCGCCAGACATCCTCCATTATTTTTCTGCCAATGTCAAGTCATGTACAAGTGGCATTTAATAGCCATAGTTCTATATGACAGGAATTCTTGGAATCCTTTTTATTTTTTAATGTTAATTTCTAACAGCTATAAAATTAATGTTATAATAGCCATACATAAAATATTAGGAAAAATCAGAGACTTAACACTCAAACACAGTTGTGGGAAATCAGAAATGTGTGAAAAGAAATGTAAATGGAATTATGTGGGCAAATGAAAAGTTTCTTAATGATTTTTCAAAACTACATTTCAAATCAGAACTGGAAGCAACATTATGGGCTTCAGTTATGTACGTGATATATTTTTTAAAATATTTTATTTATTTATTTATTTCTAGAGAGAGGTGACAGGAAGGAGAAAGAGTGGGAGAGAAACATCAATGTGTGGTTGCCATTCGTGGGTCCCCCACTGGGAACCTGGCCTGCAACCCAGGCAGGTGCCCTGACTGGGAATCGAACTGGCGACCCTTTGCCTCACAGGCCCATGCTCAATCCACTGAGCTATACCAGCCAGGGCTGTATCTGGTATGTTTTGTGAAGCCCAAAAATGTAGTAGAAGAAACTGCTTGAAAGATGTTCTTGATTACCTGTCTACTTATAGATCTCAGAATTTTTTGTTGTGAAACCCTTATCAGGTCAATTACCTGTGCTCTTGGCTTCCTGTTACACATTGCCATTTACAGATGAGCATCTGTCCTCTGAGAAACACGTTAATTCACTGTAACAATTTACCCATAAAACTGTAATTGTTGCCTGTCTTTGATCTATTGAACTCTGTAGCTTGGGTTCTGCAATCCCCTTTGACCTAAATATGCAGGAAACAATTTGAAATGGCCCACATTTATATATTTTCTCTGATGTAAATGGGGAGAGGTAAGCTATATTGATCTCAGGTATTAGTGCTATTAATGATAAGTCGAATTTTTATTTGATTTGCTATGTCCTAAACGAAACATTCAAAATAAATAAGTAGGAACTTTATAAAAAGGAATATTTTCTCTGGCATTCTTCTTCCTCATCAATGAAAGAGAAAATTTGAGAAATGAGTCTTCATGTAACTTGAGAGCCTTTGTATTAAAGACAGTAACATTTAGGAACAGAATTCCCACACAAAACTATCACTCCAAATGAGAAACTTTAAGTTAATTTGCAGATAGGATTTCTATTATTGAGTTATAATAAAATTGAGAATTAGTTTCTAGAGGATAACATAAGGTTGTCTTTAAAAGAAGAGATATTTTCCTACTTGCAATTGGTAAGGAGTTAGATTGCCTTTTGTAAATATTAGGATGTGAGGTAGTTATAATTTCCAATTTTTCATATTTTATCCCTTTCATATAGCTTTTATAATGAAAAGGTCTTTAAAACCCCACCTCTCTGACTGAACAAATTATAGTTAGCATTTCTGCTTGATTTCTTGTGAATGTGTTATTAACATGTCCATTGAAGAAAGCTGATCGTCAAATAAAAGCTGTTCGTCATGCCATACCAGCATACGAAAGGGACAAAGATATTATCACACCAGGCTCCATGGAAATCATTACAGAGTATATACACCAGGAGCAAATAATATATACAAGAGAACTCAGTGGTCTGGTTAAAAATTAAGTAGTAATATTATTAAATGCAAAAAAAACTACAAGAATTCTAGTCTCTAAGAATCATTTGATCAAATAACTCCTCTTGTTTTAGATGCCTTAGTGGCTCCGAATAGCTGGTCAAATAAAATTTCCCATAATGTTCGATTCCCAGTCGGGGCACATGCCTGGGTTGCAGGCCAGTTCCCTGCAGGCCAACTCCCAGCAGGGGATGCACGAAAGGCAACCATACATTGATGTTTCTCTCCCTCTCTCCTTCCCTTCTAAAGATAAATAAATAAATAAATAAATAAATAAATACTTAAAAAAAAAATTTCCCATAATGAGCAAAGGCACAACTCAAGCTCCAGAGTCAGTGACTAGGTGCTTCTTTATACCTGTTGACTTTGTAGCATTTGGGCCTTGAAGAACTGTAGTGCATGTGAAAATAAATAAATGCCACCTAGAACTGGTAGGATTGGTAAAAATACCCAGGAGTCTATAAAGAATATTCTATGGCTGTACAGAGCACAATTTTATAAGCACGAGTCACACACAGACATCCTTCAAGAAATCTTTGAAGGATCACTCAGAGGTCTTGAGGGAGGGTTTGAGAATTTGTTTTCTACTGAAATGTTTATCATTTTAAAATGATCCCTGCCAAGGAGCTGTTTTTGTATTTACAGATGGTAAAATACGTGCACTGTTAGACTACCACTGAAATGAAAGGCCAGAGTTTTTGAAAACTATTTCTTGGTACTCATGAACTCTCAAGAAAAGGTGCTCTGGGGCCCCCAAGGTAACAAACACTGGAGTAGTAAAAACACGGTGATATTTGGAATTAGATAGGCTTGAGTTAAATTCATAGGTCTCACCTTTATTAACTCAAAAAAATCACTGAGTCTCCCTGTACCTCTGCTCCTCACTCTATAAAAATTCCTCATCTCTCACAGGGTTATATGATGGACTCTATTATTGGACTAAATGGGATAAAGTGGGTAAAATCCCTTAATGTAGTGGCTGATACAACAGGTGCATGCTCCTTGTCTTTTATTGTACCAACATACTGGCTTTGAAGATGTTGGGGCTGGAGTAGGAGGAATAACAGTTGCCCGTATGCAATAAACATACACAGAGAACCACTTTATCCTATGAGGCATTTGTTGGGTGATGTTTATACAGTCTTCAAAAAAGAAATAATATTGTAAGTGTAAAAACTTCCACAGCACAAGTAACACTCTTGAGCTCTGAAAGAATTTATCTACTTCACATATGTGAACAGCTTATCCCTAGAGTACTTTTTCAACCCTAATCTCCCAAGGATTAGGCCCAATTAGAATTAATTCTTTAATAATGAAACTGATACCCTTTTAGGCATTTTGACCAGATACGAGATTAGAGTACACGATAAAATATGCTTCAGAGTGATTATGACCTAATTAATTATTTCAGACAGCTTTTTAAAGTTTGGTTTACTAATTGGACTCCCTGAGATTGAAAGCAGGAAATAGAGCCTGTCCAGCCCGTGAGAGCATTCATTCCAACTGGCACAAACCTGAGTAAAAGTTGACTTAATTTGTGCTGCTTTGCATGGCTGCGTTTGACAAGTGTGTTTGGGTTTCATAAAATAATCAAAGGTCATTTCTGGCCTGGCTTTTTTGAAAGTACAACCCAAATTAACAAGAATGAAATCCAAAGAAGGGCAGGAGCTCTGGGTCTGACGTGTACCCCTGCCTTCCTCCTTCAGGCTTGCAGCATGGGTTGCACGTGTGGACGTGCAAAGGGTAGAAGTGGTACAGACAGATGATTACACTCAACTCTGAAATGGGGAGCTTCATAGCATTCTACACTAGTTTCTGCTTGGTGTGTGTGGCCATGAACACATATATTCTCTGAGTCTCTGTTTGTAGCCCTGGGCAGTTTGATCCTAGGAGAGGTTGCATGCTGGGGGAGAGAATTGGCAAAGTTTAAGTGAACCCTTAAAGTTGATGTGGTGGCCCTGACCAGTGTGGTTCAATTGGTTGGGCATTGGCCTGCAAAGCTAAAAGTTGCCAGTGTGATTCCCTGTCAGGGCACATGCCTGGGTTCCTGGTTTCGTCCCTGGTGGGGGCCCATTTGAGAGGCAACCAATCCATGTTTATCTCTTTCATTGGTATTTCTCTCTGTTTCCCCTCCCTTCATCTCTCTGTAAAACAAATAAGTCAGTCTTTAAAGTGGACGTGGGGCCATATCCTGACTTCTCTCCTCCACCTTTCTACGCACTGTGAAAGTGCAGTTGGTTTCAATGTTCTACCTGGAAACCCCAGTTGGTCTGCAACACAAGGTCTCTTTACAAACTAACTGCTGCAGAGAATCATCCATGGCCTTGCTTGGGTTCTTATCTTGTCGGATATTTGTTTCAAAGTTCATATGAAACCATTTGGAAAGCTATTGTTTTTATATAATCTTAGCTTTATAAGAAATTTCTCTGCATAGGACTCCAAGTAAAGCATCTTAAAGTTTAAAATTAAAAAAATAATAATAAGACCTAGAACTGACTCTCAAAAATGGCTGTATATCAACATAGTATCCTAATACTTTTAATATTTAAATGGGATTGAAGTACATATCTTTAAAGCCCAATTCCACAGTTCCATAAATCGATTTTTCTGTTTAACACAGGAAGCAGGATTTAAAGTCAACTGCAAAAATTCAATACATATAAGGACTATAATTTTTTAGACAAGAAACACCTGAAAGAATGGATAGGCACAAGCTAAATGATTTTCATAACATAAGTACATTCACCCATATTTACCATGTTGTGCTCTTCCTCACATTTCCAAAAAGTTTTAAAAATCTCTGTTACTTACAAAAGATTGTTTATTTTTATAAGTTGGGGTGAATCACAACTCAAGTGGCTTGTCATAGAAGGAAGGTTTCTGTGAATGGATGGAACGTCTGAAAGCACATTCTACCGACTGCCTTGAGGAAGCAAGATAAGTAAAATTTATGTAGTGAGTATTTCTGATCTATCTTTGAAAGCTTTAAGGTTTTATTCAAATTTCAGAGACATCTTAATGTAAACTCAATGGATTTTATTAATATTTCCCAAGATATTAAAAGGTGATCAAATTGGAAAATGCAGTTGCTTATTTAGGATCAGAATCAGTGGCTTACGTGAGGGAAATCAACCAAGCCCAGAGGGGTTTGCTTGGAAATTATCGATTTTAATAAAGAGGTAAAAATATGCCTCACCCTTTTCCACTACACTTTTGAGCGTCTTGTATGTACCACTGTACAAGGCGTGTCACAAACATCATTTCATTTATTCCTCATCAGGCAAGGGTTATCATTCCCACTTGTGTAAGTCCAGTGTTAAGCTAAATATACCTGGGACAGTCCATGCAGCGAAGCCCAGTGCTGCTCATGGCTCCCGAGCACTGAGTCTGTTCGCCCTCCCCAGATGAGGCGTAGCCTACATGCCACTGAGCTCAGTTCCAGATGTCACTGAGTGTGGTTTAAGAACATAAAGGGTGTGACACTTCCTGTTAATGCGAAGAGCACGGATTGTAAATTTAGGATTTTCTAGAATGATACCGCACACTGATATACAGAAACACAGTGTCACAGAAGTAACTGAGCTTTGCAGGTCTGGCCACCTGTCCAGTCACAGGCAGCGGTGAGCCAGCCCCGGACACTGTTGGTCCAGAAGAGCTACTGTAGGCTACCTCGCTGGCTACTTCTGACAAAGTGTTGAATCCTTAGGTTAATTAAGTTGGGTGCATAACTCTGATGTGTCCGTGTGTGTTTGTGAGTGTGTGAGGAAGTGAGTAGTCTGTGATTTTGTGTGTGTGTATATGATGTGTGGTGGAATCAGTGTACATCTTTTTATGTATATGTGTGTGATCAGTACATGTATATGCATGTGCCTTTGTGTGGTCTTTTCCTTCCAGTCCAGAATCCGATTAGTTTTTGTTGAATATCTCTTGCTATTGTGTGACTAATTACTTGGCCCTTTTGTAATCTTTGCAGCCCTTTATCCAGAGCACTAACTTTTCCTTCTTCCCCTCTCCTATTTTTCTATATTGTTCAGTTTTATGCTTATTGTCAATTAAATTGTAAGGTAATGAAAAGGAAAATTGGAACCAATAAACACAGAATCTTCTATGCATATAAATACACAAGGACTAATACATATTCCTTTCTCATACAATTTGACTGTCCTATAGACTTCGACAGATAGTAGTTGGTCAGATTTCATTCTGAAATTGGGCAGTAATTATGATGAATTTCAAAGTACTACAACTGAACCTGCAACACAGGATTGAACTGCATGGGTTGACACATATGTAAAATTTTCAATAAATATACTGGAAACTTTTTGGAAATCTTAAACTACTATGAGGCAATCATATCAATTACAGCAGCTTATTAAATCATATTGTTGCTTCATCATTATGAATGCATGATTCATTACACATGTAAATAAATATACATTTATTGGATTTATTAAATTTTGTGTGACATTGGCTAATAACATCATACAGATTTCAAGTGCACATTTCTATGATACATCATCCGTATATTGCACTGTGTGTCCACTACCCAAAGTCAAGTCATCTTTCATCACCCTATATTAGGTGCCCTTTACTCTTTTTAAAAATATATATATATATTTTATTGATTATACCATTATGTTTGTTCTATTCCCGCCCTTCATTCCTCTCCACCCCGCATACCCCTCCCCCACCATTCCCCCCCTTTAGTTTATGACCACGTGTCTTAAGTTCTTTAGATTCTATATTTCCCCTACTATTCTTGCCCTCCCCCTATCTATTTTTTACCTACCGTCTATGCTACTTATTTTCTGTATGTTCTCCCCCCTTCTCCTCCTCCCACTCCCCTGTTTCTCACCCTCCATGTGCTCTTCATTTCTATGGTTCCGCTCCTGATCTAGCTGTCCTCTTGGTTTGCTTTTGTTTTAGGTGTGGTTGTTAATAACTGTGTGTTTGCTGTCCTTTCACTGTTCATCTTTTTTGTCTTCTTTTTCTTAGATAAGTCCCTTTAACATTTCATATAATAAGGGCTTGGTGATGATGAACTCCTTGAATTTGATCTTATATGGGAAGCACTTTATGTGTTTTTCCGTTCTACATGAAAACTTTGCTGGATAGAGCAATCTTGGATGTAGGTCCTTGCCTTTCATGACTTGGAATACTTCTTTCCAGCCCCTTCTTGCTTGTCAGGTCTCTTTTGAGAAATCAGCTGACAGTCTGATGGGAACTCCTTTGAAGGTGACTGTCCCCTTATCTCTTGCTGCTTCTAGAATTCTCTCCTTCATTTTAATCTTGGCTAATGTAATTATGATGTGCCTTGGTGTGTTCCTTCTTGAGTCCAACTTCTTTGGGACTCTCTGAGCTTCCTGAACTTCCTGGACGTCTATTTCCTTTGCCAGACTGGGGAAGTTATTCTTTATTATTTGTTCAAATAAGTTTTCCACTCATGGCTGTTCCTTTCCCCCTTCTGGTACCCCTATAATTTAGATGTTGGAACGTTTAAAGATGTCCTGGAGGTTCCTAAGCCTCTCCTCATTTTTTTGAAATCTTGTTTCTTCCTTCTTTTCTGTTTGGTTGTTTCTTTTTTCCTTCTGGTCCACTCCCTTGATTTGAGTCCCAGTTTCCTTTCCATCACTATTGGTTTCCTGTGCATTTCCCTTCATTTCAATTAGTTTAGCTTTCATATGTTCCTCTAATTTGTGACTAAAATCAGTTCTGTGAGTATCCTGATCACCAGTGTTTTGAACTGTGCATCTGAGAAGTTTGCTATTTCTTGGTCGGTTAGAGTTATTGGCTCTGGGGCTTTGAGTTCTTGACCCATAATGTTTTGGACTGTTCGCACCTGTTATGTATGAGGAGCAGAGCCCTAGTTGATCACCAGGGCAGGGCAACTCAGTCGCTGGTTTGTGACGCTGTATGTGGGGGCGGGGTCAAAGAGGAGCAATGGTGGTCCCCTCTGCTGTTTCCTGCTTCTGGGGCCTGAGAGGTCTGTCTCACTGCTTGCAAATGTGTGACCCCGGTTAGCCTGCCACCTTGCACCCTCACTGGGTTCACCCATCGCTACCCCAAGCCTGGGACCTGTCCACGGCTGCCTGGGTGCCTGGGGTCAGGGAATCCTTCCTTCCCGACCCTGCTCCACTGCTGGCTCTGCACCGTTCGTTGTTGTGGGATTTCTGTATAGTTCAGTTTTCTGTTCTTTGGCTGCGTCTTTGTTTACTAAACCTTTGTTGTATTCAAACTTGGTTGTGGGAGAAGGCACAGTGTTTCCACCTACACCTCCATCTTGGCAGAAGCCCTGCCCTTTACTCCTTATTACCCCTCTACTCCCTCATTCTGGTAACCACCACATTGTCTGTGTCTATGAATTTTAGTTTTGTATCCTGCATATGAGTAAAATCATATAGGTCTTAGCTTTTCCAGACAGATTTCACTTAGCATAATACAGGGTCAGGCAGAAGTAAGGCCTGCTTGAGTACAGTTGGAAGGGTAATAATATGGGTATAATAATTTATAGTTTTAATTGAAACATTTCACCTGAAATGTCATATGGTACCCTTGAGTGTGATATTGTTATATTACAGAATTACATGCTTATGATTTGCAATAAAAAAGGGGCATTATTTGTACCAGACCCTGCATTTTCAATTTCTTTTTCACATTATCTTTCTTACTTTGATGTCCTGTGTTACTAACATGTATAATATACGCAGTGTTTTATATCACATAATAATTATGTAGGTGCTGACAGATGACTCATCTTGTAAACAGATGTCAACTTACTGTATTGATAAATATTAGTATAGTACTGTAAATGTATGTTCTCTTATGGTTTTCTTAACATTTTTTCTAACTTTATTGTAAGAATTCAGTATAGAATCCATATAACATATAAACTATATGTTAAAAGATGTTTTGTTATTGGTAAGGCCTCCAGTCAACAGTAGGCTATTGGTAGTTCAGTTTTGGGGGAGCTGAAATCACATGTGGATTTTTGCACAGCAGGGGTTGGGGGCAGTGCTCATAATCCCCACACTGTTCAAGGGTCAACTGAAAAATAAATATTTTAAAAGCATTCTGGATTTCATTTCTCAAGATCGTTTATTGTCTTGCCTTTAGTAACTGCTCGTTATTGTTATTGAGATATTTCTTTTGCATTGGCAAAGAGGTGGGGAGAAACATAAGACAGCAGCTCTGTCTGCCCCACCACCTGCCCCCAGACGCTGACGACCGCCACTGTACTTTCAGTTACTTGAACGCTTTAGGGACCTCATGTAAGTGGAGTGATGGAGTACTTGTCCTTCTGTGTCTCACTCATTTCACGCAGCATAATATCTTGAAGGTTTATCTATTTTTCAGCATGTCAGAATTTCCATCCTCTTTAAGGCTGAAATTATCCATTTATCCTTGATTGGGTAATTTAGTTGTCTTACATAAAACTCATTTCCCTGGTGTCCACTGTGAGTTCTAAAGCACTGTGGAGTATTTATTTTTTCAAATAAATTTATTTACTAACAGAAAATGGTAAATGTTTCATATGAACTACTATGCAATAGATTAAATCATATTTTTACTTATAACTTTGGCCTTCCTTCCTTCCCTCCTTTCTCCCTTCCTCCTTTCTTTCCTTCCTTTTCTTCCTTGCCCTATCCTCCCCTTGTCTTGTTATGTCTCTTTCATTTCTCTCTTCCTTCTCCCTTTCCTTTATTCCTTCTTCCTTTCTTAAAACATTCTTTGAGGGTAGCCCTCAGCACTAGCACAGGGTCTGGTACCACTGAATGGCTGACCGGAACTATCTGCTGTGTGCCAGGCATCGCGTGCTCACAGTGCTGGGTTGCTTTCTGGAGTGGTGGGGGTGGCTAGGTTAACCAGCTGCTGGCTGATTTTGCTCATATCCAGCATATCCACAGGGTGCAGGTCTGTCCTAGATGCTCTGGGAATATAGAAGAGAGAAAGAAACGAGCTCAGCCTACGAGGAGGTTAGGCCAGGAAAAGCGGGGTCAATCTCTTGAACCAAAGCCCTGGTGTTTGAAAGAACATGGTACTTTGTGAAATAGTGAGTAGGGTGGCTTCATGTTTTCATGGCGGTTGAAGGGTAAGATTGATGGGACTTTCTCTGTTTTATTTTTTCTCTATTTATTCTTCTACTTTTTCTTTTATTGTTTCCATGAACTGATTGGTCCTCCCATCTATAAATTATTTCAGAGACTCTAATATCATTGAGTGCTGGAGCTAATCATAAGTAACAAGACAGAAATGTACTTACTACCCATTGTCATGTTACCTTATCTATATGTAATACTGGGAGGCATCTTTTCTGTCTCTCTGTGACTATCTTCCCCCTCTCCATGTTTATGCATGTATATGGAATAATAGGATACTTTTATTTATATGGAGATATGGGAATAGACTGCATAGACTGGAAAGTCTTTCTTTAAAGGGTAAGGGATCCTGGGATCCTGGTAGGAGACAGCAGGAAATAATAGCTGTGTATGTATTTTCTACATAGTTTTGTGGGGCATAGAAATGTGGTCTCAAGACATTATTATGTGTCTGCTTTAGGCAGCTATTGCCTATGTAAGCATAATCCCCAAACTGCTCAAGAGCGTCCATAGTCAAGTTCTTCAGGAGCTTCCTCCCCTCATAAAATATAAACTAGTAGTAGTAGAGATAAACCCATTATTACAAATGATGCTAATTTAGCAAAGGGTAATATTTCAGCACAGAGAAATCCATACTCTATTACTTGTTAATGTAGAGTCTCAAGATGGTCTCTTCAAGGAATAAGGTGGATGCAAAGTATAGATACCGGTTTTGTGAGGTTATAGAGGTACCATATGTGAAACTGCTATGCACACTGTGAAGTGCTTACAAATCTCAATGATATTATTATCATTTTAGTTAACTAAAAATCAGACATGATTAAAAAGATAGAAGTAATTATCATCTTGGGCGAGTGACTTGACCTCTCAGAATCTCCTCATCTATAAAATGGTATGATACCTTCCTTTTAGAGTTGTCAAAATTATAGATAACATGTGAAAATTGATAATGCACAGTGTGGCAAATGGTAGGCATTCAATAAATGATAGTTTTTATTATAATTATAACAAGCATTTCTAATCATCCAAAATTTTACAAAACCAAATGATTTCTTTTAAATTGTACTAACAAGACACAGCCTATCTTAGATTCTAGATGTTAGAAAAATAAGAAAACTGTGAATTTGTATTTCAAACTTTAGTCAGCATGAGAGATTTCTAAGAATAAGAGGTGCATTTGGAATGTGTGGCAGAATAAAACAAGGAGAAAAATACTGGGAAAACAGCTCAGGACAAGAGGATGATTTTCAGAATAATAATAAGCACTCAGCACCCCATAGCTCAGGGCTGCTCCAACTTCATGCTCAGTGGGGAACCTTCTGTGTCCTTCAATATCAAATTGTACATGCAACTTATTTGTAACAGAACATTGAAAAGTCAATGGAGGCAAACCTGGTAGGCAGCTACTGTCAGAAAACATCTGAATCAATAGAACACTATCAGAATTGTCTTTCTCCCAAAAAGCACACAACTGTATTAACCGTAAGCATAATAGCACTGTGAATTTTCCTCTCTATAGTAACTTAACGCTACACAGACTTTTGGAAGCAGGCTTTAGTGTCTCTACCAACAAGTAAGAAACGTTATTGTGCATTTGTTGAGGATAAATATTATTGAGGATCACCTGAGAAGATGTGAAGGTTCTGAACAAGAGAAGTCACACACTGAAATCGTCACTCATTTCTATAATGCAAGAACACCCAAAATATAACACGCTAACAAAAGGATTCTAGGATATTCTTAAACTTATTTTTCAATTGTTACTCTTATTCCATTACTAAGGATCCTACAGAATGAGACATTAAGCAGCAAAAAAATAAGAACAAAAACATTAAAACAATGGTTTTCCATTGGATAAACTTCAAATACTTTAACTTGACCTTCATAATATCATTATAGACTTAACCCTAATCAGCTGTACTATGTGCTTAAGTAAACTCACTCACAATCAAAATAGGAAACCAATGTGCAAGTTATGTAACATCAAAATGGAATGCTTCTATCTTTGTAAAGTTTTTCAGGCAGTGTTAAATCATGTCTATTTGCTAGTTTCCAAGTACTTCATATCTTTAGGCTATTATATTAATTTTAGCATGTCCATCCATTCCACTGTACTGTAAATTACCCCGAGGTAGAGACAGTGTCTGTAACACCATGCATGGCAGGTAGAGGGCAGTGTGAGATGTCAGGGAGCAACAGCCCTGCATCTAGAAGTCCTGATCTCAGATTCCAACTCAGTCACTTATTAACTGCGCAACACACTTTCTGAACCTCAGTGTCCTCATTTGTAATGGAGAGATAAAGCTGGTCTATTACAAAATATATACAGATATATACATATGTATGTATGTGTGTATATCTTGCATTAAAAATGCTAGCTATAAAATTATTAGTAAACATATAAGTAATGTTTGTTGAAAATATGGAACAAATATATAATTTTCTTCTTATTTAAGATTTATCTGATAATTCTTCAGCAATATTTCATAATACATAGATTAGAAGTTAAATTGTATAGTAGAAAAGTTGAATACTACAAATTTGCATTCCTATTTTGAATCAACACCTTCCCTGCCATTCTATTTATTTTTAGAGAATCAACAACTTAAAAATTCCCCTAACTGCAAATTTTCTAAGAAACAGTGTCTGAAAACATCAGATAATCAAATAAAGACTGGCTAAGTCTACTGTGAGCAATTAAAATGTGGCACTATTATGACTTAGAAACCCTAAGTTACTTTAAACTCATGTATTTCTCCTGATTGCCTACACAAAACTAGTTTTCTGGGATTAATTTTAGGGTTCATGATATAAAAAGACACATCTCCTCAAAATCACAAACTCACTGCAAACTATATTTGCATCTTTATTTATGAACTAGCAAAAAGATTCTACTCCCAACAACTAACTTATTCAGTTACAAGATAAATGGATTTTAAAAAATGTAGTATTCATTGGAATACAATGAAACATTATTTAGCCTTAAAGAGGATGGACATTCGGACACACTGCAAAATAGGTAAACCCTGAAGACATCACATTGAGTGAACTAAGGCATACACAGAAGGACCCAAAGTGTCCACTTATATGCGGTACCCAAGATGTTGTGGTCGACTGAAAGGGAACGGTGGGTTCCAGGGCCTGTGGGGTGAGGAAGTGGGGAGTTACTATTTCATGGGTATGGACTTTCAGTGTGGGAAGATGGAAAAGTTCTGGAGGCAGATGGTGGTGATGGTTGTACAGTGTATTATACATCACCACTATGTGAATGTATTAATACCTCTTAAAATGATTAAAACAGTAAATTTTATGTTATGTATATTTTACCACAATTTTAAAAAGGTCAAAATGAATTGTAGGTTTGTACAAGGCTAAAGATATAGCCCTTGAAAAATAAAAGTTTATTGTAATGGAGTGTTTGGAGATACGGATTACTGTAGTTTCAGTGAGGAAAAGTAAAAGAAATGAGAACTGTATGGATCCATCACTATGATAGGTCTGGGCAGGAAACATCACTATCATTTATCTGTTGATGGCAGCACGGGAAGAGCATAGTGTTTGTCAGATTGTCACCAGCGGGGTTGTTGTTGAAATTGTATTAATTATATTTACATCCAGAACTATGATAAAAATTAAAACCAAGGTTTGAAGATGTCCTTGATCTGAGGTAACAGAACGAGTGGTGTAGGTGGTTGCAGTGGACTGAGCATTGGTTCCTCCCACCCTCCCACCCCAGTGAGTGTTAGGATTTCAGCCTAACATTGAGTGAAACCCTAACAATGAATGTCATGGTATTAAGAGGTGGGGCTTTCAGGAGATGATTAGGTTTATGAGAGTAGAGCTGTTAGTATTAGTGTCCCTATAAAACCAGACCTCAGAGAGTTCTCTTGCACTCTTTTTGCCGTATGGGGATGAAATGAGAAGTCTGTACTCTGGGAGAGGGTTCGCACCAGAACACAGTATGCTGCACTCTGGTCTCAGGCTTGTAGTCTCCAGAACCGTGAGAAGTAAATTCCTGTTTATGAGCCACCCAGGTTTATTATAGCAGCCATAATTGAACTAAGGCAGTGGTGCAGATACAATAGTTTTCTTCAGATAAATAATATTATTTAGACATGTACTTTACATAAGTTAGGTTACATGAGACACAAGCAGGTAATTTCTAGCCTACTATGTACCTCACCGACACAGCTTCTATCACGAGCCCCACTAGAACCACTGGGAATACTTGTAGGTGTTGAAGAAATTCTGGGCTCTTAGATAAATGATTGGAAGGAAATCTAACACCTCAAAAGCAGTGCGGGGAAGCTGCATCCAGGGCCCATGGTTACTGTTCCCCAAACATCTTCACACACACTACCTCAACCCATCACTTCAGGACTGCATGTGGCCTAAAAGCCCTTATGTCCTTGGCTTATTTGGGTTAACAATTGTGTGCATAGCAGGTGGAGGAGCAGAGGAGATGCAAGGCCGGTGTGAACACGTGACACAGAGCCTTTTTTCCTAGACATTTTCTCCCACCAGCTGCACTGAGGCCTTTTGATCTAGCACAGAAAAGTAGGGTTAGGAAATCTGAAGCCAAAACCACTTTGAAGAGGCAGGAGCTCAAGAATATCAGATGTGAAGTAGAATTACATCAGGAAAAGACAAAGGTCAGAAAGAGAGAGTACACTATGGAAAGCCAGCTTTACTCATGTTTCAGATTCTGGGCTGGGTGATTGGGTATCAGGAAAATGGACACATGTTTGCTCCTGTCTCTTTCCCACCCCCAGTCCCCATTCTCAATGCTGTAAATATTGTGGTTTGCCATCGGCTGTGGATTTTTCACAGGTTTATTTGTGCAGCTATGCTGAGTAACTATTTATCTTGTGAAATGGAAAGAAAACATCTTAAATGAACTTGTATACAACTTTTTCCTATTTTGACAACTGTCTGCATTTTCCCCATTATTTCAGCTACTTCACTTAATGACAAATTTGGCTTTGCCTTTTTTGAAACATTGATAATTGTTTAGACCTCACCATGATTGAAAACAATGGATATATTAATTAACCAATTATGCAAACAACTTCTTTGAGAATTATGCTAATAGCCATAATTTAGATAAAGGAAAAATCTTGTATTCCATAATGCAATGGTATTATAAATACTACTACATATGTAATGCTCCAAGACACAATTTAGTGGCATTACAAAAACCTTCTCTGAAAAAGAAAAAAATATTTTGAAGTCCAAAAAAAAGGAAAATCCAAGACTAATCTTTATATTACATACCTAATAAAAATAAGTAAGTTCCCAGGAGATATTATAGCAAATTGTGCCAATGCTAAACTCAAACACAAATGGATAAGCAAAAACTCTGAGCAACTTACCAAACTGCTGCTAAGAATTATTTCTTAGAAAACATTTCATACTATTGAAAATTTATACAACATCACTGTGGGGGTCATTGAATTAGCAAATCAATGCAGTTTGATCATTTGCTTAGAGGGATTATTTCCTCACTCTCAAACATTTTGTACCAGTTCATAAACATAGGCTTTGCCAGGATTCCTTTGAAAATGGAAAATAAAAACAATACCAAAGTGAAGCAACTCACGTTAATCATAATAGGGAGCATAAATTGCTTAAAAGTACAATGAAGCATATGCTGAACTAGATTTTTCATATTTTAGATACAAAAGAAAATTGTTTGTAGTTATGTAAGAATTGAATTTTGAGAAAAGAAATAAAATGCTTTATACCATAAATTATATTTTGCTGGTTTAGGAATAGTTATTATTAAGATTGGGATATACTTTTTCTTTTTCTTTTTAGTCTTTAAAAGTACAGTAATGTTCTTTTTTTATTGTTTCTTTTCCATTACCATTTAGTCCCCTTAAACCTCCTCTTTCTCTAGCAATCACCACCCTGTTGTCCATCCCCACGAGTCCTTTTTCCTTTTTGTCCATCACTCTATCCCCTCAACCTTCTACTAGTCGTCATCTGTTCTCCATCTATGAGTCTCTTTCTGTTTTGCTTGTTAGTTCAGTTTGTTCATTACATTCCACATATGGGTGGAATCATATGGTATTTGTCTTTCCCTGCCTGGCTTATTTCGATTAGCATTATGTTCTCCAGGTCCATCCATGCTGTAGCAAAGGGTAAAATTTTATTCTTTTTTACAGCCAAGTAGTATTTCACTGTGTAATGTCCCATAGTTGTTTTATCCATTTATGGATACTTGGGCTGCTTCCATATCTTGGTGGGTATAAATAGTTTAGCAATGAATATAGAAGTGTTTATGTTCATTTGAATTAGTGTTTTGGGTTTCTTCAAATATATTCCTAGATGTGGGATCACTGGGTCAAAAGGCAGGTCCATTTTTAATTTTTTGAGGTATCTCCATACTGCCTTCCACTGTGGCTTCACCAGTCTGCATTCCCCCCAACAGTGCAAATGTGTTCCCCTTTCTCCACATCCTTGCAAGGGCTTGTTGTTTGTTGATTTATTGATGATAGCCATTCTGACAGGTGTGAGATGATCCCTCATTGAGGCTTTAATTTGTATTTCGCTGATGATTAGAGATGTTGAGCATCTTCTCATGTGTTTATTGGCCATTTGTATGTCCTCTTTGGAGAAATGTCTATTCAGGTACTTTGCCCACTTTTTATCTCATTGTTTGGTTTTTGTCTTTGTGTGTCCATGTGTTGGGTTTTTGAAGTTCTTAACAAATTTTGGATATCAATGCCTTCTCAGGTGTGTCAATGAATATGTTCTCCCATTCTGTGAGTTGTCTTTTTATTTTGTCTATGCTTTCCTTTGCTGGGCAAAAACTTTTTGGTTTGATGTAGTCCCATTTGTTTATTTTTTGTTTTGTTTCCTTTGCCTGGGGAGATATATCTAATAAAATATTGCTACGACCACCATCTGAAATTTTGCTGCCTATGTTTTCTTCTAGGATTTTTATGGTTTTGGGTCTACCATTTAAGTATTTGATCCATTTTGAATTTATTCTTCTGTGTGGTATATGAAGGTGGGCTACATCCATTTTTCTGCAGGTATCTGTCCAATTTTCCCAACACACTTTATTGAATAACCATCTCTAGGCCACTGTATGTGCTTGCTTCCTCTATCAAATATTTATTGACTATAAACATGTGGGTTTATTTCTGGGCTCTCTATTCTGTTCCATTGATCTATGTATCTGTTTTATGCCAGTACCATCCTGTTTTGATTACTATGGCCTTATAGTATAGTTTGATATTAGGTAGTTCTCTGATAACAAATGAATTAATAATTAATTAACAAATTATTAATATTAGCTACCTAATAATATCAAACTATATTATTTTGATTCTCTAACTTTGTTTCTGTTTCTTAGGATCCCTGTTGCTATGTGGGACCTTTTGTGGTTCCATATAAATTTTTGAAATATTTGTTCTACTTTTATGAAATATGTCATTAGAATCTTGATAGGAATTGCATTGAGTCTGTAGATTGCTTTTGGTATCTAAAAACTCAAAAGCAATCTTCTGTTTCTTTCTTCAGTGTCTTATAATTTACCAAGTATTGGTACTTTACATCCTTGGTTAGGTTTATTTCTAGGTATTCCATTCTTTTTATAGCAATTATGAATGGGATTATTTTCTTATTTTCCTTTCCTGTTTGTTATTAGCATATAAAAATGCAGCTGATTTCTGGAGATTAATTGTGTACACTGTTACTTAGAGGCAAAACAGGACTCAACATTAAAATGGAGAGTGGCATTAATATTGATATTTTACCTCAATATTATAAAGATATTTTTACAGTATTTGCAAAAGAAGAACCCAAACAATGAAGCCATTTAGTGACAGAAAATAAAGTACTAAAATGAGAAAAATCAAAGCATTATTTCTCATGAGGGAAAAAGCAGCAAAATAAACAATTTTTTGTTGTTTGAAATTCCCTTAGAAAATAATTTTGTTATTTTAATTTCAGATATCACATGAAACTTCAGTTTTCTAAAGGAAGGTGAATAATTTAGTTATGCACTGATATAAAACTGTCCTTTAAAATGGTCCATGTAATTCCACGTGTTGGATGTAATTTACTTCTGAAAATTTTCAATGCAGTTAGGTTGATTTTCTCTGAAAAAAATAACCCCATTTTTGACTCCAAAGGAAGTGAAGTATTTTTCTGGTAGGGTAGAAAGCCCTTTTGTTACCTTTCATATCAATATGCAAAATGTGACAAGTCTTCCTTTAAAATTTTTTAAAGCAAACTTATGGGGTAAAATTGATTAATAAAATTATATAGATTTCAAGTATACAATTCTGTGATACACATCTAAATACTGCATTGTGTTTTAACCACCCAAAGTATTATCTCCTTCCATCACCATGTATTTGACCTCTTTGCCCTTTACTGTATCCCTACGTCCTTTTCCCTCTGGTAACTACCATACTGTTGTCTGTGTCAATGAGCTTTTGTTGGTTTACTTGTTCCTTTCAGTTTTATATCCAACATATGAGTGAAATCATATAGTTCTTGACTTTTTCTGTCTATTTCACTTAGCATGATATTCTCAAGATCTATCCACGTTTTCAGAAATGGCACTATTTCATCTCTTTTTATGACTCAGTAGTCTTCATACATTATAAATATATATAATATATACATATATATATACATACATACACACACAACACATCTTCTTTAACCAATCATCAGAGGATATAAACAGTCACTTCTCAAAAAAAGACATATAAATGGCCAATAGTTATATGAAAAAATGCTCAACTTCACTGGCTATTAGGGAAACACAAATTAAAACTTCAATGAGATACCACCTCACACCTGTTAGAATGGCTTTTCTCAACAAAGTTAGTAATAACGTGTTGGAGAGGTTGTGGAGAAACCCTCATCCACTGCTAGTGAGAATGCAAACTGGTGCAGCCACTGTGGAAAACAGTATGGAGGTTCCTCAAAAAATTAAGAATAAAGTTACCATATGACCCTGCAATAGCTCTTCTGGGTAGCTACCTGAAAAATTTAAAACCATTTATTTGCAATGATATATGCACCCCTATGTTTATTGCAGCATTATTCATGGTGGCCAAGACTTCGAAATGACCGAAGTATTCTTTGATAGATGATTGGTCAAGTCTTACTTTTGACCTCTCTGAAAAGGAGTCATACTATTGACCTTGTCTGATTCCAGTACTTGCTTTGAGGAGGAAACCTTCAAGGAGAGAGCTCACGGCGGAGGCCTCCTGGAGCATGCCTACAGCCTCTTGTATCAAAACCAAATTTCATCTTGAATCCAAGACTTCTAGCCATCTTCTACTTTTTCCTCCCCTCACAGTTTCCTTCCTCTTTATTCCTTGCAGACTTGAATCTGTTTTAAAATGTTTAAAGAATGCCCCTTTAATATCACAAAGGAGTTATCTTTAATGGCAAATATAACAACAGAATTTCTATTTTTTGGTGTTATTTATTAACCTCTGTAATAAACACAATAAACATGTACAGTTGACCCTTAAACATTAGGGGCACTAGCTTCTCTGACAGAGTAAAAACTCCATATATAACATTTGATTCCCCCCAAAACTTAACTACAGTTGTCCCTCAGTACCCACAAGGGCCAGGTATCTGCAGATACCAATATCCATGGATGCTCAAGTGCCTTACATAAAATGGCATGGAACAATGCATACAATCATCCCATTGCATCCACAGATTCCCAAATGCAAACCAAAAATACTGTTTTTGGCCTGCAGTTAGTTGAATCCATGGAGGTTAAACTCAGGGATAAGGAGGGACAACTGTATGTTTATTGAAAAAAATCCATATATAAGTGGATCCATGCAATTNTGATTCCCCCCAAAACTTAACTACAGTTGTCCCTCAGTACCCACAAGGGCCAGGTATCTGCAGATACCAATATCCATGGATGCTCAAGTGCCTTACATAAAATGGCATGGAACAATGCATACAATCATCCCATTGCATCCACAGATTCCCAAATGCAAACCCAAAATACTGTTTTTGGCCTGCAGTTAGTTGAATCCATGAAGGTTAAACTCAGGGATAAGGAGGGACAACTGTATGTTTATTGAAAAAAATCCATATGTAAGTGGATCCATGCAATTCAAATGGTTTTCAAGAGTCAACTGTATTGGAATTCTCATATGAAACCTTTACAGAGGATGAATTATCTTCATTTTTATAGATGAGATTTTAAGACAAAAGGTTAAATTGTCTCCCTGAGGTCACACAGCGAGTGTGGCTGAATTAGGACCCGAATGCAGCTCATTTGTCCACCAACAATGGTCTTAATTATGCAATGAATAATGCAGCCCTGAACAAGGCTCTGGTGAGGACAAATAAGTAAATAAATCAAAATGTTAGACTAGATCAAAATTAGCATTAATTGATCAGATAGATGAATCATTTGTTTTAAAATCTTATTAATTTTAAACTTTATGTGATATCATCAACACAATCTTAATGATTTTAAAGTGTTTCCATTTCATTTCTTCTATAGCCAGATATTATATTTCAGAGTTATAAAAGATGATAAAGTTTTTAAGTAAAAACTAATATCAATTAAAGTATCCAAATCAAAGATTAATGTTTTTAGAAGTAATGGACTAAATTTTATTGAATAATTATACTAGCTAAATTCAGTATAGCACCTACTATCAACATGATACTGTCATATAAAGAAATAAAATCACTGCATATCTTTAACTCATTTGATTATTACAATTACTCAATGAAGAAATTAAAACAAATAAAGGTCTACTAAATTGCCCTATGTCCCACAGCTCTAATAAGTAGTGGAGCTGGAATTTGAACACAGACTGTGAGTTTCCAGAGCCAAGATTAGAGAAGGTTCCTTCTTTAGTCTTCTAAAAAACTCCGCTGAGTCATGAAGTAGCTTTAGCTTTATCAGGAATGATAACGACTGTAAGAAACATTTCTTACCTGGTGCACCACAGAAAGTGACAAAGTTCTCAATCACTTCATAGATAAAAACATAAAGTGATTCTGACTATAACACAAAGCAGATGCACATCTTAAAAAGATATCTGCTACTATAAGTCACAGTATTATTTTTTAATGAAGTATATTTTTCAGTAGTGCTAATTACTCTACCTATAAGCCACAATAAGAGAAGCTGTGCTTTATTCACTTTTCTGTCTCCAACACCTGGGACAATGTATACAGTAGGTACTTTACTCAATAGATAGCAACTATTGAATAAAGAATGAATTCCCAGAGTTGTACCAAATATTTTAAAGGGAGTAAGTCCAAATAATGTAGTAAGCATAGGTATCTAAGAAAATATTGTGAGCATCTATTTTATTGTTATTACCTTATAAACAAACAAAAAAACCATAGTTTTTCCCCCTTTAGGTGACCTTTTATACTTGTGGCTATCATCCATTTCAACTTTGATTCTCCTTTTTCTATCTAAAGATAGCTGTCTTTAATAATTAAATTCTCCCATTGTGGTTTAATTTTAGCCTCTGAAGGACAAATACATGATGTAATCTAGTTTATTGATGGTGAGCAATACAGAAAATATTACATGTATGTCATAAGTATTTTGCATAGAAAAATTACATTTAAAAAAGTGATATATTCATTATCTGTCCCTTCTCCCACTGTGCCATCATCCATACAGAAAAATGAACTATTCGTTGCCTTCCCCAGATGTAGTGGGTTGAGTTAAGAGTGATTACTCAGAAAGGAAGGGGTCATCAAACAGAGTTGAGGTCAAATGGTAGCTTTGCCATTTTCATCATCTATAATAAAACCATAATAATATAGGAAGTTCAAATTTTAAGAGGCATCTTGAACCAATTTCCAGACCCTTATTTTTTATATAAGCACTTTCAGTTAGTATGGCAGATAGCACAAATAGAGAGTAGTTAATTAAGTCAGATTTTTTAAAATTTTGCCACCAGCTATTGAGCTGGAAGAAATGACTTATGTGTTCCTCTATGAAAAAGGATATTAAAGGAAGTAATGTCTGTAAAATGAGACTATTAGACAAGACAGCTAAATTTTTCCTAGCTGTATGCAACTACTGCACATACACACACTTTTACATTTTAATTACAAAGACTTACTGATTAAATTAAACTTCCTGTTTTTACAGTTCTGTTTTTAAATGTATCTTATTGATTATGCTATTACAGTAGTCCCATTTTTTTCTCTCCATCCTGTACCCCCCTCCCACCATTTTTCTCCCACCTTAGTTTATGTCCATGGGTCATACATATAAGTTCTTTGGCTTCTGCATTCCCCATACTATTCTTAACCTTCCCTATCTATTTTGGACCTACCATTTGTGTTTCTTATTCCCTGTATATTTCCCCCACTCTTCCCCCACCCCCTCCCTGCTGGTAACCCTCCATGTGATCTCCATTTCTGTGATTCTGTTCCTCCTGTTCTAGTTGTTTGCTTAGTTTGTTTTCATTTTTTTAGGTTTGGTTGTTATAGTTGTGAATTTGTTGTCATTGTACTGTTTATATTTTTAATCATCATTTTCTCAGATAAGTCCCTTTAACATTTCATAAAATAAGGGCTTCGTGATGATGAACTCCTTTAACCTGACCTTGTCTGGGAAGCACTTTATCTGCCCTTCCATTCTAAATGAGAGCTTTGCTGGATAGAGTAACCTTGGATGTAGGTCCTTGCCTTTCATGACTTGGAATACTTCTTTCCAGCCTCTTCTTGCCTGCAAGATCTCTTCTGAGAAATCAGCTGACAGTCTTATGGGCACTCCTTTGTAGATAACTGTCTCCTTTTCTCTTGCTGCTTTTAAGATTCTCTCCTTATCTTTAATCTTGGGTAATGTAATTATGATGTGCCTTGGTGTGTGCTTCCTTGGGTCCAACTTCTTTGGGACTCTCTGAGCTTCCTGGACTTCCTGGAAGTCTATTTTCTTTGCCAGATTGAGGAAGTTCTCCATTATTTTTTCAAATATGTTTTCAATTTCTTGCTCTTCCTCTTCTCCTTCTGGCACACCTATGATTTGGATATTGGAACAGTTAAAGCTGTCCCAGAGGTTCCTAAGCCTCTCCTCATTTTTTTGAATTCTTCTTTCTTCATTCTCTTCTGGTTTAATGTTTCTTTCTTTCTTCTGTTCCAAACCACTGATCTGAGTCCTGGTTTCCTTCCCTTCACTCTTGGTTATCTGTACATTTTCTTTTACTTCACTATTCATATGCTTCACCTTTTCCTCTATTCTATAGCCATATTCAACCATTTCTGTGAGCATCCTGTTACCACTGTTTTGAATTCTGCATCTGGTAGGTTGGCTATCTCTTCATTGCTTAGTTGTATTTTCTGGAGCTTTGATCTCTCTTTTCATTTGGGACATATTTTCCTTGGTCTCAGTGTGCCTGTTATGAAGTAAGGTACAGAGCCTTAGGGATTCACCAGGGTGGGGCAACCAACATCACTGCTTTGTGGTGAGGGACAGGTCTGAAAGGGAACAAAGCCTCTTGCTCAGCTCTCAGATGACTTTCAGTCACCTCCTCCACTATGCAGAAGCAAATTGGGACCTTCTGGTGGTGATTCCAGGGTGGTTGGTTTTTTGTATGTTCTAGGACCCTGTAGGTCTCTCCAACAGACTCTCCTGTGAGGCTGGGAGTTCCTCCTGCTGCCTCAACCTCCACAAATTTTTTCAGTCAGAAATTTCGAGGCTTTATTTCCCTGTGCTGGAACCCTGGGTTGTACAGTCTGTCTTGTCTTCAATTGTTCATCCTGGTTTAGAGCATGCAAATGTGGGACCACCCCATCCTCCAACCACTGCCTTACCTAAAGTCCTCTCCACCCTGTCTGTCTGTCTTCATCCCTCCTACCTGTTTGGATGAAGGTTTCTTCTTTGATTCTTTGGTTGTCAAACTTCGATACAGTTCAAATTTCTGGTAGTTCTGGTTATTTTTTGTTTTTAAATCTGTTGTTGTCCTTTTTGTTGTGAGAGGAGGCAAAGTATATCCACCTATGCCTCCATCTTGGCCAGAAGTTATCGTTCCTAAATTAAACTTCTGATGGACATTTGAAAATAATATTTAGTCCCCAATGAACCACACAATACTTTCTTAGTTAAAAATCTCCTTTTCATTAGGACCTTTCTTACTGAATACTTTCTTGTTCTATTTGGTGTGTCAGGAAAGCAAGATTGTTAATACTAATGATGCTTTGAGTGAGAACATCAACCTTCATCAGTATTTAAATAAGTTTAGTAAATCTAGGGTAATATGAATAGTTTCCAAGAAGGACTACTGAGCTTCTGAATGTTTTTTAAATGCATCCTCTTTGTAATTATTACCTATTGTATTCAGAGTCTATAGAGAGACAACCCATGGAGTTCTTGAAAGTTCCACTGAGTGAAAAGCAATTGAGAGAAAATGTATTTTAAAATATAATTTTGTATGGTTCTTTTTCTTATCTTTTCTTAACTTTCTTAAGCACAAAACTTTTTGTGAAATAAGTTCAATGTGTGTTAAAGATCTTTAGTGATATTTTAATCAATTACCCAATCATTTATGAGCTATGGGCCTTGAGGGAAAATTATAGCTTTTTGTCTGGCTTTTTATATTAAAAATCTTTTATTTATAAGTTTGATTCAAATACAAATAGTAAAAACTCACTTGTTATTTATGCGCATACAACACAGGAACATTTTCTATAGATAAGGACCAGGAAAATAGTCACTATATTGCCCAGTGTGCTCACCTTATATTATGCTTTATTCCACGTAGTGACACCTCTAATTTATCAACCCCTTGATGGTCAAGACAAATCTAATGACACATATGGTGGCAGTATCATTTTACTTCAGAGTATTTCCATTCATAAACATTTAATTAAAATGTTAAAGAATAAATTATACTTTTTATTATTTGGACTTGAATTAGGAGTCATTTTGCCTTACAGTTATTCATGATTTTGTATGTAGTTGTTAAAAGAAAGACAAAGTCTGAAAGGAAATGCTACCCTAATCACAAATGTGCCAAGAAAAGCCATGATTTCTTAATGGAAAACATGCTTATTATTTTCTCTACTATTAATGTAAGGAGCAGATCTTATTACTGGAATCAGTTCCCTCCAAAGTTTGCCATATTAAGTCAAATTCCTATACAATTATAAAAATTACGATTCAAATCACATAACTTATATGTCATATCTGAATAATAGACCAAATGACTTAAGATAAATCATATCAGAAAAATAGCCACTGATGGCTTTTCACAGTGAAATATAATAAGATACTAAGGAATGTGAGGTGGTAGTATAGGTATTATTTGGCTTTTGTATGGAGTTTAATAGTCTGTCATTAAAAAAATTTCACCTTTTTACAAGTAATGTACAGAATTGAAATTATGTTTAAAAGTGGAATTATATATAGAAAAACACAACTTCAGAGAGTCTTGTCTTCTTGTGAGACAATTGCTAGGTATTGAGAAATGTTTTGCTGGAATGACTTACTTGACTATCTCTGGTCAGTAAAAATTGCTCATTTATTTCATATTTTGTAATTTATTTAAATTGGCAGAGGTTTTTTTATGATAGAAAAAATCTGATTCTTAAGTTATCTTTCTTACACTCAAAACTATGTAAACTCATTTCATAACTCACTCTGTCACGTCAAAACAGCATTTCACATATTTGAAGTTTACTTTTCAAGTGAAGGGAGAGCTTTTGGAAATTTTGGATCTTGGGTGCGAAGCTGTAAAGTGTGTGGGCATCACAGCCACAGCACGGAGTGAGGTGGAGTGCTGTATGGAACGGGAAGCTGGACGTGATTAATCCTTACATGAGGAAGTGAAGAAACAGCCTTCTCTCACTGTTCCTCTCAAATGTAAGGACAATGATGTAAGGTGATTTAAGTTTATATCCTCATAACCTCAATTAACTATGGTTAATTATTGGAATGAAATTGTGAGATTATAACCTTGATTAATTATGTTTATTATTTTAATTAAACTGTGACTTATACATTACAATTTTTTGGAAGCTAGAAAATTTTATTATGTGTCACGTGTATATATTCTAGAAAAATTATTATGAATTTTTATATCCCAATCCTTTCCATTTACACATATCATTTTGTTAACTCACTACAATTTACATTAATGTTTGTTTTAAATTTTGGAGAATTGCATTTGCAAACTCATTTCAAAATAACCATGGCATTAAATGTGATATAAAATGGGTCATCAATGTAGATTTTGCTTTTCTACCTTTTCAAAAGTTATTTTGATATTCAAAATACATAATGTTTACATTGAGAAAATCATGATAATATTGCCAATTTTATTATAAAAATGATATCAAGAATGCATTTAATTTTGTTCAATAAAACATATTTAGGAAAATAATTATTACTATCAAATAATAACTGTTAGCAAAGATGTCTGAGTTAGTTGTGAGAAGATAAAAGAGAAATGTACTGAGGAGTTGATGCTGTGAACTCCAAGCCTGTAGCTAGTTGCCTTTGCTTTATAAGTCTTGGTTCATGCCTATAAACACACCAAGCTACTGATTCTGTTTGAAATTTTGTTCAAAGTGAATAAATTTTGTACCACATATGGAAAATGTGTAGCACTCAGATTAAATTTTATTAAGTTTTTCTTCTTTAGAACTTAAAATGCTGTGATGCTAGTCAAAAGACATGATGGAATCGATGCAAATGTTTTCTCCCAGGTAGATGTATCACAAGGATTACCTGAGCCTCTTGTCTAAGAGGATTATAGAAAAAGTGATTTTCAGTTTATTCCAGTAAATTGCAATGAGGTGTAGAAGGCTCCATGGCTTAGTATGTTCATTTATTTTCTTAGAAAATAGAAAGGTGAATTTTTCTGTAAAAGAATTTTGTAAGCTCTCTTAATTGTATAGAAGCTCTAGTATAATTATTGTGTCATTAAAGTACTTACTGTTCTGTTAGATATTCTGGGGTATTTTGGCTTCTGTTTTCTCTCAGATTCTTTTTATTTTCTAAAAAAGGAAACAATACACATAGTTCAGAATTGTAAATATTTCAGATTGTCAAGCAGATAAATTTTATGATTTAATATTTCTACTCTTAAAAGTCTTGCAATGCATGTATCCAAATATAATATGATAGATACATAGATAGGAATTTTAATGTTGGCTTGAAGAACTAGAGATCAAGATTCTGTGAATAGTTTATACACTGATTTTCTGAAAAGTTAATTATGCTTTCTACACTAGTTTTACAGTTTGAAAACAAATGATACTAATCTAGGCAGACATTGTTAGAGAATATTGTATTATCATATTCATTAAAGAATTATACAATTATTCGTGTAATGCCTAGTGCTATATTGAGATTCAATATGATTATTATAAATCAACATTATGCATATCATGTTACTTTGAATTTTATGTTTTCACAAAAGTTAGGATCAGTTCCATATATTACACATATTTGCCTATTTTCAGAACAAAATCAGTGTTCTGATATAATCCTATACTCGTTACCGTATTTTTGGACCATAAGATGCACCTAGGTTTTAGAGGAAAATAAAAAAAACTTGAGGCAAAAATGTGGTAAAATTTAATTACATAAATAACATATTTCACCAACATAAATAAATGTAAACAGAAGTCAACAGCAGCATTAACAACCATTATTCCTCCCAAATTTGGTGGGGTGGGTGGGGAAGGAAAGTGTGTCTTATAGTCCAAAAAATACAGTAGCATATAGATAGCTAAAATAGCTACATAGATCAATTGATAGATATAGGTAAATAGTAGATTATGCTGTATATAAAATAAGCCCATCAAGGCTAAGGGGAAATTAATCTCATGTTATTGCAGAAGAAAATACAACTTTCAGTTTATAGGATCAGAAAATTAAGTACTTTTCAAGAGTCCATATCAGGAATTGCTTTAATGTAGTAAAGATGTCAAGAATTTCTGATTTGGCTCGACAAGTTAGCAACTCACAAATGAAAAACTTCACAGTGTTAGAGATAAGTACCTTTTTATGTAAATTCTCATTATTATTATTATTATTATTATTTTAGATTTTATTTATTTATCTTTTAGAGGAGAAGAGAAGGAGAGAGGGAGAGAATTGTATGGTTGCCTCTTGTGTGTCCCCTGCTGGGAACTGGCCTGAAACCCAGGCATGTGCCCTGACTGGGAATCGAACCGCGATCGTGTGGTTCGCAGGCCATTGCTCAATCCACTGAGCTACAGCAGCCAGGGCAAATTCTCATTATTTTTACTCTTCAAAAACTTAGAAAGAATGAAAACCAAGAAAGAATGAAATATATAAAAATAGATTCATAAAAGGTATGTTACTCTGTTTCAGGAGTTTTTACAGTGTCTATCTCTAACAGAACAACAAAAAGACTGTATCCCAGCAGCTCGGGCAATTGGCTTACATAGGTACTCAGTGGAAAAGATCTGAAGTGACAGTGACAGTTCCAAAGCTATGTGTGCTGCATCTGTTCAGTGGTTACGCCTCCAAGGTCTGCTTTCATTTTAATTTCTGCTTGAAACGCAACTGTTTCCTAGTAAAATTCATTAGGAAGAGCAATGTAAAAAGGTACTTAGATTTGTCTGGCTGACTTTTATTTTTTTCTTTTATTTTTTTATAATTTATTGACTATGCCATTACAGTTGTCCCATTCCCCCTTCATTCCCCTCCACCCTGCACAGCCCTCCCCAAATAGTTCCCCGCTTTAGTTCATGTCCATGTGTCATAAGTTCTTTAACTTCTACATTTCCCATACTACTCTTGCCCACCTCCCCTTCTATTTTCTCCCCATGGTCTATGCTACTTATTCTCTGTACCTTCTCCCCCTTCTCCTCCTCCCACTCCCCTGTTGCTAACCCTCCATGTGATCTCCATTTCTGTGGCTCTGCTCCTGTTCTAGCTGTCTGCTTAGTTTGCTTTTGTTTTAGGTGTGGTTGTTAATAACTGTCAGTTTGCTGTACTTTCACTGTTCATATTTTTGATCTTCTTTTCCTTAGATAAGTTCCTTTAACCTTTCATATAATCAGGGCTTGGTGTTGATGAACTCCTTGAATTTGATCTTATCTGAGAAGCACCTTATTTACCCTTCCATTCTAAATGAAAGCTTTGCTGGATAGAACAATCTTGGATGTAGATCCTTGCCTTTTGTGACTTGGAATACTTCTTTCCAGCCTCTTCTTGCCTGTAAGGTCTCTTTTGAGAAATCAGCTGACAGTCTGATGGGAGATCCTTTGTAGGTGACTATCCCCTTATCTCTTGCTGCTTCTAGGATTCTCTCTTTCATTTTAATCTTGGCTAATGTAATTATGATGTGCCTTGGTGTGTTCCTTCTTGGGTCCACCTTCTTTGGGACTCTGAGTTTCCTGGACTTCCTAGAAATCTATTTCCTTTGCTAGATTGGGGAAGTTCTCCTTTATTATTTGTTCAAATAAGTTTTCCACTCGTGGCTGTTCCTCTCCCCCTTCTGGTACCCCTATAATTCAGATGCTGGAACATTTAAAGATGTCCTGGAGGTTCCTAAGCCTCTCCTCATTTTTTTGAGTTCTTGTTTCTTCATTTTTTTCTGTTTGGTTGTTTCTTTCTTCCTTCTGGTCCACTCCATTGATTTGAGTCCAGGTTTTTTTCCCCATCACTATTGGTTTCCTGTGCATTTCCCTTCATTTCACTTAGTGTAGCCTTCATTTTTTTCATCTAATTTGCAACCAAATTAATCAATTCTGTGAGCATCCTGATCACCAGTGTTTTGAACTGTGTATCTGATAGGCTGGCTATCTCTTGGTTGCTTAAAAGTATTGGCTCTGGGGCTTTGATTTGTTCTTGTGTTTAAGCCATAATTTTTTTGTCTGGTCATGCCTTTTATGTATGAGGGGGTGAAGCCTTAGGTGTTCACCAGGGCGAGGTAACCCCCCTGCATGTGGGGGCAGGGTCAGACAGGGAACAATGGAGCTTGCTGGGCTCATATTTCAGGCCCCCCTGCCACTTCCCACAAGCAAATTGTGCCCTTCTGGTGCTGATTCCTGGGTGGGTGTGCTTGAGTGTGTTCTAGGACCATGTGGGTCTAGCAAACTCTCCTGTGAAGCTGGGAGTCTCTCCCAGAACCTCTGCCTCGACAAGTGTTTTCAATTGGTGCTTTTAAGTTGTATTTCCTGGTGCTGGGGCCCTGGGTTATGCTGTCTTGCTGCCTGGTTTTGCCTTGTGTCTCTGCAGGCGAATGTGTGACCACGATCAGCCGGCAGCCTTGCACGCCTCACTGGGACTGCTTGTTTCCTCCCTGTGCCCGGGTCTGCCAGCCACCGCTTTTTCCTGCGGCAACTCCTTTCAGCTGGTCGCCAACTCCGCCCCTCTTACCAGTCTGAATGAATGGTTGTCAAACTTCTGTACAGTTCAATTTTCTGTCTGTTCTGATTGTGTTCTTGTTTCTAAATCTTCGTTGTCCTTAATTTAGGTAGTGGGAGGAGGCACAGTGTTTCCACCTATGCCTCCATCTTGGCCAGAAGTCCTGGCTGCCTTTTAAAATAGGACTTTGAGCCCCAGTCAATTTTATGTAAGATTTGTAATATAGTTTCCCTCTACTGACATTTAAAAAAACACAAAAACTATGAAAAATTCTATAGATATAGATATTAAGGTAACAGAGTGACAGAGAGCTCTTTACAAGAAATATGGAGGAAAAATCCCATTAAAGAAAACGAAGGCATTCTACTAAAAAAACTAAGAGAGCACTTGACATTCTATATATGCTACGTTATTACTTACCAAGGGGCCAGCTTCCCTAAGGGATGCAGTGAAAGGATTAAACAGTTTTTGTGACTTATGAGCCGTCTGCAGGGATTTGATTTCAATTTGGTTCTGCATGCATATCTATCACAAGGATGAATGAGCAAGCCTGTTCTGTAGGGCACAAACAATGATTTTATTTTTAATCTATGTGTTGAATATAGATGTGTCTAGTGTTTTCCTGATAGCTAATTTCTGTTTCTTGCACATATAACCATCTCTCTTTATTTTAGAAGGAAAGAGTGAAAATAGCACAGCATGACTCCACACCTTCCATCATCTCTCTGGCTTTTCAGTAATGTAATGGATATCAGTAGGTCTGACTCAGGCAAAGTCCTGGTATTGAGATTTGGCACTCTGTGTGTTTAGATAATTCTTTTTTTTCAATGAACCTGTTTAGGTAGGTTATATATTTTTCACAAAACAAATTCTATGCATTCATTGTCAGTAAAGCTGATGACTCTTTCATGTTCTTTCAGTCCAGTTTTAGAAGAGGACCTGACATGAAGGAAAAAGACAAGTGGCCGGGACTGAAGGCTCACTGCTGCTCGACAGGGCCCATAGTCGAACTGCTGAGAGGTCGTGGTCCTGAGTGGGATTCTGTTTACAGAATAAGCAAAACACTGCACACTACCAATCTCACTTTTCTTGTCATTTTGGGGGGAAGTAATTATTCGTATTCAGTTCGATGTTGAGTGTTTAAAATGCACAGCTGTGCCACGACTGATATGCCGCAGCAGTTGGGCATCTTCCCGCAAAGGGAAAAGTCACTGGTTTGATCTCAGGTCAAGGCACATGCCTGGGTAGAGGGGTCAGTTCCTGGTCAGGGTGTGTGAGAGAAGCAACTGATGGATTTTCTCTTTTGCATCGATTATTTCTCTCCTCCCTTCCCCTCTCTCTAAAAAATAAATAAATAAAATATGTGTTAAAATGTACAGCTGTTTTAAAGGGGACTTACTGTTGAGAATGACAAATAACCAATATTTACACCTGATCTTTCTTTTACATCTCTCAAGTGTTTCATTTTGATGAAAATACATTGATTTTTGTGTTTTGGCTAACAGCACACTGGGGTAAACATTTATTTAGGGTTAGATTTAAATTGTGCACTGTGAGTCCTTGCAATGTGGCCCCTTGTAGACACCATTCTGTTAGCCTCAGCCAACTGACATGGCAACAGCATCCCTCTCCCAGGTTTTAAATTTCAAAACTACAAAGTATGGATAGATGCCGGGTTCTTCTTTCCTACACTCCCTCCTACTGAAATGCCAAAACTTGTGGTTAGAACAGAGTTACAAGATTGACACACCATTTTCTTAGCACAGAAGTCACTAATCCTAAGGGATTTTTTTAGACAGCTTTTGGCTTAAATTCTTATTCTTGGAAGAGAAGTCAGCAAGCAGAGGTTATACTAAAATGAGACACTATATAGGTCATTAGTGACTGAATGTAAGCTTTTAAACATAAAGAATTTCAGGGGAAAAGGGGAAGGAAAAAGTAAAAAGGACACATGGACAAAAACTAAGCGGGGGGTGGGGAATGGGAGGGAGGTGGGGAGTACGGGGTGGGTGGGATGGGAGTAAAAGACAGAAAACTGTACTTGAACAAAATTAAATTAAAAAAGAAAATTAAAAAAATAATAAAGTATCCCATGATTCTAGATTAGATCCTGGACCAATAGGAAGAAACAATTAGCTGTTAATGAGAGTATTGTGATAATACATGAAATTTGATTAGGGACTATGAATTATAAAACAGTAATATATTTATCTATGCTAAATTTCCTATGTTTGATAACCATACTTTGTAAAGTATTTAAGATAAGGCACATCATGTCACCAACTTATTCTCAAATGATTTGGGAAAAATATGAATTGTGTATACACACACATATATAATATACTTATTACATAATATATAATGTATACTATGTGTATTATGTAACATTATATATATATTTCATGAGAGAAAATGACATAGGACAAAATGTAAACAATTGGTTAATCTAGGTAAAGAGCATATGAAAACTTATATTAATTTGCAACTTTTTATGAGAGTTTGAAACAGCAAAACAAACATTACCAAAAAAGAGACTATAAAATTATTTTTTAATTAAAAATAAACTGCCGTTTTTTAGTATCTCTACCAAACATTATACTGAACTGTGGCTATTTTTATTTTGTTCATTAAGCACAAGATTGTTTCACTCTGTCTATAACTATAAAAGATAATGACATTTACCTGGATGACTATGGGAGAGTATCAGGCAGTAAAAGGAAAATAATTAATCAAGGAACAGAATAAACAAACAAATGTTCCATGAATCAGCACCATCACTGCAGGCACCTGTGCCGGCTCTGGTAGAAAGGCAGTGATACGGGATGTAGAATTCCCCGAAGGAAAAGTGGAAGGCCAGGAGATTGTGCCTCGTAATTAAGGCAAAATGTTTTTCTCTTTTGTGTATAACCATCGACAGCCATTTAGGGGGTGTAAGTCTACCAGCCTGTCCTCACTATGGTAGACGCAAGTATTCACCAACCAAGATGGAAGAAAAGGCGGGTAGGAGGAAAGGTACACTCGGTTTTCTGATTTGGCACTTTCTTATCCAAGTCAAAACATATTAAAACATTTGTGAGCAGTTGCTGTTACAATAATCACATACTGGGTTCAACCATGTTTAACACTTTCTTTATACTCGAAATAATTATTTTAGAATGGGGTGGCAGATAGTGAGGCAGAATAGCACTAAATCAGGAGTGCCGGTTTATACCTTGAAAAGGCTGATGGGAATGAAATGAAAAGCTTGAGAAAGTTAATTGGGACTAAGTGAAGATAAGGATACCATCGAAGCATGGAAAATAAAACTATTAAAATAAAAAGGTATAACAGAGTCACAGTGAGAGCACCTGAAGGAGAAGCACTCCACAGTAACATGCATGACAGAGGCAGTGCTGTGCCTGTAGAGGCCTCTTACTAGCCTCCGGCCCCTGGAATAGTGCCTGCCATATGAATGAATATTGAGTAACTAATATTATATATTGACAAAAGTAAAATTTAGTGTCATATAATCCTAAATTGGCCTGTGCCTCTATAAAGCGTATGACTTTAGGCAAGTCATTTAATCTATTTTGACCTCAATTTGTCAGCTGCGAAATGTGAGACTGGAAATAGTTGAGTCTCTAAGGTGCCTTCTAGCTCTTCCTATTTCTGTAATGGTTCTGTTTATTAAAATGGGCAACTGTGAACATTATTATAGAAGAGAATAGCCTGATATGAGTTTTAAATGAAGAGAAATGGGGAAAAATAAGAAAAGATGAATAAAAGAGCGATGCATTGATTCAAGTAATAAAAAATAAATCCCATTGAAAGGAACATTAATATAGAAGAGAGAATGCAAAAGGTGATTTATGGTTTTGGTAGGAAAAAATGACAATTATATGTACTACTGATATAGGCATTCAGTTGAAATCTTTATCTGTTCTTATTACTCTCAAAATGACTCTATAAACTCCCTGTGTCTACATCTGGTGTCCCCAAGTGAACAATGCTGAAGAGTATTCAAAAGAAGCCATAAAATGTCAGAAATTTATGTAAATTTCTTTTACTATAACATTAGAGAATGGGCACTACCCATCTCAGTGAAGAGAAAGTCGAAGAAACTCATAGAATCCTTATTAGTGCCATCAGCTAAGTTCATGGAATTTAATTCAGACCCACCAGGCACAGTTGCTGACATTTCCATGAAGTCCATGGTAATCAACGCTGGCTTCCTCGTGTGTTTGCTCTCCTACAAGGTGGTCAAGCACTTATATTCCGTAACACATGATTTAGCCCTCACTTAGCATGATCTCATTATTTTCCCTGGATACATCTATGATGATTTTAAATTGACAACTGGAGGAGGCCGTGCTCTGTAATTTGTGTTTTCCCATAATAGGTAGCACTTTGAATGTGCTCGTCTGCCCATGGAGACGGGCAGGATGTACTTTTAGCTCAGGAAAACAAAGGGAGTGTCGATTGGCAGCCATCCAAAATGACTTTCTGGCCATCAGGCATGGTTGGGTGATCCAGGGACTCCTGTGAGGGCCCTGCTTTGCGTCCTTCACATCCTATTTCCCTGAGCACAAACCCCTTTGTTGTTGTTGACACCAAGGAGGTTCTGGTCATTCATCTGTCAAGGCATCTGAAACTGTACCCTGAAGTAAGCTTGCCATTTCAGTCTGATTTATTGCAGGGACCACTTTTTCCAGCTTTGTCTGAACAGAGCGCAATGTTTCTTATAATTCTGCGTTCAAATAAAGACTACGTGTGATAATATCCCTATGAGACTATTGGAGTGTGAGTGATGGCAGAATTAGTATCTTGGTGGGCAGCAAGGGGTGAGAAACAAAGAAGACGACACAGGGGAGAGACAGCACTAAAGAACTGGAGTATTTTCAAAGGGTTTTGATTTCTATATAGATTCTAGTATTCCAACAAGTAGAGACTGTGGACAATATTTGGATAACAGATGCTTGCATAATTTCTGGCTTTAAAAAGGAGAAGCCAAACAAATACATTTAAAGGGTTTCCAAAGTAGCAGTAAAAACTGTACATTTCCTAACAGGACAGAGGTTGTTGGTAAAAATGACCAGAAATAAAAAGAAGTTGACTCCGCTTACCCAATTTTTTGTTTGGGTAGAGAAAGTGGGGAAGCAAGAAGAGAAAATAATTTATGCCTTGTTTTGCTGCAAATTCAAGCCCAGCAAAGTGTCACTGAACAAATAAGTGGGATGTTGAAACATAGCACGGGATCTGTATGGTTCTATGCTGACTGGTTCAAGTTTAGTGCTTTGCCATATTTTGTTTAGTTTAGCACCATGGGAAGGTATCAAACTGGAAGCTCAGGGCCAGCCAGACAAAAACATAGCCTAGAAGAAGTGGCCTTCAGTTTCCTGTAACATCTATTTAGGGAACAATGTAGAGATAAAATGGAAACTAAGAAATTTCTTATGTTATATTTATTCCCAAGACATTATCTCTGTCTTTCTTACTGGTAAATGAAAAGAGTATACAAATACAAAGATCAACACAAACTGGTACATAGGCAACCTGGAACTTCACATTCACATGGAAACTGCCCTCTTCCAAGACTCACACGGGGAGTTAAATGCCTGGTTTTGAAGAACCAACATGATTTAAAAAAAAATTAGAACTGCTCCTTAATAAGCTGAACTCAGCAGACTGCATGTATTTATCACATTCAACTTCATGAGAATGGAGTGAAGTAGGTGTTTAACCTCTATTTACATAGAAGTGAACTCAGTTCTCAATTTCTTTAGAGTTAGTATTGCAAATGGTGAAACCAAGATCTAGATTCAGCTGTGTCTGTGTCTGAACCATTTCACCCGTGCAACAAAGTCTCTGCTGTAGCTGAACTGACTTTCATAAGGTAGAAAACCTATTTTCTAGATATTCTTCTACTACTTTGTAGGCTTGTATCACCTAAAGCAACTCAAATAAGTTTTGTGCATCTTAATTGCTTTATCTGTAAATGGGGTAACAATACTAACCTAAGGGAAAATGACAGATTTATTGAGGTATCTTTGATTTCTAAAAGTAATTTAATATATCTAATCCTTGAGGAACAAAAAGGCTTAAAAATAGAAGCCTTCTCAGGGAATGTTCAACATGCAACCTTTTAAAAATTCATGAGTATTCCTGGAACTTTTAAAAGAATGTCATTATTCCTATATTAAGCAAATATTCCAAAATCAACATAATAGTATCATCTACATAAGAGGATTTACTATTGTGGGATTACCTTCAGGATATATTTGTAAGAAGCATAAAACATCTGTTAGAAAAAAGAGAGAGAAAAAAAGAAGGAAAAAAGAAAAGAAAAAAAAGAGAAAGAAAAAAAAACATCTGTCATACTATTTTTAAGTCTAAACATCTACATAGTTCATGTAAAATTATACTAGGTAGAAAAGAAAATTGTGTGGCCATGGAAGTCTAGAGATTCATTTTCTCTTCATTAGAGTCAACAAAATTTGAGTGAATATCTAAGTTAAGACAGTCATATCAGGGGGATGGCTAAAAGATGCTATGTGATGACTTTAAAACACAGAAGTCCACGTTAGCTCCAAGAGCCAGCTCTTATCTTTAAATGGACAGCACTTCCTTTATTCTAAATGTTCTAGAAGTAAAAACAAACTGCTTTGGAGAAAACATATTTTAAAAGTTACTTCTTAGATTTAGATGTGTGGGGGATGGAAATGATAAGAATTTCAAATAACAAAATATGATTTCCATTCTGAAAGTGAACATGTTCAAAGTCATAGTTTCAGAACCCTAGCCTCTAGATTCTCCCGTCAGTAGATAAAAACAAAAGGACAAGTACACAAGACACAGGGAAAGGCTACTGAGAGACATGTGCTGTAAGCAAGGAACAGCCACGTAATTCTGATAAAATAATTCCGTTTCTTAAAATGACTATAATATAATCCTATAAAATTCTACATTAACAGTTTTTTCAAATGATTCAAAGATGTTTTAAAAACTTAAATATATTTGAGTGAAATGGAGAATATCAATTGAATGACATGGAAATGTATATCTGTTATACTGAATTCTTCAGTAGACAAAGTAGTTGGGTGCTCTAGCCTTAGAGAGTTGGGAGAGATTTCAATAAATTTCATTAAACAATTCACACCTTTTTATTTGTGTTCGAGAATGACTCTCATTTCACCCATGAAAGGACACAATGAGTAGAATATCAGCAGTTTAAGTGGGGCAAGAACAGGTGTGAGCTATTTTTTTTCAGCTTCTATTCTTTGATCCTTTAGGCATTTAATGCAAATAGCAACTAATTTTCACTGACAAAAAGGATATGATCAAGATTGATTCCTTAGGACTAATTCTTTAGAACAGACAAACTCCCTTGGAGGTAGGAATCTAGGCAGGGGCTAAGAAAGGCTGAAGTTTTTGGCCCTCTGATAGAAAACCCAACTGAAGAAACCAACCTTCAATTTGAAAATGAAGTTCTTTTGAAATTACATGGTATAGCAAGTTAGCTTTTATGATTTCTTAGTGGTATCATTGGATTATTTGCCATAAAATCCCCTACATTGTAATTGCCTCTTTAGTTATAGTTTAAGGTCATGTCATCTTTGAAAAGAAACTGATTTCATTATAGTCACTTCTATATCCTTGGTAGAGGGGAAAATCAGAAAAGTCATATAACAACTCACTTAAACAGACTTTAATGGAGACTATGTAATATCTACCATATGGATTTCCAATTTTACTAACAATCCTCACATGAACTATACTGTCAACATAATGAAATCATTTCAATGCTAATTATGTGAAGAATAGTGAACTCGAGGACAGAAGTTGATGGAAAGCACAGACCTTGATCTAGCTGAATACAAATCACAGTCTCATTGTCAGTACAACAGAGGCGGCACCGCGTGAAAACACAGTTCCACCTCTCTCATCATGCAAATCTCAGCAAATGGTTTTAGGCTTTATAGGACTCTTCTTGAAAATGTGTGGAATAAAAAGAAGCAGAAGTAGAGGTCCCTGACCATAAAATTCCAATTCATATCTCTATCACAACACTTAGTACATTATGGTAAAATCTGTTCTTGTTGTTTAACCTCATGAAAATGGAAGCTCTCTAAGAAATTCACAGAATCTAGTATACTGCCATTGTGTGGAATTTTAAATGAATGTTTGCGGAACTAAACTCTTGAAGAACCCAGTCAGTCTCCTTTCTGTACACGTCTCACTCAAAGTCTACCTTCCAAATCTTGTGTTGCAGTTGAATGAGAAAGCTATAATTACTCATAAACAGACTTAATGCCAGCTAGCTATGCTCCTTGTTTTTATGTGCATATGCAGATATTACTTGAATCCTATAAGGTGTTTAGTTATATATAGGTCATTGAAATAATTTTCAATGATCTCCCATGACATTTAGATTTATAACCTATTTCCATAAAGCTTTATATAAAGCTTACATACTTAAATAAATATTGTGATCCTTAACAGAAAAGAAAGGGGTACATAATATACTTGCCATGTATTGTAATAGTTCCAATGGACAGGATTCCAGTAGCAGAATATTATTCTTATTCTAGACTGTCCCACTTTTTTTTCCCAGGTGGAGAACTGGTACCCCTCATACCTTAGACTCTTGCCCATTATGACTCATTTACTTTCAGGTTTTAAGGGAAAGAGTCAGGGTTAATTAATCATGTGATATGTTTAATACAAAAGTATATTACAGGCAACTAACAGGGATGGCCACTTAACAGGGAGTAAGAGCTGACTGACTTGGTAAATTAGGGATATTGAAGCCAAAAATATGAAATTCCCCAGAATGTTCTGAAAAACTCTAACATATTGCCCATGACCTTTCTATGCCACATAGCCTTCACATTCTTTTATTAAAAATCAGCAAGTGCCATGAAAATCAGTTAATGTGAAAGACCCGACACACTGAGCGCAGATCGATACAGTGAAGCAGTTTGGTAGTGTTCCTGTGATTAGGTAATGTCCTGTTTCACCTGGCGCTGCAAAATGTTGGGACAACATCTAAAAAAATATGGTAAGGCACATTTTAAAAAGTATATTAAACATATAACATTTTTGTTTCTTTCATGGAAGTGTTTTTAATACTGAAATTCATAACAGATCGAAGAGAAAGACATTGCCTGATTTAAAATCAGTTTCCTCTAGTTGGTTCTGTACAGCACTGACAAGCTAGATCCAAGAGGAAAAAGAAAAGTAAGTGCAGACTGTGGAAGCAGGCTTGATACGAATGCTAAATACAATGGCACTTAAATGTATTCGAATTTATACTAAGCAGTGGTTAGAAACCTTGTAATGTCCAGGTAAGGTTACTGTTTTACACATGGCTGAGTATAGAGGAAGAGCATTATTTGGATAATACAGTTGGCTATAAAATTATTTTTACTTGCAAAATGTCACTTTGCTACTTCTTAAAGAAATATTATATAGCTATAATTAAGTAACCAATCTGCAATTGCCATATAATCTTCAATGTATACACTTAGTACATCTACATAAATAAAACTTCATTCAAGGTCCATTAGCTAGAGAATAGCATTACATGCATGGAAAGTATTTTAATTTCACTAATTTTACAAGTGACACTAAATTAATCAAGTCAGAAGTTGCAGATGTTCCTGAGTTTGGACGGTAGGAAGAGGGCGTGTATGTTTGGTTTCATATTCTATTTTATTTACTCTTTTTCTTGCTCAGTTTTGAGAAGCATTCAAAAAATACATTTGCTCCCATTCTACAACTTTCCAGAAATGACATTAGTCACTTTTCCCCCTGATGTGTACAATATAGTGTACTAGCACTGTATTAAAAAAGAAAAGAAAAAAAAGAATTTGCACTGTCGATACTGATGTATGGAGTAATTTTCTCAGGCTTTTTCAATGCAATGTGCAAATGCATTAACAAAGGCTGTAAAACAAAACCAATCTGCACTACCCACAACACACACGGTGAGGTATTGACAGGTTTGAAAGCGTAATTGATATTTGCATTAGGAGAAATTACCTAGAAGTGAGAGAGTTCTCTACCACCATGCAGGACTTCAAAAGCCAAATACGTCTTGTGCAGCTTCCTGAATAAGAGAGAAGTGTTCCAACTACTCAGCAGAGAAAAAGGAAATATTTGTGTGACTACTGTTAATATAAATGAGTCTTCTGAAATAACACTCAGAAAAGTCTATTAGTGTTACTATTTCATGCTGAGTGGCAGGAACCCCTGCATACATTTTTTTCTTTCTTATTCCCATGTCAGCTACTCTAGTGCTCTTGAGACAAGGTCAGAGGTAAAGTAGTTTTTACTTAAAGGAAAGCATAAAATCTTCACCCAACTACAGAATTATCATGCTGCTGTATTTCATAGCTTTCCAATACCACATTGAGAAAATCAAGCACATTTTTGACCAAAAATAAGACTGCACCTTTAACTATTCAGTAACGATACCTAAATATCTAATACTGCATTAAAATTCTTTTTATTTTTTGAGGGGAGGTCCTTTAATATATCATGATTTTTAATGTAATAAAGATGTATGGATTCTATTATGTGCCACTTCCATATGCTGTGGATACAAAGGCTCACAGTGCACACATGGATTTTACTCTCACGGAGCTTAAAATATCTGAAATAAACTGATGTGCTCTAATTTTCTCTCCAGAAAAACTCCCAATAGCAGTCAGTTCTGTCCATATTAGTTTAATTCTGTGTACTTGGATTTGGAACCTCTAAAGCATTAGGCTGGCTAGGAACATACCTTATATTACAGCATTTACACTTAAAGTTGTAGAAGAACAGTAATATGAGAAAATTATGTTTAAAGTATATTTTTCTATCGGAGTTAAGAAATATCTGATGAACTCTGACAGGGTTAGCAAAACACTAATAACTTTACAGAAAGGAAAGTCAGTGGCTTGTCAACAGAAAGTGCATTATTTTTCTGCAGGTTTCTGACAGATTTTTTTCATGGAGACATATTTGAGATGTAAAAGTAACCATGTATTTCTGCAATAGTACTTGAACAAGGAAGCAATAATTTCATGTTATGGACTTGTTGATACTCAATACGCCTCTTTTGTTCTTTTATCCTGATGCAACATGGAGATCTTTATCAATTCATACCATGTCTACACAAAGAAATGAGTAAGTTCAAATGTCTGGGGACTGAATGCATCTGTCTGCAGATGAGTTGCTGACCAATAAAATGCAGCAAATGGTTCATGCGAATTCCCTTGCCAACCTGGTCTCTACTTATTTAAAGCAAATTCAAAATATTGATGTGAGGCTATGCCCTTAATTGTTGCAAATAGAATTTATCTTAGTAAAGTTTATTACCTATGGTTTTAAATAACTTATTTTTATTGTTCCAACTTAAAATGTCTATAGCATATTATGCTTTAGTTTGACTACTTCTGAGGGAAAAAAGGCATTTATTTGTTTTGAAGCATGATGTGATATTATTTTGTCATAAGTTGGCTTCAAGTGAGTGAGGTTGATGCCTAAATCTTTTGGTTTTCAACTTGCCTCCTGCATTCATTCAACAGAAGCTTGATATATCTGCCTAGATGTATTTGTAGCTATAGGTATGTGTACCTGTATATATGTATATGTATATCTATCTCTATAGCCACTTATCCTATGTACTTTTTATTTCACTTAAAAAATTTGAGCAACTCCAATAGGGTAGGCACTGTTAACAGAGATGAATATAGTTTACAAGGTCTTTATCCTCATGTAGGTGATAAGTAATAAAGGCTATAAAGAAAAAATACAGATAGGTACGGCTTAAGAGAATTAAGCAGGAAGCAGGCAGGAGAGGCCGTTTTAGGTAGGATGGTCAGGAAAGGCCACTCTGGAAAGGTATTTGAGTGGAGGTCAGAGAAAACTGAGGAAGACAGCTGTGTAAGGACCTCTCAGGCAGAGAGAACTGGAAGCACAGTGGCCTGAGGCAGGGGAAGCTGGCTTTGCTCAGGAAATAGCAAAACAGCAAAAATACCTGAGTAAGTTCCTGTAACACAGTAAAGCATTTCCCAAATATTAAGGTTAAATTACTTTGTGAATAATTTCAAGGGGTCTATAAAAATGTGTAAAAAAGAACAAATCAGTATTTAATGCTGTGTGGATTTTCGAACAGCTCTAAATGTGTTTTAATAACTAAAAACAAATAAGCCAGAAAATAAACCAACCTATTCAATAAAATCACAGTGGTTTATTTAATTTGTCTTTTTGTTTTTCCTTATTGTAGAATGGTATTTTCTTTTTAGGAAAGAACACGTTAAATAGATGAGAATGGGCAATTTTTTTCAGTGATCAACATACAAATACATGAAACACCTACAGAACACAACCACATAATTGAGTGTTCACTTACTAATTTCTGTAACCAGCAACTTGAGTCAGAACATAATAATAACTCTGTGTACTTGGAATATATTTATGGAACAGATATAATTCTCATCATCAATGGATTAATAATTTACTTTTTTCTTGAAAGTATTAAAACAGAAGTGTCAACTGCTATAGCCACTGTATTAACTTAGAATTAGAAAAGGCAGCCATCTGAAACATTTGAATAGTAATATTTCCTTAAAAAATTATGAGAAACTAAATTAAATGATGCATTAAACTAACCAATGAAGCATTAAAATGTAATTCTTCACTATACTATTTTAAAGGCACTTGTATTTCAAGGGTCTTTTAAAACATCTATTTTCAGTACCCCATATGTAGCACTGAGGGGAAGATTTGTTTTGAAATAGCTGTACATCCGTATAAAGACATAAGCTACTTCTCTTTAGCAAAATCAAAGTAAACTTCCCAGCATGTGTCTGTGCATCAATATTGTGAACATTTTCAAAGGTCAGTTATACAAATATAGTGTGTGGTACTAAATAAATAACTGAACAGAAAAAGCTCTGGGGTCAGACAGGCAGTCTTCACCACTAAGGCAGTCTTCCTACCACTAAGTAGCAATCGCACACACATGCATACACACTCGTGCAAACCTGTATATGTAGAGTGTATACGCTGAATAAAACACAAGTGTATACACATGCATGTAATGCATATCTATGCATGTATGTACAACTACATACATATATGCATGTTTATGACTAAGAAAGCAAGAATCGAACCCCACTTTTGCCCTGGCTGGCGTAGCTCAGTGGATTGAGCGCAGGCCTGTGAACCAGACGATCGCGGTTCGATTCCCAGCCAGGGCACATGCCTGGGTTGCAGGCCGGTTCCTTGCAGGCTAACTCCCAGCAGGGGACGCACAAAAGGCAACCATACATTGATGTTTCTCTCCCTCTCTCCTTCCCCTCTAAAGATATATAAATAAATAAAATCTTAAAAAAAAAAAGAATCAAACCCCACTTTTATTCCGCAATGTAAAATAGTAGCTAGAATGGTGGCACAACGTGTACTTCTCATTTTTCTCTCTAGATTTGTCAGTCTAGAATGACATTCCCAAAGCGAGCTATTCAACTTAGTTTCTGGTGATTTTAAAAATAGATACTAGAAACTCCAAGGTTCAATATAACTTAAGCATCATTTCCAGGCTCCCCAATGCTTCTATAAAGCTTATCAAGCAAATATCATTAAATTTTGGCTTCGAGTTTAATAGTTTTTAAATTCAACTGAGAGGAAATGGAATCATGGTGATGAGGCTCATGATTCACATTGAAGTAAAAGTGATGATGGTTCAGATCATTTTTTTTTTTTGCCTCCAGGAGAAAATGACTCTGATTCAGCCTTGAGTGTTTAATACATATATCATGTCAAAATACTTCTAAACAAATCAGAGCTTAAATGGCAAACCATGCACAGAACTTTAGATAGAAAATCAATACTCACATTTGGCATTCATAGTAATTAATTAGTGTACACACATGTAGGCTTTAGCTTCTGAATATATGAATTCTCTCTGCCTAAAGAAGCATTTTATAAGCAGATTTTAAATAAGTGTGTTCTGCTTTGCAGCTGACTATCAAAAGGTCACAATAAATAGGGAATTATGTACACCATATCCTGGAGCTAATAAAAAATAAAATATGTAGCTAACACAAAACACTTCAAAAAGATGATAAATCATTACAGGGAACAAAGCTGGACTAAATTCTCTTTTAGCTTCATTCTCTGATGCAAATCCTTCCTTAATCACTACAGCATAAACAGTACATATAATATAACATAACACCTAACATAACAAAACGTCACCACAGCATCCCCTTTGCACGGATCATAGTCAAGTCCACAAGGACGATGGAATGTACCCTAGAAAGTAACTTCCAGAAGAGCGGGGACCTTGCTCATTTTAGTCAAATTTTGTTCTCTTAGCACCTAGAAAGTATGGTTCATTATACTTCTTAGTAAATATTGAGTGAATGAATGAATGAATGAATGGATGGATGAAGAGACTTCTCAAGAATTTATTTCTAGTCTAGGACTTCACATGTAGACATTCAGTTAATATTTGATTATGAAGTGAATACATGCCTCTACAGCTCAAGAATGATAAATATACCTTACAAATTACATTAACATACTGTCAAGCCAAATTCTGTCTTTGGATAATAATACAGCAGCTAATCTCGGCATGAATGACCTCTACTTGTTGAAGCAGCACAGCCCTGGGTGCTGCAGGTGGTTCTGACACTGGGCAGAGGCACAAACAGGAGCCTGTGGTAGGTGCTTTCCACTCCATCCTTGCATTTGCCTTGCTGGTGGCATACTCCTTTTAAACCCACTTCCCAGCAAATAAGTTCCTAAATTGTTCTTTACCAAGTGAGTCCTTTCTGTGTCCAACACCAATTTCCTAGAATCCTTGCTAGTTACCATGGGCTAGGTAACTAGTCATGGGGTTAGAGACTTCCATGTTCTCATGTGTTCGCCCCTCATACTTCCTCTCTCCATCTTTGGGAAATCAGCAGTGTTCCCCCTACATGGGGTTGGGATGCCCCTCCAGAAAGTCTTCTTGGGAAGAGTTTGAGATCATTCAAGCTAGATTAGGTAATACTACAGTACCAATAAAAAATGTCCTGATGGTGATGGCTGCACTTACTCATAGGAAATACACAGTGAAGTATTCAGGGGTAGAGAGACATGACGACTTCAACCCACAGGCAAATGGTTCAGGAAAAAAGTGTATATTTATGGAGATACAGAGAGAGACTGATGAAGATAGAGAAGAGGAATGATAGATAGAGCGTGTGGCACAACATATAAACAATTGATGAACCTTGGCACAAAGTATATTCCACTATCCTACACTATAATTTTTCTGTATGAACTAAAACATAATTATGTGAAAATAAATGTAGTATTATGAGTTATACAATAGAAAATAGAAAAATTAAGAGTTACTAAAAAAGAATAATAACTCTGAGCCACTTCTTCAATACCTGGTCCCAGAGAAAACACTCACCCAATACTTGGCCCTGTCGACCACTCTGAGCCCAGACTGCTCTCAACTAAGCCTCGTTTTCATCCTCCTCAAACTGAGTGCTGACCCAGTCATGATGCCCTGCTGTTCGGTTGTTCCTGCTTTGGGTCAGACATCAGTGCTGGGGCCCCAGAGACTCTATGTCACAGATGAGGATTTCTAGAGGGTCTCTCTAAAGCGCCGTTCTCTAGGTTTCATTCAAGAGGGAAGCTTTCTTTGTCTCTCCCTCTTAAAGACTCAGAGCATACTGACAAGCATACTTAAAGAAATTATTCAATTTCTAACAACCTGGCTTCTCCTACTTCTACCCTTTTATTTCATTTCCTCCAAGTAAGAGCAGTGTTGCCAAAGTAATAATTTTAAAAATCACCTTTGAAAGATCTATGTAATTCCAACCCCTTACTTTGGAATGTGTGGGTTTTATCATTTAGTATTTCCTTCTTGCTCCTTGAGATCTTTGCTGAAACTAAGCCAAAAGAGTAAGAGTTAAAAATACACGGGTATAGTGACAATCGATAACTCATGGCCTTCAAAAAACAGAACAATAATTACTGATTTATTTCTAGGATAAGTTACATTTTTAAAAAAGCAAACAAGGTAGAAGATTTTATATGAAGGTCACTTCTAGCCCTAAGACTGATGTACACATAGGTCCTTGTCATCTGAAAGAAAGGTCCTGGCTCTTTTGCTGTGTATTGTAGTTTCTAACTTTACTCAGTGAGGGAGCTTCCTCTAAGATAGTGGTTCTCCAAGGGTTTTGGCCTTAGAACTCCTTTACACTTTTAACTAAGGATTTCAAGAGAATGTGTGTATATGTGATTTCTTCTGCAGATATATAACCTGTTTGAAATTAAAAATAACAAAAGTAAAATATTACTAATTTATTAAAACAATGAACAATGAACTTAGGTAATTAACATGTTATAAAAATAACTACATCCCACCAAAAAAATCAGTGAGAAGAGTGTCATTGTTTAACCTATTTGCAAATATTTTTAAATGTCTGATTTAATACATGGTAGCTGAACTCTCATTTTTGCTTTTTTAGGCAATTTAGTCAATTTGTGGTGTTATCACGCATCATGTAACTTCTGGAGAACTCCATTGTACAATCGTTAGACAATGAACTTTTTCAAAAAGTATTATTATGAAAATGGTTTGAGCCTCATAGACTTCCTGGAAAGGTCTTTGGGCTTGCAGTAGTCCCCAGACTGCACGTGAAGACAACTGTACTTGAAAACAAATTTTAAAAAGACAAAAAAACAAAAGAACCACAAATCAAGAAGACCCAGCATTTGTTTGGGGGGGGGGTGACAATCCTGAGTTTGAAATCCAGTTTTGCCTCTAAATGGTTTGAAGGCCTCTGCTAAAGTAGTTACAGTGCCTGAGATACATTATATCATTGAGGAAATTAAGGTAATGATTCTTTATAGAGAATTAAATGAAGTAATTTATATACAGCTTCTTCCAATAGTTGAACACAAGTCCGTCAATAGTTGGAAGAAGTAAGTTTTCCCTACTTCCCTTTTGTAAATTCATTGACACCCATAACTGCATATGTTGTCAAAGTCTATATGAATTGCTTTATAAATTTGGTAAGGTTATATTTTACCTCCTTTTTTTCCAGTGTCCTCAGTGAGGGGGAAACCCCAAAACAAAAGAGAAATTAATAGCTTCCTTGTAGGTTAGCTGTGCTGATGAAATAAAATGATAAATTTTAAGATAGTGTGAAAAAGTAAAAGGGACATTAATATATAAGAGGTGTACTTATTTTGACACCAGAATAAAAATGTTCACAAATATTAGCTACTTAGAGATCGAATTCAACTCTTTGAAAGATACGTTAAAGTGTGAGTTATGGTGAATCATTTCCTTAAAAGCCTAGGTTTGGGCATTCCACATTTTCTAAATCCCTAATTCGACGGTCAGGTCATACAGCCACTGAAGGGTCACATGTGCTTGGGGCAGATGGGGCACGCTGTTCTTCCCTCACTTGCTAATGTTCTGATTTGGAGCAAATCAACCTCTTTGGTCAGTAGTGTTCATGTTTAAAATGACTCTTTGGTACTCATCTGTTTAGCTCCCACATTGTATAATGCTATTATTCTGTTACTCTAAGGCAACCATTGCATTTTTTTAAGGAAAGGCCATTTTTTTTGCAAGATGTTGGGCTCCCATCAGCACCACATATACACACACAATTTTAATGACCAGTCACTGTGCATAGAGGAAAAGTATGAGGTATCTGAATGATGACTGTTCTTTATATAAAGGCAAATCAATCAGTATTAGGAAGAGAAATTTACCAAGAAAGAAAAGTTCCTATTTTATGGGTTCATGATAGAATCTGTATCCTTTAGCTCCATTTCTTTTCTCAATAGTCCAAAACCAATTTTATAACTCAGTTGTCTCCTAGCTAAATGGGAAGCCTGATGCAAAGACGAGTTTGTGAAGCTTAGCCATACAAAATAGTGTAGCTAAAGATTGCCAGCATTTATTGCAGGCATGTTTTTATAGTGGAAAGTTACTCTGCTTGTTTGTTTTCTCTCTCTTTTTTTTTTCTTTTCTGATTGGGGCTTATAAAAGCTAACAGAAAAAGATACATCAAGAACAGAACATATTGGATTGGACAACAAAAGCTATAGTTTACATGTGCAATTACATTGAAAGTTCAGCATGCACCAATATTGATTAAATACCAAACAATGTCAGAGTTCTAATCTCTTTAAAGTCTTACTGAAAAGCTGCACCAGTTCTTCCTGAAGCCATTTAAAATCCTCATCACACTTTGTTTTTGCTTTACCACCCATTAGGCAGCCTTGCTTAGCACTGACCTAGGAGGAATTAAACACTGCAGGTTTCTTCAAAAGGTTCAGAGAGTAAACAGTTTTTAAATATCAGAATGACACATTTTCTTCAAACGTTTTCCTTTCCAAAGCACAGGAAACCCAGATCTATTGTCCTGGTCAGGTAACCACAGTTAACATCAGTGATACAACTACGGTTCTACAGGGGTGACAGAATTAGCAAAGGCATTCCTGACACATACACTGTAATCTGGAAAAAAGGAAAGAAATCACGCTTCTCTGAGTTCCAGCATATATGTGTTTCATTCCATTTCTAAGTATTCATTTCTAAGTATTTCCATTTCATTCCATTCATCTCCTGCTAAGACTTTGTGTTGTATCCCAAGAGAAAAAAGAGACTTGACTCGATATTAGCAGTACATAATGTTTTCTTCTTTTTCAGAGAGGAGGCAAATCAGAGCACACTTTTATTATCCTAATAGGGAAATATCCTGGGTGTCCTGTTAATTGAAATGGACAACTTCTAAGGCTCAAAATCTTTCCAGTGGTCTCATTGCAACAAAATAACGCAAACCACAGGCATAGATAAAATGAGTCACACTCGCAACATGCTACTAGTTAAATTGATTTAGGAAGATGGAAATTACACGTTGGGAAATGAACTGATTGCAGAAACATGCATTAAAAAAACAGCTAATTCATATTGATGAAGAACATCCTTAGTATTGCACTTCATTTTGTATTCAAGGTCATAAACACTGTTAATACAAGGTCAGGGAAAAGAGACAGTGGGTCTTCCAAATAATTTATTTTAGATTTAAAGCATTAGATCCTGTACCAACCTGGAATGTAGCATTCATTCTCTTGCCATATAAATTGACACTGCTTTTGCTTTTCAAAATAAGGCTTTGTATCAGCTCTTAGGGCAGGTACCCTATGGTGCAGTATATTACACAGAGGCAATTTGTAATGGTGTTGAAAGAAAAAAGTTAATGTACTTTTGCATCACAGGAACAGCTACTTGTTAAATGGGATATAGAAGTGAGAGCATTTCAATACATACTACAAGAATTGATTAGTATTCTGTTTGACTTACAAATTTTGCTTCTGGGTTCTCTGGCTAACAGTTTTTCTTTGACATTGAAAGTTTAGTAGGAGAAATGCTATAGGCTTCCTCACTTCTAAAAACTAACAAAAACCCCAAATGGCATTTTGCCTAGTCAAGTTAAAAGCAACTATGTAGCGTAGTACCGACCTGGCAGCTGAGTCATGGAAAAAATGTCTCTCTTATTGGCTACTCTTGATCATTTCACCCATACAGACACCAACTATGTTAGATAGATATTTCAGGTTATAGTATTTGCATTTATTACAGTTATACCACTAATCATCACTGTATTGATTGATTTATGTAGCTATATTCTCTGTAAGTTTTGAAGTATAATTCCAAGACTGCTGATAATAATAAGTAGGATAGTTATTATTATTATAATAATTCAATTGGGCTTCAACGTTCTGCAATAGGTTTTAAGAACTGCCCCCCTGGCAAAGTAAATTATTTTGAGGAGATTAACAGAATCTACTCGAGATCATACTGTACTGTCGTTTGATCGAATATCTCTTCCCATTCAGACTCTCAGACCGTAACCAGCAATGACGTACACCCACGTGTGGTAGACACAGGCAAGTTGCTCAAAAACTACTTTCTAAATGAATAAAAAAGTGAAGCAAGATTTAAAGGAATTTAAAATTGAGATATAGCACTCCTTAATCTAACTGATATATGTCTTACTTTCAATAGGAGTTTGACAAATAGCTACCATTTACAAAGTGCCTTTTATGGGCCAAGGGAAGCATAAAACACCTTACTTATTTCATTTAATTATTGAAATACTTTCTGAAGCATGTATTGGTCTCCCATTTTAAGGATAATCAAATTGAGTGAGTGTCAAGAAGAGTCTAAAAGGCTCACATAAGGTCGTATATCTACGAATTCATGGATCTGGGATTAACACGCATCTTTTTCAAATTATTCTATGGAAAAACTTCAACTATCTGAAAACCCAGTGTTGGGTCTTACTTATTGAACCTAAATGATGATACCCATAAGCATTCCCCACTGCTCTAGACATTCCCCACTCCCAAACAGCACGTGTCTTCTCTAGGCCTTTGTATGACTCTCACTGGCCCTACTCAGCAATGGAAATCCACGTCTGGTACTTCTTTCTAGCACTTGGCTTTCACTCACAATTTCTGTCATAAGAAATGAAGGATTTAATGGATACGTAAAACTTTGAAAAGCCATATATTTTGCCCTAAACCTCTCCCTCCCTCATTATCCATAGCCACCATTGCTACAGCGCCCTTCTAATAAAAACAGTCTTCCGCGCCAGTCACTCTTTAACCATTCCCACACAGCTCTTCGCACCTCTGCCTGGACCATCGTCACCATGGCTTCCTTACTAGACTCCCACCACTACTTTCTAATGCCCCACATTACTCTTTCTCTCCATTTATTACTTTACTGACAGTCATTTAACAAAGGACAATCTAATCATGTCAATTTCACATTAAAATTTTTCAAGAATCTGAAAATCACTAGCAGAGCTTACAAGGCCTTCAGTAACCTAATCTCTTTTTACATTTTCAACCTCTTCTTCCCGCATCGACCCCCTACTCTCACAACGTGTTCCATGCTGAAGTCCCCTCCCCACAGCAGGCCATGCTCTTCTGCTTTTTAAAAAATCCTCACCCAAGGAAAGTTTTTTCATCCCTTTTTAGAGAGGGAGGCAGGGAGAGAGAGAAACATCAATGCAAGAAGGAAGCATCAATTGGTTTCCTCCCATACATGCTTGGACTGGGGACCGAACCCCCAACGAAGGCACGTGCCCTGACCCAGAATGAAATCTGCAACATTTCCATTACGGGACGGCGCTCCAACCAACTGGGCCACACTGGTCAGGTCTCGGCTCACACTCTTATATAGTTCTCATCAGTGCCTCATACCATTGCTCACAAACCCTGCTCAACTATTAGTTCTATAATTAAAAAAAAAAACTTTTAAAAACCATTAAATCGTTATCTCTTCAGTAAAATGCTTACTATTTTTTAAACTCTCCTACTTGATGCCTCTTGGTCTATCAACATGCCTCTGTTAGAGACTCTCCTGCTCCATTGTGGTTACTTACTCACATGTCCGACTTCTTCCTTGGATTGTGAGCTCATTGAAGACAAGGGCCATGATCAGTCATTTCCCTCTTCTTAACGGTTAGCACAGTGCCTGGCACAAAGTAAGTGTCTGACAGAAATAACTGTAAAACATGCATACAACTCTTTCTGATGTTCTTCTCTCTTGACCTAAAATTGTATTTTCCTTAAATGTAAATATCTACTTTGATAAAGCACAACACTTTCTAGGTCTCTCTTGAGGTTGTCTCCTCCAACAGCTCCTTTGGACATCATGTGAAATACTAGAGAGTCTCTGAACTTTTCCCCAGTTCCAACAGGTCAACAAGTCTTCAGAAATGGAAATAAACAGGCTGATCCCAACACAATGAGCCCTTTGTCCACATCTGGGAGTAGACAGTTCAGACCAATGCTTTGTCTCTTCCAATGTCCAAAGTGATTTTACGTAGTCTATGGCGAAATTGGGATCTATGGGGGCCTTTGCCCATCACACTATCCTTCTAATAAAAACTGACAATTTTTTCAAATTAGGCCCAGTTGTGAATTATTTCTTAAGCTGTTACAAAGTGAATAAAATATCAAATACAAATTTAAACCCTAAGCACATACAGGAACAACACAGTCACTGACTCCCCCACGGCATGATTAAAAACAACTTTGCCTTTGTTTCAACGTCCGCTTTAAATTAAGTTGCAGGAAACGTTGCTATCCATTTAACGCACATAGATTTTGTAATCAAGATCTTCTCTTTTAAATTTGTAACTATACCACAGGATAATATTTCTGACACTGGTGCACTTAGTAAATAATTGATTTGATCCCAGTTCTGAAAAAATGACTGCTATGCAGTGTAGGTTGCTCTCCTTTGCCAAGGTAGAAATAAAAAGGCAACAATAGTTTTTAGTTGAAATATAATTACAACCACTATGACAGCAGTAGAATTGAAGCAGCTGTTTAAATAGAAACAGTGAGTCCAAAGGAAAACAGAATACTATGGAAACACATGTGATGCAGCCTTAATTCTAGAAAGAACAAATATGAGATTAGAGCATCAAAGAGCCATAAACCATTCTTTTTAGCTTTTATCTGGACATAATAGGTGAAAAATAGATGATAAATGCCCAGCTTCACAGAAAGGATATGAAATCTTTGATGTCAATTAGAGGAAAAGAACTGCTGTTTTTAACTTTCTTTTTCATTACATACTCTATTCAGAAAGGCAGCGCACAAATAACAGATCTCAGCTATATTAGCTGGATGTGCTTTAGTGAAGGAAGAGCTATCATCTGACCCAATTAATCTTGATTTGGGATAAATGCTTGATAAACGATTTCCTGGGAAGGGAGACACTGTGGCTCAGTACTGTTCCCTTTCATCTTAGACCTGCTGTGTACTGGCTGTGTGACCTTGGCAAAGTCATTTAACCTCTCCTTATCTCTTTTCATTTGTAAAGTGTAGCTAATCTTGGCCTATCTCACTCGGCAAAAATAAGCAGTAGCACCATATATTCAATAGGAATGAACGCGGACAATTATTGATATGATATGAGGTGGAATAAGATTATCATCATGTCGCCGGCAAGTCTTTGAACAAATTGCTTTCATGTAGAACTCAGTGTTTCTGACAACTCTCTCTTTGAATTCATTTAAATGAACTGGTGCTGTGATAGTTACTTTGGCCAGCTAGAGTTAGATGTGATGGCTGCGTAATACTAGAATAACATAATCTTAATTGGCTAAGTTTATTTAATGCATACACTTTTCTTCTTTTGGCTATTTAGGCTTTGACTCTTGTAGGCTAAACCATTAGCCAGGTAGTAAGTGAGAGGGGCAGCAAGAATGATAATCAGGTAGAGAAACTGCCAAAAAAAGGCAGTATCTGGTAGTGTGAGTTGAGGTCAGTTAAACCAAAAAGAGGAAAAAGCAAATGAAATGCTAATTACTTACTGTTATTTAAAACAAGGGGGGCAATATTACAAACATTTAAAATGGAGTCAAATCTATATAACATAAGCTTATATTAAAGTATAACTTCTGTTGTGACGCTTTTAACTTAAATTGGCTATAAAGATGTTGGAATATGCTTTCAAGGAGAAGAAATATTTGCACCAAATAGACATGATACAGGATTTTTAAAAGGCAGAAGACTTTTAAACACTATTCTAAATGGTAGCAAGTATTTGAAAAGAAATCACATTCAAATTTGGATTTTTTTTAGATTTAAGAAAAAATAAGTTGTTCTTACTATGAGAGTCATTACTGATGAACATATTTGAATTGTTTTTTTCACAGAAGTTGTAGTAAATACCCTAGATTAATTTTGAACAATATTGATATAATGGTAGAATTTTATTCTTATTGAAGAAGAAATTGTCTATTTTTTATTGTTGTTCAAGTAGAGTTGTCTCCATTTTCCTCCCACCACTCCCCCAAATCCACCCATCCCCACCTCCCACCCTCAATCCTCCCCGCCTTTGGCTTTGTCCATGTGTCCTGTATACATGTTCCTTGATGACCCTTCCCCTTTCCCCCCATTATGCCCTCCTCCCTCCCCTCTGGTTACTGTCAGTTTGTTCTTTATTTCAATGTCTCTGGTTATATTTTACTTGCTTGTTAGAAATGGACTACTTAATGTCCTAATATTCTTGCAAGCATGTTCAATAATTATCTAGGGAAACAACACTTTTCATATACTAAATCAAAAATTGATCTAAGATTTTGGTTTGTTTTCTAGAATTAGGTGTGATTGGATGTTTTTTAGACCTCTTGGAACTGAGCTAGGTGTCGTGTGTAAAAAATATGCCCAAATTACTTGCAGATAAATTGGGAAGATGAATTAGTGAGAAAGGGCTGCCACTTATACAAAAGGGTGGGTGATAGGACCACATCTATTTGCAGGGAAGTTGGCTAAAACTGAGAGTGCATGTTCTTTACAGCTTACAAAGAGTGAATTTGTCTCTGTGTCCCCGGTGTCTATTACTGGGTTCAGCACATAGCAAATATTGAGTAAATATTTGATGAACTTGTCAAGTGGATTGAAATCATAGACCTGACTTTTCTAGGGTATTTTAAAGTTTTTATTCACTTCTTCAACAAATATTTATTAAATACCTACTATGGGTAGACTATATGGTACATAAAAACATATAGTCTACTTTCAGTCTGCTTAGGGAGACAATAAACAAACTCATAAAAGAGTATATAATGACACTCAGAAAGTACTCTATGAGACAGAAATAGCGTTAACTGAACTGACCTGGACTAGGAATCATGGCAAGATTCTCTAAGTAAGTGAGTGACTCCTGAGCTGACATGTGAAAGGTGTTCATTGGTGTTATGTGTGAGCAAGCAAAGATGACAAAGACCACCATGTAGAGGAAAGGGCGTAGAAAGAGGCTCCCTGGAACAAAAAGGGCATGTGACTTATTTAACACAGCAAAGAAAGAGGGAGATGCATCTGGAGGTGAGTTGGCTCATCCTATGTGTGAAGCATGGTGGCCTCAGTAAGGAGAGGACTTTGTCATAAAGAGTGATGAGGAACCAGCCACTGAAGCAACATCACCCTTCCGGCTGCAGGGCACACATAGTCTGGGAGAAGACATGGGAAGCAGCTACAAGGTGCACTATCCTATTCCTAGAAGAATTGAAGACTTGTCTACAGAAAGTTGTCAGTTGCTGCCTAAATACTTCACAAAGAACCAGGGAATATTATTAAAAACATTTTTTCTCAGCTGTTTCTGAAAGCAACATCTATCTAATTGTGGCTGATCATACAGATCTCAGATGTGTTGCAAAAAAAGAAGGGAATTGGAAAAGCCTAAGTGCTCTCCTTTCATACTGAAAGCTCTGCATTTGCTTGCATTTTTATGAACAAAGGAATGTCATTTGCCATTTGTATGTTGGAGTAGTACCTGCTCAGTTACACTTGAGTGGAAGATGGCTTTAGCTAACATGGCCAGGAAGTAAGACATCACCCAGGTGACTGGATCTAATCTTCCTTTAAAACTTAATCAATGTCTAGACCATAGTCATCTTCTCTGACACATAGTTGTAAAACTTGAGAGCACAGCCTATCCACTTGTGGTCTGCCTAACCTTGAACCAGAATCGATTGGACTGATTCCTAAAAATGAAGATTCTTAGTTCCAGAACTTTTGGGTTCAAAGGCATGCCCTTGAGAACCTGCAGAAGTAAAACATCCATAGGTGATTCTCAAGAAAACCTATGCCTAAATCTTAGGCAATGATTCCCAAGCACTCATATATAACATATAGAAGTCACTGGAGATCATATAAAATACAGACTCCAGGGGGTGTCCACAACCAGAAATTTTAATTCAGGAGATTTGTAGTAAATATCTAAGCAAGGCTCTTTTTTTTTTGTATGCTCAGGTGAATCCTAAGTACAAAGAGCCACCAATTTAAATGTTCTTCCAAATTTGTCTGAACTATTTCTAGTAAGATCTCTCAGAAAGCACATACGCCCCTGTGCTATAAGTTCACTGAGGTCAGGGACACCGTCTTTTTCAATTTTATTTCCTTAGTACTAGGACAGGGTTAACTCTTGCCATTCTTTGATGTCTGATGAAAGGTCATTTCCTTGCAGATTAGATGGGATACTCCTGTTATAGACACACAAAGCTCTCTGTAATTTGCCAAGTCACTTTCATACTTTGAAACAACCTGACAAATTACCTTTCTTCTAGAATAGTTGTAAATTCTGGGACATGTCATTTATTTTGTGTTCAATAGAATTGTTAGTATCTAGCACAGTGCCTGGCACTTAATAAATGCTTATTGAATGAAAAAATGTGCAGTAAATATTAAACAAGTATTTCTATTACTTGAAAACTGTGATCTCTTTTAACTGCCTATTCACCAGTAAAAAGGTATTATTTCATGTAAGGTATCTTATTAAACTCTAAGGTGACTTTTAGGCCACTGTTAAGAGCCAGACATCAAATCCTGGTAGAATTTATCAGCAATGACTAGCATAATGGCCCACGTCTGGCCACCTCTCACCATCTTTGTAGCCCTGGTCCTCGTCCAAAATGTGCACCCTTCCCTGGACAAGTGGAAAACATTCACTTTCCAAACAGACTTGGAAAACAAAGGCAACCTTGTCAGAGCAAGATTGCTTAAGGAATAGATAGGTGTTAAATAAAAAGTGCATTTAGAAGATCCGGCTTTAGAAAAAAATGTCTTCAAAACTGACATAAAAATGAAAATATAGATAAAAAGAAAAAATGGTTAGGATGAGGTCCAATAAAAAAATTGAGCATTCAGAAAACTGTACTTGAAAAATAATTAAATAAAAAAAATGAGGAAAAAAATTGAGCATTCACAGGGATGACCTAAAAACTGATAGCAAAATAGGACTTCCTGAGTTTAGACTGCAGGGACAGGGCAAGTATGGGTGAGGGTAAAAACGATCAGGATCTGGGCATCTGGAGGCATTGTAGGAGATCCTGCGGTGGTCAATCAAGAATCCAGACTTCATAGGAAAGTTTGTATAGTAAAAAATAATGTAGTTGGCTTGGTAAACAGGGGCTCAAATATGAATGCCTCCCTGCCTCACTTTCATATCAAGAGTAGCACAAGGTATGATGTTAATGAAAGAATGTAACAAAAAGTGTGTTCTTACAGACAACTTGGTCCCTGTTACGTGCATATAAGGAGACATCATTTTGAGAAGAAAATTTGCTCAGAATCAAATGGAGGATTCCATGCACAGAAACAGGAGGACATAAAGTGAAAACGTGTGATATTCCCTACCTTTTATTTTCTGAAAGCTTGAGACATATAATCTAACCTTGAACTTAAACTAGGGAAAAATAATTCAGTTTGTTTCTGTCCAATTGTCATCTGTCACAGTCTCTTTTCAACCCTGATTCTATTGCTTTTTCAATCTCTTTCTCTATTGTACTAGAAAAATATTGAAATAATAGGACAAAAAAATTAACCTACAGTAGTAGGAATGCCATAGCATTTAGCAATAAAAAGAAACCCATAAAACTGAAGTACAGACCACAGACTCCACACAGGAACATTCCATTCATAGACACTGAGAAGCAAGTTCAAAAATCTTGGAAATATTAACAGAGCTCAGTATTGCAAATTCAGAAGAGAGGATTGCAACGGCAGTGGGGGCAAATATCATGAAATATAGAGAATGCCATCTCTGGGCTGAGTCTTAAATACCTAGAGAGGGAAGTGCCAAGTCTGGATCAGGGAGAAAGATGAAAGTGGAAGAAAGGGCTTAAGAAAGCTGATGAGAGGCAGAATTGCTATTGGTGGGAAAACAAAGAAACACCACAGACTAAAGCACATGGAAATTCATAATGTTGAAAAATCTAAATACTTAACATTAATCCGTTTTTAAAACAACCGAAGTATTAATTGGATTGACTTGCTAAAGTCATAAGCAATTTACCTTATGGTTAAGTTTGAGTTGTAGACTTATATTTATTTCAGTTCTTCCAGTTGACAGTTAGGAGCTCTTAGGCACAGCCTTAACCTCCTTAAGTCTCAGTCTTTATCAGTAAAATGAAGATAGATATGCTATGTTCTTCATAGGGTATTTACATGGGTCAAGTGAACAAGAACACGTAAGTGTTCATCATGGCACCAGAAAGCAAGTAAGAACTTCATACATGTAATTTAGTACTAATAGCTATGATTGCTTTGATGACTTTTGCTAATATTCATCAATACTAATGTGTAAAGACAACCAGAGATTATTCTGGGTGTCAGGGGTGAACTGAAAACAGGGTTGCCTGCTGTTGGAGACAATCCACAGAGTGACTGCCCTTGCATACAGAGTTGTAAGTTCCAAACAACAACAACAACAACAACAACAAAAACAAGACAAAGAGAAAGAAAGGAAAGAAAAAGATAAGCAAGGTGATCATTATCTAAATGATAAAGCCACTAAAACTCAAAATATTGATATAGGAATACACCAATGTTGATAGAGATTTTTTCCTTATGGAAGTACTAAAAACTTACAGAGCTTTAAATACCATCTTATATTTCACAACAACTACACCATAAGCTGTGATATGGTTACAAATAGAGTTATCTTTGTTCAAGGTAAAATTTAATGGAAACGAACAACTGAGATGTAAAATTTAATGCAAGGCTTCTAAATAGAGTAATAATATTCTAAGCAATCTTGAAAGCATAAACATATTTATAGAAACATGGAAGTTTCTAAAAATTTCACTGAAGTGTTTTTTCCTTTGAGAAAAATTGTTCATGAATTTTCTTGTTTAAACAGAAGAAAAAATAAGTTGATGGACTTTTTATAGAACCCTTGCTGTGTACTCAGTACTGGGATAGACACTATGGACACAGAAAACACAGGAGCGCTTGTCCATGAAGACATTATTTGCAGAAATAAGGGTTTAACCCTCCCCCCCCAATAGTGAACAGTAAGAGGGGATGCAGGAATAGTTTCAAGCACCTTAAGTATCCAATCTGCTGCTGAGACCAGGATCCTGGGAATCATGTAATTCCTTTCATTCCCTGAATCTCCATTCTATCAAAACCTACATATTCTACCTCCACACTGTGGTTCAACTCTGACCACCACTCCCTGATCCTGCAGTCAGTATCACAGTCCGAAACACCATCTTTTCGTTGGATCAGTGCCTTAGTCTCACAACTCCATTCTTTCCTACTTACAGTGTTCTACTCGATAGGTGGAGTGAGCTCTTCAAATATAAATTTGATCATAGTATTCCTGTGTTTAAAACATATCAGTGGCCCTGGCTGCTGTGGGTCAGTGGGTTGAGCACTAGCCTGCAGACTGAAAGGTCATGGGTTGAAACCCCAGTCAGGGCACATGTCTGGGTTGATGGCCAGGTCCCCGGGCTGGGGGAGTGTGAGAGGCAACCAATCCGTGTTTCTCCCGCATATCAAACTTTCTTTCCCTCTCTTTTTCACCTCCCTTCCCCTCTCTCTAAAAATAAATAAATAAAATCTTAAAAATATTTAAGTACTTCCCCATCACAATTAGAGTTAAATGTAACCATTTTCATGGCTTATAGAATCTACATGGTTTGCACCTGTCTAGGTGATCTAACGGCTTCCTTTGCCTTGCACCAAACTCACACTCTTCTCTCTGCCCCTAGAACAAACCAAGGTCATTCCCATGTCAGGACTCTCGCATATGCTGAACCGTCTGTTTGGAAACCTCTTCCTCCAGATATTCCAGGACGGTTGTTACTCTTTAGGTTGCAATTCAAAGTTTACTGTCTCAAAGCAGCCTGCGACCTCTCCCTCCTCATTCTGCTCTTAACTCCCTACTCATTATTCCATTTATGTCTTTATGCCCGCCCCCCCCACTGTGGTATAACTATATGTATGTGGGTTTATTTTATTTTCATTCCACTAGAGTGTAAAATCCTTGATGGCAGCAATCCTGGTTAACATATTTATTGCTTATCCTAAAGTAACTTTTAAAACCAGTGCCTGATACCTAGTAAACATTTGCTAGAGGAATGCTGAATGAAGGAAGGGAGTCATCACCCATACCTCTCATCCAGATTCATTTCCTATCTCTAAAGCCACGTACTCCTGGAATTCGATTGTCGTTAATGGGATTACGTACTAAAAATCTTTCATTACCTTTCTAATGAGAATCGAGACCCTAAATCTTCTACTCACTTTCTGCTGCCAAAGTCTTTCCTCTGAAACCTCCTAGGAAATGAAAGTTGACATGTGCGCACACAGTGTGTGCGTATTATCTAGTTTCTCCCCTCCACTCCCAGCCCGACCTTCCTTTACCTTCTTAGTTCAGAGCATCCATCAATTTCAGAGGAAGAGAACTTTAGGTGTTGAGACACAGTACTCCTTAGGACATCGAGTTCCAACACTATTGTCACTGCTGGGTGATGGATAGTGGCTCTGGGAACAGATCCAGGCAATAATGTCCTCCAATAATGGTAATAAAGCCAACTAAAATAATTACATAGATAAAACACCACATAAAATATGTTTTCCCCCTTTTTGAGAAAATACAGTTTCATGTGCCAAATGACTAACTTACAGTTAAGCTTTCAGAATATACCTTAATTTTAAAACTCCCTGGATAAACAGGGAGCTGTAGAGGTCCATAGGACAGGAAGGTCATTGCGGCCTGAGGTAATTACAGAAAAATCCTGGAGGAAGAGGAGGAACTTGAGATGGGCCTTGAATTAGGGTTGGATTTAAATAGCTGCTATACTTAGTCACACAATTTCCCCTCACCTAATTGCGAGGGGAAGTTTGCATCTCCTCTCTGCCTACTTTCTCCTGGCTAGCTGCCACAGCTGTCAACAGCAGCAGCCCTTTTGCTGAAAAAAAAAATGGCCAACAAGGTAACTGGGAATCATTTGAGGCTTAAAACTTCCACAAACTGAAATGTTAATGGGTAGAGCACCTTAGGAGTATATTTGTGTGGATGCAAATATTTTCTTTTAGATTTTTTTAGCAGCTTTACAGATGTACAAAACAACAACAATGACCAAAAAACAAAAATGAAAAACAAAAAAGAGAAGATATATATTAATTGAAAACAATAACCAACGCAGATCATCTTAATCAGTTGCAACTAAACTGTACTTCCAAGAAATTGATCAAGATAATAATATGTTTTGCCATAGGCTTTACCATGGCTCCTCACAGAGAGAGTGGGAGGCCTGTTGCAGGAGCCCTGTCTTAGCCTCCACGATAATCAAACTAAGTGAAGCTCTGAAGCTTTCTGAGGAATTCCTTTCTGTGATTATCTTATAATCCTACACTATATATTTTAGATAATCAAAAACAAAACAAAAGGGAAAAATCACACAAACAAACAAAACAGGTAGGGCAGAGGTCATATCAGGGACTCTTGGAAGATGGCACCAAATAGTCATTCCTACTGACGGCAAAAAGACCAAGAAAGCTGCATATTAAAACATGCCATGTCACTAGTTTTAGTAACAGGACCAGTTTTCCAAACAGAGGCCCTGTTGCCTGGAGCTCTTTCATGCCACTGCCTTCCCTTTTCCCCTCATAGCACAATGTCCTACGGGTTCCCCTCCTTGCCTAACAGCCGCCCTTTGGCCTTGGCAACTTTGGCCATACGAGGGCTGGCTGTTGGCATACTGCTTCCGTGGCCATTCCTAACAAGTATTACCTGCTGACACAAAATCTAATACTTTCATTCTCATGCCTTACATAAGTGATCTTCGCACGTGGTCACAAGCAGACCTGACCAAAATAGATAATCCGAAAGTAGTGAATGTCATCCCTTCCTCTCCAAGCTAAAATGGAAATGGGTATTTCCAGTCATTTCAAGATTTTGGTCTTCCTTGAAAGAGAATCTTAAGTCAAAAAGCACTTCTAGGTTTTTTACCCACAGAATTAAAACTCAAGCCTTTTGGCATCCGCAAAGGCATGCCGTTACCCTGCAGGGCAAACCAATTAGAGAAAAAGCAAGGTAGACACGCTGAGCACCATCCACATTGCAGGACTCCCCTCGGTATCTGATAGTAACCCATGAGAGCTCAGGCATGTCCTGGTGGTCAGGACAATCTGACAACATGGGATTGGATCAGGAGCACCGTGACGTACGTATCTTCAATAGAGCCAGTTCTCAATTTGAAATGGCTTTTTAACCTAAGCAAAAGCTTTTGGAACTCTTTTGAAAAATATTTTTCATATTTTTCAATTATACTTGCTATATAATATTGTATTAGTTTCAGGTGTACAACAAAGCACTTAGACATATAATGTACAAAGTGATCACCCTGTAAGTCTAGTGCCATCTGATGCCATAATAGTTATTACAATATTATTGACTATATACCCTGTGGAACTCTTTATGATTTTAATCCTCTTCTAACAAAGCAATGCGTAAACTGAGTGGCCATGCTGTTTTACTGCCCATCTTTTCAGGTCATAACCTCGATGACTATGTCGGGGCCATGTGTATTTGCTCTTGAGGATCTGGTATGCTATCTGATATTTTAATAATTATACCAGTATATAAATAAAATAATCATTTCTCAAGTGCTTTTATAGGTCAGATACCCTGTGTTTTATATGTCTCACTTAATACATGATTAATGTACAACAGTCCTATGAGAGAGACACTGTTATTAGCCCTAATTTTGCTGCTCAGAAACTGAGCGTTAGTGAGTTGGAATGACTTGCCCCAAACAGAGAGCTAATAAAAGAAAAACTGGGATTGGAATCTAGGTTTGTGTAACCTTAAAGTCCATGCTCTTTGTCTCCAGGTGACATTGTATCTATTAATGATCACTTGTTTAATAGATTTTATGGTAGGAATAAAATATGGGCATGTTGAATATTACTATTAAATGGGCTCAGATATACTGAGTTTATTCACGCTCCCTTTCAAAAGTGCATAGCTGGCCTCTAACACGCAGTGGTAGCTGTGCCCTTGAATCACAGTATTCTGGAGCTGACCTCACTGGGGACTTTCCTAAGGAGAGCAACATTAGAATAGTCACATAGGAGGCTGGGTATTTGCTAAGATACAGAGAGCTACCAGAAAGCTTTGGTGTGTCCCCACAATACAAATTTCCAGACTCTTTCTGAGATGTCTGCTTTCAGGGTTTTCAAGTTATGTTCCTGGGAACACTTCTTTTCATGGAGGTATTATACCTGTTGAGTTAAGCTTCATGTTTCTGTGCAAGTTCCCCTTTGAGAGTCTGAAGTTATATGAACATATTGCTTATCAAACCAGCGTCACCATTGAGTAGAAAGGGTTTGAGAGTCAGCTACATTTATCTACCACTTACAACTATGTGACCTAAATTACTGAGCCTCTTTCTGCTATATTTTCTTTATCTAAAGATGGAAATAATACTACTTCCCTCATAGTGTTGTTGTGAAATAAAATAAGGAGTTTAAAGGAAATTGGGACATACTACATACTTGAGAAACTCCCACATTGTATCCAAATTCCATTTTTATTCTTGCTCAGTATATGTTAACAACTAAAACTACAGGATTGAAATACCCCAAATCAGCAGCAATACTCACCTTCAGGCCCGGGGCTAATAAAGGTGAGGGTAGTTGGTATTGCTGTTGGTTCGCGGTATTTCAACACATACGGGGCAAAATGAATTAAACATAAGATATCATTAAAATTTTATTGAAATACAACTACTTAAGCTAACTGAAAACAATAATGGTAAAACTTAAATGGAGCTCGATACATCCCAGCACTGTTCTAAGGACATTAAATCCAAGTCAGGAATTTATTAGGCACCTAAGATAAGTCAGTAAGCATTAGCTGAATAATTACATGCCATGATTATTTGAAAGAAGTTAAAATTGTCATTCCTTTGTATTTATGATCCAACTTATTTATTTTCAGTAAAAATGTACAATTTTAAATGTCAAAATATATTACTTTATGAAATTTAGTTAACTGGTAACTTTTACCACTAATAACTATAAATCAAACAAAAATTTAATGAATATAAATGTTTTCTTTATTTTGTATATATGCAAGGGGAACCCCCCCCCCCAGAAAAAAACAGAATTATCTTCTGGAGGGCGGGCCCCTTGTAGGACAGGCTTCCCCTGCTAGGTGAGTGTTCTAGGAACCCATCTGTATCAGTGCACCAGCTGGCCTTGTTGTGAGAGGCTTAGTTCAGCTTCAGTGAATTTTTCTGAAGACTCCTTCACTGCATCTGCCTATTTCACAACAGGTAACATGAGTGAGTGCACCTGCCCGTACCATGCTGAGTGTTTAGCAGTTTTTGACCAGAAGTGGCATGACCCCAGGGAACCACCCTCCCTAGTCACCTCACCCCAGCCACTTTTTTCTGTTTCCCCAGATGAAAAAGGTCCTTAAAGCGAAATGTTTTGCTAATGTGAAAGAGGTAAAACAAAAAATGGCAGAAGCACTAAAAGGCACCAAAATCAATGAATTCAAAAGCTAGTTTGAGCAGTGGGAAAGTCTCCATATGTGAATGGCATCACATGGGGAGTACTTTAAAGGTGACTTGAGTTTAAACATGTATGAATAAATACACATTTTTTAATTAAAAATTTCATTTTGGGGTGGCTCCCCTTTGAAAATTAATGACATTAACTACAAGCAGCTATCTTTTCTTGATCAGAGTATTAGGTTTTAAAAAAAGGCAGGCTTATTCAATATTTGAAAACAGAGAAAACTGAATTCTTAGTAGTGTCATAGTTACTCTAAAGATAAACGTTAACTATTTTATTATAATTTCTGCTCGTGGCAGTTTTTTCACATAATGAAGCTTTTCAAGATGCTGGCAACTGTAACTTTAAAATTGGAACAAAAGAAATTAATCCTTTTGGAGAGAGCGATGATTCAAGCCTGCAAGATGAAAAAAGAGAGAGAGAGAGAGCTCTAATCGGACTTGAAAGCCTACATTTTTCTTTGTAGAAAGAGTCACTATAGAATTATGAAAAATGAAAGAGAGCTGCTCAACATGCCTATGGATTGAGAAGATAGGCTATTATCACAAAAAATTAAATACAAGTATGTCATACATATTTTGAAAATGCATAACTTTTCTTCACAAGAAAAATGAAATACACATATTTTAATATAAATCTTTAATATATATAAAATTTATATATAAATTTTTAATATAAATTTGCCTACAGAATAATCACTGAAATTCAGGACTTTGGAAAGCTCTATAGTAAATGCCATTGAAAGCAGACAGAAACAAAGCAGCAACAATCCCTCAGTGACACGTGTCAGACCCACTTTCCTAGTGCCTTCTTCGCTTGACTTCATTGCGTTTGTCAAAATTTTTCTAATTGTGCAGTGATATCTTAAGAATGTGTCTTTTCATAATTATAAGAAATTAGAACATCTATCTTATAACCTTGGACTTTGCCCTTTCGGATTTTAAATGACATCTACATTGCAGTATTACTAACGCTGAGTAGAACTGGTGTCCATGGGCACGGAGGCACGAAGGTGGGAACCCAGGTGCATTACAAGAGTGAAAAGTGAAAATCATTCAATGAAATTGTTCTTTCTGGGTCAGTTCTAGACCAGTAATTGTCAAGGGACTAGGTCCAGAAGATGGCATGAGGTAGAAACACTAAAATGTGAAGACACCAATCACTGGGTCAAAGGCACTGTCACGGTTAAGGGAAAAATTGGAATGGAGTGTACTATCTGGCCTGAAAGTCCTGGCCAAACTCCACGTTGAGAGACTAGCCTGCTCTTCCTAACTGCCCCCCTGTTGTTTCTCTTGGAGGTTGGACTCTCATTTAGTTCCCCTTTTAAAATGATTTTGCAGTATTATTGTGCTCTATTAAACAACTGCTGTGTTCCACGCCAGTGGCGGGCAAAGTGATTTCTCTGCTCTTTATATAGTTTGCAACTCTCTCCTTAAGGGAGTAAAAGGTACTGCCTAAATGGAAGATCCTGCTACTCATTTTAAATGAAAGCTACATACGGATCACCACAGAACGGATATATGCTGATGTGTATATATTTGTGTATGTGTATGTGTATATATATATTTAAATATGTATATATTTTAAAGCCCAATACTGCAGGTTTCATAAAATCATTTGCCAGATAAAGTGAAAAGGAGAACGAGCTCCTCACTTTGCCTTACTTTGCCTTCTTGCCTAGCTTTAACAACAGAAGGATCCCAAAGGAGCGACTCAGTGAGTGAATTTGAGATTCAAGGAGTGCACAGTGACTAAGCAGATGGAATGTGTTAGCAATGCCACACTAAATCCACAGTTTGAACAGATATGGACTGAATATAAATGCAACAAGCTGCGGGCGAGAGTTTCAGGGCACCTCAGTAAACACAAAGTGAAAACACTCTCCTTGCTGCTTGGATGCCAAACTTAAAGTTTAAAAGCCAAAGTTGAAAAAAAAACTTTTAAAACTGTGAAATGATGAGACAATATTATTCTATGCTTAAGTTCTCCTCAAATTAAAAAATAACATAACATTGAGGGAAAAAGCCAAGCAATGAATATTTCATCTTGCAGTCACAAAGGCATTGTTGTTCCTCTTACCAAGAAAATTTGAGATAAAAGTAAATTGTTCCCATATGAAAACTGTAGCAAATGAGCAGTAAGTATATGACACGGTGAGTCTCCATTTACTCTGACCAGCAAGGGCGCATCCTGCACTGACCTGCTCGTCCTCACTCGAATTTAGTTTATCTGTGCACTTCTGCCACTCTTTCTAACCAGCAGGAGATTATAATAAAAACTGTAGCACAATTGTTGGCATTTTTTGAAAGCGTATGAGAAACAACAGGAACATTCTATTGTTTAAAAGGAATACAAGCGTTCCTGTGCATCCTGCAACAGCAGTTCGTCCCGTCAGTGTTTCGCTCGTTTTCCATTGCATCTGATCAGAGCAGAACACACTCTTAGAAAGAGAATCAAAAACCTTGAAGTTCCCAAAAGCAAAACTTCTCAATTGATCCAATCACTGAAATTAATCTGTATACTCTGTTCATCTTCTACATTTGAAGCAAATGTCCTCCCCAAAGGAAGCTTCTTTGGACAAAGAAAGAAAGGCACAGTGAGAGTGAACACTCAGATAATGAACTTCATGCTGTGACAAGCAGATGACCACTTTGCCTCTTTCAGTAAGAGAGTATGTTAAAATCCACGTCACTTTGATAAAAATATTTTCATCTGGAAAACATACTTTACAATGTGCTGGGCATCTTGGGCATCAACGACACTAAGAATAGGCCATGAATAGGTAGAACCTTTCAGTTCCAGTTTTTCTAAAAGCACCTCACAAAGCGATTAGTTGGATAATGGTGGTGTGCGGGCCCCACGCAGCCTCTCTGACAGTGCACGGTCTGGCCGACCACCACGCTGGCTGTAGGGAGAGCAGTGTCCCATCGTGTCTCAACCCTGATGGCACTATCCCCGTAAATAATGCATTTGGACTGTCTTCTTACTTATAAGACAGCTTAGAGTTAAAATTTTACTAATTAACATCTCTTAAGCATTGATGTTTTAATCCAATTAATCATAGGACCTACGGTTGATGTCCTCTAACTCACCTGGAAGTAATGAAACTCCACAATGTTCAACATCACTCTAGTGGTGGCTTCCTCGGTGAGACTGAGGACATCTGTCTTTTTTTTTTTTTTAACTGAAGTGAACTTTACAGCGTGCAAAGAATTTATAAAATATCTCCATGTTAGTCTATCAAATAGAACATGTGGAATAGAGGAACTGATGATCACACTGGCAGCTCTTAGCTACTGCAAAGGTTAGATAGGAATTACCCTAGAGCCTCTTAAAATCCTCCTTGGATTTTCACACTAGAACAGCATGTGAATGAGGGATCCACAGTGGTGGTACTCTGCCTACAGAAAAAGTACCCCAGGGGCAAATACACAGGAAGTCTGAACTTCCAGAATTCTTTAAAAACAAATGTTTGGTTATTTATTTAATTCATTTGAAGCAATTCCTGTTGACAATGTGGCCAAGATGTTTTTCTGTTTGCTTATTATTTTCATGTAAAGACATCTTTGGGAATTTAAATCGGCATTTCTTGGAGTATCTTGGTGTATGGATATTTGACCAGGGGTACTGATCTGAATGGGTAAACCACTTGGTCCATCCACAATATTCCATTTATGAAAAGAAGATGGTAAAACGGTGATCTGGAAAACAAAATACTGATTCAGGTCTTTTGGCCCCAGGATATATAACTCCAATGTCATCCTTGATAGCTTCAATTTTAGAGAAAAAATATATACTTTTCCTTTAAGGATAGAAAGCTTTATGTATTCAAAATGAAGTGGTTAAGGTAGCTCTAAAAAGAGATTATTTCTATCATTTATGTTTAAAAGCAAGAAAGGTATTTCATTTCTAAGGAGTAAGTTCACATTTTTACTCTTTCCGCTGCTTACCTGAAAAAATAAAAATAGCACTCTACCTTCCATTTTGCTCGCATCTGAATCATATTTTAGCAGTGGTGAATTAGCCTTAAATACTTTTGAAATACACTCTGTCCTATATTTCAACATATCTTAATCCAATTTGATATAATCTTATCTAACAGCAGTAATGCATCTATTTCACATTCCCAACATTTGGTATGTTTCCACGAACCTCACTGGTACATTTAAAATAGTCAGCATTTCTCGGATTGAAATACCCAGCTATATAATAAAAACCCTGGCACCTATTTTGTGTAAGTGCTTACTTAAAATGTGTGTGTGGTGATTAGGGCCTTTTCTCTCAAATCACATCTTGCCGAAGTTAGTGAACTCTTTGTAGCTTCTACATTTCACTGATGATCTCATTCCACTAACATGAACGCATTAACGGCTGACAGTGACCGATTTCTGAATTATATCTAATACAGTGGACAAAAGTAATGCACTGGACCCTACATCGCACATTGTCTTTCCTCTCTGTAACATGTTCATATTTTGAGTATGGGAAATATCTTAACTCTAGTTGCTATTAAGCACATACGGTCTGAGAGAGGTAAATTTAAGCCAAGCTAAACTGTCAGGTGGAGGGTTCAGAAAAGGAAGGGCATTGGCATTTGGAACTGCACTTGTCCTTAGAGGGTTGTCAGTACGGTGTACACCATGGTTACCCTGGTTTTGTCAACATCATTAATGTCCCATTTTTAGACAAAAAAAAAAAAACAAACTCTCAACGATCTGGACTTCTAAATAATAAGCCCCCCAAAATGAAACTGTAGGTACACAAAAGAATCTCTTCAGGGATCACACTGTCACATTGGCTCCAAGTCACTCGCTGCCCTTCTGAGAGAGGGCGTTACAAATCAAGGCCCCAAACACATACTAATGTTACAAATCACGCTAGTGTCTGAAGAAAAACAGCATTTATGAATTTCCAAACACACTGGGTGGATAAGAGTGTCCTACGCAGATATTTTTATAATTTATTTTTTGGCTAGTGGACTGAACGGAGAACTCTAATCAGCCTGTTCGGTCACACAGCCACAGAGCATGGCTGCTCTGGAACCGCAGTGTTAGTGCACAAAAACACGGCTTTTTACCACCCTCACTCTGTTGACTCCTTGATATATCACAGAGTGAAAATTTCTACCAGTGCTAAAACACAATGTATTTACAAATCTTGGTTGAATTTTGCTTATAACACTGCACGGCAACTTGTTATGCTTAATATTTCTTTCCGTGTGCTCGCTGTGTGGCGGGAGATCTGCTAAATGCTTCATGTCCAAATGCCAATTTATTTTTAAGAACTACTTCATGAGGAAGCTCATATCATTACCCCAATTTTGCAGAGAGGAAAACCAAGTTCAGAGATCGTAAAGCTGAAAATGGCAGTCATGATTTCAATCAATTCAGTCTAAGCAAGGGCCCATACCCCTCAACACTGGGCCAATCCCATACCACCTCCTCACATTCCCTAAAGGTCACATTGTTCTTTAGACACTGCTTCATGATTTCACATCCTTTCAGCAAATGGTATTCAGTGCCTCCGAGTGCAGGCCCTGCGCTAGGCGCTGTGTGTTCAGTGTTTACACAGAAGGCACAGTGGCTCTCCCTGTGGAGTTTACAGTATAGCCCAGGGGCAAGGACAAAGCGAGCGGCACATTTCCCTGGGAAGAGATATGACTTTGGAAAAAGGAAGAGGGTTGCCGGGAATTCACACATTTAGAGTCACCTTACAAGGAAGGTGAACAAAATTTCTTAGCCAAATCCTGTCCCCTTGTGTTCTTGCCCACCTAACTCTCCCATCAGCTATTTTGAAGTCAGTATCTACAGTAATTATCTTCATGCTTGGTGTTAATTTAAATATTTTTATTTTTCATAGGCAAATGAAATAAAATGACTTCTCATCAAGGATAGTACCAGGGAAACCGAAGAGAAGAAGGGTTTGGGGGGTGAGGGCTCTCGGATGCTGTTCTATTCCCCTTTTTCCCTTTGGGATGTTATAATTCATTCTTCTGTTTCTCTCCAAGTCTGTAAAAACTTGGTCTTGGGCAAAGATTTCATATGAGTCCATTTCAAGCTTATTGAATTTAAATCAACTTGGTCCTTCCGTAATAGGGCCTCCAAGCTCCTGGAAAGTCCTCTGAGGCATTAGGGGCACGGAGGGCAGGACAGAAGCAAAGAGGCGACTGCAAGGGCCAGCCTCCATTATCTATAATTATTCCCTGAAGCGGCTACTCCCTCTAACTTTCCCCCAGGTTACTGGGTCAGGGAATACGCTGTTTGAACAGTGTTCCCTGAAAGACTCTCTTTTCCTCTGTGCGTTTCTTCCTCATTCTTCCTTCTGTCCCCATTCTCTTATTCTTTCAAATCACTCTAACACCACTTTTTTTCTTCTTCACTTTTCTTCCCCCAACAGGAAAAGGGAAAAATGGCAAGTGGGAAGAGACAGGTTTAGGGTGAAAGTTAGCTTCTGGGAAAGAAGGGGGGCACCTCAGTGCCTGCTCCTCCTGCAGTGCCCACTCAGCAGCAGAATCTGAGAGCCTCCAGACCCCTTGCTTCTTTCTTCAGAAAAGGAGCAACTGCCCAGTCTCAAGATTGTTCATACTCTGTTGTTTAAGAAGCAAAATATTACCACCTTCTCTCAGTGCACAATTACTTAACAGCCAGCAGTTAAGAATATGACATTTTTGGCAAAACAGAAAGGCCCGAGGCTTTGGGAATAACACTATCCATAAATGTGCCTGTATTTTGATTATGTCGCCCTTTCATTTTCAGGACCCTGTGAAAATATTCATCAGAGAGTCCAGTTGGATTATCTGCCTGGGCCTTCCTAATTGAGGACTGCCTCGATGTCCACAGGAGTGACCCCTGGCAAAGGGTCACGTGATTGTTGCAGGAACAGATTTCCTGGTTACTTCTTCCTTTTTTATTTTAAAATTATTTTATTGGATTTATTGGGATGACATTGGTTAATAAAATTCCATAGGTTTCAGGTACACACTTCTATAACACATCACCTGTATATTGTGTTGTGTGTTCACCACCTCATGTCAAGTCTCCTTCCACCACCACTTATTCCCCCTGCCTTCCACCTCCCCTCACCCTCTTTGCCTCTGGTCATCGCCATACTATTGTCTGTCTAGGAGTGTTTTTATGGTTGTTTATTTGTTTCGCTTAATGCCTTCCCCTTTTTCACCCAGCCCCCCCAATTCCCTCCCCCTAACAGCTGTGAGTCTGGCTATTTCTAATTAATTGGAGGTGGTCCCTTTGCCCTAAATGGGAAAATCAAATGACTGTACTGCTACTTTGGAATTTGAACTAGGAGATACAGGGAGTTAAGCTGCTGGTCCTCCAGGAGACACCTGGAAGCCTGAAGAACACGTTCCTGTCTCTAAAACCTCTGCTGGGCACTGGATCCCACTCTCCCTGAGGGCTGGAAGTTTAAACCTTCCTTGGATTCCCTGCCACTGCCTTTCTGATAATATCACTGAAATTTCTGATCATGTCACTGGCACAGTTTCTACGGCCTGACATTCTATGAGCCTTACTTAACAGGGTGCCCAGGCCTCTGTTTATTCTGTGAATAATTCATTTCCTGTTTCTCTGAGTTCCTGTGAAGCATTGCTGTTCCAAGGCCACTTTTGTGAGTTTATGTTTATTCCTTATCTTTCTGATTAATTTATCCATTTTCTGTATTTTGCCAAACTGGATTTGGGTGGGTAAAGGAGGTAGATGAGGTTGTAGGGTATGATAGAGGACTGTAGAGCAACCTTAAATCTTAGTGTAATTTGGGGTCAGCCTTACATATGCTCCTTAATGCAACATAGTATTTAAAAACTGACCTCTTGGCCACCTAACAGTGTCAGTGTGGTCTTTCTAACTCCTAAAGACCTCCAAGAATATCTTTTGCTACAAGCACAAAAAATAACCACTAATAGACATTTAACGCCCTTCCTCAGGGCTTTAACCAAGTTTTAGTAAAACAGAACTTTCAGAAACCTAGAAGAGCTCCTATTTCAGGCTTTCCTCTTAATTGGTATCAATAAAGAGGAGCTTTTAGTTAGAGAGAGAGGTGTTTCTGCAACATTTGCTTATAAAATCCTAGAATAATCCTTCTCCTTAGTTGAAAACCAGTGCTTAGTAACATTTTTCTAGGCCAAAATTGTGGCTGTACAGGTGATCAAGAGATTTTAATTCTTTTTCTTTTTTCATATACTTTATTAATTGTGCCATTATAGTTGTCCCATCCCCCCTTTATTACCCTCCAGCAGTCCCACCTGTTAGTTCATGTCATGAGTCATACATGTAAGTTCTTTGGTTTTTGCATTTCCTATACTATTCTTAACCTCCCCCTGTCTGTTTCCTACCTACTACTTAATGCTACTTATTCCCTGTACCATTTCCCCCATCCCCCCATCCCCCACTGATAACCATCCATGTGATCTCCATTTCTGTGAATCTCTTCCTGTTCTAGTTGTTTGTTTAGCTCATTTTTGTTCGTTTTAGGTTCGGTTGTTAATAACTGTTGTCATTTTACTGTTCATATTTTTTATCTTTTTCTTGGATAAGTCCCTTTTATATTCCATATAATAAGAGCTTGGTAATGCTGAACTCCTTTAACGTGACCTTATCTGGGAAGCACTCCATCTGATCTTCCATTCTAAATGAAAGCTTTGCTGGATAGAAGAATATTGGATGTAGGTCCTTGCCTTTCATGACTTCAGGTACTTTCCAGCTCCTGGAAAGTATTTGAAAGTATTTGAAAACTTGCCTGCAAGGTTTCTTTTGACAAATCAGCTGCTAGTCTTATGGGAACTCCTTTGTAGGTCACTGTCTCCTTTCCTCTTGCTGCCTTTAAGATTGTCTCCTTATCTTTCATCTTGGGTAATGTAATTATGATGTGCCTTGGTGTTCGTTTCCTTGGGCCCAACTTCTTTGGGACTCTCAGCTTCCTGGTCTTCCTGGAAGTCTATTTCCTTTGCCAGATTGGGGAAGTTCTTCTTCATTATTTGTTCAAACAAGTTTTTAATTTCTTGCTCTTCCCCTGCTTCTTTGGGCACCACTATGATTTGGACGTTGGAATGTTGAAAGTTGTCCCAGAGGTTCCTAAGCTTCTCCTCATTTTTTTTGAATTGTTTCTTCATTCTGCCCTGGTTGAATATTTATTTCTTCTTCCTTCTTCAAACTGTTGATTTGAGTCCCCGTTTCCTTCCCATCACTTTTGGTTCCCTGTACATTTTCCTTTACTTCACTTTTCATAGCCTTCACTTTTCCACTAGTTTGCAAGCACACTCAACCAATTCTGTGAGCATCCTGATTACCAGTGTTTTGAACTGTGAATCTGATAGGTTGGCTATCTCTTCATTACTTAGTTGTATTTTGTCTGGAGCTTTGATCTGTTCTTTCATTTGGGCCATATTTTTTTTGTCTCCATGCATCTGTTACATAGTAAGGGATGGAGCCTTAGGTATTCACCAGGGTGGGGTAACCCATGTGGCTGTATTGTGACATTGTATGTGGGGGAGGGGTCTGAGAGGGAACAATGCTGCATGCTCAGCTCTCTGCCATTTTCAGTCACTTCCTTCTCTACCCACAAGCAAATTGGGCCCTTCTGGTACTAATTCCTGGGTGGGTGGATTTGTGTGTGTTCTAGGACCCTGTGGGTCTCTCCAACAAACTCTCCTGTGAGGCTGGCAGTTTCTCCTGCCACCTCAACCCCCAGAGGTGTTTGTAGTCAGAGATTTGGAGGCTTTATTTCTCACACTGAAACCCTGGGTTGCAAGGTCTGTCTCGCTCCCCAATTGTTCTGCCCAGTTTATCCACCAGCAGATGTGGGACTGCCTGTTCTGCCAGCCACCACCTCGCCCAGTCCACCAGCCACTGCCTTGCTGCAAATCCTCTCCGACCGGCTGCCCGTCTCCACCCCTCCTACTGGTCTGAATGAATGTTTCTTCTTTAACTCCATAGTTGTCAGACTTCCATATAATTCAGTTTTCTGTCAGTTCTGGTTGTTTTTTGTTTTTAAATTTGTCATTGTCTCTCTTTTGGTTGTGGGAGGAGGTACAGTATGTCTACCTAAGCCTCCGTCTTGGCCAGAAGTCCCAGTGATCAAGGGATTTCTTGAGAGCAACTGGACTTTGATATGAAACAAAAATGTTATTATATTAATTGAAAATTACTCTTAATTCCTATTTTTCTAATTTAATGGATGCCCCGAGGCACTGAGACAAACGTTACAGCAAAAGCTGACAAAGATCTTTCAATTTTCTTAAAATAAATGACATGAAAATGAAAGAGATTAAATTATACTGATAATTATGTTCGTGGACTTTTCTGCAACAATAATGAATGCAGATAAACCTAGATGATTAGTGAAACTGACATAGAAAATAACAATAAGTTCAGTTCAGAGACTTCAGGCAAGTGTTTGACTCTAAAAGTATATAATGTTATATAGTAAAAAAAACTTTCCAGATCAAAGAATGCGATTGTCACTGTAGATTAAGACTGAACCCAAATAACAACACAGTTCATTCAAATGGCACTTAATTTGGGGACTGGTTACATGTTTAGGGCTACTTCTTACTTAATTTCTTTTCTTCTTTCTGGTGAACCTCAGCAGCAAATGCAGGAATTATGCCCAGAGTCAAAGGTGATTGAGTAAAATACTGCATTAGCCTTTCCCAGCCTAATCTACTTTGGAGAATCAATAGATAGAGATGTTTAAGAGAAATTAATCTCTGTTATTCACTCTTACAAAGCTTCATGCTAATACTGACTGCATGGATGCTCTAAGGTATGTGGGAGAAGTGCTTCTGTAATACAATTTCTTTGCTGCTCTGAACGAAAGCCCCTGAGAGGGCTCCTGCTTATGCAACTGCTCTGGGGGTTACATCTTCACACAGATCTGAATTATTACTTTTAGGATAAAGCCGCCCAAACCATTGGGTGAGTAGAATAATCTTGCCTGGCATGCCAAAAAGTGTCTCAAGGGCTGTTATGGCTATTATTTCTCACCCATGCCGAGATCTGAATTCCACTCTGATGAATTTAGGGCAAATGGCAAGAATGTTATAAATAGTAGCCAGCTAATCACCTTAATGGGTTGCTATAGTGGATACAGACATTAGCGTTTAGCCTATCCCAATGTTGGGTCCGGCTCCTCTGAGACCAAAGACACACAGCTCTAGGCCTGGGAAATCTTGTTAAGAGTTCCATCAGTGGTTCCCAGACCTCACTGTGCATAAGAGTCACTGTGGCGGAGTTCAAAATCTTTACACCCAGACTTTGGTTAAGACCCAATAAATCAGAATCTCAGGAGCAGAACCCAGGCATTAGGATTTCTTCTCTGCTGGTTCCCATGAGAGGCTGAGGCTGAGAATCACTGGCTTAATTGCCTTGCCCTGATGTGCTCAGTGTGCAGTCTGGGCAGCATCGGCCCACAGCTGAGGTGGGACGGTCCGCTGGAAAACAGAATGAGGGCTCTCTGAAGAAAACAGGAGCCTGCAGCACTGGATACTGATGGTTGGAAGCATTAGTTTCAAAAATACCAACCATAGGAAATAGGACTTCCTACAAACAAAACGAAACAGAATGATGCAACTCCTAAAGTAAATGTGAAAGAGCTAGAAGTAGCCGCAGAGAGGCCATTCAGCGATGACCTAATGAAGCGACAAAGTACATAGACATCCACTCGATTCCCTCCTCAAACATGAAGAAACAGTAACACATAGACAACTACATTATCTTACAGATTGTACCTGGTGGAATTAAAGTGTTAAAAAGTTAGTGTGGTGCTTCGTCAATGCTTCAAGACACAGGGAGACGTTGGGTAAGGTTGCACTCTGTGAGTAGGTCACCAATATTAGGGATTGGGGATCAATAGTTGGGAGAGACTAAACTGCATCAGCAGGTTGATTGTAGAGTATCTATGCAGGAGGAAGTACACATAAGGAAAACACAGGAAGAAATTTGATGATGGTAATACCAAACTGAGGCAACATTAAAAAAAACAATTTAATAGGTTATCAAGTTTAATGTCACTTTGTAAGTGAAAAGATGCATTTAACTTTGTTTTTTTTCCACCAGCGTACTATCAATCAGAAAAAAGCATTACATGATTCTTAGGTGTCTTTTGCTTTACCTTTGCCTTTTCTACATGCCTGGTGCTCTGAACAAAGGAGGAACTAAGGAAATATTTGTTAAATACAAGAATGAAGAAAAGCGTTAGATCACATGTAATCCTGGCTGAACTCAGGTAGTCTGGGTACTTGAAAAGAAATGTGCACTACGTATAGGATATCATCTTCAAAAGCAGTAATAAACTGAACTATATGAAACTGCCACCTGTCTAGGTCAAAGGACTCAAATAGCAATTTCATATTGTTCAACATATATGCTCTTTAAATTGTTTCTTTTTTAAAAAATTGGTTTACAATAAATAAACATATTCTGTTTATTTTGAAAGTTTTTCTTTCCTAGAAGCTGGGTGTTATGGATGTGCAACTGCTCTTAGAAAAAGAAAAATGGGTCCCAGTAGAATGGCTGGGTTTCTGACTGGGCACCTACATCAGTGAACAATATGTAAACCAGCACAAGACCCAGTGTCAGAGGCCTCACATACTCAAGGATGGCTGATTTGATACATCAACCTGCTTTCAAGAAGAATGTGGAAAGTAATTATTCTGAAGGGAAAATACCAAACTCACAGACAATAAAAAGACAAGTATTGGCACACTACTGTACTGCCTCACAGCATTCTGCACAAACGATTACGCAGCTCAGTCAATATTTTGAGCATATCTGCTTGTTCTGATAAGGAATGTATTTTTCCTACGATTATGAGTCCTTTCAGAGATTGGGCTTCAGGATAGTTTAAGCCTGGCAGTTTCACAATCTGTTGGAGATAACAGAGAAACAGAATACAGGCTTTGAGTCATTAGATACAGAGCTATCAGAATCAATAAGTTGTGGGTTGAACCACAAGGATTTTATTTGCATAAAGTAGCCATCTTGATCCTCACAAAAAATGTCAGAGAACAAACATCAAAGTGTGTAGAGGAAATGAATAGAAAATTCTCTCTGCAGTAGCTTTAGGGTATACATTTTTTAAAGTATATTTTATTGATAATACTATTACAATTTTCCCAATGTTTTTCTCCCCTTTCTCCCTATCTGCCCTGCACCAAACCCTTCCACCCTCCAGAATTCCCCCCACCCCCTTAGTTCATGTCCATGGGTTGTACATACAAGTTCTTTGAGTCCTCTGTTTCCTCTTTATCTCTCCCCATCTATTTTATGCCTACTAACTATGCTTCTTCTGCCTTGTACCTTTTCCTCCCTATTCCTCCCTTCCCCCTCTGCACTGAAATCCTCTATGTGATCTCCATTCCTCTTATTCTGTTACTGCTCTACTTGTTTGCTTAGTTTCTGTTTTCATTATTTTTCTTTTCTTTTAGGTTAATTTGTTGATAGTTGTGAGTTTGTCATTTTACTGTTCATATTTTTTATCTTCTTTTTCTTAGATAAGTCCCTTTAACATTTCATATACTAAGAGCTTGGTGATGATGAACTTTTTTAACTTGACCTAACTGGGAAGTACTTTATCTGCCCTTCCATCCTAAATGATATCTCTGCTGGACAGAGTAATCTTGGATGTATATCCTTTCCTGACTTCAAATACTTCTTTCCAGCCCCTTCTTGCCTTTAAGGTTTCTTTTGAGAAATCAGCTACTAGTCTTATGGGAACTCCTTTGCAGGTAGCTCTCTCCTTTTCTCTTACTGCTTTTAAGATTCTCTCCTATGTCTATGAAATATGCTGTTGGTACTTTAATAGGTATTGCATTGAGTATGTAAATTGCTTTGGGTAGTATGGACATTTTGATGACGTTAATTCTTCCAATCCATGAACATGGTATATGTTTGCATCTGTTTGTGTCTTCCTTAATTTCTTTCTTCAATGTTGTGTAGTTTTCTGCATATAGGTCTTCTATCTCCTTGGTTAGGTTTATTCCTAGGTATTTTATTTTTCTCTTTGCTATATCAAATGGGATTTTTTTCTTGATTTCTGCTTCTGCTGTTTCAATGTTGGATCAAAAAATACATTTACACGATGGAATTCTATGCAGCAGAAAGAAAGAAGGAGCTCCTACCATTTGCAACAGCATGGATGGAACTGGAAAGCATTATACTGAGTGAAATAAGCCAGGCTGTGAAAGGCAAATACCATATGATCTTACCTTTAACAGGAACCTAAACAACAAAACAAACAAGCAAGCAAAATATAACCAAAGACACTAAAATAGAGAACAGGCTGTGAGTGACCAGAGGGGAGAGGGGAGGGAATTTCAGGGGAAAAGGGGAAGGGTTTACAGGAACAAGTATAAAGGACACATGGACAAAAACTAAGAGGGGTAGAAATGGGAGGGAGGTGGGGAACACTGAGGGGGTGGGCTGGGATGGGAATAAAAGACAGAAAACTGTACTTGAATAACAATTAAAATAAATAAATTAGAAAGAAATATTCTCTTCCTGTCTTTACTCTTGGTAACTTGATTATGATAAGCCTTGGTGTGTTCCTCCTTGGGTCCAACTCCTTTGGGACTCTCTGAGCCTCCTGGACTTCCTGGAATTCTATTTCCTTTGCCAGATTGGGGAATTTTTCCTTCATTACTTGTTCAAATACATTTTCAATATCTTGCTCTTCCTCTTCTCCTTCCAGCACTCCATGATTCAGATATTGGAATGCTTATAACATTTGTCCCATAGGTCCCTAAGCCTCTTATTTTTCTGAATTTTTGTTTCTTCATTTTGTTCTGGTTGGATGCTTCTTTCTTACTTTTGTTCTGAATCATTGATTTGAGTCCTGATTTCCTTCCTTTCACTGTTGCTTCCCTGTATATTTTCCTTTATTTCACTTTGTGTAGCCTTTATGTCTTCCTTCATTTTGTGACCCAACTCAATCAGTTCTGTGAGCACCGTGATTACCAGTGTTTTGAGCTCTGCATCAGATAGGTTGTCTATCTCTTCATTGCTTATTTCTTTTTCTGGAGTTTTGATATGTTCTTTTATTTGGGCCATATTTCTATGTTTTGGTGCACCTATTACAAGGTTAGGGGTGGAGCCTTAGGTATTCGCTAGGGTGGGGCAACCCCTCTGCTGTGATGTGGCACTGGCTGTGGGGAAGTGGTCAGAAAGAGAAGAAAGCCTCTTGCTCCACTCTTGTCCCACTTTGTCATTTTCCTCGCTTCCCACAAGCAGACTGCAAACTCTCCTGTGAGGCTGGGAGTTTTCCTCACCACAGCAATCCCCACAGATTTTTTTATAGCCAGGGATTTTGAGTCTTTATTTTCCTGAAGTCTTTATTTTCCATGAAACCCTGGTTTCATGGTCTGTCTCACTCCCCTGTTGTACCTCCCAGCTTATGTGCATGAGAAAGCGGAATTGCCTGTGTGGCCGGCCAGCTGCTGCCTTGCCATGTATCATCTCTGCCCGGCTGCCCATCTCTGCCCCTGCTACCAGCCTGGATGAATGTTTCTTTAACTTCTTGGTTGTCAGACTTCCATGCAAATGATTTTCTGGCAGTTCTGGTTGTTCTTTGTTTTTAAATTAATTGTTGTCCTCCTTTGGGTTGTGTGAGAAGGCGAAGTGCTTCTGCCTATGCCTCCACCTTGGCTGGAATGCCCCTTAGCATATGAATTTTGAGGAAAGATGTCTAAAAGCAGCTCTTAAAAATAAACCAAATAAGTTTGCTTTGGTCTCACCACAAGTGCCAAATGAAGGGACATTGTGAATTTCTATATAACACTTATATAGGAATTTAGCTAGTTTACTTAATGTAATGACATCAGTAACATAAGTATACACAATGCAAACAAAAGTTTCACAAAGCAATACTAATCCTCTCTTAATTTTGTGTTTTTAAAAATTTAATTCTATTCTATTCCATTTAAAAATGCCAATCACAAACAACTAGTTTGATTACATGACTTATTAGCAGGTAACTATCCACTGTTTTTTAACAAGCACTATTTTAAATTATATCTCAATAGAACCTCATGACACCGATACATTAGAAGTCAAAATAGTTTGGAAAAACAAATCTACCATCACTTTCTATTTTTGAGGTGATGCTGGGAGAACCCCTTTAAATTAGCCAAAATGCTGAAGAGGTCATTCACCTTGCCCACATCCCACACAGGTTGCTGGTAGGGACAGAATTCAAGTTTAGGCATAACAATTTCCCAAACTCATCAATATTCCATTCTTCCAAGGTGACTTCCAGGTGGCTTTTGTTGCTTGTGGCTTTCAGGGAATAGTTTAAGAAGGAGCTATATGCCACCCCCCACCTTTTTCCCCCTATGAATGAATATTCCTGGCTACCAGAGTGACTCTGAGATGGAAAAGGGTAATAACATGAACAATAGCCAGACCCTCAGTTTTCACAGGGTCTCCAGTCTTTTGAGGCCCCAAAATAAAGGTTCCAGGAAATAATGGTTCTTTATGTCATGATGGTCTCTACAAAATTATCAGCTTATTTTCTGAAACAGTAATCTACACAAATCAAATACAGAACTAGATTATCTCGGCCACAAACATACTTATCCACAGAACAATTTAGCATGAGTTCAAAATATCTATAAATAAAGTCTGTGCTTACATACAACTCTCAACACTCCAACCAACTGAGCCATACTGGCCAGGGTAGGGGCCTATGATTTTTAAATGTCTTTATCAATTACTTGTAATGTTTTGGGCATTGACTATATGCTGAATAGTCTATTATAAATTTCCTAAGGAAAAAAATCTCATGGTTAATACAGAATATAAAAAATTTGTGTTAGATATATGAAAGAGTTTCTATAACATATATTGTAAGTTTCCCTTTTTAGAAGGCTTTACAAATTTAAAATCTGCCAAAATGAGGTAAGAACTACATAATTTATTGAGATTTCTTTAATATTTTGTTTTCTCTCAAATATCTCTATTCAAATGGAGTAAAGGGAGCTAAAACAAACGTAAAGAGTAAAATCTCTCCTAATTTTCATGCTGTTTTTACTTATAAATTGTTAGACAAGAAAAAGAGTGGTACTGCTCCCAAGTAAAAAAAAAAAAAGAGTAATAAAATACAATGAGCCAATTCATGAAATTATTGTATCTTAAACATAAAGCAAAGCTTATTTTGTTTCAACAACTTGTTCCTTATGTATTTGTCAAAGAAGTGCTATCTCTTCCCACTGGTATTTGTCTTTGATACCATTTAGGCTGAGTTGCAGCTGCACGCCCTACTCTCCTAATATTGACACAGAAGCTCAATGGATGCTTGAATAACTAGTGCGTGGGGCTGCTACTTTGTATTTTTCTTCTTTAGTACATTTTCAGAGTCAAAAGCAGATAAGCTCTCACACCAGTCACTGTTATCGAGGAGACACACACAAAAGATATGTGAACACAATGAGATCTGACATGCCAATAGGAGATACACTGTTGTAGGAAAAGTACCAGATAATTAATTTGAAGAAAGAAACTAAATTTTGGACTTCTCACAATACAGTGTGATATGGCAGACACAGATAAGAATTTGTACTTAAAAACACATGCAGATATCAACTCCCATTGTTTTCCCTACAATAGAGCAAAGAGAACAAAGTAGCTGAATGGAAGGACAGTGTAAACTAGACAGCCATGATTTAAATGCCAGTGGGTGGCTGAGCTTAGTTTTTAAAACTAGAAAAAATTGCAAAAGTAGGAGAGCTGTAGCAAATACATTTTATCACATTGCTTATTTACTTCTCTTCCCATCAGAAATTACAACCTTTTTTGAGCACACAGGCCTCTCTCTCTTATTTGCTTCTGCTGTGTTACTTGGCATAGGGGAGATTTTCACAAAACAAATAGTTAATATTCACAGAGATTTCCCACACATGGCAACATCACAGGCCACCTAACACAGTCCCATATGCAAGCTCACATTCAAATACTATGACCCTTCTACTAAAGGTGCACAAACTCAGAAACTTACTTTCTGGAATTTAGCTTCTTCTATTCTCCCATGAATTCTCTAAGTTCTCCTTGTATTATTTCTTATTGTTCCATTTCAGATTCTTTAACAGGTCTGTCTATCCACACATACTGTCCTCACTTTCCTACTTGCAGGCCGATTTAATCTCTCTGTTTCTTACTGATGTCATTAGCTTTCCAGCACTGTCCATGGATCAGATGTGTTTACTTCTGAACTCTTGTTTTCTTTCTCAGAAATCTTTCTCTGCATCGAATTTATCCAAGGTACTCCTAGTCCCCCTTTTCTGTTTATTTCATCCCACACACTACCTACAGTCTTCAGCTGGACTTCAGAACGCTCAGATGTACTCATCATGTTTTATTCCTCTGAGAAACTCTAATATCTAATTCAGTTCCTGTCACTTAGCAAATGCATCTGAAATAGCTTAATCAACTATTCTTTCCTTAATATGGTCAATAGGCAAATGATGTATATATTCTATAATTGTAATTATTTTGAATAAGGAATTTATTCCTTATTCAAAGGAATTTCTTATTCCTTTCAATAAGGAATTTATATTGGAATTAACAAATATAAAAAGAGTGTTTTGTAGCCAGGCAAATTGAGGGACCAATTAGAATCCTTGTGATGTTAGCTACATTTCCTGTTCAGATTCCAACTTTTATCCTTTAGACCCATCAGCCCAGGAATACATTTTTCACAAGAAAGATCTGTATTTATATTTTGGTTCACAGGCAAATGATGAATCTCAGTTACAAAAACACAGTATAAAACTGCAGGCCATTGTCCTGTCACTCTATTTCTAAATTAAGAGGCAGCGGAAGACATTGGCTAAGAGCCCATAAATATAAAAATACATGTGCACATGCACTCATGATAACCACATGACAAAAGTTTCATAACAGGGTTGGCTTGCATTCAGTGCCCATCTTTAGACCAATTACTTTGGCCAGAAAAGCATAGTCATGTAGTTTTATTACTTATTCTATATTTTGAAGCAGAAAATGTGGATTCTAAAGGAAAAGGTTCCCTAAAGGAGGACAGCTGAGTCTGAAATAATGATATAGGAATGATTTCTACATGTAATTTACTTTCCCAATCAGAAAAAATTCCAACAAACATCATTAAAAAAGATACCAGTAATCACATAATTTAAGTGCCAGAAATATTCTGATAAATGGCACAGACCTGTTCTTTCAAAGTCTCCTTATTTATGGAAGAGTACATGAGTATTGACTACCTACTACATAGTATAAGCTATCATGGGTGCTGGGAGCTCATGAGAAGAACACAGAAGTCCGTGAGCTAAATGAGAGTGGGAATGACACAATGTGTAGGTCTAAGCAAAAATACATACAATTTTTAGTCAGTGATAACTTCTATGCATCAAAAGCAGTAATTTAAATAAGTTATAAAATAAGGAGTGACTTGATAAAGGTGTGGCTACTCCAAGTAAAGTGGTCAAGGTAAGCAGCTCCAAGAAAATGATATTTAAGGGGAGACCCGACCAAAAAGATCTGGGTGACCCTGTGAAGATCTAAGAGAAGGGAATTCCAAGCAGAATGCACAGCAAGGGTGAACGCCCTGAGGCATTTTGAAGACAAAAAACCTGTGGCTTCTAAAGATAAAATGACAGTTATACAGATCTGCTGAATTTAAGTGCACAATAAATTTATTTCAGATTATGATATTCTAGGCTGGGTCCTTCCCTTAGCCACCTTAAAAACATGAAGTTACCAGAAATCAAGGAGAGAAGGAGAGAAACAGAGAAATATATACATAGAGAGAGAAAATCCTCTTTACTGGCAACTTAAGATGTTGGGTTATGGTTTTCTCTTACTTCTAGGAGCGAGCAACTTATAGGTGATCCTCTGGACTAGGTGACTATAAGTCTTTGTTCTTTCAGTGGCCATATAAAATGGGCATTATAGACAGACAGTGAACATGTTTTGAGTGTACAGTAGATATATTTGGGGGATCCTCCTGTCCTGATTTTAAATGCCATCCAAAAGCCAATGCCCCCTGTAGCAGACACAGATGGCCAGCTTCCCAATACGCCCAAGCCTTTTCACCAGTGACGGAATCTCAGCCATAAGCAATGAGTCATACTTATCTTCTCAAATTTGGATAATACTGTTTCCTTTTGTAAAGGATGGTAAATGGATGAGTGTTTGAGACTGCTTTGGACAAGAACACGTTGGAGACGTCTGTTAGTAATTTTCTGGAAAAGATTTTGCTTTCTTCTCCAAAGAGAGAGCTAATTTAAAAAGAAAAAGCCCTTTTCTGTTACACATGCTCCTCTCAGGCACCCTGCTTTCTCAAGTGCCACATGGGGACATGAGGATGTGGGGCTGGACAACTGCAGCGACACCGCCAACCTGTGGGGCAGCTCGAGAGACCCCCACAGAGTCTGGCTCAGGTTTTCTGTATCAATTATCTGGGGAATTAAGCCCGGTACTCTGCAAAGTTAGACTTACTAACTATAGATGTAACAAAGTAACATAACACATGTCACCAATATTTAAGGAATCTTTAGTAAGGTGGGGTCCAGCCTCTTATATCTAATTGCCCATCTGACATCTTCTAGGAGTCCAGTGAAAATCTCAAACCTACTATGCAGAAAACAAAACTTGGTTTTTCCTCCTTTACCTATTCCTGCCTGACTCTTCCATAACACAGTACCTGGCTTTACCAAGTTAAGGCAAAACCTAGGATAACTCTTGATTTTTTTTTTTTTTGCTTATTCCCCATGACTGATCCATTGACAGGTCATACAGGTTGTACTTACAAGTCTCAAGTCTCTTTACTTCTCGTCATTATACCTCTTTGAACCTCATCAAACCTAGTAGCCTTCCCTCATTGCTCTACTAACTCTCTCCTGGTCTCTTTGTCTGTTCTTTTGACACCTAAATATATCTCCTCCACAGAAACTGGAGTCAATTTTTATGCCAATCATTTTATGGCATTTCCCCTATTGAAAATCCTCCAGTGGCTTTCTACTCCACTAGTAGAAAACCTAAACTCCTTACCATTGCCCTTAAGGCCCTGAATGGTCTGTTTGCCACCTCACTAGTCATCTTTATCTCCAAGCACTCCCCCTTTCTCACTGATCACTGGCCTCCTGGTTACGGTGTCTGCTGCTTCTTTCTCCCTCCTCTTTTTCAGGAGGCACTGTTAAAACCCAATCCTTCTTATTTTAATACTGTTTTCTTTAGCTGTGCAGAAGCTTTTTAGCCAATAATACCTCAGACAAGGGTTTGATCTTCAAAATATATAAAGAACTCACATGACTTCACTCCAGGAGGACAAGCAACCCAATAAAAAAATGGGCAAAGGACTAGAACAGACACTTCTCCAAGGAGGACATATAGAGGATCCAGAGACATATGAAAGGATGCTCAGTATCTCTAGCTATCAGAGAGATGCAAATTAAAGCCACAATGAGATACTACCTCTCAACAGTCAGAATGTCCATCATAAGCAAAGCGACAAACAACAACTGTTGGAGAGGTTGTGGAGAAGAGGGGACCTTAGTGCACTGTTGGTGGGATTGCAGACTGGTACAATCACCATGGAAAACAGAATGGAATTTCCTCACAAAACTAAAAATGGATCTGCCTTTTGACCCAGCAGTTCCACTGCTAGGATTATATCCTAAGAACCCAGAAACACCAATCCAAAAGAACCTATGTACCCCAATGTTCATAGCAGCACAATTTACAATAGCCAAGTGCAAGAAGCAACCTAGGTGCCTATCAGTAGATGAATGGATTAAAAATCTATGGTACATTTACACAATGGAATTCTATGCAGCAGAAAGAAAGGAGCTCCTACCCTTTGTGACAGCATGGATGGAACTGGAAAGCATTATGCTAATCGACAGAAGACAGGTGGTAAAAGACAAATACCGTATGATCTCACCTTTAACAGGAACGTAATCAACAAAACAAATGAACAAAATGTAACCAAAGACACTGAAATTGACAGCAGGCTGACAGTGACCAGAGGAGAGAGGGGAGGGAATTTCAGGGGAAAAGGGTAAAGGGTTTGCAGGAACAAGTGTAAAGGACACATGGACAATAACAAGGGGGGAGGTAGAAACAGGAGGGAGGTAGGGAGGGCTCAGGGGGTGGCCTGGGATGGGGATAAAAGGTAGAAAACTGTACTCAAACAATTAAAGTAAAAATTTACAATTTTTAATTTTACAATTTCTTAATTTTACAATTAAAGTAAAAAATTTATAAAAGACCCTATCCTCCACATTCCTTAGGGTTTTACATAACATAGCTTCTTAAGAAAGCCACCTCTGAAGAACCTACATAGCTCTCACCCCTAAGTCCACATTAAAGTCTTATTTCCTTCTCAGCATATCACTAAGATGTTATATATTTTACATGTATATCTTCTTCGTTATCTGTTTCCCCAGTAAAAGCTACCTTCACATTTTCACTGGTCAGAACCATGCAGAGTCTTCCCGGTGTTTGTTGAGAAATGCTCTCTGGTATATAAACTGGCTCTAAAGACAGTTCCCAAAAGTGTTAAAATATTTTGAACAATGGCAGCACTTCTGAAAATCCAAGGTGAGCACAGTGAAGGGCAACACTTATTGGATATAAGTTCAGTATATGAGCTTTTTTTAAAAGGGAGTTTGGTTATTTCATGGTCATGCTTCACAAAATTTTAGTATTTCTCCATTTGGCATTGTGACTATGTTTTAACAAAAAATATCAGAAACACGGATGCAGTTTCCCACTTATATTCAGAGACTGACAACACTGATAGCATTTTTGGAAAGAGAAAATATGTATATATCTAATCCTCCACGTATATATGGAAAACTACTTATCTCAGTCCAAATTCCTATTACAGAGACATATAAACACATATATATTCTGTTTCATGAACTAAATTTCACTGTCCATGTGGAACAAATGGATAATTTATATTCCAGAAGCTAAAAATGTAGTTTCAGGGCATGAGTGAAAGGTTTTTTTTAATGTGGAAGAATAATTATTTCCCTGTTAGAAGTAATCTGTATATTATTACATAGAAACAGGAGTTGTTAGTATAAGAAACCAAATAACCTTTACCCTACAGATATAATTATTAATATATAGCTTTTACCTCCTAAATAATAAAGCAATTTCCAGTCATTGCATTATGTTATTTAACTTTGTAAAAATTATTGTAACCATGGAAGAAATTATTTCTCTTTCATTAAATGAAGAAGTAAAAGTACCAACTAAAAACAGTGTTTTTGGAAAACAATAGATTTATTTAAACTGTTATATGTAAGGTATTAAAGATCTAAAACTAAATGGAGTGTTAGACATGTACAAAAAAACTGTAAATAATGACTGAAAGTAATATAAATTTAACTTTATGCTGAACAGAGATTTTGAAAATATAATCAGGTAGGTATATGCACATAAATCATCTTCGCTATTCACCAGAGATTAATATTTCTTTCACTTAAAAAAAAAACCTTAGATTTTTGGTTTGAAAGCTCTTGCCTATATGAAAGAAACTAGTGGGAAAACACCACCCTGCCTGTTCACAACATAAAGGCCTCAGAGCAGAGTAGATAACCATTGTATACTATGCTACATGAAAAACAGAAAAAAGTAAATATAATTTTAAAGTTGTATATAATTTTTCTTCCTTTTGTTTTCTTTTAATTTTTCTCCCACCTCCAAAGTGCTTCTATAAAGAAAAGGACAAGGATGTTGGTAAATAACAACAGTAAATGTAAATTTTCTAACTCCTGATAATTTTCACTGGATGAATACTTTTTGAAATTATCCCCTTTATTGATTTCAGTAGATTCTATAAGGAGATGTTTTTGTATCCAAAATAAACCTGAAGCATGCTGACCTTAAATCAGTTTATAAAATTTCATTCAAGAGTCTCAATTATAAAATGGAATCCACTTATACTTATAAACAACAGAAATAAATAACATAGATAAAACCCTCCAATATGTTTATAATTATAAGTCCTAACATAGAGTTCATGACCATGCTGTCTACCTAGGATGTGCCTGTTCATATGGAGGGAGTTTGTAAGAGATGGGAAGCAAGGAACTCTATTCTGTCCCTAGATGAGTGCTTTCTCGAATGCCAATATTAATCCTCCTTCTATATCAAACAACAACTAAACCCCCAAAGTTAATCTGGTTATTCTCCATACTCAACTGCCATCTTGACAGGGAACCATTTTCTTAGTCATTGGTCCATCTCTAGCAGCTATTAAGTTTCTCTCCGGTGTAAAAGCACAGTCTTACTAAGGCACTCAGTAATCGGTAGGTCTGTCCCTATATTAGCACTTTCTAGTGCCTTTCTGCTCTGCCCAGAATCACTTCTCAGTATTGAGAAGTTGTTAATGATCCTAAGCTGTCTGGCAAGAACTTACTCCAATCACCCCAACAACTTTTTCCTTTTCCTGTATCTTTAGCTATTCTCTATCTCCTAAGTGTGCATGGCACCCAAATAGTACAAAGGTTTGGCCACTACATTATTTATCCATTTTCACATTATTCCAGAGTATTTGAGCATGATAGGCATTTACATGTTCCACATATCTAGATGTCTGGACATGCATTCTGAAATGCAGTAGGCTACGTCTTCTCACTGAAAGCTCAAGAACGAGGAGGACGATCTTGGGAGAAAAGAAAGATTTCCTATTTGAAGCTGCTGTTCAGAAGAACGGCAACGTTACAGCTAATAAAACGCATGGAACTGAGTAGGTAAAAGATCAGGACAGTGCAGTTTCTCCTTCAGGCCATTCTTCTAACTGTCAACGGGTGTCGCTCTGACGCCTTGGAAATTTCAAACATTTGATATATAAAGATATGTCAGCAATCAATTTGGTCTTCAACAACCCTCTATTGATGATAATGTATTTTTAGTTTGATGAATCCTAGAATAACCAAGTTTCCAAGGCTGAAAAACATTTACAACCAGGGTTTCATGGAACCCCTGAGAACATATATTTTGTTGCTCAAAATTATTTTTGAGTGCTGAACTTCCTTTGTCATTTCTGAAAAAGAAAATGCATTTATTTTACTCTCACTCTTGAAAAAGTTGCTTATGTAAGTATGGGACTTGAGTTCGCTAGTTATTTTCTTCCAACACCTGAAATTATTTTTTTCCATTTGTTATCTTGTCAATTTTAGGGGACAAAATGTCTGTTTACTTGTTTCTTTATATAAAATGTTATCTGTTGCCTCTGGTTACTAAGACCTTTGCATCACTTTTGGAGATCTGTGGCTTTGTTATGTCTATATATCCTAGCTTGTTTTAGTTGGCTGGTTTGTGGTACTCACTCCTTTTCTATATGGTACTCACACCTTTTCTATATGGTACTCACACCTTTCTTTAAATATAGAACATTTCCGGCTATTATCTTTTAATTCTACCCATCTGGAATTCTTAGTAGACATTTGGTGTAATTTCTCATTTTATTCTTACACGTTGCTTACATTTTCTATCTCGTAACACTCTGTGCTCATTCTACACAGTTTCTATACGTGTAACTTACACTCCATCGATATTCTCTGAGGCTATTTCTCCTTTCATCCTGAAAGTTTTATTGAATTCTTAAATGGGTGTACTACATTTTTTCTGAGATTATTATTTGATTCTTTTTCATCTAATATGATAATCTGTTTTCATAGTGTCTTATTATTGGTTTGCATGCCTTTTTTTCTTAATGATTAAATTAAATGTGGTTAGTTTATACTTTTTCCATATTGCTAATCTATCTCATAACTTTAGGATCTTAATCATCCTGCTTGCTTACTCTTTATTATGTTAGGTAATTCTCATGTGGGAGTTTTTCATTATTTAACTGAAAATTCATTTTCAGACTTTTCTTTTTTTCTTCAAGGGTCCTGTGTGCCCTGGCTAAGACATGTTTCTGCAAGAATGGTAGGTTTCCATTGGTTTTGGGGGATTCATGTACTGTGGATAGCATAAATTTAAGCCCCACACTGCTATTTGCCAAGGTCTAGAACTTTGAATTATTACAGTAGAGCTATTTTTTTTTCATTTCACCTAGATTCCTAGAAAGACAAGCTCTAGTAATTTCCCTGGATCAGTGGGTACAATGTTCTTGGTGCTTCATCAAGGAGGAAGCAGCTTTTCCAGGGTCTTGAATTTATGTGAGATTTTCAGTTCCAGATCTCTAACCTGATTTGACTCAGGTCCTTCAGCCATGAAAGACTTGATTAGGGACTGGCCTCTTCTGTGCAGTCATGACATCATCTCTGAGTCTTTCTCCTCTGCTTTTGAGGGTTTTTTTTTAACCTTGAATATTTTCCATTTTTATTTGTTGCTGATCTATATATATGTAGAAATATTTATAATGCTATTTCTATGTCTACACATAGGTATAGGTATAGAGATAGATATATAGTTATATACACACATACACACACAAATGGGAGGGGTTTGAGTGCCTCTTCTTAGTCCACCAGAATTGTTGATATGAAACCAGTTAGTAATTAGTGATTAACCTAGAGGCAGACAGTGAGTTTAGACCAAATATCAAGTAGCTCAATGTGAACTTTACAATATTAGGAAAAGGGATGGCTTTCCAGAGTTCACTCCTACAGCAATGGGAACAATGTTCCGTCCCTCAACCTATCCCTTTGTTGCCTCACATTCTCAGGCACTGTTGCAGTGTGTTGCCTCACACTGTTTTTTTAAAACACTCTTTTATTTATTTTACCTAGTTTTCTACATTGTCTCTCTTTCTCTGTAGGATTATATCAAGTTCTATTCCTTTGTTCATGTGAACCTTATTATTCTTTTGGGTATATGTTCAATATATGTTTAGCTGCATAAAACTTAAAGGGGTAAATGTATGGAAATAAAAAATCCTTTAAGTCCCTAACAATTGGAAAAAACAAATTCAAATAAAAAATCAATCAACACTAAATAAACTTTTAGTTTCTATATTTTTTCTTATCATCTATTTTGTGCTTTATAGCCACTATCTTCAGTGACATAATTTCCTCCCTATGACCACAATAATTGTTTTCTTTATCTTGACTAAATACATACAAGCCTTTTTGAATTTAGGAATGTTAATCCAATTAATCTGTACCAGAGTTGCTTTGCCAGACAGGCCAAGCAACGAAACAAGATTTATTCTGATGCGTCTCAGAATAGGACCCTCAGTCACTGGAAAATGTCATTAAGAAAAATCTCATGAGCAGAAAAGATGTCTTTTGAGGCCTGGGCTGTGGATATTTGAATCAGTAATGGCCACAGTGTAGCCCCCGCCCCCTTCCCACTCCCACTACCCCATTACTTAGGCCTAGCTATATGGATTAGATTTCACAAGCAGTTCAACCTTATCTAATATGTAAATTTATGCATACCTTGTCCTTTTCATTTAAGAAGATAGAAAGCCTTAAAAAACTTAAAATAAGTGGATCAGATTGATTTTAGTGCAAGGTTGACAACAGTAATAATCAACGAGATAAACATGAAGAGTAGGATCACTGACTAAATAAAACTTGGAGGAAAAAAGTTAGAGAAGAAGGTGATTACAATTACAAAATGGCCAATATTTTTATGGGTCCAAATAATTATGTATTTGTTCCTTATAATACAATATTATGAGTACAATTTTTAAAACTAGCTGAAAATCAAGGACTTTGTAATTGATAATTTTTATGGATTTGAAAAACAATTTAAATTACTTCACTAATTTCAGAACATAAAGTAAGTACCTGAAAACCTAAAAATTTTATTGTTTTTTCCCTTTTTAGACCCCTGTCTCAGTGAAGTCTACCTTGTAGGAAGCAATTAAATTTATGAGCTCTTGTAGTTCTACATTCTCTGTAGTTTTCCCACTAGATCTAATGCTGCTTTCTGCTTTCATCTGGTGACAGAGGTAATCACACCATTCCATCTTTTCACAGTTCAGAAGACAGTTCTTTGTTCTTTGACTCTCACTTAAATGTATACTTCCTTTAGAATTTTCCATATTAAGTTGGCAAACAATGTATAACTTGTATGCACTAAAAATAAAGCTAAAAGAAAATATTTTATTCAATTAGATAGTATGAAATTATTCATTTAAGAATGAATGGAAAATCATGAGCCCCAAAGGGTTAAGTTATTTGTATCAGGAAACTATCTCTTGAAAAACCAATACCCACAGGAGCTGTCTCCATGAAAACCAAGTACAGGTTGGCATTCTTAAAGAAGTGGTGCTTCATAGATACATCTAATGTGGAAAGCATGACTTATTACTTGGAAAACTGTCCTAAAACTAAAGATGCAAATGTGAAAATAATAATTAAGTATACAAAACTATGAATGTAATATGTTTTAGTATGCTAAAGATCATTTTTATTATTTGGCAACTTTGGGATATTTTTAATTTAATAAACATTCATATCCTTGACATCCTTATGTTGAATTTTTAATTTCAAAATATTTGACATCAAAGCAGAAATAAAATAAACAGTCTAAAATGCTTTGTACAGTCCAGAGAAATAAAAATACCTAGGAAAAATCCAAATCCAAATTTAATGTCAATATTTTTATGTTTAATATCAATTGTATGTCTACAATTTTACAATGTTTTCCTCTTAGCTGTTCTTTTGCTCTCATAAAGTAATGGCTCTTAAACTTGAAGTATATTGGAATCACTTGATACACAAATTTAAAATGTTGGTTCTAGAGCCCACTCCCAAAAGGTGAAGAGCTTATAATATAACACAGGCTGACTAGACAGATTTATTTAATAAGTTAGTGAATTTATAGCTATATAGTTGCTTTATATCTAAACGATTTTAGCATTGGAGACTGATTGTAGCCAACTTCCTCAGGAAAAAAAAAACCCCTAAGATTCAAATAGTGAAATAAAGTCCTTAAGACACAGGCTGACACTATTTCTCCTTGCGCAAGGAGCATCACATGAAAGGCAATTCTTTAGAAATCCAAAGTTTCAATACCACTTGACTCCAGATAATGATCAGTGAGATAATTTAATAACCTCCAATTTACTTGATAGAATATTGTTTATGTCTAGTGAAAGTATGTTAGAAATGACTTAGACCAAAGAAGCAATTTGATTGGTTAATGGAGAGTCTAAGAATGATAATTGAATTTGAGGAAATTCATTAGTTAAGACACTCAAGCAGACACTTTACAACCCCAATTATGGACTCTAACATATGTAATAGTCACAATGTGATATATGCACTTCATTGCTGAAGCAGGCATATTTGAGAGTAAGACATAGTATGGTGCAAAGAAACACTGGCCTGAGGCAAGCCCCGCCTGCAGCCCCACCCCCTTACCCTCATAGCATCTGTACAACAGGGCACAGAAGCACAGCAGCAGGTGTCATGGCATATTCTTTTAGAACGCAAGGCTGCTCAAGACCATCTACAGATAATGAACCATGACAGCTTTGGATGTGATGAAGTATAAAATGAAAGTAGGAGAAAGCAAAAATGCTACATAAATGGCCGGAGCACCATCAACTAAACAAGCACTTCAGGGGCATTAATACTAGTGATAATTGCAAAAGATACTTATTTTAATATCATAAAACCACTTTTAAAGAGATACAAACCTACAATCTTCTGTACAAATCCTTCCCCCACTCCACATATTATAAAATATGTTTAAGGATGGGGGCATGATCACCAACAAAACCTATCAAAGTTGCTGGTTTTCTTTTCCAAATACCTTAATCAGAAGGTCAGCGGCACAATTTCCAGAAACGCAGTGATAGGCCANGCAAAAGATACTTATTTTAATATCATAAAACCACTTTTAAAGAGATACAAACCTACAATCTTCTGTACAAATCCTTCCCCCACTCCACATATTATAAAATATGTTTAAGGATGGGGGCATGATCACCAACAAAACCTATCAAAGTTTCCGATTTTCTTTTCCAAATACCTTAATCAGAAGGTCAGCGGCACAATTTCCAGAAACGCAGTGATAGGCCAATGAACAGTCTTCTGATCTGAATCCAGGTGTTTGTCACTCAAATTCTTGTTAGTTCTCGTTTTCCTGTTTTCCCCTGAGAGACAATGAAAGAAATAATCCATTACAATGCTGGTCTGCTATCCTTTCTGCACTTGACTTTCCTACTAACTGGGCACGGAGAGTTCTGCGTATGCAGCCCGTTCATTATTCACATCCTGCTCCAGCCTCCTTAATTCCTGGTGTGCTGGATGCTCCAGGCTAATAATCAATACATGCAAATCATGCTGACATAAAGGAAAATCTAGAAGAAAAATGTTTCAAAACAGCGAGTTTTTCACATTTCTTCTGACATACCCTGTTCAATGGCATTGGTCTGCAGAGAAGAAATAGCCTGTGCTGCCACAGAAGGCACCCGGTGGAATTGCCCACCATGGGGAATTATCTCTAAGCAATTCACACTTTGTTTTGCTAACAAGACTCCTTGTTAGGATACTGAAACGCTATCCTGCTCTGGCAATGTTCTTCCATCTTTTAGAATTATTGAACAGCTAACTGAGTGCATTTTGACTTGTGAATCTCTTAGCAGGCACCACAGTGCCAATAAAAAGGAAAGGTATTGCCAAACATTTACCTGAGGACATGGAAATATGGCCCATACAAAAGGCCTGAGTTGTGGAGGAGCTCTATCAAATATTGTAATAGTTCCCTCTCTTGCTTGCTTCTTCTGTCCTTTCGTCCTCTCTCCTCTTTTTCCCATTCCTTTCTTTCTTCCTTTAATTCCATTTTCTTTCATGCACTCCTTTTTGCATTTATCTACTCTTCAATATAGAGCAACCTACTTTCTCATAGTTGCAGTTTTAAATAATGATTTTAGAACATAAAATCCCAAAACTCTAAGCACAGTGGCATAATTTGTTCACAAATGTGGAAACATAAGTAGGGGGATTTATGTTATCAGCTGAATTTCAGAGTCCCAATTAAGAATGGAGGCCCCGCATCTTCCTGTGGCTCTTGCACTAATCAGACCATTCTGCCCTTTCACAGATTCAGTTTCCAGTCTCTGGAGAGCGCTGACATAGCAACACCCTGAGATCTGAGGAGTCAAGCGTTCCTACCACGAGATAAATGCACACACAATCCCCTGCAGCCTTCATTATATTCTGAGTAGAATTTTATAGTTTTTCTGCAGTTATTTAGGAGTCCTATTTGCCAACTAATGGACTGGAATCATTACAGCATAAATCCACGTAGGAAAGTCTGAGGTTTTACTAGTTTTCAAAAAACCCATACTTGTTGGTTTAAAGCAATAAGTGCTACATAAGAGGTCATTGTTCCCCAAGTGGCTCCTGAGCTTCATTTGGCCTGACACAGACATGGAGTGGGTGGCTTCGGCACAGGCTGTCTTCATCACAAGTACCATTTAGTACCTGTGATCCTGTCAATGAACATTAGTTGAGTGTCTATATGGACCTTTTTTTGGCTAGCTCTTATGGACAAAAAAGAGATAGTTTCTTGCTTCTGAAAATATGAGTTGGGGAGTCAGATATAGAAACAAAATGAAATGTTGATTCTGGAATATGGAAAACTATAAATTGATAAGTACCAGAGTGGAGATTTGGGATATGCTAGGCACTGAAGAAGGATTCTTCCTCTCCTAGAGAAGAATTGTGTTTTCTCATTTGAAAAGAAGAAGACATCACTGACGCCGTGTGCTTAAGTGCACGCGTGTGTGTCCTTCAGAGTATGGGGCCTGAGGTGATTAAACAGCGAGGTTCTGAAATTATTAAATGGTTTACACAATTGTGGCCTTTCACAATTGGATTTTTTTCCCAATGATTCCATGTATAATGTGGCTTTTCCCGCCAGAAAGCATTTAAAACATTTTCCCATGGCTACAGGTCCCAAAAAGTCTTTGATTACTGAGAAAGCACAGCCAACCAGAGTCATTTTCTACATGTTGGAAAGAATACATGAGTGAGAAATATTCTCCCATTCTGGAAGCCAAATAGCGCAGATTAAAAACCATCTGTCATTGGGACTATGAGCCCACAAGCAGGCAGCAGACGTCCAGCAGAGTCTGGGGCAGGAACAGTGTGTAACACAGATTGAAAAACACAAGATTCAACTAGACTCATTTGCTCAGTCACATGGTTTAAAGGCTATTACCAGCTCCCATCAGAACCGTCTTTGCCGTGAGTTACATAAAAGCATGTGGTGCAAACCGAAGACATTTTTTTAAGTGTAAATTCATTGTTTCTCTCTGAAACAATTTTCTAAATGCTTATTTTGTGTCAGGCAGGGTGCGAGACACTGCAAGTTCATTTGCAGAGGAAAGCAGCAGCTACCTCAGCACCCTCTCGCTTCACCCCAAGGAGCCTGCAAGCTAATGACAGATAGACAGATAAATACACATACAAAGGACACATGTAACTATATAATTTAAATTGTAAAAGTTCCAAAAACGACATAAAGATGCTAGGAAAGCGAGAGCGGGAGCCCTAATCCAGAACTGGTTTCTGTGTAGAAATCACATTGACAAATTAGCAGGGTTTGGAGGTGTGTTGGGTTCTGGGATGGGTAAAGGGATAGATTTGAGGTGGAACAATGTGTGTGTGAAGTCCTGAGGCAGGAAGGAGGTTTATATGTCTGAGAAACAGCAACAACAATGGTCCATGTGGTTGTGATACAGTGAATACGCAGAAACATGGGCATATCAAGGCTGGAGGCAGGCCGAGTTCATCACTGCTGAGGGTTCTAGGTGACAGAACCATGGGAAGCCACTGAAGGACCCAGTCCCTTTGGTTACTCTTTGAATGATGGATTGGGGTTGAGGGTGAGTGGGGACATTCACCATGATTCAAAAAAAATTTTTTTTACCTATTTCTTAGGAGTAAAAGTTATCATATTGAATTATAAATCAGTTTTCTGGACCCCGATGTTTAGTCACAGTTGATTTGACTTCTAAGTATACCACACTTTTCTTCATAGCGTTCATCATTGTTCTATCTTTATGCTTGTTGTTTCCTCCTCTCCCTAGTTCGAACACTTCTAAGAGCTAAAGTTTTTTCCATTTGATTCGCCGATGCTTAAGTAGGGACTAGAACATTATTTGGCACAGAATAGTAGTAGCTCAACAAGTGCATCTTGAGAGTATAAATGAAGAGATAATTTAAAAAGTGGTCTTCTGGATGCTAGCAATCACTCAATGTTATTCTGTCCCCTAAGTTACTTTCACGGGAGGTCAATTTTGCACGGTAAAATATAGCATACTAGACCAATCAAATGTGTTCCTGCTGATTTGTCACGAAAAACAGAATTTAGAGTTGCAGCTTATGGAGAAGGCATAGCTAACCCCATGTGGGCAACGCCAATGTGTAAAAAAATAAAAAAAGATGAATGCAAAATATATTTTGTCCTAACTAATGTACTTCTCTTAGAATTTGGACTCAATCATTATAGAATCAAATCCAATCATTTGTCAGCAAAGACTCTTGATAGTTTCCATAAATTCTAGTCCTTTTGTTACTACGATTCAGAGTTGGATGCAGCCACAGGACTCCCCAGGGCACTTTGGGTGGCAGAGAACTTATAGGAGTATGTCCAGACCAAATGTGTGCACTTCAAATTTTGTAATATTAATAGACTGTTTTTATGGCACATATATAAAATTCATAAAAGCTTATAAACAAAAAATATGCAAGAACCTTTATTGTACTGTTTCCTCAGAGTGAGATGTTTCTACTTCATTGATTGTTTTCTTCCACTGAACATATGTACTATAAATATTATTGGGCTATGTATAAATTGCTATAATATATCAAACAGCTTAAGTCATCTAGACAGATGTGCTTATGATATGGTTTTCCAAGAAAATACTACCAAAAATTATTTGCTTATGATGCTTTATGCATTTTTATTTATGTATCTTCATTTTTATTCCGTAATTTTTAGAAGACTAATTTGAGTATTGCTCAAATGTGGAAAACTAACTTTATAGTAATCAATGCAGGTTAAAAGATTCAGTGAACCTTGGTAAAGAAAATATAAATGATTAGTTTATGATGAATTACCTAAGGTTTTTGACCTTATGTATAAGCAAATCAGATGATATAACAGCAAATTAACCAAGACATGAATATTTAAAGAGTAATTACATTAGAACACTTCTTGTGCCAAGGAGCCCTGAAGGATATCTGTAGGAGGAGAACCCGTTTGCAGTAGGCAAAGGCAAAAAGGAGGGGAGTAGTAGTAGAGCTAGACTTTCACTCGCAACATTCAAAAATGTTTTTCACAGTTGAAAGAATAATATAGGACAAAATGTTTCCAAATTGTATTAGAAGCACAGAATAAAAAGGTCCTTTAGGAATTATCTAGTTTTTGGTTTCATTACCTATTGGTGGGAACTGTAGCTGCAAGAGGTCCGCATAGTCCCTCAAATATTACGTAGAATTGTGTGCACTTATGTACTTATGCATCTTCACCAGATTCTCAAAAGGCATCCATAATTCCTTCCTTGATAAAATATTCATCAATAAAAGCTCACTTGCCCACGTTCTAACGTTCATATCTTTTGATTCTCTATCCAGTGAGTGAAAAGCGCCATTTCTATCATAGGCTTCCTAGCTTCTTGCTATAATGCAAGGTCCAAGTCGTACCAACACAGCCCTTTACTTCTAAGAATATAATACTAACATGTCATTAAATACTCAGAAAATCAAGTTGTTGTATTATTATTTGAATAAGATTAGTTTGGATTTTTAAAGCCATGTCAGGATGAAATCCTTTACCACAGTCAGTCACTGTGTGATGAAAGCCGTAGGAATTTCACACAATTTCTCTTTGTGAATTGAAGAAGTGAGTTTGAAAAGCTTGACTCCCTTGTCTGATTTAATCCACAAAACAAAGCTTCTACTTTCACCATTTTTGTTTCATTTCTAAAATCTCAGCATAAAATACACTGTGAATTTTAAGAGCCTGTTTTTGTTCAACTGTCTTCAGCTTCTCTATTCCTTGGTTAGGACAAATGAATATATTTCTTTTTTCTTTTGTAAATTTATTTTTGAGTTTAATTTTAAATTATTCAAAAGAGGTTTAGACTTATTTATGAAATAAATATAGTTAGGAAAGACATCTAGTCCAGAGATTTGCTAAAACTTGCTATCATACAAATAACCTACTGACCATTATAATGCACATAATCTATTTTTATGCATAGTATCTATTGACCATTGTTACTGGCATATTAATTACTGGATAACAGATAAAAGCTATACTAACAACAGTTAGTCACTGTGAGAATTTATGTGAATTCTGATCTGAAGTGCAAGTGCAAATGATAGAGAGCATAGATTTAGGCAAAGCACATAAGCATATATATTGCATTTGGGGACACTAAAGCCAAAGTAAGTACTTTTATGGCATTAGTTTCTTTAGTTGCTTGTTTCTAAATATACTCTTCCAATACTTTTTAATAAAGTAAATATATTAATATTTATACTATTTAATATATTTAAACATACATATATATGTATATTATTTTACTACAGACCCAATTTAAGAGAAAATGAGTGGAATCTAGTATAAAAATTATTTTGAGTGACATTTATAGTAAAGAATTGAAGTGAACTTTCAAAGATATATGGTTTGGCTGTCACTGGGTTCTGTCTTCCGACAGCCTGAGTTCAAATCCAGAAAGTTTATATCACTTTTAGACAGTGTTCTAAAAGTGTTCTAAAAGTTTATATCACTTTTTTTCCAGCACTTCCTAGGTATAATTCTCAATTCCCTCATCTAAAACAAGAAACCTGAATGTAATAATTCTCTAATAGTGCTGTTGGCTATATTGTGTTGCTACTATTGTTGATATAATTATTTTCTAATTAAAGTTAACACCAATTCAAATTTGAAAACACTATAGCCTAGAGGTACCTGTTCTTAAATGCTGAAAGCACATGTATTTGTGGTGTATTCCAGTGTACATCACATCACTAAACTAACTGTTATTCATAGTTTGTTTATGCACATGTTGTATTTCCTTATCTTTCCTCTAGGTACTTGAGGGCCAGAAATTCCACACTAATTTGACTTGCCCTTTTTCTCTACTTCTGTCTCTCCTTTCTTCTCTTCTTCTGTAGCAACATGTATTTATTGAGCAACTACATAGCAGATACTTTCATAGGTCTGAGGTTACAGGGGAAAACAAGACAAAGTCTTTGTCTTTATGTTCCTTAAGTTTTTGTAAAATTCAATGAAAATGCTCTATTTGCTAAATTCATACAATGCCTATGCCAGTGATGAAGAAACAAATACAAAAATAAAGACATGAACAAATATATGCATAGTAAATATTTTGAAGTATATTTAAAATGCAAGAAATTTTAAAGGATATAAACTTTCATAAATATACAATAAAATCATAAAAAATTAGCTATGATAATAAAATCAGAGTATACTGACATTGGTTGAATGGCAATGTATTAGTATCTGATAAATATTGTCACATTTTCTTGTAAATAAATAATAAATAAGATTAAAGTTAAGCCACAATAAAAATGTTTATCCTTTATAGGAAAGGATTATACACTTTGATAAAAAAGAATATACCAACAAACAAATAAATGTAGTAAGTTATAAACATTTTTAATATTTACTTTATGGTATAAGCTTATCTTGAACAAAATATTTAGCACATCCTACATTTTTATATTACATTGCCCATGTCAGAAAAACCCAGATATGAGAAAACTCAGACAATAGCAGGTAGAACCCAATATAAAAAGGAATCCTGTATTGAAATGGCTTGTTCATGTAACAGTGACCATGAACTTTTGTTTTAAACTACATAAATTACCTATTTTTTAAAATGACACATCTATGTATTTATTTGGGCAATGAGAATATAAGTAGAAGACAATTGTATTGATCTCAGTTGGGTAATTAAACATTTACCTGTTTCTTATATCAGATGTAAAAGCACATAATTTACAATGATTAAAGCTACTGAAGAATCACTAGCATTTTGTCTATTAATTATATAGGAGAAAAGGACACTAGAATATTTATTTTTTGTTCCTAGGATTATTTTATATTTCTAAAAGCACTGTGAACTAAAAAAAGAAGTTATAAATTTTATAAAGTTTAAAATTAAGCCAAATTAATAACTGAATCACTTACTTATGATATACAGAAGAAACTTTAGAATATGTAAAACTTTTCAAAATCAAGCTACTTTTTTCACATTTAAAAAATATACATATAAATTATTAAAATATGTTTACTTTGAACACTCTTAGAATGTTAGGCCCCTCAAGGTAAGAAAATGTTTTTCTAAACCTACCATGTTAGAATATACTTATTTCCGACTGAAGTCATTGTACTCAGCAAGCTGTTTTATACAAAGAGATAAATAATCAGTATCTCCTACTAGTGAATTTTGGATCTTGTCTAGTGATGTCTTCCATCTGCAAACCTCATATTTCTAGTGTACCTTCCAAGGCTAGTGTTCAGTAGATCATTTATGAAATCTGTAGTCCCCTCTGAGGAGGATGATACTACCATCCCCATTTTACAGATCAGAAAACTCGAGGTCACACTGGTGGTGAAAGTTAAGATGAGAGTTGAACCTCAACTATCAGTCTTTCAGTTTCACACTCATTTATGTAACATTCCATTGTATTTCTTAGTGTGTGGCTGTAAGATCGGTGAACCTAATAAAATTGGCCTGCTTCTGTAATACTGCTAAGATAGTATAGGATGTGAAGTAGGCAGAGTGTGCTGATGGTTTGTTTTAATTTAGGGAAGGATCTGTGCACTTCCTTTTTAAGTTTAAAAATATCTACAAGTACCTCCTCACCCTCCTGCCACCACCACCCCACTGTTCCCTCTCTTTATCATTTGGTTGTGTGTTCATTTATTTACTCGTGTAATTAGGTTTATTGGAGGTTTACAATGTACTAAAATGCAAATGATAGTTACTTTAGTTGTGAACATCATATGAAGTTATCTTTGCTTCCTTGCCTCTCTGTGTAATCCGGAACAATCCTATCCATTCTTTTTAATGTATCTAGTAGCAACTTGCCCTTTTTTCATCATTTTTACCATTAATGCATTGAGACTACTACTCAGGTCATTATCACTTTATACTTAAAGAAACAACCTCTGGAGAAATCTTCCACCTCTAATCCATCCTACACACTAACATCGGATTAATTTTCCTAAAATACTTAAGTATATAACAAGTTCCATTATTAGAATCCCATTGTCATCATTCCTTTAAGGCCTGGGACTAGGTGTCCCACTAGGGGTAGGTGTCTGAGAACCCTACACCATGCCAGGCACAGGCTGGGCAAGTATTTAGTAATTGTGTATTGAATTATTCATACAGTGAAGGTCCTTTTAGGCCTATTTTTCCTCAGCATGCAGAGTAAATTAAGAGAGGATATGAATTGTTCTTTTCAACTTTTTTATTAATATACACAGAACATGTTAAGATTCACAGATTAACTTTTCAATGAAATGGGGTAGAATACATTGAAATTACCTCTCAAGGTAATTTCATTCTGTTTCCTGGGTTGTTGCCCATAAAATGTCCCCTTTGTATATTTCAGAGACTCTAAACTTTCTTTCATTGGGGATTGCAGGGAGGAGTATGGACCTTTGTGAGAATCCCATGACTCTCCTAATCAAAATTCACATACACTAAATATATCGTTTACGCCTTTAAGAGATCAAAAACAACCTGAAACTCAAAATAGACTCCTACACTATGGACCTTGATTAAGAATCCTCACTCTTTTCCTTTTCTATTTCTGTTCTCCAACTGTTTACAAACAAGTTCAATTTTCTCCATCCTAAGCCAAAATATTCATTCCGCATCACTTACCCTTTTAACAACCTATAATGATATTTTTCCTTCTTACTATGAAACTTTCATAGTAAGCTTTTCCACATTTACTTCAATACAGGTATTGAATCTTTCTATTCAAGTCATCATGAACCTCGGGGCTGTCAAACCAACACCCAAACCTCAATTTTCAATTTCTCTACATTCATGTGATTGTTAAGCACGCTCCANATTCATTCCGCATCACTTACCCTTTTAACAACCTATAATGATATTTTTCCTTCTTACTATGAAACTTTCATAGTAAGCTTTTCCACATTTACTTCAATACAGGTATTGAATCTTTCTATTCAAGTCATCATGAACCTCGGGGCTGTCAAACCCAACACCCAAACCTCAATTTTCAATTTCTCTACATTCATGTGATTGTTAAGCACGCTCCACTATCTCAAAACTTTGGTTGTGTGTCAATACGTACAGTTCACGGTTTTTGTAATTCTGTATTTTATTTTAGTATCTTTTTCTGGTTGTTCTTCCTTTACCATATCTGCATTTAAACCCCAAGGTTTTAGCCTCAGCTCTGTTTCTGTATTCTTCTGTATACTCTAATAGGGTCAGTATTACTGCTCGGCAGATTATTCCTAACACTAGGTCTTTAACACTGGCCTCTTTTCTCTACTCTAGCCCCCAATTCCTGCTGATAGCGGGCTCCTTATAGACGACCTGCTGGCATATAAAACTCACAAACCTTAAATAACACATAGCACACTTCCCTCAGAGTTTTTTTTATATTTTGTGTTCCACAGTTCAATTATTAATGAATATTTTTAGCTCTGTGGCAGTTCCTTCTTTAAAATTTTAGTTAGACTGCATCTTGTCCATTGAAATTCTTCAAAAGTGTTCCGCATGGCAGTTCACATCCCCCGGAAGCCATCCCCAGCCCCATTCGTCTGAGTGAGGATCATTGCTTTGTACCCTGGAGCATCCCAGGCTCCTCAATTAAAGTGACAATAACTCTACAGGCCTCTTCTGTTATTTTCCAGTAGGTTGTGAGGCCCCAGAGGCAGGGAGCATGTGTCTATTATTCCCAGCTCATCAGATGATTGAATTTATTGCTATAGGAACTCACTTCTTCGTTTTCTGATGGAGAACTTCTGATGGAGAAAAACTGATTCAGAAAGGTATTTCTATAATATTTCCCATGCTATTAATATATGAACTTATTCAAGAAATGAGCATTGACTTTGCAAAACATTGCATTTCCAGATTCTGTACATAGTTAAATTATAACAGAAAATATTTTTATATTCCTAAAATGCATGCCATTACTTAAAATGTCATTACTTAAAAGAGAAAATCTGGAAAGGCTAAAGTTAGAAAGAGATCTAAAGGAATGAATTTGAAAACTGGGTTAAAACATAAATCATTAAGATTTCCTTTTTTACCTTATAAGCAAAACTCCCAACAAAGCACGCAGGGGTGAAGTTCCTATTTTTATTGTTTCTTTATTAACATATTGACTATTAGACTGTAAAATAAAGTATAGACGAGAGTTTTATAGTTATTTAAATTAAGTTACTTTGAAGTCATATGACTTTTTTACAACCGCTCTGGAAAGCCAACTGGGGCTTTAGATTGTGGTTCTGCATCATCAATGGTGTTTCTTTGTTTTTAAATCTCAGAGGTCAAACTCTTTAGAAGTACATTCCTCAGAAACAAATGCCCTTTGTGTGGCCTCCCTGATCACGGCATAGTATTCAAATACAGTTAATGTTCCAAAGGACATGAAAGCATTTCCAACCGGTCTCTCACTTTCCCACTGAGTCCCGCCCTAGTTTAGAAGGGTGGCAGTGGGGGCACATTTTTATGAGTTGAAACAGGGTAAAACGCAGCAGCATTCTGTGATGGGCACATATTTTCTTAAGAAGCCCTGACATTTACTGTTCCATAGTAGGAATTAAAGCTATATATTTGACGGACTGTTTCTTCTTAGGTGCCTCCTGTAAGAATCATCCATCAGAATTATTGCATTGCTTTTGGGTGTACACAGAAAAGTCTCTCTAGTGGAATACACCTTCATTTTCATTTCCATTTTAAGGTAGCAGCATCGATTCATAAAGAACGTGTTTGTAGTAACAGCTGGGGACAGACGATTAGAGGTCATTTGAAACAACAGAAAAAAATAAAACCAGTATTTTAGGAAAGGAAGCTTTTTTATTATAATTACTCTTAAATAAGATTATAATTCCAATAACTCTAAGCCAACATCTTAAAATATTGCATTTGAAGCTACATACAATTTTATTCTAAATAAATTTATAATGTATATATTTAATGAGAAATCTTTCTTGCAGCTGATTCAATACTCCGGAACACTGTCTTAAGTTCCACAAAGTAGAGCGTACACTAGTTAATATATGTAGTTTTCTATAAGCTCAATTCTTGAATATAGTAAGTGCTTCAGCAAGTGAGAGTTTTCTCTGGGGGAGTCAGAGAACATTTTCATTTAAATAGAAAAGAGCCCTGGCCATCATGGCTCCATTGGTTGGAGAATCCCATTCTCCCCCAAACCAAAAGGTTGCTGGTAACCTTAGTCAAGCCACACACCTAGGTTGGAAGTTCAACCCCCAAGGGGCAACCAACCAACTGATGTACCAACCCATGTTTCTCTCTCGTATTGATGTTTCTCTCTCACTCTCCCCACCCCATCCTCTGCTTCCTCTCTTTCTGAAAGCACTGAAAAAATGTCCTTGGGTGATGATTAAAATAAAAAAGTAAAATAGAAAAGAAAAATCCATAAACACTTATTAAGTATTCTTCCCAATAATCAAGGCACACGAATACATTCTCCATTACATTAGTAAGTGATAGACAAAATAAGTAAATGTTTATCCATTAGTTTTCCTCAATCAGTGGCTACCGGGTGGAATTGAGCATAGGCAACCTTCAGTAGCAAGTCTTTTTGGGCATTACCATTCTTTCTACCATCCTCTGACACAGTGGCCTCAGGGCAGAATCCATGTTCACTCTAGCAGACATTTTCACTGAGAATCACTGGTCTGGGTCTCTTGTTTGATTTTTCTCTTTTTAGCTAGAAAAGGCTTTGGGCTCAGATTTGTTTTCAGACATGTTTTAAACAATGGGCTAAATGTGTTCCAGAGAAGGCAGGGCTGCTAACACACTTGGCTGAAAAGCCATCAAATATACCGAGAATAGAGGCAGGCCATGCAGATAGGAGAAGGGACACAGAGGTCAAGAGTAAAATTGGATGTGCAGAATGGATTTCAGAATAACTCCATAATTCTGGGATTCTTACATCTGAACCTCCAAAGTCATCAACAGAAGACTCTTATTTGTCAATGAAATGTGGTACAGTCTTAAGCACAAATTCAATGTATCTTCAAATACATAGTTATCTCATACATAGTGTACTGTAAAACATGAGTTTTTTCTCATTTTTCACTTATTATATTTCATTTATACTTTTGGTTTTCTAACTTTAGCTAAGTTATTCCACCTACTCTTTTAGGTTCCTAACTTATCTATAAATGAATTTGTCAGGCAGCAGTGATTTGAGCAGGATGGGTGATTAATTTGAAATCACACCTGCCCTGTGTAAACAAATGACGACAATGCATGATTCTCTGCACCAGCTGCCCATTTCCACCGAGCTGAGCCCTGGCTAACCCATGGCCGTCCGGGATCGCCCCCCACCCCTGCAGCCACACTGCAGCTCCTGAGTTTCCCACCATTGTGCCCTTAGTGAAAGAGACTTAGTATTAACTTCACTACTCCTTCAAACTAAGCAAAATATGGTATAAATAAATTAAAATGCACTAACATTTTAATTCATTAGCATGTTCATCCAACTACCATTTATTGAGGGCCTACTACATTCCAAGCACTGTGCTAATTTGAAGGTATAGCTATGAAGAAAGATCTCCTGCTGGTCTACAAGCAGATGACAAGAGAGCGAAGGCAGAATTTGATTAAGGAAATACAAGAGATACACAGTACGAAATAATTTACTATTAGCAGGAGAGTAATGACTTCAAATGTTACACAGTCAATGGTGAATAAGGTTGCCTATTAAGCTTACTTAACTGACATTAGAATTCAGCAAAACATTATTCAAGAAATGATTAGCTTTGTACTATAATGGATTTCATGGTCTTGAACGACAAAATCTTTTGTCTGTCATTAAAAAAAACCCAACAAAGAAAAACTCTCCAACTTTTTAAACCAGTAAACTGTGATGCTAAGACAGTGTTCCAACTCCATTTTCAAAACTTAACATTTTCTCTATGAAAGCAAAAGGGAATTCACCATAATAGGCAAACTTTAATTAGGATGATAATCTATAATTTTTCTTTCCTGGTTAATTTTTCAACTATATAGAAGGTCAAATCCCAATAAATAACAAAGTAATCTTGGAGTAAACTGCTACCAAAACACAGAGCCCATACATAATATTCTCGTCAGTAGTTAATTATGATAAGAAATAATTTTCTTACTTTAGATGAGTGTTTTCAGTGATTGCCACCATTGTTTTAGGGACTTAGGATACATCCTTTAAAACAACAAAAAAACTTCCTGAGGTTTCTTTTCTAACAAAGGGATGGGGAGGGATTTTACTCACTTAGTCCTCAAAATGATTCAATGATAAAGATGCTATTATTATCTCAAATTTTACAGTCAAGGAAACTAAGACATTAGGAGGTTAAATAAATTGCCCATCATGGATATAACAGGCAGAGGAATCAGAATTCAGACTCAGTTGGTATGCCTTCAGTTTCTTTGTGGACCTTGCATTAATATATTATATTAAATTATTTGTCTCTCAGAATGTTATTTCCCTTGTGTGATATATTTCATAAACACAATACCTCTCATTGTAGCCATGTTAGTACTCCATAGTTACTCAGGTACTCCCTTGCAAGGCATTACACACCACGTTTTTATTTAGCAAAAGAACACCTCAGTTCAATATAGAGAAAAGCAACCTTATTGTATTGGAATTTCTAATATTATGGGAGTCTCCATCCTTACCTACACACCTTGACCTTTCATCACCCAATTCTACGCTGGAAGGGTCATTTATTTTCATTTAAAGAAAATATAAACTTGACCTTGAAATTTTGAGATACAAGAAAATGCAATTGATCTGCTAGATGACCATACATTATATTTGAGACATTACATTTGAGTCTTCCCCCTCCCCCCCGCACACACTCACTCTCTCTCCCCCTATTTTTATCTATATATGTACACACAATATCATAATATCTTGGCAGAAAATAAAATGTATAGTCCCATAAAATTGTTAGGCAAAGGGTAAGGAAAGATTATTTTCTTCTGGGTCATTATAAAGGTATAGTTCAAGGACACTAAGGCTGCCAATGAGACCAACTAAACACCTATGTGACAAATAAGCACTATTACTCCCTGCTGTCTAACCAGTATTACCCCTCTCTAGATGTACTAACAAAACCTAAATAGTGTGTTTGGGAATTAATCAAGCAACACTTTTTGCATCTTCTGAATTCTGATTCTGCTGGTAATCAGACGCCACCTTAAAATGATGTGCCATATAGCAGCTGGACAAGACTAAGTACAACTTTTAAATTATTGTTAAACCCTCAAAAATAATGTTTTCCCTTCTTAAGCTATTTCAAAATATCTTAGAAACTGTTTAACTGTCACTTTAAATTGAAGTACCATTTAAAGTTATCAAGAAATACAGCTTTTATAGAAAAATGGATAAAAAGGTAGAAATGTGAAATTATAAAATTGAAAAGAAAAATCTCAAAAGGCCTATGAACTCAGCACATGCATTCACACAGTTTTCCATCTTCAAGGTTCAGATAAAGATTTTAATTAGCTCCCTTGAAAAGTGTTAACACTAAAATAAAAATCCCATCATCACTTCTTTTTCATATAGTACTCAGGATACCAAGCCCAAAATAGAATTTAAATTCCTGATTAACATTGCAGTGAAGAGGGGAGAAATTTAATGCAGGCAATATTGGATCAGTTTAAGTGCATTTTAGCAAATAAATCTTTAATATGTAGCATTTATTATTACACACACATGGGTAATAATGGTAAGTTACATATTTTATTTTTCCCTCACATACTAATATTTAACAAAATCCCCAATGAAAAATACATTTAAAATTATTTATAATAACAAACATACCATCACTGAAAAAAAATGCTCTAGGCAAAAATTTACATGTACAACAAACTGACAAAACCAAATTGGGTTCAACATTAAGAAGATTTTTTTATGTATATTCTGTCTGTCTGTCTGCCCGTTATTTATTTCCATGTATATTCCTACCATAATGAAGGGTGCACAAAGTACATATAGCATCCATTATCTGCTAGCTATTTCAATAATTTTTAAAATATTTTAATTAATTTATTTATTTTTAGAGGGGAAGGGAAGGAGAGAAGGAGAGAACAATCAATGTATGGTTGCCTCTCGGGAGTCCCCTACTGGGAACTGGCCTGCAACCCAGGCATGTGCCCTGACTGGGAATCGAACCGCGATCATGTGATTCGCAGGCTCGCGCTCAATCCACTGAGCTATGTCATCCAGGGCTCAATAATTTAGTATTATTAAGAGATGGTGTCTTTAAGTATAAAGTTTATGTTAAGAAAAGGAAAAACTTTATCAAATGCATTCACATTAGGGTACACAAATGATGGAAGACAGTGTTTGATTTAATCCTGAAGCTGTCATTTGCAACAGCCTTATTTTCATGGTCAAGGTGACTTCCAGATTTACTGAGTGAATCCTTACACAGAACTGTACCAAAGAGAAAACAACATGTGTCAGCCCTGTGGGTGGAGGTGACATGCAATTTAAAATGTCTAATTACGCATTTCACCTTAGCTAAACAGCCTGAAAAATGACATGATCTAATTGCAGATTAACGCATTATTTCTCTAAAGCCACAAATGAAGTAGCTAGAGAAAACCTCTCTCTTTGATTCTCTACAGAGTTGAACAATTCTCTTAAATCCCTTACTTTGCTGTACACATGTGAATAATTCTCTTGCATATCACTGTCCCTAAAATATAACGGTCTAAAATATTAGTGGACATTAAAATGTCTTTAGGGATTGTTTTTGAAATTTGAATAGTTAAAAATCATCCCTGGCTAGGAGCCTAAAGCAAACCAGGCTAAGCTAATATAAAACCTGATAGATTGTCTTCACTCTTTCCAGTCCCTCCCCCATATTCCCACTTCTTATTCTCCCTCTCCATGCCCCACACTATCCTAGTTTTTTTTAAATTTAAAACCTTTTCCCTGTGGCAAAGTATATTTGTAGTTTCTTAACCTCATGCTGTGGTTTGAATTTTCAACTTTACTAGTTTGTTTGATGGATGTCTAAATTTCTTGAGACATTTCTTCTGGTTGGATCATACAATTTGTATAAATTCTCAACACAACACCCCAACTGTCTTTAAAGCAGATAAGACTTTAGGATTTAATGATGACGATACTGTGTATGCACTGGTTCAGCCCATCCATAAATGCTCTCTGGGTACTTATTAATGTACCACATTCTGTGCTGGAAATGAAAAGAACAAATCCCATCTCAGCACCCCTAGGAGCTATAACACATAAATGTGTTAGGTGCAGTAGCAGCACATGAGCAATACGTGCTTTGAAGAGATGCTCATTTTAAAGTTGCTATAGAGTGAGTGAATGTTTGCACCCCCCACCCCCAAATTCACATTTTGAATACCTAACCACCAAGGTGATGGTATTAGGAGGTGGGGACTTTGGATAGCGGATTAGGTCATGAAAGTGGAACCCACACCAATAAGATCTGTTTCCTTATGAAGAAGACCCCAGAGAGTTTCCTGGCCCATCCAACATGTGAGGACAGACCGAGAGGGCTGTCCATCTGGTGATTTGTTATTGATTTGTGGTAGCAGCTCAAACAGACTAAGACAGAGGTGGGATTTTAGGCTGCATACATCTATTACCTTTGTCTCTGTATTGGTCAGTCCTATTCTCAGACTTTACTAGTTTTTCGGACTGTCTCCAACCTCCAGACCACCTAGCCACCTAAGCTGTCTTCCAGAGCCATTCATTCATGCATACGCATCAATTCCTGCTACAGTCTAAAGACTGGTTTCCCTACTACTGCAGAGTGAAATGCTGATGGAACCGGGATGAGGAAAGACTATTCGGCTTTCAGGAAGTCTGTGTATTAAATTAAATATCTATTTTATTATAATTAATAAGTGGTAAGCATGACTAGTGAAAAGTTCTGTCCTCATGGTTTTGTCATTTGAGGTGAACTTTTTTTTCTTTAATCCAATTATGATTTGCCTGGCTTTTAATAGTCAGATTAAAGAAAAAATACCTCAGAATATAGCATGTGATATAAGAAATACATGTAGTCTGTACTTAGGGAATACCATAGGTTGGTCTCTTTTCATGATGGAGAAAAGGTTATGTCATCCTGAGCAATCTTGGACAGCAAGGGCTGTTTTAGGAGACCAGAATCTACAATGTTTATTAAGCCATTCACTGAACTTACCCTGTGTAAAAAAGAACAAAAGAAAATGTAAGAGTGTGATTTTATGGTACTAAAAACTGTAGTCTAAGAGTATTCCAGAATTACCAATAAATTAGTGGTGACAACAGTGCTTTTTGGTATAATTACTACACAGTATTCATCTGAACAGAGCATGAGTCATGGCACCCTGACAATCCATGCTGAATTTAAAACAAATTGCAGCAATAATTTATAGTACAATAGAACCCAAGACAGAGGCACATGTAGCCCAAGCTCTTTAAATATTCTATAAAGAATAGCTCGGAGAGGTGCAAGTGACAATGAGCAGAGGCTGGGTGATGAATCATCAAGTAGAGTAAGTAAAACCCTGCCTGATTAAATGCTTTGTTTTTAAACCACCTGCATCCAAGCCTGCTGTAGCAAGACAGATCAAATTGTTCTTGGTCTTTTAAAAAAAATCAGACGGGCTTACACATCATAAATTTTATTATATTATGAAACTCATGCCAAACTGAAGCACTGAGCATTATGTAATTGCAATTATCTGCATTTGGGCCCAGGGTTTGGTGCCAGGCAATGTTAAAGACACAGCTAATGTAAATGATGAGGCTTCTCATGGCTTTGGGTTGTATGCTGGTAATTTCATTTTGGTCTCTGCAGCCTGGAGAATTCATTTTTCCATCCTTCACTTCAGGAGTCTTTTTTTTGTTTATCCCACCAACCAGTTACCAGATGCTGTGTCTACTAAGCTAATTAGTGGAGTCTCCTTTGAAAGCTGGGGCTTGCTGAGTGTGGTCATTAGAACAGACAGAAGTGTAGAGGTTAGAGAAATCCTGAATGACACATAAGCTTCAGCAAAGCACTCTCGTAGCCAAATCACTAGGAACTGCACGGTGGTTGTGACTAGGCTACAGCAGAGCATCCACTCAGGTGAACAAAACTCTGCTCATTCATCTGACTTTTAAAACATGATGCTGAATGGTAGGTTGCCTAACTTAATCATTGCACTGATTGGGAGAGACTGAGACGGTCTTTTTTTTAATGTTAACTGTACATTTTATTTGTTTATATAGTTATAAACTGTTATCACCTATTAAACAATACATTTTAAACTAGCATTTCCCTCCTCTGGAGTATCATAATTACTTTTAAAATTTTATATTATTAAATCCCACATTACTGTTGTCCCGGAAATCTAAACAACGGCATTTCCCATGGCTTTTCTGTTAAATCACAAAATTATCACTGAGCACTCATTTTAACCTTGAATTATATTTTCTGTCAATTCCCTGCTCACGTGCCTTTCCTATCTGCTACATTGGTAGCTACTTGAGGACATAGATCCTATGGCTAATTTGTTTTTCTGTCAATGGACATCAGGATACATCCAGTAAATAATCATTTTAATACATTTTTGCTTAATAAGTAAATGAATGACGCTCCTGGTCCTATAATAGACTGACACACAGGTAATTAGGAGACAATGGAAACTTTTTATCCCAGATAAAAACCTCTGGTGTGTGCAAAGGCAGACGTGAGGATTTATTATTAAAACAATGGGATTATGCTGAACCAGGGGAAGGGGTGAATACATATACTGAGAGACTGGACTTAACTCTGACACTGGAGGAAATATATTGTCCATTTACCCAGAGGATTACCTCATTTCCCACATAAACCGAACACCCCTAAAATAATATAAAATTGTATTGGACATAAAAATGTTATCTGTTGATATCCATGGGTACGATGTTGGTCTGTATTTAAAATGTAGATATGTGGAACCTCATGGATTTCTCCTGAAACGATTTGTAAGTTGGTACTTGGGTAATAATACAATGGGTACTCTATTTCTGTCTGTGCAACCAGGTTTCCTGTTATGGAAGTTACAGGAAATATAGAATGGCACAACTTTGTCCAGTAATTCTCTTAAAAATGGTCCTGGCTGGTGTGGCTCAGTGGATTGAGCACTGGCCTGTGAACCAAACGGTCACTGGTTTGACTCCTGGCCGGGGCACGTGCCCAGGCTATGGGCCAGCTCACTTTCCCTCTCTATAAAAATAAATAAAATCTTTGCAGAATAGTAATTCTCTTAAAAATGAAATCAGGAGATTTTAGAAGAAAACCATCTGAGAGTCAAACCATGACTAAAAGGGCAGATCTAATTAAGCCAGGCAAACACTTGAAGTGCTTTTCTCACAGTTTGTTGGCATGAAAAGAACAAGGAATCATTTAAACATCGCTGGTTTTGAATGAGCTTTGTCATTTACCAGCTATGTGTCTTACAATGGACACTTGAACCTCTCTGAAACACATTAGCTTGTGCTGCAAAAGGAGGCCCACAATTTCTCCTTCCAAATGTGACTGTGATTACTGTTAACACGTGCCTGGCACTTGGTAAATATACGAGTGTGTGCCAGTGAGATTAGTCTCTTCTCATCACTGGAGCTTATCAGAAACCGTCAAATGTAAATTCCACTAGAAATATGTGTATTACATGTGTATTATGATTGTTTATATTATCGTATTACGATTATACTTGAGGAAGGAATTGCTTAAAAGAGTTATAATACAGCTATTTAATGAAACAATGTAGTGACAAAAATATAAAGTAAGTTCATATATACTGATATGTTATTTTACATTTTATACAGTTGAATAAAAAAGTAACCTTCAGAATGGTATTGCAGAAAAACCCATTAATGTGAAAGTATATATTTAAATACTATCAGCCCTGGCTGGTGTAGCTCAGTGGATTGAGCACAAGCCTGCGAACCACATGACCGTGGTTCGATTCCCAGTCAGNTGTGACTGTGATTACTGTTAACACGTGCCTGGCACTTGGTAAATATACGAGTGTGTGCCAGTGAGATTAGTCTCTTCTCATCACTGGAGCTTATCAGAAACCGTCAAATGTAAATTCCACTAGAAATATGTGTATTACATGTGTATTATGATTGTTTATATTATCGTATTACGATTATACTTGAGGAAGGAACTGCTTAAAAGAGTTATAATACAGCTATTTAATGAAACAATGTAGTGACAAAAATATAAAGTAAGTTCATATATACTGATATATTATTTTACATTTTATACGGTTGAATAAAAAAGTAACCTTCAGAATGGTATTACAGAAAAACCCATTAATGTGAAAGTATATATTTAAATACTATCAGCCCTGGCTGGTGTAGTTCAGTGGATTGAGCACAAGCCTGCGAACCACACGACCTCGGTTCGATTCCCAGTCAGGGCACATGCCTGGGTTGCAGGCCAGTTCCCAGCAGGGGACCCACGAGAGGCAACCATACATTGATGTTTCTCTCCTTCTCTCCTTCCCTTCCCCTCTAAAAAATAATAAATAAATACTATCAACAGTCTGAAAGGAGTCACAACAAACTGATATTACAGTTCATTTTAGGGGGTATAATTCCAGGGAGGCTGTTATTTTCTTTATTTTTGAAATTTTTGAATTTTTTGAGTTATGGTATAACAGAAAAATGCTAAAACATTTGTAACTTTTGAAGAAAAATATTATTTTGTTGCTATGGACAAACATTGATTATAACACTAGTTTACATCTACTCTGTTCTTATTCAATTAGAGGCAAATTCATATCCCAAGGGTTTTTATAGTTCAGGTAATTCAATGTAATGTAGGTTGCCCCATTTCACCTTTGTCCTTTTGGGCCAATGAAAGGAAACTACCTTACTATTCTCTCTGGCTCTTCTGTTTTTCTCATGTGCTTCCTTTTCAATGTGAGGCATATGCCAAAAAGTGAGACTTGGAAGTCTGTTGTATTTTCTCACTCAGAAATGACTTTCCAAAGCTGGCTCCTATTAATTCTCTTCCGTCAGAGAAACTCTTTCTGCTATGTACTATCTCAGACATTTTCTCTAGCAATGACTCAGAAACACCCAGTGCTGTTAATCAATCTCTAGAACATAGACACTTAAAAGGGTTTTAGAAATCAAATGGTGTTGTGATCAAAGTTTCTCAAACTGGATATTCTTTAAGGCTTTTAAAATTCAGCTATATTATATATATATATATATTTGTGACACCTTATATCTCCTAAACTCAGAACTATCTTGACACCATGGACATGTTTTACTCACTATCATAGTTCTGTAGATATTAGTTGGTATTACTTTACAAAATAAAAACTTTATTCATGTTATTAATAGCCTAACACCTCGACTATTCATATTGTTATATGAATAATATTTATCTAACATTTATCAATATTCCTGAGACTATTCCATAGCAGTTTCATCTTTATAAAAGTAGCTTCTATAACAAAACTATTATGACAGTCTTTTTAGTATTTTATCTCTGTTTCCAAAAATATCTGTGTGGGTGTTAGCCCAGGGATACGCCACGTCTTTCCCGTTACGCGGTCCGTGGTTTGGGAAGCCCTATAGCCCATCGTGAGCCGTTGCTGTAAAGACGAGCACTGAATTCAAGGGGACTGAGGGAGGAAAGAGATGATCCTGTCTGAGAATTTGGGATTTTATACCAGATAAAAGATAATATAATGTAAGAGGATATGCTTTTTACTACAGTAAAAAGGGGTTTTAGCTTAGTTTGTGTAACAAACTTATATTTGAGACGCAGCCCTGGAGGTATCACACATTAATATCAGTGCATGCTCTGGTAGCATCGCTCTGGTCAGCTACCACGGACAACATGCAAGTACTCATCTCACTTCCAGTGCAGAGAGCAGGAAGGGCATGGATACTGCTTAAAATGCAACCCTGTTCAGTCTAATTAAAGAGGCTCACCTATCTGTGATCAGAGGAAAGGAAAATGAATTCTTGACCAGATTAGAATCTTGAGAAACTGTAAGTCAAATGCCACTTGTCACACCTTGGGTTGATTAAATTCATATAATCCTATATACACATGCATAAAGTGAATGCATGTTTTACTCCTTGATGTCTGCATTAGTAAATAGAATGCATCTGGCTTTATTTTTTAGAATTATATAAACAGACATAAAATTGCCAGAAATTGGTGTATCTCTGTAGAACATGTATCATTCATAACAGTATATTCTCATTAAAATATAGGTTATGAACTATGCTAAATAATGTGGGCATCATTAACTTTCTGTTACAGTATATTATCTAACTTAAAAAGGCAGTAATTAACCTGACATGAGTGTTTCTTACAAACCAGCTGTAAATTTTTAGATGAAGTAATACATTTTCTAAATTATATTTTGATTAGGAGTAGAGATAGATATATGACTAAATAAGAAAATTAAATGTCATTAGTTGTAGAAAATGTTATTCCATGACTAATTCTCTCATTTGAGAGCTTTTAATATTATGAGTTATACTAATATTGACTTTAAAAAATCATCTGGGAAATGGCACTCTCTGTATTTTTAATTAAATAGTTAAAACAATATAGAGGACATTTTAGGTATTTTATTTGTGTCATTTTCTATCACCACAATAAAATTTATCCAATGTTTACATACACTATTTTTATGGTTCTTTACAAACTCAGAAAAAATAAACTGGAAAATTTAGAGCTGATATTTTAAAACACTACTGGACTATGGGGGCATTTTATTAGAATAAAATAAAGTATTTATTAACATTTGTAAGAGATATGCTTATATAGAAGACCCACCCCCAACTCAGTTATTACAGAGACTCAATTCTTGAAATTCCATTATTCCTCTGGATATGTGGCCCTTGCAACAGGCCCAGGCTTTTCTAAACCAACAAAACAACCCAAGCAGTTCTATAAAGAGCAGAAATAATTTGAATAAACCATAGAAACATAGCCAAACAAGCAAAATCCCTGTCATCCTCCAAAGCTACACTAGCTATTTCCAGCCTTTCTGTGGTGTGTCAGCATGAGAAAATGAACATGAAAGTGGCAGTTTTAGTACATATTCCAATTTTTAAAATCTCTCATCAGCCATTTCTCCTAAGGGAATCTACTTTTCTTTCCCAGATGCAAACTGCTATCAGGCACTGCTTTGTCTGTTTGAAACTGATAGCCTGTGTGAAGAGTCCATGACTCCAAACTTCAATTGTTGGGCTTCTCTCTCAGAAAAGCCCCAACTCACCAGCCACTGGATTTCCAGTTCCAGGTGATGATGTGTGACCTGGCCTAAATGTGAGTGATGTCTCTTTCAAGACAAGGGCTTCACCAGAGGAAATTTTCCAAAGCAAATATGCCCTTGCTCTTTCTATCTTTTGGCCTATTTTCACTTGGCCAGTCATGAGCAACAAGAGGCTAAAGAACCCGTCAGGACATGAGGACACCACCAACATGAAGGTTAATTCCTAAATCCACAGGAGTCTGCCCGTTTGCCAGGACATGGGGGCTCCAGGGCAGGAACAGAAGCTCAGGGAGGAGAGGAGCTGCAAGTCTTTTGGGAAGAAGTAAAATAGAATCCAAAAGGCCTTCGGCGGGGACTCCATCAAATACATGAACGAATCATTCTGATTTAGTAAGTAAATGTCATTAAAAACCTTCAAAAGCAAAACTGGTAAAGTTTTTTTATAGATTTAAAATAATTCTTATACCCTTTATCCTGAGAGACAGACTTATAACAAATATTTCTATGCTGCGTTATGATGAAATCCAGTGCTTTTGTTCACTCCAAAGCTGAGACAGTTTAGGTAAAAGTAGTCTTCATTGACCTTCCGCTTTGGTTACAACATGTATCATCTAATACGTATTTATACATAGTTAATGTAAGATGCTAAGAGAACTACAGAGCTACTGAGTCTAGTGGTTTTGAGTAGCTCCTGGTTTGATAAATACACGCTTTTACCCATTGTTACCGGGTTACAAGCTCCTGAGGACAGAAACTGTGCCTTTCTTGTTTCCTGCTGTATCTCCAGTTAGGAGTTGCCTGCATATACCAGATACCCAGAGAGTTCCTGTAGAATGAATAAATTTGTTCTCTCCCTGTAGGAGAGATGATCTTGGGGGGAAAAAATTCAGATTTTAAATATTTTTTTAAAAAACTTTTTACTGAAATAAAAATGAAAGGATTTTAATATTAGCATTCTCTAACATATAAATATGTAGAATTCTTTACTATATAATTAGTTATAGCCTAAACTTTTTAATGGCTCTTACTATTCAGAAAAAAGGATCTGAGTTTTACCTCTGAACAGTGTTAAGGACACAGTGACACTAAAGAGGAAAGTGCATATTTAGAACTTCTTCCTCAGATCTTTTTCTATAGGGCTAAGGAATATTAAGAAAAGCACAGTAATAAACCCCAGGAGCGTTGCCTTTAGTTTTAGGTAGGACAGGGGAGGCACGCTGGCTGCGAAAGGGTGGGCAGAGGATGAAACAAGGGCGGGCAGAGTGCAGTTACCCACCTTTCGCTCTCTCTATACTAAACCCAAGTGATTTGCCATTGATATTGTTAGATTTGCGTTATCCAACTTACACCGCCCAAACCCACATTATTAGTGAAGCACAAGGCTAATGTGACTGTATTAGCACCGAGGACTGATGACTTCATGAGCATTTCACATAAGCACTGCTGATCTCATTTCCTGAGCAGAGGAGAGAGGTTTGGCTTAGTAACATTTGCCTAAATACATCTCTGAATAACCAGAAATTCTGGAATCCTACAAAGAAGAAAAACACACACATAATATATATGTTAGATATGTATAAATACATATGCGTATTATTTATATGCATATTGGATATATGGATATAGATATATGTATATCCAATATCCATCCATATAGATAATGACATATCCTTTTTCAGAAATTCTTAAAATTATGATGTCTCTGTAAAAATGGGACATCATTTTGGGAAGCCCTATAGCCCATCGTGAGCCGTTGCTGTAAAGACGAGCACTGAATTCAAGGGGACTGAGGAAGGAAAGAGATGATCCTGTCTGAGAATTTGGGATTTTATACCAGATAAAAGATAATATAATGTAAGAGGATATGCTTTTTACTACAGTAAAAAGGGATTTTAGCTTAGTTTGTGTAACAAACTTATATTTGAGATGCAGCACTGGAGGTATCACACAGTGCTGCATCTCAACTATGTTTTTCAGTGTTTCTTGACACCAGGAAGAAACCCTGGTGTCAAGATGTAATATTGTATAAACCCCAAAAGATATGGGCTTATTAGTGTGTAAACCCAAAAAGATCTGGGCTTCTGTAAGACATAACTAACCATGTTTACAAGACATCATCATTTGAAGAAAAATCTATGTACTTATTCAAAATTCTGTAGGCAACCAATTCAACAGGATGAAGTATAATGTCTGCTTTACTAGGAGGTTCAAATAAGATGAACCATGTGAGAGGGCTTTGTTATTGGTGAAATACCAGGTCCATTTTACACAGTTATGTTACAGAATGTCAAGGATGGCAAGAACCATAATGATAAGATGTAATTGAGGGGTTTTGCAAAATCCTTTCAAAGAAACTGTTGCATTGTAACATTGTACAACTTGTCTCTAAAACTTAAAGGCTGTTTTTCCAAACCTGGCATGTCATGCTTTTTATGCCAGTTTTAATATTTGCCACAGGCTAAAAATGTGACCTGGAAGACAGAGCTCATTGGGGAAACCAATCACAGATACAATGAAAAGAAGTGGAAGGTGACTGAGAACTATGTCCTAACATGGATTATTAACTCCTTAAATATCACTGTCCTCTGTACAAAAGAGTAGATTCTTTCTGAAATATTTAGTAAGTTTTCACCTCCTTCTTAGTCATTATTGAATTATTCATTATGAAAAATGAATAATATTCATTATTTGTAATGAATATTAATAAATACTTACTGAATATCTACTATTTTTATGCCACTATACAAAGAATAATGTGAAAAAATAAATGTAGATAGCCCTGGTCAGATTCCTGATAATTTCATAGAATGTGTGCAAAATTTAAGACAGGACTTTAACTGACATTCTCATATTATATATTATACAACTGTAGCTCTGCAGAGTAAAAAGTTAGAGCTAATTAGAGACAGATCCTGAACTAATAATGTCCTAATTTATTAACAGTAAGCTGGTTCTACCGATTAACTAGTTAAGGAGACTTTGATAAAATATACAGTTAACCACAAAACAAAGAGATGGTTTCAAATAGTTACAATTCTGTGTAACTTCTGAGATGAACATGGACACTTTCATATTTAGAGGTCACAGAACATCTAATAACTTGACTCCTAAAGGTTAGTGTTTGGGACGAAGAGGGGAGAAGGGAGGCCATGAGAGTGTCTGGAAAATTAGGCCTATTTGAAGGACTGTTAGATTAATTATAATCTTATACAAGTAATACAAAATGTATACAGACATAGATTAAGAACCAATATTGATAGTCTTTGAAAACCAGGATCATAAGACTGGACATGTGACAAGGGAAATCATGACTATACAAGGTCATGTCATGTTTGGGGAAGATCAAATTAATAATTATAGGATTGAAGGGCATGAATACCAAAAGGAGAGAGAGATTCTAATAAGGACTCAAATGGAGATTGTTTCCTTTGGACCTGAGCTTTGGTGATGTTTGTTGAGTGGAGGACTGGTGAAAGGTATCAGGATAAATGGTGGGCCCTCTATGAAGAGGCTGAAGTTGTTCAAATAGCTGCTTGAAACTGGGGTCAAAAGTAACGTAAGCCAAATTCCAGTATCTTCAATGATTAGAAGACAGTGATCAGATGTGGGTGCAGAGGAAGAGTTTTTCATGAGAGGAAAGTAGTGGATTTCAAGTGGCAATGGGAATTTAGGATGTCAACCCCACTGGCAGCCATCCCCTCGCCAATCCCCCCTCCCCTCCAGTTGTAATGGAGTGAACAGAATCCACTTGGGTTGCCTCTATTTCTGGTCAAGTGAAGAAACTGGGTGTTTATTAACTCAGGGAGAAAGAAGGAATCATTTTGAAAGAAATGTAGGATGCAGGCTACAGAATGTAGAAGAGAGATGTGAAGGCAGTTGGTTGCAAATAATATTTGATTGAAAGTGTTTCCTCTAATAGAAATCTGGCATTTGACTAGTGGTCACAGATGACAGGATTAAAGAAAGCATTATGGGTCTGAATAGGATGCAGTGACTTGTGGTAGCCCAATGTTGAATGCTGATTAAGAGTTCTTGCTCTTCTTTTCAAAGAAAGTTTGCCTAAAGCTTCCAAATATCCTTGGATTAATCCTTGGATTAATGTAACTTAACACATTACTTTAGGGTTTTTAAATTCTACTGCTTTACAAAAACTTAAAAAATCATTGCACTTTTCTTTAGGAAAATTGTTCCTAAAAAGTAAAATTGAATTCTAATGGACCACCCAAACTCTTTTGTTTAACACTTATTTTGTCATATTAAATTGTACTTGAAGAAAGTGGAACATTAATGAAATTCAGAAATATTTGTTTTACTTCTTTCTTATAATATCTGACCTCTACAAAATAAAAAGGAGCCTTACAATAGAATAAATCAAGAAAAATACAGAGTTCCAGCCAAAATGGAGGTGTAGGTAGAAACCCTTCACTTTCTCACATAACCAAAAGCAGAATAACGATCGATCTAAAATCAATGAACAATGAAAAGCACCAGAAAATCAAACTGCATGGAACTCCAACAACCAAGGAATTGAAGAAAAAGTCAACCAGAACAACCAGACCAATAAGGAGGCAGACCACACAAGCTGACTCAGAAAAACCGAGGCAAGTTGGCAGACCTGGTGGGCGGGGCTGGCTGATGGTGAAACTGAAACTCAGAGCTGGCTGTGGGCTATGGCGGTTGCCCCGGTGGGAGAGACTCCCAGTCTCACACGAGAGTCCACTGGAAAGTGTGCTAGAGATGAGCAGGCAAGCTGCCCTGCCCAGGTAAATACCTAAGGCCCTGCCCCCTTATAACTTACCAGATGTGGCAAGACAAAGAAATATGGCCCAAATGAAAGAACAGAGCAAAACCTCAGAACTAAGCAATGAGGAGATAGACAACCTATATGGTGGAGAATTTAAAGCCCTGGTAATCAAAATGTTCACAGAGCTTGGTTAAAAAATGAAAAAAGCAAATGATGGCTACCTAAAGTGAAATACAGCCAAATGTTCAGGGAACCAACAGTGACAGGGAGGAAACCAGGACTCAAAGCAACAATTTGGGACAAAAGGAAAAAAATAAACATCCAACCGGAACAAAATGGCAGAACAAGAATTCAAAAAGGTGAAGAATTTCACAAACCTTTGAAACAACCTGAAATATTCCAATATCTGAATTAGATGGGTGCCACAAGGAGAAGAACAACAGTAGAAATTGAAAACTTATTTGAACAGATAATGAAGGAAAACTTCCCCAATATGACAAAGGAAACAGACTTCCAGGAAGTCCAGGAAGCTCAGAGAGTCCCAAAGAAGGTGGACCCAAGGAAGCACACACCAAAGCACATCATAATTACATTAACCAAGATTAAAGATTGAGAGAATCCTAAAAGCAGCAAGAGAAAAGGAGACAGTTACCTACAAAGGAGTTCCCATCAGACAATGAGCTGATTTCTCAAAAGAAACCTTACAGGCAAGAAGGAGGTGGAAAGAAGTATTCCTAGTCATGAAAGGCAAGGACCTACATCCAAGATCAATCTATCCAGCAAAGCTCTCATTTAGAATGGAAGGGCAAATAAAGCACTTCCCAAATAAGGTCAAGTTCAAGGAGTTCATCATCACCAAGTCCTGATTATATGAAAGGTTAAAGAGACTTATCTAAGAAAAAGAAGACAAAAAAAATATGAACAGTAAATGACAACAAACTCACAACTATCAACACATGAACCTAAAAGAAAAGAAAAACACTGAAAACAAAAACCAAGCAAACAACAAGAACAGGAACAGAGTCAGAGAAATGGAGATCTCACAGAGGAATTTCAGTGGAAAGGGGGAGGGGAGGAATGGGGGGGAAAGATACAGGAGGAAGAAGCATAATTAGTAGGCATAAAACAGATGGGGAGAGATAAAGAGGAAACAGGGGACTCAAAGAACTTACATGTACAACCCACGGACACGAACTAAGGGGAAGGGGAATGCTGGAGGGTTGGGGGGGCAGAGCAGGGGGGCGATAAAGGGGGAAAATTGGGAAAATTGGGATAGCATAATCAATAAAATATACTTTAAAAATATAAAAAAAGTTGGAATAGAGAATTGAAATCAGCCAGGGGGCTCAATACTTCTCATGATAGTCCTCATCTTTCTTCAGAGAAAAATAATGAAAATTAGTTTCAACCATATTTAGAAAAAAAATTATGAACTAAAACTTGCTGATTCATGACTAAACAGAAAGTGTTAGATGGGCTCAAGGAACTTCTCAAGGTGGAAAGATGGCAAATGTTATTTTATACGGTAATTTATATCTATTATTGTAGAGTTATGTATATATCCTAAAGCCTTACTACATAAAAGAACCAAAAATAAAACAATTAATGTGTACTGAAATTAGTAAGGTTTCATGGAGGAACCTTCATATGGTCTTTTAAGATGTGACATAATAAGAGACACTAAAAATGACAAAACCACTTAGCAGATGGGACATTGTCAGAAACCCTAAAAGCCCTGTCAATGTGATATGAAAAATGAATGCCACTGTGGCCATCACTGCCTCTCATTGCTAGTCTTGGGAATGTAGAAGACCATTGCATGATGTTTACATCATGCTTATAAAAACAGTCATCTTTTTCCGAACGGCTGTTAGTTCCCAAGACCCATTGGCAGGCAGAGTTCTTAGTGCAGAAAGCCAATCTAGGGTTCCCCTTTTCTTTTACATAACCTGGGTGCTCATGAGGAGGTCGGTTTAGAGTCGAGCAAGTTTCTCTTGGAGGCAAGGGACTGGATTAAGAACCTGGAGATCCTTCTAACTATGTAATTATTTTGTATCGATCTTAATTATCCACAAAGCATGAAACCGCTGAGAGTTCTGATTCCAAAGCCATGACCTAAATGTTCCAGAGTCCGCCTCTTTCCTCTTTCAATTCAGTGCACCTGTCTTTACAGGAAAATTATGCTGCAGATAAAGCTTAAGGTAGCATTTGTCTTCTAGCAGTGAAAATAAAGAACTTAAATCCCCAAAGTAAGATTGAAGTTTAGAAGCTTACTTTGCAAGTTCAAAGGTGACTTTGATCCCCGGTATTAGAAAAACAAGAATGTGAAAAGCCATATTCTCTTCTATAACTCATAGTCCACATTTACATTTAAGTAAAATATCATTTGAAAGGCTTTCTTTTACATTAACCTATTTAATAATTCATTCTATGAACAAGGTTTATTCTACTTAAAAGAAAAGAAGACCCTGATGAACAATTTTAGTCCACAGTTGGAAATTCAGCGGTAACCACAGATCTTAAAAGTCTTCCCAGAGGCACAAAGTGCCCCACTGCCTGTGTCACTTGGCAACTGAGTGATGCTACTCTCCTGAAGTGGCAGATGTTTACACGCAAGCACTCTTATTCTGTAAATCCTTAGGTGAACAAGGAATATCATTATCCCCAATACTATTCATTTTTAGTGATTCTTAATCAAGGCACCCCTGATTTCTGGCAATTCCTAACCTGCTAATTGGTTTTGTCATCATTAGTGTCTACAAAGGCAACCTAGGTGTGAGGGACACCCAGAGAGCAGCTGTTCCCATAATGTTACCGTGCAGAGCTACACTTCCTGGATGGCTCAGATTTATGCCTCTGGTCCAACCTGTCAACTTGCTTCAAAATTACCTTTTAATTTGTGCAATGGGTAAATCATGAATGATGAGTCATAGGGCTTCATAACATTTACTTTATTGATGAATGATTCTTTTCTATAATTTAGTATGTTTGGCATGCTTATGTGTATGAGTGAGTCTGTATGTACATTTTAGGGCCTTTTCTTACACCTGTGCAAATAGATGAAGGGTCATTATCCTAGGTGATACATCCATAGAAGCCAAAGGATAAAATAGGCACTATAATAGCAAGGAAACACTCCAGAAGCAAATCTGGTGAACTGCTGCTAATTCAGACTTTCTGGGAAGCCGTACTTATCAGTACAGCCACATTTCTCAGTTCCTATTCCACCACTTGCTTTATCCTATTAAACCCAGAGGAAAGGCTGAGTCTTCAGACATGGCTTACTGAGTACTGGAATGATTAAGACTTACTCCCCGATGGCTGATTGAAATTATGTATGTTTTCAGTGTCCTATTTTCCTAGAGAAGAGCAATGTTAAAGGAGAAAGAAACAGGAGGAAAGGTTGGAAAGAGAGAGGGGGTGGAGAGAATCCAAGAATTCAGTTGTATTGAAATGATGGAAAGAAACAAAGAAAGAGGAATGCAAAAATAAATTACTATTAGTCCTGCTATAAACCTCTCAAATATAAAGATCCCCAGTACCAAATCTTTACATTGACAGTTAACATATTCCCTCATAAAGTGAGTGTCATATTAGCATGGGAAACTGTGATCTCAGGAATTCCAGTCATATCTGTTCTTCCCCAAGTAACTGGAAAACAATGTTTGATTACCTTAAACAACATTAAAAATAAAAAAGATAATAGAGGCTTTCAGAAATAAAGAATTATCTGGGTATGTCTCACTAACATTTTTATTAGCTATTTCATTTTGAATAATGTTTCAGCATTATAGCTACACAATTTTCCAGAAAGTAAGGCTCTTTTGTTTAATAGATTCCTAAAGAGGAAGAGAATTTATAATTATTGCTGTCTCCTTAAAAAGATGACATATAAACACTTTTTCAATTGAAGTTTGAATGTAGAAAGCTGCTAGTATAAAAATGAGCATCTATTTAAATAATTGTTCAGCATGACTTAATTTATCTTTATCATAAAGCCACACACCTTTTTATGTATCATGAAGAATATGTTTAATAAAAGTACTAAAAATACTAGTACTGGTGCAACTCCAATAACTTAAAGAGAAAATTTCATTTTTTCTTGTTACTAGGATAAATATCTAATTTCTTTTCAACTTATAGCACTTAAAGTTCACAAAGGCAGCTTCCCAAGAAATATATAATGGGCAACAGAGAATAAAGAACACCAAAAATATCCCTATTGTTTGTCCCCCGCTTTTATTTTATTTTTTAAAAATATTTTTGATTTATTTTTAGAGAGAGGGGAAAGAAGGGAGAAAGAGAGGGAGAGAAATATCAACTTGTGGTTCTCTCTACTGCAGACCTGGCCTGCAACCCAGGCATGTACTCTGACCAGGAATTGAACCAGTGACCCTTTGGTTCATAGGCTGGCAGTCAATCCACTGAACCACACCAGCCAAGGATATTTGTTTCCCTTTTCAAAGGTCCTAATGAGTCATCAACTCCCCCAATTCCGGAGATCCATAGTCAAAGAACCTTGCCAAATTATGAAGTAATTACCACCTAATAGATTTATCAAGACCATGCTACTCAACTAAACTCCCATAGTCTTCTTTCCAGTGCTAGGCCCTTACTCTTTTCCTTACAGCATTTACTTTAGAAAACTTGTTAATTGTAAAATCTTTCTTTGTTCCTTTGAAATGTAAATCTTTTTTAAAAACCTTCTTGCCAGTTTTACAACCCCAAAATGTCTTCTTCTCAAGGACCTGGGAGCCCTCCATGGGGTTTGCTTCAAAATTACCTTTTAATTTGTGCAATGGGCAAATTGTGAATGATGAGTCATAGGGTTTCATAACATTTACTTCAATGATGAATGATTCTTTTCTAATTCTTTTTCATAATTTAGTATGCTTGGCATGCTTATGTGTATGTATGAGTCTGAGTGTACATTTTAGGGCCCCTTTGACATACAAACACCATGGAGGGTAGCACCCCTATCTTTCAATGTCTATGTAAGCCTAGGAGACTAACTTTGATGGGTACATCAAAGTGACTTGCTCCAAAAGGTAAAACTATTTCTAGTCTTGAAGATATGATTCCTTTTCCTCTGAGTAAAGCCAAATAGCAAACAGATGGCCTGAAAACAATCTTCCCCACCTCTTAAAACTCTCCTGTCCATTGTTTTAGGAAAGTAGAGCTCAGACCTAAAAGTAGAGTTCTGGCCTCTTTCTCCTGTTGCAGAAACCGTAAACGAAGGCCTCTTTGCTTGTTTATGCAAAGTTGTCAGACTAAGTTACAGCCAGAGAAAATTATTGTTCTACATATACTAATGAACATGAAAGTTTGGCTTTTTTTATAAGACAAAAATTATAATTAAACATCTTCTAAAGCTAGCTATAAATACTCTATTTAAAAAGAGAGAACATTTTTTAAAACAGGCATATATAGAAAGCCAACTCATAAGAAGCATACTGACAGCTGTTTAAAAGGTGTAACACGGGGGACTTCTGGCCAAGATGGAGGTGTAGGTGGAAATACTGCACCTCCTCGCACAACCAAATTTAAGGACAAAACAAAGATTTAGAAATAAAAACACAACCAAAACAGACAGAAAATTGAACTATACTGAAGTCTGACAATAATGAACCATTCATCCAGACCGGTAAGAGGGGTGGAGAAGGGTCCCGGCAGGAAGAAGGGGTGGCTGGTAGAACGGGGTGTGGGGACAAATCAAGCAAATCCAGTGAGACGTGCAAGGTGGCTGGCTGACCATGGACACATATTCACATGCAGATAAACCAGACAGGTTAAAAAACGGTCAGTGAGACAGACTACGCAACCCAGGGCCCCAGTGACAGGAAATAAAGCCTAAAAGCACCAATTGGAAAAACTTTCGGGGGTTGAGGTGCCAGGAGAGGTGCCCAGCCTCACAGGAGAGTTCGTTGGGGAGACCCACAGGGTCCTAGAATGTACACAAGCCCACCCACCTGGGAACCAGCACCAGAAGGGCACAATTTGCGTGGGGGATGTGGCAGAGGGGAATGAAATCTGAGAGAGAGTGGAACACCATTGCTCCCTCTCTGACCCCGCACCCACATACAGCGTCACAAACCAGTGACTGGGTTGACCAGCCCTGATGAACACTTAAGCCTTTGTCCCTCATACCTAACAGATATGAACAGACCAAAACATTATGGTTCAAGCAGAAGAACAGCTCAAAGCCCCAGAACCAATATTTCTAAGCGACAAAGAGATAGCCAACCTATCATATACACAGTTCAAAACACTGGTGATCAGGATGTTCACAGAATTGGTTGATTTTAGTCACGAATTAGATGAAAAAATAAAGGCTAAACTAAGTAAAATGAAGCAAAATGCACAGGAAACCAATAGTGATGGAAAAAAAAAAAACTGGGACTCAAATCAATGGAGTAGACCAGAAGGAAGAGAGAAACAACCAAACACAAAAGAATGAAGAAACAAGAATTCAAAAAAAATGAGGAGAGGCTTAGGAACCTCCACAACATCTTTAAACATTCCAACATTCAGATTATAGGGGCACCAGAAGGGGAAGAGGAAGAGCAACAAGTGAAAGACTTATTTGAACAAATAATAAAGGAGAACTTTACCAATTTGGCAAGGGAAGTAGCCTTCCAGGAAGTCCAGGAAGCTCAGAGAGTCCCAAAGAAGGTGGAACCAAGGAGGAACACACCAAGGCACATCAGAATTACATTAGCCAAGATTAAAATGAAGGAGAGAATCCTAGAAGCAGGAAGAGATAAGGGGACAGTCACCTACAAAGGAGTTCCCATCAGACTGTCAGTGGATTTCTCAAAAGACACCTTGCAGGCAAGAAGGGGCTGGAAAGAAGTATTCCAAGTCATGAAATTTAAAGACCTACAGCCAAGATTTTTCTATCCAGCAAAGCTTTCATTTAAAATGGAAGGGCAGATAAAGCACTTCTCAGATAAGGTCAGGTTAAAGGAGTTCATCATCACCAAGCCCTTATTATATGAAAGGTTAAAGGAACTTATCTAAGGAAAAGAAGATTAAAAAAATGAACAGTGAAAGGACAGCAAACTCACAGTTATTAACAACCACACCCAAAAGAAAAGCAAACTAAGCAGACAGCTAGATCAGGAGCAAAGCCACAGAAATGGAGACCACATGGAGGGTTAGCAACAGGGAAGTGGGAGGAGAAGAAGGGGAGTGAGGTTACAGAGAATAATTAGCATAGACAGTAGGTAGAAAATAGGGGGAGGGCAAGAATAGTAGGGGAAATGTAGAATCTAAAGAACTTGTGACAGATGGACATAAACTAAAGGGGGGGAATGGGGAGGAGGGGGTGTGTAGGGTGGAGGGGAATGAAGGGGGAGAAACAGGACAACTGTAATGGCATAATCAATAAAATACATTTTTTAAAAAGGTGTAACACATGTGAAAAAAAGGTGTAACACATGTGTAATGATTCAAGAAACCACAAACAGCCAAGTTCTAACTTTCCAAACATATAACAACAAGAGTACAAGTCATGATCTGAACTTGATTCCTTAGGGTTTAAGTTCAAGTCATAGTGTTCAAGTTACCAGCAAACTTAGAGATAATGCTAAGTCAACTATCATTACAGATAAGAAAGCTTGAATACTATATCCTTATCTAAGTAAGTGTTTCAGAATAGGACATTTTACTCATCATTTTTCTATGTTGAAATTTTCCTTTTATTATAATTCATAGATTCTTTGAAGACAAAGATGAAATTTTCTAACTATACCACTCTAAAAGAAGTGACATAAATACAGTAGAACTCAATAATTGATTCTGATATAATGAAATTATTTTCTTATAACTTTGTTTTTCCAACTTTTTTGATTACTTCCTATATTTTTCTTTAACCACTTCAAAGAAAACTTGAGTCTTTATACTTCAAAATATTTTATGACGCTACCAAAATTCTGTTTTCTAGGTGATAAGATCAAGATGGATTTACCCTGTTCTGAGATACGTATAGCTAAAGTGGTTACAGATAAATACACCTCCTTCAAATGACTTTAGAGTAGATTTCTTCATTCTTAGCTCTAGTAATTTGGTAGACTAGGAAGGATTGCCTCTTTTTTGTTATGACTTACAGAGATTTCTCTTAACTGCTATCTAAAAGCATTCACTGGCAAAGGACAAACTGCAAACTACCCAAGCATGCTGGTCTTGGAAAGGATTCACACTGTGGCGGTTCCCTTCCATCTTAGTTCTTAACATAAGAGCAATTAATCCTGTATTTTCATTTATCCAACCTGAAACTACACTTCAGTTTCCATTCTTGTATTTGCCTCCTTTTATGGAGAGGTCCTCTTTCTCCTCTGCGTTTTTCTGTAACATTTAGCATTCCTCTCTTGAGTAATGTTATCTCTACCAGAGCAAGTAAAATTGAGGTTGCACAAAACATGAGCCACGCCTATGTTGTAGCTGCATGGCCTAGCACGCTGACTGGCTCATGGCAAGAGTGAAGAAATCTACTAATTGAATAAATAATTCAGTAAATCAGTGAGACCCAAAACTTGCCTTTCACAACCTTATTAGCAGAGTCGGCTTTGGAGAAATGCAACCAGTACCCCCAGGGGATGAGATATCTTTGGTGTCATCACAAGAGACCTAATTGTTCCCGATGGTTGCCCTTCTGTTCAAAGGCAGACTCCAAACTATCCAGGCCTGGAAAGTATCATTTTAGAACTTAAATTTTTTAAATTATCTGAGATTCAATTTTAGTCTTTCTTAGGCTTCTGACCTTCCTTCGTTGGAAATGAATCCAACCAAATTTAAACTTCCTAGGCTAGGCATGTTCTCTGTGAAGTACCAGCCAGCATGTGGTCCTTCGGTTTATCACAGTGCAGTTACCAACATGTAAGATGCTGACTTGTTTGAATCCGGATGGAAGAAACTATTTCCTGCCAGAGAATCTGTGGGCCCTGCAGCCGCTCCCTGTGCTCACACTATTCTCTAAAGACTCGGGTTGTATACCAGCTTCTTTCTGTAGTGAGTTTCAGTGTTCATGTTTTCCCCTAAAATAGCTCATACTTAATTTTAATACACATATTTAGCTCTTCAGATTTTCACTTCAATGTCTAATAAATTTCCTATGTTTGTGGAATGAACCAAACACACAGACCAGGCATGGCTCATTAAATCTAAATCTTACAGGATTCTACTCCATTTCTCTTCTTTCCCTCTTTCCTTTTTTCTCTTGAGGAGGCAAAATAAGGATATATAAAGAAAAATTTCCCTACAGATTTTTTGGTTAAGATCAATCATAGAAGTTTATTACAAGTATTCAGAAAATATTAAACTATTCCTAAAGTGGATTGTCTCCACAGAAGTCCAAAACATTACAAAAACGCTAGTATTCTTTCTCGTGGTCAGAACTTGACAAGTAGTTTTGGTTGGAAAGAAATGTAAGAAACAGGACATTTGAATTTATACCAAAATTAAAAATTTTTATATTGCTGGTTAAAAACTCAGAAGTCACAAGAATGGTTTTCTTTGACTAGTCTTTTTAAAAATATATTTCATTTACTATTTATTTATTTATTTATTTGTTTAGAGAGAGGGGAAGGGAAGAAGAAAAAGAGGGAGAGAAACATCAATGTGTGGTTGCCTCTCACGTGGCCCCCACTGGGGACCTGGCTAGAAACCCAGGCATGTGCCCTGACTGGGAATCAAACTGCAACCCTTTGGTTCATAGCCCACACTCAATCCACTGAGCTATGCCAATCAGGGCTCTTTGACTACTCTTGATAATAAACGAAAAAATATTTCCTTAACAAGTTACAGGCTTGTTCGTTTTTCTGACCTGTTCACTTGACTCTTTCAAGTTAGGGTTTCTTAGAGACTCAATACCTTAGCCACCAAATTTCTTCTGAGAATAGCCAGGCCCATAGAAGTTGACACACTGGGGTCAAGGTTGCTCTAATATTAGTCACACAAATTCCTCTCACCACATGCATCCCCACCCACAGAGTAAAAAACAAAATGGGGAGATGTTATCGGTGACCTAGATACTTCTTCCCAGGTGTACCCCTTTAAAGCAGAGAGATGAAGTTAAAAATATTGTTCACCCTGACTGCTCAGAGGCTTTTCTCAAAATCAAACAGATCATTTCTGAGGATACCAAAAGTGAGGCCTGACACTATTATAATTTGGGGCATCCTGACATAAAAGAGATTTGCTTCATGCAGGACTTTTAAAATGTGTCTTACATTAAGAAAGTAAGTCTTAGATGAGTAAAACTTTCTGAGTTTTTGTGTTTCAGAAGGCTGTGAGAGTTTATTAGCCTATAATTAAGGTGATGAAATAAAATGAATAATTGTTTTAATATAAGAACCGATTTAGGACTTGAACAAACTGCCTCTTATCTGAATAAATAAAATGTTTATATAAATTTTTATAATGTTTGACTTTTATTGGTAAGAATTGATAGGAGTTAAATTAGCTTTAGAAGAGTTCTCATATTGTTCCCTAAAGGCAACTGAAACAAAAATTACAAAGACAGTCAGATAAAAAATAAATGCTGGCCATAAAATGGAACAAAATACAATTTCTATGTGATGGTAATATTTACACAAATTTTTAAAATTTCACAAAGTAAACTTAAACTGAAGTAGATTTTACTTTTTAAAAAAATTAAAATCAAAATATTTTAAACTCACTAAAATCTAACTTCATCTTATTACCATAGGGAGTCTTTTAAAATCAGTACTTCCGCAAAATGAGATAATTTTGGAGAAACAAATAGCTTTGTACACATTTTAAAGCTAACATAATTGACAGTCAGCGTAATCCTATGAGACAAGTGAAAAATACTGACATAACTCTTACTAATATACACATATACAAGGGAGCTGAGGCACAGAACACATTAAGGCAGCAGGCATACATTCTCCTGCTTGCCACTACCAGGCTAGTAGGGCATAAGCAGCAAGTACTTTCTCTTTAGGGAACCCATTATGGTAACGAATGAATGAGGAAACAAGACCAAACCAGAACCTAAATTCGTATGTTTGGATTATATTCTGAAGATATAGATTTAGAAGAAGAACCAAATTTAGCCTCTCATAATTTCACAAACAAGGGCCAATGTCACAAGCCAAACTACCATAAGCCAAAATACAGGAAACATACCTCACCGTGAGAGAAAGTGGCTGTCCAAACACACTGACACCTTAGCCATGCAGAGACTCAGACATGATGACGGGTGTGAGAGGCCTCCTTTGCAAGTCAGGTCAAATACTAGGAATTCTTATAGAACATGGCTCTGGCGCTAGCTAGTCCTACAGGGATGGGAGCGGTGCGGATGGAAAACAGACCCTGCTTTTACCAACACTACTCTTCCTCCTAACTGCTCAGTTCTCTCCCACATTAGATTAGGGAGTCATCTGCATGACAGGCACACTCTACACCCAAAGGGCCTCCCTCTCTTACAGAGAGGCAACATCAAATAAATTGTCCTATCTCTATTGACAGGATGTAGTTTCCTGCAAGAAGCACAGAACAATTGAAGCTGGTTGGAAAGGTACAGAAAGTCTGTTAGAAATCTTAACAGAAAATTGTGAAGTAACCCCTAAGAGAAAAACAGACCTACATCATGTCCACTCACATGCTCACTCATTTCTGAGTAACCAATTTGAATTCTTTGGATGTGAATTGATGTCTCAGTTCTATGGGCAGAAGCAAGCTTGCTGAATACTTAACTTCTTGACCATTTAGTAAGCTTCTATGCAGTCTGACGGATTGCGACACATTTCCCCCCTGACAGCCTTATAAGATAGACGTTATTTTTACCTTCATTTAACAGATGAGAAAATGAGAATCAAAGATGGTAAGTGACTTGCACAAGGTTACATAGCTATGGAAGTGGTAGAACCGAAACCCAAGCTTCAGTCTGTGCCACTCTGAAATGTATGTCCTGGATTTAGCTGTTGCTCATTTTAACCTGCAGTCATCAAGGAGATAAACTGTGCCTAGTAGGTCAGATTTTGGTTAAATAATTTAATTATGTTTAAGGTCTGACCACTCGGAAACCTCTAGCTACAGAGCACCTATGTTGACCATCTTAGAAAACATTTTCTTATTGTTTAGTCATTGTCAGCAAGGAACACCTCAACCACCCTTCCCAACTCTAATGGCCATTTTTAGGCTTCACAACTCAGGGCTATTCCTAAGTCTCTTCAGTTATTAGCCCTACTTTCTCCCCAATTTCTGACTTTTTGTTTACCGCGTTCATTTTTCTTTAATTTCTCTCCTCCCTACTCCCAGCATTGCATAGCTATTACATCTTGTTTGAAAATGCGTTCTGATATATTTCCAACTTATTTTTCATTCCATCTCTGCCTTTAGTTTGGCCTTGTCAGCTTTCTTTATAGGATTTTACTCTTTTAAAAAAATAGGCCTATCCAATCTCTCTTTTTCTTTCTGAATTATCAAAGCATACCTATAAGTTAATATAAAATTGTATGTATATTACTACCAAATGCATTTTGCTATGGTCAGCTTATAAAGTATTTCTCATTTATTGCATATTGATCTTCTTACCAACCTGTTAGCTTGGTAATTTTATTATCAATCATATTTTACAGATAATAGTGAGGTTCAGAAAGAATACATAAGGTCTCCTAAGTAACATGACTAGTCACCATGTTTTCTGACTGTTCTATGACTTTACCTTACAGCATTACATATAAAGTCTATCTTTTGAAAAACTATCTTTTCCTAATCAGATAGGTAATAACTACTTAATAATCACCCAAACATCACAATGTTGTTAAATTAGAAACTAAAATTACCAAATATTCTTATCATCCCCCAAACAATTGTTAATACCTTTCCTATAATTGCTAATAATAAATCTCCTAATTTAGTATTATAATTATTTTAGACATAGGATAAAATATATAATTTCTGCAATTTTTTTTAGTTAACAATTTAAGTTCTACCTTAAAACAACCCTGAAACTTGCAGATACTCACTTAAATCATGTTCAGCATAGAACTGAATTAGAGATAGGTTGGGGTAAAATGCCACATGGTCAGTCTCTGTTGGCCCCTTATGTGGGCACAAAAGGCAGTGTTACAGTGAAGTCACAATGTTCAGGTCATGGAAAGTTCAATTAGAACTATTACTCTAAAATAACACCAGATTATTGGACAAAACCCAAATGATTATATTTTGTTTTATTTTTTTCCCTGAAGTGCAGGTCTCAATAGCTCTGGAGTTCTGAAGGACATCTTCTGTTTCATGTTAGGTTCCTGGCTCATGCTGATAGTGTTTGGTCTTTAACTTCATTCTTCATTACTATTCTTTCCATTTTAGTCCCTTCTTAAATAGGACATTTTGGATTAAAACTATTCACCATATTTCCAGATACTCACAAGAGAAACTGAACACTGGATTTTATATATTCAATGTTCTCAAAATGGAAATGTGTGCTGGGTTAAGAAAATTCTTATTAGATGACCCTGTGTGATGGGGCCGTGGCTCAGAATGTGTCAGAATTCACTAGGTGCATCGCCATCACTACCGACAACGATACGAAAACACGTCTTAGGGCTCAGGTTTCCTGAGGTTGTCCTGTTTGTTGTATCATTGCTGTCGCACAAATTCAGAGGTTTTCGAAACTTATGTTTACATTATTATTATTATTATTATCATTTTTTGAAATCACAAACTTTTCTAAGGTCATAGTTTTTCTTTGTGACCTTGATTTTACTTTTTAAAAAGCAGTATTAAGTGGTAAGTACATTAAATTATTTAATAGATTTAAGGGCAAAATAGGCTTAGAAATCAATGTAAATGATCTATATTCTTATACCTTTTTTTTACAAAAGATTAAATGCAGGGATAATGACTTATGCTCACAGGTAAAATACTGCACGATATATCTTACATAAATTATTCCTATTTGAATATGAGTCAAGCATTTATCCTTTAAAATGAGTATCAGATAACTCTGGTACTTACTAATGAAATCAGCTGAGAAAAGAAAATGTCTAAAAAATCTTTACTCAAACTCTTGTCTGCTGTTATAAGTAACATCTTTTTAAGGTATCACTTTACCCCCACTTACAATAGAATATTTTGTGAAACTTTGTGTCAATTAGTATTATTTTATTCAAGTTTAAATGCACACTTTCAAATTCCAGCAGAGGAAATTGGGAGGGAAATACTGAAAAATGAGGTACCGCAGAATCCATAGATTCATACAGAAGAGCATCAGAACAAACAAACAGAGATGCAGACAGGAGCTCCCTGTTAAGGGGGGTGCGCTGTGCTCCAGAGGCCAGGTTGGTTGGAGGTGACTGAGGCTCTAGTCCTAATGATGATTATAACAACATCAGGCGACAGAAAGGTGAGCTTTTGTAGCAATGGTTGGCTTGATTTTTTATGATACCTACAATAAATCTTATTGTAATAAAAGTGGAAAGGCTTACAAATATTACTCCTTGACATGCTGACAAGTTCACTGGAGAAAGACAATAAAATTATTAGGATAATTTCACTTAAATGCTTAACTCAGACCAATAACAAGGGAAAAAATAGTAACCAGTTAAAAACATATTCTAAACATTTGGGAAAACCATTTCAAAAGGGCTATGGGAATGTAGGTGTAATCCTGAGCTCAGAATTATAAAATGGGAAATATCACACCATAGATGGAAGATAACACATTTTAAAAAAGCATCACCACAGTAGTCTTACAGTGAAATTTTTAGTTGTATTTCTTTCAACACTTAACTCAATCTCCTAAAAATAACCTTACAATAAAAATTGTGCTCCCAAAGCATCCCAGTGAAGTTCTGGGACTCAATATGCAGTTGGAACCCCAATGGTTCCTGCTGGTGAGATTTGAAAAGTCTGCTTACCTCACAAGCAGCAACAGAGGCGGACGTGTAAAGGATGCATGAGAGGTCGAAAAAGACAGAAATCTGCAGGAGGGATGGTGGGTTTTGGAAGACGTGGGCTCTGTGGGGCTGCAGGGGGAGGGCTATTATATTTAGCTCGTTTGAAGGATGAATACTAAGTAAGCAGTCAGCATCTGTGCATTACTTTTAAAAAATTCTGGTGAAACTGGCAATATATTAAAGTTTCTCTATGTATAAGTAAGCATTTTCTAACATATCTATGCTATAGGATTGTAAGTTTTTCCACCAAATGGAGCTATGATATTCACTAAAATTATATTATAACTAACGGTGAAGGTGTGCAACCTGTACTTTCACATCTATGTTCATGCTACTATTAAGGTGTGGACGAGAAAATATATTTCTATAAACTACTATGAATACGGAAGGTATTTCAAAGAATGACCATCTCAGGCAGATCGTTATATTGCTGACACCCACGTGGTTATTACATTTTTTTATCTTAATATGTCACCCCTATTTGCTTCTAGTAAATGTTTAAGATTAAGAATTACAGCTATTTTGTCATTCTGAGCTCTCTATAAATACACTTTTCTTTTTTGTTTCTTCCGTTGCTTGGTTATGATGTTAGAGTAAAATTAAATGTTTTCAAATTTTTTTATGAAATTCAATAACTTTTATACATGATCGTAAAAGGAAGTAAAAGGATCCTATTACATATATATGTTTCATCCAATGAAAGAAATGCCTAAATTTGACTCATAAATGTTACTGCAAACACTTAACCATGAGAAGAAATCTCTTCTCCGACATATTCATTGACTATCACTAGTAAAGGATACACATTATCATCACTGGAGAAGTAGGCACAGAAAAACCCATGAGAAATCCACAACAATATTAGATGTTTCCAGAAAGAAAGCTTTTTCGGTAAAAGAATATATTAAAATAAATGCAATCATAACAATGGAAGCTTCACCCCCACCCACCCCACTTTGTGGAGCATGACTTAATCTAGAAACCTTGTCTCAGAATTAGTTAAGCACATAATCCACTTAGTTATTCAGACACTCCTCAGGACTCCTAGTTGTTTCACTCCAATCTAACAGGTACTTTCCCCATTTAAAGTGCCACTGAAATGACACCCGGCTCTGGTGTGTTTTCTGTGCGACTCCAGCAGTAAAATTACCCGTACCCCACATGCCGGGACCACATTCCTGCCTTAGAAGGGCCGACTTTCAGTAACAGGAAGAGGTGTAACTGGCTGCAAGATCGTGCTCTCGAAATGCCTTCCTTTGACAAAAAGTAATCTAGGCATTTTGATGAAACTGCTGACACAGGGCTAGTCAGGGGAGTAAAACACGAATTTGAAACCCCATTTTGTGCCAGAACTTAGGGACACACTCATATAATGATGGAGTCACGTCAAAGGGATGTAGTGGCCAGTCTGAGGGGGTTCCCTCTGCCCAGATTTGGGACAGTTTGGGCATCACAATAACCAATTATATAAGCTCAACTAGCAGACACCTACTGATAGACAGTATCTTAAAGTTATTAAGTGATCAAAGATAATGTCATCATAGTGGGACGAAAAGACACCATGTGCCTCTTGATACGACACTCTGCAAGGGATACATCAGTACTTTGTGATTCCTACTAAAAGTATACAAAGTAAATCTAATTATGAGGAAAAAAGGACACATCATCACTCTGTTATTCCTACTAGAAGTGTACAAGTAAACCTAATTATGAGGACACAACTGAGAAACATTCTGCAAACTAACTGGCCTACATCATTTAAAAATATCTATATCATGAAACAAAATCGAGATTGAGGAGTTGTTTCAGAATAAAGGAGACCAAAGAGATATGAAAATCAAATGCAGAGCATTTGGATATACAAGACATTATTGGGACAAATGCTGGCCTCTGTATAAGGTCTGTAGAATAGATAATAGTATAATAACTAGTAAATGTAAAGCAGGAAATTACCAGGTTTATTTTAGACATTGTCTTTATTTTATTTTTTAAAAAAGTTTATTGTTGTTCAAGTATAGTTTTTTGCCTTTCCCCCCACCCCTCCCCACCTCTTCCCCTGTTTCCACCAGATAATGTCTTTATTTTTAAAAAGCATATCCTTGAGTACTTGGTAAAGGGAAAGGAAATCATACCTATAACCTACTCTCAAACAGTTGAAGGAAATGATCACAACACACACAGAAATACAGAGAGATCAAGGGAAAGAGAACTAACCTTTAGGGATTCCAAGGAAAGTGTGTATAAGAATTCTCTGTACTATCTTTTCATGTTTTCTTTGACTCTGAAATTATGTCAAACAAAAAGTATTATAAAAGCTCTGCAATGGAATTCAATTATTATCCTAATTTATGGGTAAGTCAACTTCACACTCAGAGTCATACACTAAGCACCACAGCCAAGATTTGAGCTTATTTCTGCTCACTTTCAGCCTCTACACTCTCAGTCATTACTTTGTTCTGTCTTGTTGGTCTCCATCCATGGGAGGGAGTCTCACATATAAATGCCAATTGTCAATAGACTTTGGGAAAAAACTGAGAAGCACCGATTTAGAACCTAAAACTGCATTGTTCAATAAGTGGTCACTATGTGGCCACTAACCACGTGTACCTATTTAAATTTAAATCATTAACGTTAAAAAGTTGGTTTCCCAATCACACTGGCCACGTATCAGGTGCTCAAAAGCTAAATGTGGCTACCAACTGTCATATTGGAAAGGACAGATACAGGCCCTTTCCTTGCTCTCAGGAAATCTATTGAGCTGTGCTGCTGTGACTCTGGACAGTTAGAAAATTAAAAAAGCATGCTCCTTTTATTACTTATTTGCTATTAGCATCCTCTCCCTAAATATTAGATTAAAAATATTAGCTAACATCTATTGATTAACTTCTATCAGATACATTAAAAAGTATATCTTTTATTGTTATAACAACCCTAAATATAATTTCCTTTATAATATTCCTATTTTATGGATTTGATAACTGAAGCTATAGGTAATCTATGATAGTCATAAAGTAAGGGAGAATTAATTTAAAGATAGGTATGTTTAACCATACTCTCACCTATCCCCTATTCTGACTTCTTGAGTATTAAGAAGACATATTAAAATAGTAAAATTATGAAATTTATTACCTATTAGCATACTATATAAAAATAATATTGATCATTTTGGTTTATTTCCCTTTAATTTTATTGATTCTGATGCCATGATGGTCTTAAGTATTACACAAGTTATGTTACTGAGTCAGATGGATGCCTTTACCTCTAAAAATTAATGATGCAGAGGAGAAAAGATATAATCTATTCATAGTTTAGGGATTAAAAATCTGGGCTTTAGAGTCAAATTGCTCAAGATGGAATCTTAGTACTTTATTTATAAACTGCATGGCCTTGGACAAATTAGCTAATCTGTCTTAACTTTGATATTCTAATTAGTAAGTGTTCATTATTGTCATCATTAATATCATTATATGATGTCAACTTGAGTGAGGTAATAGAGGGAAAAGTAAAGTTCAAGGGCAACATGGAGGGAAAGGAAGGGAATCATTTCAACTGAACAAATCATAGAAAACTTTGAAATGCCAGTTGAGACTTGATTTATAAAAAGTGAAATAATACTTAAAGGGCTCTTTTCCCTCTGTCTTGATGAAAATGTATTCTCAATGTAGACATGTGAGGTATTTAATAAAGGGTGCTTATTTAAAGATCTTTTGGTTACGAAATGTTACAAACTTGCATCTGACTGGATAAAATCAAGAAATGAAAACGTGTGAACTGAAAACTCAATTGCTTCTTTAATATGTATAAAATGAACCTCAATGTATTAAAGCTCTTCCAATATCCTTTAGCACACATCCATAAATGATGTAGATACATACTTATCTATAATGTGTAATGTGTCTCTTTATTTTCATTTGTTGAATGTCATCCATTAGCTCTTAAAACAACTCAGTGGCAGCACTACATCTATAACTGTCCAGACGCTCTTGTAAACCACCTTATAAAAGTGCAGAGAACACTCATAGTAAGCGTCACTGTTCTGCTAGGAAGGATTTGCCACTAGGTTATTCACCTAATCATGGATCCCCGTGACTTTATCTCACATTTTTCTTTGGAATTGATTCAAAAGAAGACAGGTTCCTACATAACACTCAAAAAATAAAAATATTTTCTAAATTTGGATTCGGGCAGCTAGTTTAGTAATTCATCCTCATAATACCCTAGAACAGTGATTTTCAATCAGTGAGCCACAAGAATTTTTTTAAAACATGCAACACTGGACTATTTAGTCAGGGACACCGATCTCTTTTGCCTTAGAGTGTTAAGTCAAAAATGACAACAGTTTATATAGCAGTAGCCATCTGGTGTGAATAAATCAAAATTATACCTATTTTTGTCAGAATGCCAAAATATATATATTTTAGGTGGGCCACCCCAAGTATACATGTACTTTTTAGTAATTAGCTTAAGTAAATAGTTTAAGTGTGCCATGAGATGAAAAAGGTTGAAAATTGCTGCTCTAGAATATAGTAATACTAATATGTGGTGTATGAGGCTGGCACGGATGTCTACATCAGTTCAGGTATTTGTCTCCAGGAGAGTGAATTTCTATTGTCTGAGCTACACAATACACAATATTAAAATATTCCAGAGTTTGAGAAATTGTGGCATTCACATTAGACTTTCTTGTATAGAAAAAAAATTCCTTTAAGGTTCCCATATAAGGATCTTTAGAGCAGTATTAACACAATATTTTACTATCCCGTTCCAACCTTTGCTTTGCAGACATTTGCCACGATTTAGTATTCTGCATCCTTCTTATTGAAGAGAGATGACAGAAATCTCAATAGGTGTGCCTCCACCTGAAGCCAAGGGAAGCAGAGACTAGCCATGCAGAGCCCTGGAAGCATGGGAGTGAACATATGCTACGGGTTATGGGTCAATAATACACCCCATCCTACCTTGGACTCTTGTATCTCACAGTGAAGCAAAGATTAAGGAGGACAAGTGGTTATTCTGGGCATGAGAATGGAGGTGTCAAATGACGGTGGCACAGATCGACTGTTCAGCGACACAGGTCCCAGTGGAAATTTTAAGTAGCCCAATCCCTTCTGCCTGATCCAGTCTTATCCACTATTCTGGCCTCCTTAGTATCCAGCCTCCCTTGACCTCTTTCACAAGCTGGGATCCAGCAGATTTGGGGAGTTGTTTCATAGCTTTCCAACACAGCCTTTTTTTTTGCTCTAGTTCCCTACAGCTGGTTCCTGTTGTTTACATCCTGGAAACCCTACTTTTGAACTTACCATAATTGTTTTAAAAGTTTTAATTATATATGCTTTCATTACAGAAGCAGTAACTGTATAACATTTACATAACACATATAAGCACAGATGCAGAAATTAAAATAACAAGTCATCAATAACTCTACCATCTAGCAATAAATCTTTTAAAATTTTGTTTATATGTAATCTTTCATTTTTCCTGTCTTCACATCTCAGCCTCAATTACTATGTCTCTTTCTCTAAATGTATTACTTATGTGTTTTAACAATGAGATACCACTAGACATATTACACTGATATTTGATTTTTTTAGTACCTCATCCCTAGTTTACGGAAATACTTAAGATTTATCTTTAGCATCATCATACATAGACATACATGTTCCCTTGGATGGCTGTACTATAATTAATGCTATAATTGCAGATCATTAAGATTAAGTGCTTTTTTCCCTCCCCTTTATAAATAATTTTTGAGGATTATCTTTTCTATATAATTTGAGTACAACTGATCTCTCTATATTCTTTGTTTGTTTACTTGTTTTTGTCTAGGTGGTGCTTGAATGAAGGCTGCTGAGTGAATGGTGAGCCTGTGACAAGGGTCATCTGCGCTGTTCAGGACAGTGTGGGCAGTGTCACCAGCGCAGCCTTTTCTGTACTCACCAAGCGTTTTATCTTCCTACCTTGAAAAAGGACCAGAATATAACTAGCTCATGTGCCCGCCGGGCAGCCCCTTTGTCACAGAGTCTGTAGTTTTCAGCTCTCTCCATCAGTCGCCCTGCCCTCATATAGCTCCCAGCAAAGCAAATGACATGTGCATCCTGCCCAAATGATGCTGGCAGTTTTAAAGGTAGGGATGAGGCTGGCAGACAACCTGCTTGGAATGGAGAAAAAAGCAAGGGAAAGTCTCTTCTCACATCAGTGCTTTCCTGGTCTCTTCTCTGCAGGAATCAAGCCCAGTCAGAGCATGTATGGGTACACTGTCTATTTAAGAAAAAGGAATCTGTGTTAGTATTACTTGTGCATTTCTGGGCTCCATTATTTTATATAGGATATGAGATGAGAGTACTTAAAACCTTACAAAAGACTTAAAACTCTCTTGACAATATATAGCTTTTAAAATTCCTAAAAGACTTGTTCAATATAAACATGCATTCTTAAGATTTAAGGGTTTTTTTTGTATATCCAACTAGAGATGCTTGAGTTCTATCTCAGGCTAAAATTGTAGTTAACTCTGAATTTAAAATAAGCCAACATTATGAAGCAATCATCTTAAAAGCTAGTCTAAGCAGGGTAGCTTATGGATGTCTGGGTGGCAAGGGAGTGTTATTGGAAATACATGCTCACAAACAAGGTGAGTGTTGGTCCTATTTTATTCTGTGTTGTTCAGACAGTTCTGCAGCAAATTCTGGGTAGGCAGACTAATTGGAATTATACCCAGAAGACAGGATGGTAAAGAAATCAAAGCCATGACTCATGGAAAACTGCCCAGAGCAGAGATGATGCAGGAGTATGAGTATACTCATCTTCAAATACCTAAAAGGCTACTGTGTGGAATAAGGTTTGTTCTGTATAGCCACAAGGGATAGAGCTATATGTGGAAATATAAGATAACATTTCAACTCAATATAGGAAAGAACTTTCTAATAAAGCTCAGGGTCAGTTGTAAATGCTTTGAGAATTTATACTGAGACTGTAAAAAGAAAGATTTCAAGTTTATATTTCTTGAAAAGAAATGGGGCAGCAAAACAGTTACTGCAAAACATGGTTTTCTAAATATTAAGCCCAGAGACCTGGACAGAAAAAAAGAGTTCTAAATGTAATTAAAAAGGGGTTTTCACAGTTTTATTGGTTCAACTAACCCAGGTCCTTATAAAAAATAATATGCTCATTTTCTATGTACATCAATAGAAAAAGAAAATGTAATAGTTCAAGAGAACAGATCAATAGTAAGCAATAAACTAAATATATTTAGTCGCCAATAAACAAACAGTTAAATAAAAGGGAAATGAATAGATTTAGCCAGGCTGAACTTCAGAATAAAAAAAGAGAAAATGTCATAAAAGGAATGTTGATTTCAACAACCAAATCTGAGATCTCCTCAAGTATTCTTTATTCAAGAAAAAAAAGGTTTGAATAACCTTATTTGCTATTCCCTTTATCAACATTTCTATCATATAAGAATTTTGCTTTATTTGTTGGTGGGATTGCATACTGGTACAACCATTATGGAAAACAGTATGGAATTTTCTAAGAAAACTAAAAATGAATATGCCTTTTGACCCATCAATTCCACTGTTAGGAGTATATCCTAAGAATCCGGAAACACCAATCCAAAAGAACCTATGCACCCCAATGTTCATAGCAGCACAATTTACAATAGCCAAGAGTTGGAAGCAACCTAGATGCCCATTGGTAAATGACTGGATCAAAAAACCAGGGTACATTTACACAATGGAATTCTATGCAGCAGAAAGAAAGAAGGAGCTCCTACCCTTTGCAACAGCATGGATGGAAGTGGAAAGCATTATGCTGAGTGAAATAAGCCAGGCGGTGAAAGACAAATACCATATGATCTCATCTTTAACAGGAACCTAAACAACAAAACAAACAAGCAAGCAAAATATAATCAAAGACACTGAAATAGAGAACAGGCTGACAGTGACTGGGGGGAGAGAGGAGGGAATTTCAGGGGAAAGGGGGAAGGATTCACAGGAACAAGTATAAAGGACACATGGATAAAAACTAAGGGGGGTGGAAATGGGTGGGAGGTGGGGAGCACTGGGGGGCGGGGGCTGGAATGGGAGTAAAAGACAGAAAACTGTACTTGAACAATAATTAAATAAATTTTAAAAAATTTTGGTTTTGCCATAATTCCAATACTACTTAATAGAAAAACATACTTTGGCTAAGTGACTCATTCAGACATTTCAATAAAGTTAAGAGAAAATCCTGGCTGAAAGCTGAGTCCTATTCATGATTTCACACTAGTTTGGCTAGCTCAGCCAGAAAGCTCAGGTACTCGACATTTACAAAATCAAAAACTGAGACTTGAGTCTTCTATCATGGTTCCTTTTTTTCCTCATATTTTTAGCATGGTTTATCATTTAATTAAAATAATACTAAATTTTATTTAGATCCAAAAACATCTGATTAAACTCTAGAATACAGCATCTCTATAAACATAGCATAATTAAATTCCAATATGTTAAATGTACATTTAAAAATAAATAATAGTTTCTATCCTAAAACAGAAGCATGGATACATGGAACAGACTGACAGCTGTGAGAGTGAAGTGGGGGGGGGAGGCTGGATGAAAGAAGGGGAAGGAATTAGCCAAAGAACCTACATGTATAACCAGTAGAGACCGACAACAGTGCAGGGATGGCCAGAGGGAAGGCGGGGGAGGGTGGAGAGAGATGGGTGAAAAGGGGGATGGGTGCATCTATTATAGCACCACCGATAAAAATAAAAATATACCACAGCTTTTATCCTTATGCCTTTGGGAATCTTACTAAAAATGCATAGAATTTGGGATGCAAAGTTAGTAACAAAGCCAAAAACCTGTTTCACACAAAATGACTTTCTTTCGCAATCAATCAATATTATTCTTCCTTAGGAAAACTATGATAGTAATTCTAAATATTAAATATAATTGTAAAAGGTCTTAGCATCTTAAAATAACTTCAGAATTATAATCAGCAATCTGTATGAGTAGATACAGTAGACTCAATAGAAGAGAAAAACACTTTGGAAACTTATTTTGACAAAATTTGTTATGATAACAAATGATAAAAATGGCAGGAAAACAGAGATTAAACACACCATTAATATAGCAATAAAACAAGACAAAAAACTTTTCATAAGTGCATTTTACCGGATGCCAATAGGAAAAAATTGTCATTTTGCCTGTTGGGCAATTAATAGCAACTATAATAACCTTCTGTCATTCCTACGTTTTTTCTTTATTACCCTATTATCTTATCCTAATGCCAATTCCTACTAATGAGGCCAGAAGCTCTACTATTGCAACCTGTGTTTCATAACCATGGCTAAAAATCAAAATCACTTGGAGGGTTTTCAGTACAGTTTCTGTGTCCCTACCTAAGACCCACTGACTCAGAGTCTCAGGAAGAATCTGGACACTGGTTGTTCAAAAATATCTCTGCAGACGCTTCTGTAGCAGGGGTCTCAGTGCTTGGGAACCACTGGCCTACTAAAAAACATAGTACCCAAATGCATTTTTATCTGCAGATTCATCCCTTGCTTCTGTCTAATAATACTGCCTTTCAATTCTAAAATTTTAAATAGTGTATAATTTATCTCCAGTTAATCATATTATAACTATGTATGGTGCCAGTTGGGTACTGGAAACACCAGGGGGAACATTTCGTAAAGTACGCCACTAACTACTATGTTGTACACCTGAAACTGCACAACATAATGTAAATGTAAACTGTAATTTTGAAAAATATTTTTAAAATTAAAAAAGACATGTAATTTTAAAAAATATTTTTAAAATTAAAAGACATAAAATATTTTTTAAATTAAAAATATTTTTAAAATTAAAAAAGACATAAAATTAAAAAAGACATCTATTAGGGTAGAGCTCAAAAGACACTTCCTCCAAGATGTCCACCTTCACTCCCCGTGATAACAGTCGTCACTCCTCAAGTTGGACCCCATACGTTCTTGTATTAACCTTGTGGTACTTAAAAACCTTCAATGCGTTTTGTGTACATGTTTCATTTCTGCATTTGTTTGCATGCAAATTCAGGATAGGTACAAATCAAACTGCATACTACATCATATCTCATGAAAGTAGGTATTAATTCGTATAAGTTAATACAAAAAGATATAGAAACAAAATAGCATTCTCGATTTGGAGTTAAATTAAGAGATTCTTATTTTTTATTTTTTATATTTTATTGATTATGCCATTACAGTTGTCTCATTTCCCCCTGTTCATTCCCCTCCACCCTGCACACCCCCTCCCTCCCACCCACATTCCCCCCCTTTAGTTCGTGTCCATGTGTCGTAAATTCTCTAGCTTCTACATTTCCCACACTACTCTTGCCCTCCCTGTCTATTTTCTCCCCACCATCTATGCTACTTATTCTCTGTACCTTCTCCCCACTTCTCCTCCCACTCCCCTGTTGCTAACCCTCCATGTGATATCCATTTCTGTGGCTTTGCTCCTGATCTAGCTGTCTGCTTAGTTTGCTTTTGTTTTGGGTGTGGTTGTTAATAACTGTGAGTTTGCTGCCCTTTCACTGTTCATCTTTTTTATTGTCTTTTTCTTAGATAAGTTCCTTTAACATTTCATATAGTAAGGGCTTGGTGATGATGAACTCCTTGAACTTGACCTCATCTGAGAAGAACTTTATCTGTTCTTCCATTCTAAATGAAAGCTTTGCTGGATAGAGCAATCTTGGATGTAGATCCTTGGATTTCATGACTTGGAATACTTCTTTCCAGCCTCCTCTTGCCTGTAAGGTCTCTTGAGAAATCAGCTGACAGTCTGATGGGAACTCCTTTGTAGGTGACTGTCCCCTTATCTCTTGCTGCTTCTAGAATTCTCTCCTTCATTTTAATCTTGGCTAATGTAATTATGATGTGCCTTGGTGTATTCCTTCTTGGGTCCACCTTCTTTGGGACTCTCTGGGCTTCCTGGACTTCCTGGAAGTCTATTTCCTTTGCCAGACTGGGGAAGTTCTTCTTTATTATTTGTTCAAATAAGTTTTCCACTTGTTGCTCTACCCCTTCCCCTTCCGGTACCCCTATAATTCGGATGTTGGAACGTTTAAAGATGTCCTGGAGGTTCCTAAGCTTCTCCTCATTTTTTTGAATTCTTGTTTCTTCATTCCTTTCTGTTTGGTTGTTTCTTCCTTCCTTCTGGTCCACTCCATTGATTTGAGTGCCAGTTTTCTTCCCATCACTATTGGTTCCCTGTGCATTTCCCTTCATTTCACTTAGTTTAGCCTTCATCTAATTTGTGACCAAAATCAACCAGTTCTGTGAGCATCCTGATCACCAGTATTTTGAACTGTGTATCTGATAGATTGGCCATCTCTGGATTGCTTAAAAGTATTGGCTCTGGGGCTTTGATTGGTTTTTGTGCTTGAGCCATAATTTTTTGGTCTGGTTGCACCTGTTAAGTAGTGAGGGGCGGAGCCTTAGGTGTTCACTAGGGCAGGGCAACACCCCGTCCCGTTTCTGGGTTGTGACACGGTATGTGGGAGTGGGGTCTGAGAGAGAAGAATGGTGCTTGCTCCACCTGTATTTCAATCCCTTCTGCAGCTTCCCACTTTGGGGCCCTTCTGGTGCTGGTTCCCGGATAGGTGGGCTTGTGTACATTCTAGGACCTTGTGGGTCTCTCCAACAACCTCTCCTGTGAGGCTGGGAGTCTCTCCAGGCACCTCAGCCTCACAAAGTGTTTTCAGTTGGTGCTTTTAGGCTTTATTTTCCATTTCTGGGGACCTGGGTTGCGAGGTTTGTCTAGCTGCCCATTTTTGCCTGGTTTATCTGCATGCGAATGTGTGACCTCAGTCAGCCAGCAGCCTTGGGTGCCTTACTGGGTCTGCTCATTTCCTCCCTGTGCCTGGGTCTGCCAGCCATTGCTTTTTCCTGCCCCAACTCTTCTCTGACGGCTACAAACTCTGCCCCTCTTACCGGTCTGGATGAATGGTTGTTGGACTTCTGTCCAATTCAATTTTCTGTCTGTTGTGGTTGTGTTTTTGTTTCTAAATCTTTGTTGTCCTTAATTTTGGTTGTGGGAGGAGGCACAGTATTTCCACCTATGACTCCAACTTGGCCAGAAGTCATAAATTCAGAGATTTTTATAAGGAAATCAATAAGAAATGCTTCTAATACAGCATTGAGCTCTGTGTGTCTTTAAGCAGACATCACAAAGTGTAGGGACCCATAAACTAGTGCACATCAGCCTCAGAGCTGTAATTCGCATGCCTATTTAAACTTATGTAAATGAGAACATTAAAGTGGAAACATATATATGGCATGTGCATCAATAAAAGAAAACAAATTACTCCATAATTTGTTGCTGTTAAAGTAGGCATAACTCATTAAAGTGCTCCATGGTTAAGACATGAAAAACATCTGCTACCAAAGGTCATAGGCTATTATCAGAAGAGATTCCAGGGGCAAAACCAGGAAACAGAAGTTTCTTTTCATTCATTTTCAAGTGTTGCAGTTATGCAACTCATTCTTCACTATTAACACAACTTTCCTCTTCTTTCCAGCCACAGAAATACTTTCCAGTTATCTTTACCATAGTCGCCGTTTCTCCAGTGTCAAGTCTCACAGTCATTTTCCCAAAACCCCTTTGAAAACTTAATTCTGTAGAGCTATTTCCTCTGATTTTTACTAAGGGATGAATTTGATAGGTGATCAAAAGAATAATTAACTAAAGATTAATGCCATCTTACTGGTTCAAAAGAGTCACATATATTATCTTACTTCTTGGGAATATATCCAAAGAAACCCAAAACACTCATTCAAAAAAACACAAGCACCCTTACGTTCATTGCAGCATTATCTACAATCACCAAGACATGGAAGCAGCCCAAGTGTCCATCAGTAGATGAGTGGGTAAAACAACTATGGGGCATTTACACAATGGAATACTACTCCACAATAAAAAGAAGAAAATTTTATTCTTTATGACACTATGGACGGACATGGAGACTATCATGCTAAATAAAATAATCCAGGCAGAGAAAGACAAATACCATGTGATTTCACTCCTATGTGGAATGTAATGAACAAACTGAACTAATAAGGAAAATAGAGACTGGCTACTAGATGGAGAGCAGGCTGGCAGCTAAAAGTGGGGAGGTTAGGGGGTATAGGGATCAAGAAAAAAGGAAAAAGGAATCATGGACATGGACAAAAGTCTGGTGATGGTGGCAGGAGGAGTTAAAGAGAATATCTGTGTGATAAGTAAAAATTACATGGATTTTGCAAATGAACACACTAAGTAAGATTAATCGGTTTTCCCAAGGCAGGTCCATTTCAGTGCCCTTTCCAAAGCACATGATTTATCCAAAGATGCTCTGAGGGGGGACTCCTACAGACACAGTCAATATTTTAGAGAGGATGATACCATTACACCCGTTCAATCTCCTCATATATGTGACTAGTGAAGCATAAGGGTAATTTGTTCATCTTCTAGATCACTGGTTAATAATTACACTTCAATTATTGAGTTTAATCATTTCCTGCATACATCATTATGAGTCAAGTGAATCACACATTTTACTAGATCAAACAAAATTTTAAAAAAACTTAACAAAACTGAACAAAAATAACAAAAGAAACCTAAGAACTAGCATTTAAAGAAAAATCTACTTAAAGAGTTGTTCAAAGCAAGGAATCCAGAAGAAATTCTGCATTTTATAAACATCGTAACTGCTACCATCTGAGAATATTTTTCAGATAAAAAAATCCAGAAAATGATCATTATATAACATTTTCCAAGCATGTATAAATTTTAAATCATTAAAATTTCTCTAGAGATCTAGAGAAAAATAGATAAAATTCTTTAAATATCAGTGAAGTATCTAATATTATATTAAATAGAGATTTAATGATTTTTGAATAAATATTATTCTTCAAACTTTAAGGTTCTACTCAAGTATTTACTCAACGTGGATACAAAGAATGTATTTGGCCCTGGCTGGTGTAGCTCAGTGGATTGAGCGTGGGCCTGTGAACCAAACAACCGCAGTTCGATTCCCAGTCAGGGCACATGCCTGAGTTGCAGGCCAGTTCCCAGCAGGGAATGAACCCAAGGCAACCACACACTGATGTTTCTCTCCCTCTCTCCTTCCTTTCCCCTCTAAAGATAAATAGATAAAATCTTTTTTAAAAGAATGTATTTGGCTTATTTTAAAATGATATAAAAATTTTGGTCACTGTTAGATCTTTTAGCAAGTGTAGATTGATCCAAAATAAATACCCTTAAAATACTTTTTAAAAAAGATTTTATTCATTTATCTTTAGAGGGGAAGGGAAGGAGAGAGGGAGAGAAATATCAATGTATGGTTGCCTCTCGTGCATCCCCTGCTGGGAACTGGCCTGCAACCCAGGCATGTGCCCTGACTGGGAATAGAACCGCAATCCTTTGGTTTGCAGGCCTGCACTCAATCCACTGAGCTACACCAGCCAGGGATAAAAATACTATTAAAAAAGGAAAATAATAAAGCTATCAAACATATTTAAAAAATAAAAAATAAAATTTGGTTCCTTATAAATTGGCCTTCTCCAGGAGAGCTTTATATGAGAAATAAAAAGTACTGTGTACATTTTCTTAAGACAAAGATGGGATGTTTCACTTATGTTACCTAAAAACAATAGACTCTATAACACATACTAGAAATTCATAAGCTTAAGATGATTTTACTTTAAATTAACTCTCTAGTCTGATACAAGTAAATATAACTAAATAGATTTGTAACATATTTTCAATCAACAGACTTCCTCACTTGTTTTTATCAACCTAGGGCATATGTTAGAAAATGCTGGTTACTGAGGAGATCTTCCCAGGAAGAATTTGAGAAAATGTACAGATAGCTGCCCAGTAATCTAAATGTTTTCGAATTTTCTATTACCTTTGTACATGTATGCATAGATGTTCTACCAACACACAAGGCTTAAAAACCAAAAATATTACATTAACTTATTAAATTATCTCCCTTTTAAAGTATTTTGCATATAAAGCTTCTTTTCACTCTTTCACTTTGACATGTTACTGAGTCTTGAGAATACTTCTATTACTTAATGCCTCTTATTTACACTCCAGCCCCCAAACTGAACTCTGGATTATTACAATAACCAATGTCTCTATTTTCAGACCTGTGCAAAACTTCTAGGGCAGCCTTCACTAAATTATCTCTTGACAGAGCTCCACCCACCACCACACTGCATGTAGCTTTACGTCAAAAGTGCCTACCACACTCATTCTCTTCAACCTTTTTTATTCATCTTCGTTTCTATTGACATAGACTTTGTTTTAGCAATTTAACTATGCTTATCATCATCTCTTCATTTACCTTTTTATTAATCAGCTAGTGACTTGTATAGTACAGAATTATCATTAGGTATTCATTTCTTAAAGGGAAGAAGGAAGGAAGAGAGGCAGGGAAGGCGAAAGGGAGAAAAGAAATGGACTGAAGGTATAGTAATAAATCCATTTTTATTCCCTGAGCTATCACAACTCCCTCATACCTAATATTCCCTCGGTGATGTTACCTTTCTTACATACCCCAATTCTAAATTCTATTTCATAAATGCTACAGAGGAAACTTACAGAGATACCATAGGAACCCACCCAGGAAGTCATGGCAATAGGAAGTCAGACAGATATCATCAATTACCTTGTACTGTGAGTCTTATCGAAGACTTTATGATTCCATTTATACAAGTAGGCAGTATAGTGAGCAAATATTCATTAGGTTTAGAATTTAACAGATTACTAAAGTAATTTAGTAATTACTAAATTAATTGCTAAAGTCCCAGTGAAGCACCCGGTCCCAGTGAAGAGACACTCTAGGACTCTGTCACTAGGTTGTTCAGAATAAAGAAAGAACAAAAAATAAGGTGATGGCCAAAGGGTTTCCCAGGAATTAAATCACCTTACTTCCTCAGGGAGTCACCAACATCATAATGACAGAGCCTTAGAGAGGCTAGAGTCGTCTACATTTATCTTCATTTTAATTTTCACTCACTCTTCCCTCATTAGTTTGGTTTTTGGTTTCACGAGTCCATTAAAACAGCTCTTGAGATTCCTAATGATTTCCATGTGACTAAATCTAATACCCATTTTTCAAATTTCAGGTGATATGCCTGTATTTTTTTTTTGACACAGACAATGTCCTCTCTGCTCAAAACATATTCCTCCCTGTCTTCGGTCACACACTCGCTGTATTGTATTCTCCTTCCTCAGTGCCAGCTCTTTGTCATCAGCAGGCTCATTCTTCTGTACACAGACAATGAGCAGTGGAGTCCCTCGAAGTTCATACTTAGGCTTTCTCTCTTTTTATTTGGCATTCTTTTCCACATCCACAGCTTGAATTATTATCCAAACACAAATGATTTCTTCTGAGCCCTAAGCTAAAATATTCCATTTCCTATAAGACATCTCTCATAAAATTTATTTCCAAACACACATTCATGTCCAAAATCAAATTCATGATCTTCCCACACGCTCAGCATGTTTTCTATCTCGATGAATAACACCCACATCCATCTAGTTGTACAAGCCAGAAAACTCTTCCTGACGACAAACCAATTTATCCACATCCACCTTAGTGCCTCTTTAGTTCACTCATAATGTGGAAGCTTTGATGGCTACTTATGAAAATCAGATCACTTCCCTATCTTGTTCAACACCATTCAGTGACCTCTCATCACCCTTAGATGAATCTTGATGTGACCTAAAATTGTACATGATCTGACTGTCCCTAGTCTTAAAATTTTTCCTTATACCATACTTTTCTGTCTTCCCTGTACTTTAGCATGCTGGTTTTTCAGTCTTTTGTCTGTTCATGAATTTGCCTGGAATCTCTCTTCCATATTCATCATATAATTTCTAGTTTGTCCCTCAGATATCAGCTCATATCTTATTGAGGGAAGCCTAGCTTACCCAATGAGATAAAATTTTCTTACTAGAATACTGTACATGTCATTCTGTTTTGTAGCATTTTACAGAATTGTAACTACATTTTTTACAATCACAATCATTACACCCTTTGTGTTTTTCTGGACTCTAGTTTTCATGAGGGCAAAGGCTGTACTATTTTTCCTCCTCTTTGTATTGCCCAGCATGTAGGAGGAAATAGATAAACGCCAATTGAATGAATGAACAAATGAATGTTTGTGGCCTAAATTACATGGGGAGTAAATATTCAGGGATTTAAGTTGGGATTAGGAATGAATAAGAGGAGCAGAAAAACAAATCCATGGGGAGTTACCTACTATTTGACATCTAGAGTCCAAAAAATTTATCCAGCCTTAATGTAAGGCTTTACACCAAGAGCAGAGAATTGGGAATTGAGAGCCTGAAGGAACTGGCCCACACTAGAAAGGGAAGCCAATATTTTGCTTAGTCAATAAGTTATTCATCTATTTACTCAAAAAAAGACATGACTTAAGTACCTACTATGCACTGTGGACTATATTTAGCATCAGGGCTAAAAGATAATATGAAGCTTGTCCTTAGGAAGCTTTCAATCTAGTAGATAAATGGCTCTGAGGATCACCTCACAGTGAAAAGGGAGCTTGTCATCTATCTCTAGATCTGAACAGCAATGATCGGAGACGCATATGACAAAAGCAGAAGATGACAGAGTCCAGGTTGATGGTCCCTGGCTGGAGGATGTGAACAGCAGAGGAACAGGGGCTCAACAAGATGACTCGAGAGGTGGTTCTAGTCTCAGTAGTGCTTGGTGACTTTATGAATGACTATGGTTCGAAGAGAGAACAAATTTGTTCAAAACGAATACATAACAAACTATTGCATGTGGTATTTGACACTTTGAACACTCCTAAGTTAGAATGACATATCAGATTTAAAATGAATCAGAAGTAAAATGAATTATATTGAAGTAGGTGTTAATTGCTAATTTGTTGATGACAATATTTAAGAAAATAAATATTATATTCATTACAGTCATTATCTCTATTTTTATCTCTCCATATAGAGAGATAATGGATAGATAGATGATAGATATCCCTGAATTTTTTATCCCTGAATTTATCCCTGAATTTTTTTCCTATGTACGATACCTAAGCTCTTATATTTGTGATTTTTGTTTCAGTCAGAGTTCAATTAGAATCTTAACAGTAGAAAGCAATTATATATCCTGTAAAAATTTAAAGACAATATTAGAAAAAGAAATCCTTTCTACTTGAAAAATGAGGAAACAAATAGATGAAGCAAAACAATTTAGAAGTAACTCACACTGAGAAATGCTTTATAAATGAGTAGCTAATAAGAAATAATGGCATATATTCTAATCCTAGGAAGTCACTAAACTAATCACACATTTATATAAAATAATCACTCACTTTGGAAGTATTTACGAGTTCATGAAAATGAGAATAAGATCATGGAATCTGCACAGAAGATAAATAAATGAAATGCATATGTATTTTTGAGTGTTATAGCAATAAGATAATGTTTCTAGATGAAAACAATCATTCCATGTCCACATGGGGAAGGAACATGGAGTGTGTCATGAAAGGTCCTCTTTGTACTGCAGAGATTATAAATCTCTTGGTTGACTGAAATGGCTTTAGTTATACATTAATGAATTATGTTCTCATTATTAAGTCAATTATTTGTGAAAATGTATACTACAGTCAAGTATCCCAGAACCCAGTCATCGTAAGTAATGATATCAATTTTTTGGAAATGCCAGGTAGGTGGTTCAACATGAACAAGTAGAAATTCTTCAAAAGGCCAAGGTAGGGGTCTCAGTCCTCAACCTGTCCATGTATCCTGCTTTACCCATTTTAACTGCAACATTTTTCTGAACCTATTTTATTTATAGAACTAAGGAGTGTTACAATACAGGGTAAACTAGAAACTATCAAAGAACCACAGGGACATGTGATTAGGGGGAGATACCGAGATTCTGATCAGTAGAACATAATAATTGGAAAAGATTCCAGTCTAAGAGTGAATTGTTGCATTCTGTTCAGTTTTATATTGTTGAGTTATGTAATTGTCAAAACTGTCCAAGTCTGTGGTATCTGAAGTTGTACCATGTACCCTTCAGGTACTATTATATTTAGAAATTATATTTACTAGTATTGAAAAAATAAACCCTACTTCATCAAGTGTCAGACTCTGCAAATTTAAATATTGCATTTCAGCTAGAATAATGGAGTAAGAAAGATCTCATAGGCCTGGAAATGATAAATTCCATGAATATTAGTTGAATGTGTGAGTAGAATTTTTATAGAACTTTGGAGATTGTGAATATGAGGAAACAGGCTGTGTTGAAGTGATTTGCTCCAGCTTAGTTAAGTTCAGAGAATCTTTGGCAGATTCTCTTACTTCAGTTTCTGAAAATTCCTTCTTTCTGTCATTTGCCAGAGGCACAGTTACTTCATATATGCATGAAAGTGATGTACAAAAGTATGTGTCTGAATAAGCAAGGAGAGAAGAAAAGCAAAAAACCAAATAGACTACAGTGTTGTCTGAAATTTTCTGTTCCTAATAAACCCAATTATTTATACTTTTTGGATGTCAAGTGTGATTTGCATGTTTTCCATGCTGCAAATTGGCTGCTGACTAAGCAATTGCAGATAGCATGAACTCTAGAAAATGGCTGGAGAGAGACTTTCTTCCCTCCACACTGAACAGGTAATTTAAATTACCCCTTGCCTGTAAACCACAACAAAGAGTTTGGACCGACGTTTCACAGAAGCAGCCATCTTGATCATTTTGCTTCTGTTCAGTCCCAAGAACTTGGGGGTTTGATGGTGCCTTCCTGGTTGTGAGGCATAAAATCACATTTTTATTTCATTTGACAAAATAAAAAGTAGCTTTGTGACAGTAATAACTGGGAGGCAGATCAGACTGTTTGACCTAACTGCACATTGCATTTTATATTTTGGCTTCAGACAGCTCATCTTTCGAGACTTGTATCAGTACATAAAAGGAGAATTTATTAGTGAATTTCTAGTAAGTATGAAACTCTTGAAAGGAAGAACTGCTCTGAGGATGTAAATCTCTGAGCACATTGCCAAACTTGATTAGTTTGCTTGCAGGAGCCTGAACCCTTGGTCCTTCACTAGAGAAGAGTTGTTCTGAACATACATATAGTCAACATTATAGTCTTATTTGTATTTTTTGGTTTTTCTCATCTCCTTGTTTACATATATACTTGTGTGTATATATATTTATTATCTTTTATTTAACACATTTGCATATAATTTAACTGAGTTTTCCATATTGTCCATGCAATAATGATTGTATCATCAAGCTACATAATTAATTTCTTTCATGTAGTAGTTTTTTTATTACATAGTGTTTTGCCTGGAAAAAAATAAAGAGAAGACTTTGGATTAATTGTCTGCTATGTCACTTACCTACTCTATGAACTAGGAAACCTTTTTTCCTCTTATCATAAAATAGGGTCATAATACCCAAGTCCTAGGAATATTTTACTGATTTTATGAAGTAACGTATATGAAGCCCCTACCCCAAACCTAAATAAAAGAAGGCCCTAAATAAACACAAATTCCCTTTCTGATAGCACTTTACTGTAATGTATGCTTTAGTGAATCAAAACATGAAAATCTAATCTTTAAATAGTTTTATCAAAGAATTATCCCAGTAGGTATTATTAAAATGCCAGAATTTAAGCTTTTCGTGTGCAGTTATAAAGTCGTAATCATCTTTGTATTCAGGGGACCTAGCATAACGTCTGGCACAGTCAGCACTAAAACTGATGTTTCAGTGGGGAGATGAAATAGAATGTAACCTGGGGACACTGCCCGCTCTGGCAGGGTGAAGATGGGGCCCGGAGCACTGCTCTGTCCCGGCAGGGCTCTCACCAGTTCGTCACCCAGGACACTCCCAGTCTGGTCAGCACCCACATCAATACAGGCTGCTCTCGTTTCGCTTCCATAAGTCATTCTTCTTTGATGCTCATCACTGTGCAGATGAGTGTGGCCCAGGGCAACTCACACTCCCCCCTCTGGCCTGCCTGTTCCCCTTTTTCTCCCTGTATAGCACTTTTACCATCTGAAACGCTAAATATTTTACTTTGTGGTCTATCTGTGTGCCTCTCCCCACTAAAATATAAACTTTATGAGGGTAGACCTTTTTATCTATTTTGTTCACTGCTATATCTTCAGCACTTCTAGTAGTTTGGCCCTTGGTAAGTACTCATAGCTCTTTGTTGAATGTTTGAATGTTTGAATGATAACTTCACTTACCATGAGGAAATACATTTTTATAACTTATTCCTATTATTTTGGATATATGCCTAAATGCCTATAGAATAAAATCAGTCATTAGCACTTGATATGACAATGTTTTGTTTGTTTCTAGATTTTAAATGACTTTCTTAATGTTATTGAAAATAATTTAATTATCTGCTTTTATTAAAATAAATATCTATATCTATTATACTTACTAAAAATACAAATTTCTTTAATTCATAGTTTTATTCTCTGGCTTGATTGGAAGTATGCTAAAATTAGTCTTTTGATTTCCTCAGATTTTTTGAAACACCAAACAAGGAAGAGTATTCCTAGATTACAAATATTTTTTTAAGATTTTATTTATTTATCTTTAGAGGGGAAGGGAAGGAGAGAGGAAGAGAAATATCAATGTACGGTTGACCTCTTATGTGTCCCCTGCTGGGAACTGGCCTGCAACCCAGGCATGTGCCCGACTGGGAATCGAACCGTGATCCTGTGGCTCGCAGGCCCCTGCTCAATCCACTGAGCTACACCAGCCAGGGCTAGATTACAAATATTTTTATCTTACATCAGGGAAAATGAATCTATCAGTGTTTACAAAATACAAGAAACCTCTCTNCTGGCTTGATTGGAAGTATGCTAAAATTAGTCTTTTGATTTCCTCAGATTTTTTGAAACACCAAACAAGGAAGAGTATTCCTAGATTACAAATATTTTTTTAAGATTTTATTTATTTATCTTTAGAGGGGAAGGGAAGGAGAGAGGAAGAGAAATATCAATGTATGGTTGACCTCTTATGTGTCCCCTGCTGGGAACTGGCCCGCAACTCAGGCATGTGCCCGACTGGGAATTGAACCGTGATCCTGTGGCTCGCAGGCCCCCGCTCAATCCACTGAGCTACACCAGCCAGGGCTAGATTACAAATATTTTTATTTTACATCAGGGAAAATGAATCTATCAGTGTTTACAAAATACGAGAAACCTCTCTGAAAAAAATCTTTCATGATGTGGCATCACATATAATTGAAACTATTTTTCTCCATATTAGAGATATAACTAGGTTTTACATTATTTACAACACTTTTAATAGCTGTAATATTTAAGTTGTTTAAATAGCTCAAGAAATCTATTTTTCCTTTTTCAAGGTCCTTTCTTATGAAAAAATAGTACTCCTGTGTTCTGGTATTTCTGTTTATTTTACTGAAACTTAACTTAAAATTAAAGTAGCAGTAAGCAAAGCAAAATGCAATGCATTGTAGAAGACATATATTAAAAGGTGAGAAGTTTATTCATCATCAAGGAATGCCAATGAAAACCATGATGAGATATCACCTCATACCTATTAGAATGGTTATTATCAAAAACACAAGAAATAACAATTGTTGGTAAAAACGTGGAGAAGAGGGAACCCTCATGCACTGCTGGTCAGATGTAAATTAGTGCAGCCACTATGAAAAACAGTATGGAGATTCCTCAAAAAATTAAAAAAAAGAACTACCACATGATCTAGCAATTCTACTTCTGGATTCTTATCTAAAGAAAACAAAACACTGGCAGAAAAAGATACATGCAACCCCATGTTCCCTGCAGCACTATTTACAATAGCCAAAATGCAACCACCTAAGTGTTTTTGTCAATGGTTTGTGCCTGTGTGCACACATGTATGAATTGTATTGAGCCACAAAAGTCTAGTTATTTGAGACAATATTCATGGACCTTGAGGGCATTATTCTAGGTAAAATACACCAGGGAAAGACAAATACTGTATGATCTCACATATGTAAAATCTGAAAAAATATATGAAAAATGGGTTTAAATTTAAAAAAACAAGGTCAAAGAAACAGAACAGATTGGTAGACGGGTTGCTGCCAGAGGCTAGGGAGAGACAGGAATGGGCAAAATGGCTCACAGGGGTCAAAAGGTACAAACCCCCAGTTACAAGATAAATAAGACAGGAATATAATACACAGCATGGCGACTACAGGTAATAATACTGCATTGCATATTTGAAAGTTGCTAAGAGAGTAGATACTAAAAGTCCTCATCACAAGACAAAAATTGTAGCTTTGTATGTTGATGGATGTTAACGAGACTTGCTGTGGGTGATCATTTTACAGTATGTAAAAACATTGAATCACTAGGTTTTCCATCTAGAACTAATAATGTTGATGTCAATTGTACTTCAATTTAAAAAAGTATCTGTACCCCCATGATCACTGCAGATTTACTGACAATTGCCAAGACATGGAAACAACCTAAGTGTCCATTGATGGGTAAATGGATAAAAAGATGTATACACACACACTCAAACACATACACGATGGGATATTATTCAGTCATGAAAATGAAGGAAATACTGCTATTGTGAGAACGTGGATGGACCTTGAGGGCATTACAGCCAAGGAAATTATACAGAGAAAGAGAAATAGCATATAATCTCACTTCTATGTGCAATGTACAACTACTGAACTCATGGATACAGAGAGCAATTTGGTTGCAGCCAGAGGCTAGGGGTGGGTGAAATGGGTAAAGAGGCCAAAAGGTAGAAATTTCCAGATATAAGATAAATAAATAAGTTCTGAAGATGGAATATATAGCAAATGACTATAGTTTAATAGCCCATTTGAAATATAAATCTTTGAAGGCCAGTATACACTTTCAGTCTTTTTGTGTGTTAGAACAATATTAGAGCTTAACCATTTGCTTATAGAAAACATAATTTCTCCATTTGTCCAAAAATTGTTTTCTTTGGCCCTCTCCTCAATACTTGTAAGTGACTAATGTGTCTAACCACTCCTTATGATCTTAAATCATTTTCTAAACATTTATTATCTTTTCAACTCTTATATCTCCAGGATGGATACCTAATTTTGCAGTTGCTTTCAATTGATATTTTAGAGATGCCATCAGTCTAACTAAATTCCCTGCTCTGGAGAAGTTGTCCTTTGTCTTTTAACGAATTTTAGGTTCACTCAGAAACACATTTTTCTGTAGGCACAACAGATTCGCTTTGGGACCCCATATTATTCTGCCACCAGACACCCCACCTCTTAATCCTACACTATTACTTTGAAGGTTGTTCTTCTGGAAAAAAAGGCATCTACTCTAACACAATGGCAACCCAGGCTTTATTTTTTTAATTAAACAAATTCTTCCTGAAGCCAAATTGTAGGCTTTGTAAAAGTTAACCTAACAAACAGGTTAACTTACTCTAGATTTCATTCCAGATAAAAATGCCACCTGTAGAAGCCAGTATAAATAATAAAAACAATAAAAAACAACAATGAGGTATCTCATAGAGCTAGAACAAAGATTAGAAAAATTGGTATGGAACTACAAAAGACCCTGAATGGCCACAACAATCTTGAGAAAGAAAAACAAAGTTGGAGGAGTCACACTACCTGAACCAAACTATACTACAAGGCCTTAGTAATCAAAACAGCATGATACTGACATAAAAATAAACACATAGATCAATGGAACAGAATAGAGAGGCCAGAAATAAATCTACACCTTTATAGTCAATATTTGACAAAGGAGGCAAAAACATGCAATGAGGTGAAGATAGTCTATACAATAAATGGTGTTGGGAAAATTGCAGACATGTACAAAAAAGGGAAAAAGTAAAAGGAACTAATCACCTTCTTGTACCACACACAATAATAGACTGAAAATAGCTTAAAGACTTATGTGTTAGTCCCAAAGCCATAAAAATTCTGGAGTAAAACATAATCAGTAAAATCTCAGACATTTCTTATAGCAATGTTTTTTCTGATATATCTCCTCATGCAAGGAAAACAAGAAAAATAAACCAATGGGACTACACTAAACTACACCAATGGGACTACACTAAGCAAAAATCCAACCTCCTAAAAGGGAAAAGATATTCACCAATGATATGACTACTGATTATGGGTTAATACCCCAAATTTCTGAAGAACTTATAAAACTCAACACCAAAAAAACAAACAATCCAACTTAAAAAATGGGCAAAGGATCTGAATAGACACTTCTCCAAAAAGGACATATAAATAGCCAATAGCCATATGAAAAGTTGTTCAATGTCACTAATAATCAGAGAAATCCAAATTAAAGTCACAATGAGATCGATATGATCTCACAGAATGGCTATCATCCATAAATCAACAGCAAACAATGAGTGTTGGAGAGGATGTGGAGAAAAGGGAACCCTAGTTCACTGCTGGTGGGAATGCAGACTGGTGCAGCCGCTGAGAACAGTATGGAGATAGTTCAAAAAATGAAAAATGGAACTGCCTTATGACCCTCTGGCTTCACTTCTGGGAATTTATCAGAAGAAACTCAAAACATTAATTCAAAAGAACATAAGTACTTCTTTGTTCATTGCCCTGTTATTTACAATTGCCAAGATTTGGAAACAGCCCAAGTGCTTATCAGTGGATGACTGGGTAAAAAAGCTATGGTACATTTGCACAATGGAATACTACTTCTTTGTAAAAAAGAAGGAAATCTTACCCTTTGTGACAGCATGAATGTCCCTAGAGAACACTATGCTAAGTGAAATAAGCCAGTCAGAGAGAGAAAAGTTATCATATGATTTCACTCATATGTGGAATCTAATGAAGTAAACTAACAAACAACATAGAAAACTCATAAATATAGAACAGACTGACAGTTGTTGGGGGAGAGGAGCATTACAGGGTTAGGTGGCAAAGGTAAAGGGATTAAGTACAAAACAAATAAACAAATCAACCAAAACAAAAACCAAAAAACTCATAGAGATAGACAACAGTATGGTGATAACCAGAGGGAAAGGGGGTTGGGGGAGTAAAAAAGGGGGGAGAATAAATGATGATGGAAGGAGACTTGACTTGGGGTGGTGAACACATTGTACAATATACAGATGATGGATTACAGGATTGCACACATGAAACCTATATAATTTTATTAACCAATGTCACCCAGTAAATTTAAAAAAAGAACTAATTACATATGAAGTTTATCCTGTACTACTCAAAAAGTATGTTTTAAGCAAACATAGTAGATCTTGCATTTTTTAACTCCTCTCATAAGGATATGTTTATTGATTTTAGGGAGAGAAGAAAAGAGGGAAGGGGGACAGAGGGGAAGGGAGAGAGGGAGAGAGAGAGAGGGAGAGGGAGGGAGAGAGGGGGAGAGAGAGGGAGAGAGAGAGCAAGTCAGGGAGAGAGAGGCATCCATCAGTTGCCTCCAGCGTGCATCCCGACCCAGGATCAAACCTGCAACCCAGGTACGTGACCTGATGGGAACCCAAGCCACAACCCTTCGGTGTACAGAATGACACTCCAACCAATTGAGCTACCCGGCCAGGGCATGCATTTTCTTTAGTAATAAAATAACATAGATATAATTTATTTTGTGTCAATTATAATTTCAAGGAAGCTGACTTTCAAAAAAAACTAAAAGCAGATCTGCTGAGCAGTTTTTCAGAAGTCATATGATGGTTACAGAATTTATTACCTCATAAAAACGTTGTGTGTGCAATATTTTATGTTAAAACACAATGCACCTAACACTCTTAACTTCATCGGTTAAAATTTTACTTTTTTTTTAAATTACGAGAAACAGGAGACCCTGAATGATGACTCCAGTTACCCAAGAGAAACTAAGTAACTATTTGGGACACTTAAAGAGTAACTGTCTTTGAGAAAACTATAGTTCATGCTTTAAATGTACTAAAGCTTTAAGTTCTCATGGAGTTCAAAAGACAGAAAAAAAAAACTAGTATCTAGCTAGTAGATTTAAGGTCATGCTAATCCTAAATCACTACAAGTGAGTGGTATTAAATTTCTTTGAAAATATCTCTTATATCTTTTAAAAATGATTTTTAAAGATTTTTATTTATTTATCTTTAGAGGGGAAAAGAAGGAGAGAAGGAGAAAAATATCAATGTATGGTTGCCTCTTGTGCATCCCCTGTTGGGAACTGGCCTGCAACCCAGACATGTGCCCTGACTGGGAATCGAACCGCGATTGTGTGGTTCGTAGGCCCATGCTCAACCCACTGAGCTACACCAGCCAGGGCTAATATCTTTAAGAACTCAAAGCAGTTTTAATCATTTTATTATTCCTATAATTCACATTGTTTATTTAGTCTGTTTGATAATTGAAAATAGACAGTAATTTCTTCCTGTATTATAGTTCTTAAAATAATCACTTTACAAAGAAATAAGAAAATTACCATTGCTTTTCTATGATTTTTAACTTCATTTTACTATGTTGCTTACTGTATTACATTATGTGATATCTCATTAGGATCCAAGGGTTTTTAGAAAAATAAAACAAAAATTGATCCAGACTTCTGGTCAAAAATGGAGGTGTACATAGATAAACATGCTTTGCCTCCTTGCACACACACAGCAAAATTTACACTAGACTACAAAACAAATAGCACCAGGTTTATCAGAAACTCAAGCTGTATGGAAGTCTAACAACCAACGATTTCAGAAGCCACATTCACCCAAAGAGTAGGAGGGGCAGAGACACGGAGCAGTGCAGAGAGGCAGCAGAGTGGGTGGTCTTACATTTACCTGTGGTGGATAAAAACTGTGGGGATGCCTCAGGAGTGAGAGACTCCAGCCTCAGACCAGACCACCCATCACAGGGTTCCAGCACCAGCAAGATAAATCCTCATAACTTCTGGCTCTAAAATCCAGTAGGGGTTGGGGTGATGGAAGAAACCGCAGGATTCACAGGAGACTCCTCTTAAAAGGCCTGTAAAGGTCTCAAGATTTATGCAGACACAACCCCTCTAGGATCAGTAGCAAGGCAACAGCTGGAAGGGTACAAGTGGCATATGGGGAGAGAGTGATGTGACTGGCAACAGCGGAAGTGCTGGGAAACAGCTTCCTCCCATGCAAATCTGAAAAGGCCAGGCAATGGCATTGATCCTTCTCTGAGTCCTCCCCAACACAGAGCCACAAAGCAGAAAAACTGGTTTTCCAGCCCTAGTGATTACCTAAGGTTCTGCCCCACACAATTTACAAGTGCCTTTCCTATAATAGGCCACATTACTAAGACAGGGAGTCAAAACAACTCTACTTAATACACAGAAACAAACACAAGGAGATTGCCAAATTGAGGATACAAAGAAATATGGCCCACATGAAAGAGCAGAACAGAACTCCAGAAAAAGAGCTAAATGAAATGGAAATAAACAACCTATCAAATTCAGAGCTCAAAACACTGGTTATCAGGATGTTCAAGCAACTCACTGGGTAATGCAACAGCACAAAAAAGACCCAGGAAGAAATGAAGGTTGCATTAAGTGAAATAAAGAAAAATCTACAGGGAACTAACAGTGAAGGAGATGAAGCCTAATATCAAATCAACAATTTGGAACATAAGGAAGAAAATAAAACATTCAATAAGAACAGCAAGAAGAAAAAAGAATTAAAAAAATAAGGATAGCCCTGGCTGGTATAGCTCAGTGGACTGAGTGTGGGCCTGCAAACCAAAGTATCATGGTTCGATTCCCAGTCAGGGCACATGCCTGGGTTGCAGGCCAGTTCCCAGCAGGCAAGCATACATTGATATTTCTCTCCTTCTCTCCTTCCCTTCCTATCTAAAGATAAATAAATAAAATCTTTAAAAAAACAAGGATAAAATAAGGAGTCTCTGGGACATCTCCAAACACACCAACATCCAAATCATAGGGGTGCCAGAAGGAGAAATGGAAGAGTAAGAAATTGAAAAGTTACTTGAAGAAACAATGAAAGAAAACTTTCCTAATTTGGTGAAGGAACCAGACATATAAGTCAAGGAAGCACAGAGAGTCCCAAACAAGTTGGACCCAATGAGGACCACACCAAGACACATAATTAAAATACCAAAGGTTAAAGACAAAGAATCTTAAAGCAGCAAGAGAAAAGCAGAGTTACCTACAAAGGCATCCCCATAAGACTGTCAGCTGATTCCTCAAAAGAAACTTTGAAGACTAGAAGGGACTGGCAAGAAATATTCAAAGTGATGAAAAATCAAGGACCTACAACCTAGATTACTCTACCCAGCAAAGCTGTCATTTAGAATGGAAGGGCAGATAAAGTGCTTCCAAGACAAGGAAAAACTAAAGGACTTCATCAATGCCAAGCTGTTATTATATGAAATATTAAAGGGAAGTAAGAAAAAGAAGTCCAAGACTATGAACATTAAAATGGCAACAAACTCACAGCTATTAACAACTGAATCCAAAAAACAAACTAAGCATATAAGCAACACAGGAAGAGAATCATAGATAGGGAGATGATTTGGAGGGTTATCAGCTGAGAGGGGGAAGTGGGAAAATGGGGGGAAAGCTGCAGGGGCTTAAAAAGTACAAATTTGTGAGTACAAAACAGACAGGGGGATGTTAAGAACAGTATAGAAAAGGGAATAGCCAAAGAACTTACATGCATGATCCACGGACATGAGCTAAGGGCGAGTATTGCTGGAGGGAACAGAGGTACTGGACAGAAGGGGCAAAGAGGGAAAATTAGGACAACTGTAATATCATAATCAATTAAATACATTTAAAAAATTGACCCATTATTAATTTTAATAATATTAAAAAATCTGAGTAACTTTGTCATTTCCTCTTAAAAATATACTATATGAGTGAGGTCTGTACAGACAGTATCCAGTCATGTAATGAAAAATAGAGGCCTATATTGAAGAAGATACAAAATACAAGGAACACTGTACATAGGACAATGACACCTCAGTTGCCTTCAAAGTAGGCACATTGGGACCTCACACAGTTCTCCCAGTTGCCATTAGCTCCCCATATTTTTCTCAGTTTTTCATAGATGGTCTGAAATCTCTTCCCTTTCAAAGGTGATTTTTAGTTTTTGAAAAAGCCAAAAGTCACAGGGTGCCAAATCTGGGCTGAGTAACCTGAGTGAAATGATGTTTCACCAAAAATCTCTGCGTGAGACATGATGCATGAGGAGGCACAGTGTTGTGATGAGGCTGCCAGTTACCATTTGCCCATAGCTGTGGCTTTCTGAATCATCCAAATAGTTTCTGTGGAGGAATGCTCAAGCTTAACTCAAAATTGGATGTTGATTCATTGCTCTACTTGCTTAGTCATTTTGAATATGACAGCCACACAATGCACACGCTTACTTAACGGGCATCTACTGCCCCCCGTTACTAGTACAGTGAAGTTGTCATTGTTCACACATGCACATTCTATTCCACTCTCCTTGGCTGCCAGCTTACACTGATGTCATGCAAACCATTCTTGTTATATTAACAATGGTTGGACTTTTTCCAGATAGACCTTATATACCATACTTTGTAAGATTTCATTAGTACCCAAAGAACTTACAGAAAGATGAAAAAATGATTTAGTAATCCTTCCAAGTTTAAAAATGTAAATAATTTTTAAATATTCATTACTTTTACTGTTTAAGTTGAAACAAATAGAAAATAAATGGTTAAACTACGATTTTATTATAGTCAGAACTCCTTTCTTCTGTCATCACTCCAAAATACTTATAGAAATCTGTAAGCTTGTAATATAAGAATTAAAATAGAATTTTTAGTTGCTTATACGATTACACACATCTACTACCTCTTTCCATCATATGTCTGTATAATAATGTATATGATTAAATAACCACAGCATGCCA